>NC_140583.1:404560785-405190250 GCF_964204655.1 Triturus cristatus | reverse complement strand
TGTCTCCTGCTTTGGAGGGGACGAGTGTACTTAACCTTTCTTCTAGTTCTTCGAAGGGGATCTGTCTTAGGTTTCTCGTCCAGTGAAAGTGATCATTTGCGCGAGGCGGTCGATGTGACTTTTGATTGATATGGAAGAGAATGAGATGATGGTCTGACCAGTCGACAGGGAGGGTACAGTCAATGGTGATTGCATCTTTGTGAGCTATGATGGCATCCAGGATTGAGCCTTTGTTGTGGGTTTGTTCGGTGCAATGTTGGGTCAAATTGTTATTGTGAAGGAGCTCATTTAAAGTTTCTATCAGAGGGTTGTTAGTCTCGTTCCAGTGAAGGCTTAGGTCCCCTAGAGTTAGGTTTGTTAGCGTTTGAGAGTGAGCAGTGCGAGATCAGGTCAGCCAGATGTTCACCAAATGCGGTAGCGTTTCCTGGTGGGCGGTAGATGAGATGGCAGTGAAGCATTTTGTTGTCTGACGTTTTGATGGTGACGGTTAGGTATTCCAGTGTGTGGTATTTGAAGGAGTCACTTTCTGTTATAGAGATGTTCCTTTTATGTATGATTGCGGTCCCCCCACCTCGCTGGTTTTTTCTGTCATTGATGATAGAGAACCCCGGGGGTACGAGCAAATCAAAGATGGGGGGTGAGGATTCATTCAACCATGTTTCTGTGATGAACATGATGTCTATGTCGTGTGTTAGGATGGTTTCTGCCAGTTCGGTTGCGTGTTTGTTCGCAGATCTGCAGTTTATGAGCATGCAAGCCACCCTCTTGTTGTTGAGATCCTTATTCGGGGGAGCCATAGGAATATTGGTGAGGTGCCCTGGAGGCGTCTCTGTTTTTGGAGCGGTAGGTTCTCTCCTAAATCCAGTGATTACTAGGATCACAGAGCTGGGGGTGACCGTTGGAGCTGCTTTATAGGATTCAGCGAGATCCCACGCCTCTTGCATGGACATTGCAGCGCTCGTCCTTTTGGGTCTATGTAGCTGGGTTCTAAGGGGGGGTTGACTTCCATCTGATTTGTTGGATTTTGTGGTGGTATCTGTGATTATTAGGAGTGCCAGTGGGTGTGAGGGGTGGGCGATGGGGTGTGTAGGTGTTGCGGCTGGATAGGATTTTGTTAATACCCTGTATAACTATTTCTAGCTGGTATTCTAGTCGAGCCAATTTTTGGGAAGTATTCAAGGATGGAGGGGTGTGGGAGTTTGGTCTCTGGAATGCATTCATGGAGGGAGGGGTGGGGGAGTTTGGTCTTGGTGTGTCCAGAGCCAAGCCATTTATGGCTAGGGGGTGCTTGGTTGTGTTCGGGAATGATAGCTTATCTGTGTGGGAGCGGCTCCCTGTGCTTCTAGTATCTGAGTGGTTTATGGGGGAAATCGCGGGGGTAGGTTGTGATAGATTGTTTCGGAGAAGGTGCGGCAAATTCACTGGGTTTAGTGCAGGAGGGGAGTTCGGGGCTGTTGTCTGTAGGTCGGTTACTTTGGTTGCTGGTTGGGGGTATTGGGAGAGGGGGAGACTGCAGAAGGGCTGTAGTGTGGCTTCTTGGATGAGCCTAGTGTTGGGTGTGTCTAAGAGGGATGATCTGCGTGGGTTAAGGGGGGAGTTAAAGGGGATGGTGGGGCTGGGGGGAGATATGTTGTAGGCTTGGGATTGAGTCGATAGATTGATTTGATAGTTTTCCCGGGACGTCTGGCTCGAGGACAGGGTAGCTTTCGTGTAAGAATGGGATAGATGAGTGAGGGCGAGACGTAGCGTGAGTCGAAAGCATCCAGGTTGTCATTGTTTGCTTGGATCAAAATTGTGCCTTTGCTGTAGATAGTTGCAAAGGTGTTGGCGCTGCGTGTGAGGTGGTTAGGTATTAGGAACGTTAGTTTGCAGCTGAGAGGGGTGCTGATAGTTTTAGAGATGTGGAGGTAGGATCTGAGAATGGAGTTCCATCCCACCGGTTTCTGGGTGTGGAAAATAAGATCCATTTTCTGCTGGCCTTTTGAGGAGCAGTGGTATATGTCCGCAATTAAAGTTTCTTGGTGCTGTCTTATCAGCCTGTGTTTAAAGGAGTTCCTGCCATGGGGTTTTAAGCCATGTGCTGAGTTGGCTCGGAGGGGGGTTAGACTGTCCTGTGATCTATTTGTTCTGTTATGCGGGAGCATTATTGTTCACTGGGTGCTAGGAAACGGGGATGGGAGGAGCCTTCTGAGCTAGATGATAGATTTCGGGAGAAATTTATGGCCACCTGCCCTCAGTTTCCCAGCTTGATTAAACAAGAAGGTGTGCTGTGTTGGGTTGCAGACTAATTCTAGGCAGCTTCCTGGTGAATCGCCCTTTGTAGCCTTGTTGGTATAATAGGTGCTTCGAGCTTGCCTGCTTGCAGTACCGCAATGCTTCAGTTTACTTGAGGATTATGCAGTGTTATATATATATTTTTTTTTAATAGAATTTAGCTTATGGTTATTTTCTTTATTTTCTTTGTGGCTCAGTGATTCGCCATAAAGCCTGAGGTGGTCGAAGGTTGCGTTGGTTTGCTTGACTGTGCTGCCCCTTTCTAGAGAAAAGGAATTTTGGCATCGGTGAGCCTGGATTTGGGGAGACGCCATTTTATAGACAGGCATTTGGGATGATTGAGTTAGAGCTAGAGGCAGCGGATTATATGAATGGCTTGTTGCCTCTTGGGGAGTTCTGGGGATCGGATGCAGCCGCTCCTTGCATTTGTTGGGTCTGGTCACAATTTATTGCTCGGCAGCTGGACGGTTCACCGGTGTGGTTGGTCCCGAATGGGCACCATTTTGGGGTCAGGGTTTTAAGATGTAAAGCTTGTGGGGCTAGGAGTTGTGGCTTCCCGTTTGTTTCGTTGTGATTGTGGATTTATTTAAGTCATTCTTTTTTTTCATGCCTGGTGACCACTGATGGCGTTGGTCACATCCGAGTTGTGGGTCATTATATTGTCGGTGTAACTAGCTCCGAGTGGCCGCCATTTTGAAGTCAGGCCTCCCGGGTGTCCCAGTTGTGGTCTTATGTTACTTTATTTGGCTGGGTAAAGTGCTTATGGTGGCCGCTGCTTGCGCTGGCTCTTAATTTAGTGGCTTAGTCCTCATTTGGCTTGTTTCAAAATAGATACGGAGCTGGTTTGTTGTGTCCCGATCGGTAGGTATTTTAGAGTCAGGCAGCCTTGTAGATTCACCGGGGCCTCAACACTCCTCCCCTCTAACCCCCCCAACCCCCTCCTCCCCCTGGCCGCGCACCGAGTGCGCCAACCCTTCCTTGGGGGACCAACCTAGCGTCCTTGTGTCAGTCCCCCCGCTAGCAATCACCGCTGTGGCAGTGTGGAGACCGGAGGCTTGCCTGTGCAGCGTCACGGACTTCAGCAGCTCCTTCTCAAAAATGTGGGGATCTTTCGAGGGACGGTGATCCGGTGATCCTCTATGCTGTTATCTCGCCTTATCTCGCCGTAAGTGGGAGTGGCACCATCTGGAAGGGGGCATACATCAGTTCGTCTGGATGGCTGCCGTGATTCTAATCGCGGATCTCGTCATGGGGTCGTCATGGGGTCCGGTTTGGTTTGGGACCGGCTGCGGTGTAATTCGCTGGTCGTTCCTCCGTGATGCCTCTTGGCGACCTGGGGGTGATGAGGTGCGGATCATCGGGCACCTCAGTCCTGAAGTGCACACACCATTCGGGTCGAACTCGTATTCTTGCTTTCCGTGTGGCCTGTAAGTTCCGTTTCTGATTCCTTACGTCTCTGTTCTTCCGGAGGGGGGGGGGGGGGGGGGGTGATTTACACAGATTCGTGATCCTGGTGTCTTGAGCTCCGGCTCAGAGCTCCTTCCCCACCGCCATCTTGTCAACTCATAGGATAACATCGGGCCTCAACACTCTGCACCCGGCTGCCCTAGTGCCGCTGAGGGTGCAATCTCAGTGCATCACTGACCCTCGGGGACCCCTGAGTCTAACCCCAGAACCTTAACTCCCACAGTCGTTTACTTACCTGCAAACCGATAACCTGTTTTTCTTCCATAGAATAACATTGACAATTTTCTTTCGAAAAAACGACTGTGTGGAGTTATGAAAACTTGAAATATTCCTTAAAAATCGAAACAATAACCAAAATGCAGTTTTTCAACTGTTTTCAGGAAATGTCCCAGTGCTGAATCTAGGCATCCAGCACTGAGTTAGAAAAAGTATCGTAAAAGTTACTTACCTGCAATTTATCATACCATAACATCTCCCAGTGTTTCCCGTAGCGCGTGTCTAGTTCTAAAGAAGTGGAATCTAGTGAAGGCTGAATGTGCACTATCTGCACCCGCAATCTCCTCCCACGTGTCCAACCATCCCTGCCGGAAAAGGTCGCCCATGGTTTGTATGCCTAACTTGTTGAGTTAATCCAAGGTTCCTTTCTCTGAGCTAAGTGCGAACCACTGGCACCATCCAACATGCATTCTTGGCGAATATAATTGCGCCCCATCATACATTCTCAATAATGCATTCCATGCATGTACTACGGAATTAATCGAGTCCAGTATACCACTACGTCGTGTAGGGGTCTGTGTTAGAAAACGAGGCAAAGAGTACGGGTGTGAGAAAGTGCCATCTTTCTTGCATGGTATGCCCCCACTTTTCGCTGAATTGCTGAATGTACTTTGACTGAGTGTGCCCTGGACTCCTGCCAATCAGGTGCCCAGGGCCTATGATCCTTCCCTAAAACCCACAAAACCCAAAATTGGCAAACCCTGGCCACATGTCAGCCCCAGGTAAATGGTACCCTAGGTACCCAGGGCCTTGTGACCAGGGAAGGCCTCTAAGGGCTGCAGCACTCATTGTGGCACACTTAGAGGCCCTGTACCCTTACACACATACACTGCCTTTGCAGGCTGGGTGTCTGGGTGCAAGACAAAACAAAGTCGACATGGCACACATCCCTGTGTGCCATGCCCATCACCTACACTGCCATGGCATACATCAGCCACCCCTCTAACTGGGTGCCTTATGCCAATGGTGTGGGCACAGGAGCAGGAGCCCTGTGCCCTACAGTACCCAGGTCCATTCCTGAGCACTGTAAGTGCAGTGCTGCCATTTAAGAGTACATGGTGCTGAGAGCTCGTCAAACACGAACTCCACAGCACCATAATGGCAACACTGAAGACTGAGAAGTTTGGTATCAAACTTCTCAGCACATTATACCCACACTGATGCCAGTGTGCGATTTAATGTACCAAGCACCCCAGAGGGCATCTTAGAGATGCCACCTTAAACCTAACCTACAATCCACGTCTGCTCTGAGGCTGCATAGGCTGCCACACAGCAGACATGTTGCTGGACCCCTGGGTGGAAGAGCCCCTGCTCTCCTGGGCCTGCAACAATGCACATCCTGGGCGAGGTGCTAAATCTCCTCCCCCAGGATGGGCAGGGGGAAGCTTCAAAGGCATGCCGCCTCTGTGAGCTTCCCCAGGCCACTACAACCCCCCACTCTGGCGGGAAGCTTGGCCGGAAACCCCAAATAAGGACAGGGGATGTGCCAGCCTGCCAACCCCACCCCTCAGGTGGGGAAGGCGAGGTGAAGCACATCTCCGGACTCTCGCCATCTTGAAGATGGGAAGCCCTACCCTATCAGGACTAGGCTACTGCCCCCCTCCCACAGGAGAGAGGCAGGATAGGGGGTGTACCCACCCCAGGACAGGGACCCATTGGTCCCTGCCCTTCACCTACCTGTAACGCCCCTAAATCTAGTATTTAGGGGAACCCTGAACCTTCCTTCCATAGATTCCAGATTCCGAAATACAAAGAAGAGCAAGAAGAAAGAAGGCCTGCCCTGCAGCTGCTAAGAAGAGGAAGACACCAACTGCCTTGTCCCCAGCCCTACCGGCCTGTCGACCCTCGAACCTGCTCCTGCTCTAACCCGGCATCTCTTGTGGCCAGCAACCTCACAAACCCCGGAGGACCTGGCTACCTTTTGGCTCTAACCCCCTGGGACTCCCATGAGTAGAGGCTATACTCAAAACCTACCTCTAATCCCTGGCAGCAGCCCGGAACCGCGAACCCAGCACACTCTGCACCAGCCAAGCCTGGCCAGTGCCGGAGTGAACAAAGACCACGAGGACGACCCCACGGCGACTGTGACCCCGAGTCCGGCACCCAAGGACCTCCCTCGACACTCCTGAAGAAGCCTGCAGCCTCAGAACAAGGTGCCCCCCCTACCGCGATCAACAGAGGGTAAGATTTCCCGACACCAAAAGGCACCCCTGCACGCGGCGCCCCGCGGCCCCCTGTGCCCAATCCTGGGGTACCTACATATCCTCCAACTACCCAACTTACCTCTCGAAGTGGTGGTGGCACCTGAAGAATCCTCGTCCCCGAGCTTGCAGTCTTTTTCTAAACCGGAGATTTCCCATTGAAATCAATTGAGCGCCTGAAGGCTCAAAAGCACCCTGCACCCAGCCGCCCGAGTGGCCCTGGCAGTGCAACCTCTACACCTACCTACTTCCCCACTTGCCCTGAGTAAGTGACCAGGAGCCCAGCTCCCACAGCCGCGTGGCTTGCTAGTCAGCAGCCACCAACCAAGGCCCCCCTATCCCTCATAGGATAACATTGGGCCTAACTCTCTCTGCACCCGGCCGCCCTAGAGTCGCTGAGGGTGAACCAACTGTACCTACCTGACCCTGGGGGACCCCTGAGTCTATGCCCAGAACCTCAACTCTGCCAGTCGAGTACTTACCTTTAAACCGATAACTCTATTTTCTTCATAGGGTAACATTGACTGGCTTTTTCCTGAAATTTCTTCAAAGTGTGGACTTTTCAAATCTTAAAATATTCACCAAAAATCAGCAGAGTAACGAAAATACTCACCTGCTCTTAGGTGAGCTCCCAGTGCTGGATCTTGGTGCCCAGCACGGACTCTGAAAAATACTTACAGCTGTACTTACCAGTAACCCAGTTTTCTCCCATAGGAAATCATTCACTGTTTTTCTGTGAAATTTCTTCTAAGTGTCAATTTCTGCAATCTTTAAATATTCTTTAAAAATCGTATAATATCTGAAAACGTAATTACTTACCTGTTTTGGATAAAAGGTCCCAGTACTGAGTCTAGGTACCCAGTACCGGATTACAAAGGTAACGAGAACATACTGTACCTGCAACATGAATTTTCTTTCATAGGGAATCATCGACTGTTTTCTTTGAAATATTTTCTAAGTGTCAACTTTTAAAATAGCTAAATATTGTTTAAAAATTATCACAGTAATTAAGTCGACTTTCATCACTTGATTCCAAGTACTGACCCAGGACTGAATCTATAATCCAGTCCTGGAATTCCAAAAGTAATCCTAAAAGTAATCTGTTGCAAATAACTTGAAACTTCCATTGAGCTCAATGCATTGTTGTGTTTAAAATAGTGTTGCCTATTGCAACCACTTGTAACTGTTTACAAAAGTCAATTGCATATTGCAAAAGTATTTATATAAAGCATCTCATTCTGAGAAAGTATATTTTAATGCCAAGTGTTGGTTCTAAAATAAAACAAGCATATATTTTTTATATATAAACCATTGGCCTAGAGTTCAGTTATTGAGTGTGTGAGACCATTTGCTGACTGAGTGTGTACAACAAATGCTTTACACTGTCCTCTGATACTGCCTTACTGCTCGACCAAGCTACCATTTTAGAGAGTAAGGTTATATCTAACTTTAGCCTCTGTCAAACCCTTGGGGACTGTGGACTCTGTACACCTTGTACCTATTAAGGAACAGTATATACAGAGCCACTTTCTCACAACGGGGCAGCAGCAGCCCTTTCAATATAGAGATGAGGCAGATCGTGAGGCCCATGGCATGGGAGGCCTGAGCGGCCCTGTAGTACAATTCAAAATTTGGGGCATTAAGTCCGCCGGCGGTATATGGGAGCATGAGGATGTCCAAGGCAACCCTGGGGGACTTTCCAGCCCATGCTAATTTAATCATTAGAGAGCGGAGTTAACGGAACAGCTGCTGAGGGACCACTATAGGAATATTGAGAAATAAAAAAAGCAGGCGGGGCAGAACAACCATTTTCATCAAAGAAACTCTGCCAGCCAAGGACAAAGAGAGCCGTATCCACCTATCTATATCATCCCAAATCTTATCTAGCAATTTACCATAATTAGCTCCAATTACCGCATCAGCGTCAGGGTGGACCTGAATACCCAGATACCGCACCGGTTCGGTAGTCCATTGCAGTGGGAAATCTAGCAGAAACTGCACTGTGGAAGGCGTTGGGGGAAACAATATGGATTTGTCCCAATTAATCTTGAGGCCAGAAAGGCCTCCAAAACTAAGTACCTCACGTATCACAGGTGATAGATGGGTCTCGGGGTCTCTAACATATAACAGTGTGTCATCTGCGTAAGCAGAGGCGATGAAATTATCATGAGGAAAGCGAAGTCCTCTATGACTATGATATTCCCCTAGGGCGCGCAACAGAGGCTCAGCAGCAACCGCATACAGCAACGGGGATAGTGGGCACCCCTGCCGCGTGCCTCGCTGGATTGAGAAAGGGACAGATACCACATCCCCCGTGCCAACCCTAGCCATTGGAGAGTTATATAACACCGAAATCATTTGCAGAAACTCCTCACCCACCCCTATGCGGCACAGCACAGCATACATAAATTTCTATTCGATCGAATCGAATGCCTTCTCGGCATCTAAAAATAGCGCAACTGCTTTAACCTCCGGGTGGACATGCTGCAGAGCCCCAAAGACCGTGTGGAGATTCTGCGAGAGCGTGAGGTCTGAATGAATGCAGCTTGTTCAGGACCAATTAGCTGCGGAAGAAGCGGTGATAAACGATTGGCTAAGATCTTCGCGTACAGCTCAGGGTCCCTGTTGATCAATGGGAGTGGTCGATAGGAGGAGCACATGCGGGGATCTTTATTGGGCTTCAAAAGAGTAATGATCGCCTCTCGCATAGATGGGGGCATTATACTACCTGCAGCCATCTCATGGACTAGAGATATTAGATGTGGAATGAGGAGATCACTAAAGGTTTTATAAAAACTGACTATGAGGCCATCAATCCGGGGGGCGCTACCCTCCCGCATCGGAACCAACGCAAGACGAACCTCCGCCACTTCAACTGGACGCATCAAAAACTCACGTTGCCAATTCTGCAACCAGGGAAGCTGTATGTAGTCTAGGTAGTCAGTGATGTCGTCATCGCTAGGGGAAAGTTTAGAGCTATACAAATCTTGATAATAAGCACAAAACTGATCATTAATGTCAGTGGGCAGCGTCAAGGGCGACCCGTCGTCCCCCTCCAATTCAACAATACCTCCAGCAGCAAGTCGATGGCGGGCCAATGCCGCCAGTACGGAGCCCGGCCGAACTGTCTCACCATAAGGTCTGGCGGAAGCGTATTTTCCCATATGATTGACCTCGCTATCGGCATCAGCATGGAATTCAGCCAATGTGGCCTTAAGTTGGTCATGGAGCTCTGGGTCGGTGGTGTGCTGTAGGCGTGACTCCAGGACCGACAGACAAGTCTCCAGCAGGGCGAGGCCACCACGAATGGCACAGAGAACGCCCGCATGTTTACTAATAGCTATTCCTCTAATGAAGACCTTAAATGCCTCCCATATAGTAGTAAAGGAAGTAACTGATCCAACATTGGTCTCAAAATACTCGGAAATCGCCTCACGCAGCTCCGAACGTAAGACAGAATCTAACAATGAAAAGGGCGGGAAGCGCCACAAAAACGGAGGCGGAGAACAAGGAGGCACCGCGACAGCCACCGTGACAGGGTAGTTGTCTGAAAAAGAGTGCTCCAGGACCGAGTATT
Organism: Triturus cristatus; assembly: GCF_964204655.1. Classification (NCBI taxonomy): domain Eukaryota; kingdom Metazoa; phylum Chordata; class Amphibia; order Caudata; family Salamandridae; genus Triturus; species Triturus cristatus. Next base: position 405,180,455 of record NC_140583.1, on the reverse strand, counting down.
CCAACACCTTGGGCAACAAGGATTGTGAGAGAAACCAGTACTCGATATGCGTTTGGATATCGTGCTGCGCACAATAATGTGTATATCCCCCGCAGGCACTGGAACGGGACCGCCAAGCATCCGCCAACTGAAGTTGTAAGGCAATGTCTTGTATTGCCCTCGCCGAAGCAGAAAGGGGACGGTCAGGTCCCCTGGAACGATCGAGAGCAGTGTCCATTACACAATTGAAATCTCCACCACAGAATATCGGTAGAATACAGTGATCTTTTAATAAAACAAATAGGGAGTAATAAAACCCAGGATCATCGTAGTTCGGGCCGTAGGAGTTGACAACCAGAAATTCCCACGGAGGGCTGTAACATCAGGAAATCTACCCGGCGAGTCTGTCAGTAAAGGGACTAATTTGAAACCTGCCTTAGGGTTTAGCCAAGTCAAAACACCCCTAGAGTGGGAAGTGAAACAAGCCGCATGTGAGATCCCTGCAAACCTGTTGCCCGTAAGGAGCGCAGAACCCGGGGGCAGATATGTCTCCTGAAGCAGGGCCACATCAACCTCCTTGCGTTTCAGATAAGCGATAATTTTCCGCACCTTATGCTGATCATTTAAACCCCGGACATTCCACGTCATAAGAGTAACCTTGTGGGGCAAGCGGCCCCCAGTTCGAAGTTCAATCATGTCAACAACGAGTGCACATAATGTGCTCCACCCCCACAACCCCACCAGTCAAGGCTCAGATCATGCAACCATCGTTTGTACATGTCACCTAAAAATAAAACTAAAAAAAAGAAAACAAACAATTACTGAGCAACCTTCCCCATGCCCTGCAAACCCCAACTTCGCAAAGGCAAACCACCCACCCATAGACCTGAAAAAGAACAAAAAACCATGATGCATCCGCACCAAAAATGTGACAAAAACAATCCCAACACAAAGAATGACATAGCGGTTAACGCAGTAGGGTAGATGTTACCCAGCAACACAAACTGAACCAACCCTCCGCTATAACACCGCGTGTAGAATATAGAAAAACTCCTCAGCTACCGGATAGTGGACGCCAAGTCAATACCACATAGCAAAAAAGAAAAAAGCTGTGTCATGTCGGCATCAGTTTCCCAACCCAATAAACACCTCGACAAAATAAAATGACATTCTATGGCCCCTCAATCTGGGGGATGGACCACAGGCAGGAATTGAGAATATTAAGAATAAATCGATCTAGAGTGAGCTCACAACCCCATTGACAATGAAATATAGTAGCCAGCACAGAGAACAAATGGGGGATGCATGTACAACGTTATGACTATGCAGAACTTTGTCGAAGGATCAAATAAAGCATTCTTACATACTTAAAATGTCAACAGTATTTCAGTAATTTTCATCAAGAGTGCCAGGTTCCTCATTTGATACTGGAGAGACAGGCTGTTCCCTCGGTCGTTTGCCAGCTTTTGCCCAGTCTCTGAAGGCTTTCTGCAGGGACTGCGGATCATCATACACCCTAGGCTTACCGTCAAACAGGACCTTGAGTCGCGCTGGATATAACATGGCATACTCAATATGATGGTCACGTAATTTCCATTTCAAGGGGATGAATTGTCGCCTGGCCTCCTGCACCTTGAGGGTAAAATCCGGGAACAGAGAGATGGAAGAGCCCTCATAGTGCAAGTTTCCCAGCTCTCGTGCCTTACGCAATGTAGCATCTCTGTCCTGGTAATTTAGAAGTGTTGCTATTATCGGCCGAGGCGGGGCACCTGGCCGGGGGCGTGGACCAAGCGAGCGATGTGCTCTCTCAACGACAAAAAGGTGGGAAAAAGTGTCTGCAACCAGAAGATTGGTCAATAGTTTTTCAACGAATGTTTCCATATTTCTGGTCGCTGTAGATTCCGCCAGGCCTGCTTTGCGGAGGTTACTGCGACGCGAGCGGGCCTCCAAGTCCTCAGCCCGATCCTGCAGTGCAGCCAAAGTTCGCTCGACCCGCTTCTGTGTGCCGCCAGCGTCCGTCTGAGCCTCCTCTACTTCTGCAATGAGACGCTCCGCCATGTTTATACGTTCTGAGTGTTTATCCACCCTTTCGGACATCCTGTCCATTCTGTTTGCTAGCGTATCGATCTTAGAGTCAATGGCCGTGAGCCCCTGGTGCATGGTCGCAATATTTTGCTTTGTCACTCACTGGATCGTTGGCAGGGGCATCTGAGTCAGGGAACATATGGTCTGCTGCCTCCTCATGGCGCCGGGATTTGAGGTGCTCAAAGGTGAGCTTAGGTTGGGATTTATCGGGCTTTCCCATCGCTAGACCAGCACACCAGCCCCAGGGTCCCCTGGGTCTGGTCTCAAGACACCTAACGGGGGAAGGGGGAAGCTAGAGAACCAGGTCAGGCAGGGCAATGTGAGGACCACAACTAGCAAATGAGGAGCGGCAGCCAGCTATCCATTGATCCAGCCTGAATGGGAGGGCTGTGTAGGGCCGTCATCCATGCAGGTGCAAAGGGAGGTGTTAAAAATCCGGACAGTGGTACCAGGGATCAGCAGGCGCCAAATCTGAAAAATACAGCACTCACCACTAGGCCCAAAGCGAAGGAGGAAGGGCACCCATGAGGCAGAATAGTGCACACCCAAGGCTCAGGGGTAAGCTCGGGTAAAGGATCGGACCACGCCGCCAAATTGAAGAGAGTCCGTGCCTCAGGCAGCCACCGTCCTCACTTCTGGGGCGCAGTGCAGGAGAGAGGGTGAGCCAAAGGAGGAATCACACAGCAGCCCAGGGAGCAGTCACCAGGCCCGTCTCCCTCGCAGTATGGCGTAGGAGGTCACACCTCCGCAGTGGCAGCAGGATCTATGGCCGCAGGGGAGCACAGATCAGTCTAGCCCCACAGGCACTCCCCAGGGCCCGGCCCAGGAGCACGGGCAGCGCCGCCCCCCAGATGCCAACGCGTTCAGCTCCAAGGCCGCAACTGCCCACCTCCAAACACCAGTGCTGCAGAGCAAGAGTCGGCGGGGGGTCCAATGCGGATCAGTAGCAGGAGCGATGGGGCCGCCGGCAATTGTGGGCGAGTCCGGAGCTATCGCCGGCTCCTACACCGCGGACTCAAGCGGCCGGAGGGCGCGAAGGCATCTCCCACGAGCACACAGGTCGGAGGCCGCACCACGTCTCACACTGATCTCAACGGAGCAGCCAAAGCCTAAAGGTTCGGTCACAGCCATGGACCGAGCGAGTGCACAGAAGGGCAAATCCGTAGATGCGGTGACGATTCAAGGCGGTTAGTGTCAGGATTTATGAACGGATTGTGCAGCTCTAGATCGGAGCGGCCATTTTCGAGCCGGGCAAGCACCGCCCCCGTCTAATTAAGTCTTGATGGTTATTAAACAGATTGGTTTGGGTGGCTGGGATTTCGATAGTTGCAGACAATTGGGATGTTAGGGTCAGAACTGTAATAATAATATGTTGATATAAGGAAGCCAGCTTATCCTGTAACTGGGAGAGTCCCCCCTTTCTCCCCCCCCCCCCCCCCCCTCCACCCCATCACACTCTCCTCCCTACATTGGCCAGTATTAGGCGTCGAGTTGGGGCAATGAGGTGGGAAAGCCGCCAGCAGATGGGGGGGGGGGGGGGGGGGGAGGGAGTACATCTAGCACAAAGCTATTCTGGTCACTTGTGACGAGGGACGATCTTAAAGTCAAAAAAGATATAATATAGGAATAGCTGATGCCAACTGGCCCTTACATATACTTTATGAGAAACTTAATGTAAGCGCATGCATCTGCAGGACCAAGGGGGTCCAAGCCCGGATAGGCGATATATTTTGCTCTGGGATAGCCCAGAGTGAGTCCTCCTCACTCGAAATGCTAGTGGCCAAGCCATTCAACGGTTCAAACTGACAATTGAACTCCCCGCCTATGATTACCCAATAATTATCTGGAATTGTTAAAAGAAAGGTAGTCAATTGTTCAAGGGTAGAAGACTCTTGGCCATAGCGGACCAGGCGTGACTAAACGTTAATCAGAGCAATTCTCTCCCTCATGTTAAAGGATTAAAAGATGCAGAGAATGTCTCGTGATAAAGTATCGATCTGCTTGGCCTCGCAGCCGAGATGGACACCAACTCAAGTGCATAGCCCCCCAGATGGTCTACCCCTCCACCCGTGTGGCTAGGATGCTATAAGACGCATAGCCCACTGTGTGTGTCCGCCCTTGCCCACGTTTCCTGGAATAAGCATATTTCATGTTGATCTATGACTGCCCCCCAATCTGGTATGTCAAGTTTGGAGGTGAGTCCTGCTATGTTCCAGGATAATAGCCGCAATCTTGTGCTCACCCCAATGGCATTAAGGGTTGGAGGAGGGGAAGAGGCCCTTGAGTAGACCTGTTGACGGCCATTATTCCTCACCTACCCAGTCAGACCTTGGTTGATACCCCCTCTGGAATTATGGACCAGAGTGTGGGTCGGTGGAGTGGAACAGGTTTTTGGATCGACCTGTTGATAGTCATTGGTCCCCACTCAACCTGTCAAACTTTGGGTAACACCCCAGTTGGGGTTATTATCTAGAACGAGGGGGGCACTTTACGATGGGCAGAGCCTTTGGTGGAATTACCTTTAGGTTCTGTCGGGGCTGATGAGATGGTGAACGGCCAGTGGGGGCTTTCTCCAGAGTTCCGTTGTATGCGGGTCCCCACCGCCCTGTTAGGCTTTGGTTTTTGTCCCAGGTATAATCAATGGCTTGGTCCGGGGGGTGCTCTGCGGTCACTGTTGCAGATTCTTGATGGTGACTAGGGCATGAGTGTAGAGACCTAGTGGGCATTAGTCAGTCGTTTAAATCTAGTAAACTAAATCTATTTTGGACGGGACATTGTAAAGCAGTGGTCTAGGGAGGTCCTGGTTTCTTCTAGCACGTGGTCCGTTCTGAATCCTTGGCCCCCTATTTGAACCTGCTCCTCTTAAGTTATGAGTGTTAATCCCTGGGGGGAAAAGTAACCCAGGGGGAGAGAAGCAATGCCTTTGGGCTCCCACTGATAATTACAGTCTAGAAGGGTGTGCTCAATCCGTGGGTCTCTAAAATGTATTACTATACAGTTTTCTGGTCTCCAGCCCACCCAGCATACCCTACGCGTGAGGATGATTTCATTTGCGTCTTTGTAGGAAAATTGCCTAAGATTAGCCAACCAAAAGATGCATTTATTTTTTAGATCGGCGTGCGATTCCCTGCGTCCCCTATTCAACTCTGGTACACCAGCTAACACGATTACGTAGGGGGTTGCAGCCGGGGGAAGGTTAATACAGGGAAGAGCAGTCCCTATTGGGAGAAATTCATCACGAGGTGTTGTCCTAACACTATCCCCAGGCATTAGGCCTTTGTATTGAATCTCTAGTGCTTGCGGTTTTGCAGGGGATAATCTGGGTGATGTTTCTATTGATAGCCCCTGAGAAGACCCCTTGATGCTTGATACTGCTCTCTGGGGCAAGTAGTTCCTCACAAGGGATGCTATGTTATCCTGAATATTTGTGCTAGTACTGTTGGGAATAGCCAAGATGTTGGCTGCTGGAGGTACTGTCTTAGAGGGAGGGTAGGTTGCTGATTGTGGGGGTAAAGGTTTTAGTGGATCAACTCCCTCAGGTCTTGACCCAGCCATACCCACCCATTTATCAACCAATGTTGTAAGTTTATCCACCTGCTCCATTAGGGTATTGAGTTCGTCCTTTACGATGAACCTAAATTGGACTTGACGGTCCATCACCAAATTAGACACCCAAGGTGGTTGTTCAAGGTTCATCGTTGGTATTTCCCTTGTGCCTGTTGACCCCTTGTCATTGCTCGTTACTTTAGTTGTTGGATACATTTTTCGCTTGGTGCCCATGTTTGTAGCAAGTTTTTGTTTCACCTTTTTTTCCCGGCACAGTCCATGAGCGACTCAGCAGTGTGTTGTGCACAGGCCTTCGCACGTGTCCTTGGAGGTTCTACAGGAGAGTCCAGCGGTATAATTAAAGGTGAGGAGGCACTAACAGAATCCGGGGGATGGTGCAAGAGACTATAACGGGAGTTAATGAGAGACGTCCCTCCGTCCGCTCTATTTCCGTTGCAATGGCTCCAATAGCCCTTTGGAGCATTTTGTCAATTGCAGTTGGTTGAGAGGGGATTGCAGGTTGCGGGATTTCAGAGTTTCTTACTATACAGGCATGTTTACCCATAGCTGAGGTTAGAGAGAGAAGCTGAAAAGCTTCCTAGAATATTGTCAAAAAGACCAATAGACTGTATCAGACTGTAGGATACTGACCGCGGGAAGGGAGATTGCACCTTAGTATTTACAGAATAACAGGCTTACATCAATTGATGGATGGCGCTAGCCTGATGAGGGCAATCGATTGAAGTCACTTGTCCCTGTACATCCGCTGCTGTAACCAAGCTGGGTGGCCCAGCCCAGTCTCTTTTGGGCGCAGACGGGCCCCCCTTGGCCCAGGCTTCTCCCGGGTGCGGCCCGTGCTGCGGAAGTGCTGGCAGGGTTTAAAACTACGGTGGCAGGGTGACGTCACCTCCCGTGCCGAGTGAGCACCGGGGCCTGCTGGGGGACCAAGTCTCACCCCAGCTGTGTTGCTGGCTCACCGGGGCTTCTCGTGCTGCTGCTGTGTGGCCCCCCCTGGGGCAAAAACAAAGTGTCGTTGTGGCTCACAAGCCCGAGTAACAAGTCCCTTGCTGCGGGAATGCTGGCAGGGTTTAAAATGATGCCGGGAGGGTGACGTCATCTCCTGCGCCGAGTGAGCACCCGGGCCTGCTGGGGGACCGAGTCCCACCCCATCTGTATTGCTGGTTCACCGGGACTTCTCCTCCTGCTGGTGCTGCTGCTGCATGGCCCCACTGGGGCAAAAACAAACAGTGTCATTGGGGCTCACGAGCCCGAGTAACAAGTCCCGTCCCGTCATATAGTGTTGAGAAGTTGTGCCTTGTTTGGCTAAAAACCTCACACTTTCTCAAGTGAAGCAACACTTGTCCCTTCTTTCAGATGATATGGATATCCAGGATTTCTTGTTGGGGCCCCCAAACCCACGGCAAAAGCCTTGTATGCAGTATACAACGAGCTGTGGAAAGTTTCTCAACAGGAAGCTGCTGAGAGATTGTGCAAAATTGATAGCGTTAATTTAGAAAAGGCTTTGGCTGTGGTTGATTCACTGGGCAACTGTAGGAAGCCGGCTTTGTATATACTATACCAAAGTAAGGTATAGTGTGCACAGAGTCCGGGGAGTCCCTAGAGGTATAGCAGAGGCTAAATTAGGTAAGTACTAACTGCTCTCTTTGTGGTAGTGTTGGCGAGCAGTTAGGCTTATCCAGAGGGTGCATTAAGCATTTATTGTATTCACTCAATCAAGGACTGATCACACACACTTAGAGACAGAATCCAGGCAAAATTGGTAAGTATAAAAGAAGATATACTAAAGTTTTATTTTAGAGGCAAGCAGGACTTGGCACAAGTAAGTAAAATATACTCTCAAATGCAAGACTGTTCAAGAAAATGCAATTATGATTGAAGTTGCAATAGTTATAGGTTTGTATATGCTTTAGAAACCGTTGTAATTACAAAGTAATTGCTTTCAGGTTACTTTTCAGTTACTTTGGATTACTTTGAGTATTTCGGTGGTATGTCTAGATACCGTACCTTGGGATCTCACAATATAAGATAAGTGCAACTTTTTATACTTTGCAATTGAGTTCTCTTTTCTCCATACAACAACAGTTCAACACTTAGACATTTTTAGGCCCAAAATCTATTAACATGGTTTCCTATCAGCGAAAAGTGTCAGCGGTTTTCCAGGTAAGTAGAGGACTTATGTGTGGGAGTTTTGGTGGTTAGGACCAAGTTTCCCCAAGGTCCAGTTGAGCACTCATGTTGCACCACCAGTGGCACTGGGGTGGCCGGGTGCAGAGTGCAGGTGCCAATGGACCTAAGAGGGCCTTAGTTTAGGGACTGCTGGCAAGCAGGCAACTCTGGTTTGGGAGCCAATCTCCCGGGGTTCAGGTCAGAACTGCAGGGGCCAATGACCAACACAAGAGCTACACCACCAGCGGCACTGGGGCTGCCGGATGCAGGGTGCAAAAAGGACTTCCGGTACCCTATGTATTTCAATGGATACCTTAGGTGTTGCAAAGTTGCTGCTGGCTTGGGCAGGGAGACTTTCTGAAGGCCACCATCTGCTGGAGAGGTAAGTTGGGTTCTTGGGGGATGCCTGGACACTGTTGTTTGGGCTAGCCAAGGCCATGGGGCGTCATGTGCAGGGGTGACTTCTGATGTTCGGGTTTTCTTACCAGCTCTGGTTGGGGGACCTTTAATGTTGAGGCTGCAGTGGGTGTCGGGTGCAGAGTGGTGCAGAATTGCAGAGTCGCCAAAATTCGAATTCTGGAGGGGAGGCTTTGCTGGAGCAAATCCAGTGTTCACGGGAGACGGAGTCTGTAAGCGGTTTGCAGGGCAGGTCCTCCGAGCTCTGGGGGTTGCTGGACTCGCCGGGGCTCTTGCTGTAGGCAGGTCGTAGACTGGACAGGCTGGAAGGGCTGGGACCGAAGCAGTTAGTGTCATCATCTTCTTCCTGGGTAATCGCAGCTCTTCAGACCTCCTTTCTTCCTTGAATTTGAAGAGGCAATGTTCAGGGTTGCCCCTAAATTCTAGATTTAGGGGGTGTGGAGGTCAGGACCAATGGGTCCCTTCCTTGGGATGGGTACACCCCCTATTATGCCACCCTCCAGTGGGAGTAGGCATGAGCCTCTCACTAATTGGCTGAGTCCCCTCATCTCAAGATGGAGGGGACTGAGATGTGTGCTTAACCTCGCCTCCCCCACCTAAGGGGAGAGGTTGGCAAAGCTTGGTTTTCCCATTGATTCTCTCGCCCAAAGTGGGGCCAGAACCGATGTGAGCCAGTTGCTGGGGGCAGCAAGAGGCAGGGACAGCTTCCAAAGGTGGCAGGCCTTTGAAGCTTTCCCTTTCTTGGACTCAGCCCATCCTGGGGGAGGAGTCATGATCCCCCTGCCCAGGATGGGCTTTGTTTCCGGACCCAGAGAGTGGAGGCTCTCTACCCAGGGGTCCAGAAACCTGTCTGGTGGTAGCAAATGGCGGGCAGCCATTTAGGAACCACACCAGGGCTGGTCGTTTGTCAGAGGACATCTCTAAGATGCCCTCTGAGTGCATTTTACATTAAATCCCACTCTGGCATCAGTGTGGGTTTAATGTGCTGAGAAGTTTGCTACCAAACTTCCCAGTTTTTAGTAATGCCATTATGGAGGTGTGGAATTCGTAATGACCAACTCCCAGACCATGTACTCTTTATGGCTTTACTACACTTACAATGTTTAAGGATGGACTTAGACACTGTAGGGGTATAGGGCTCTTGACACTGTACCCTCTCCTCAGGACTAGTGCACCCTGCTCGAGGGGTGACTTACCTAGGCCTTAGGCAGTGGATTGCAGGCGTGGCACACCAAAACACGCAGCCTGCAGTGGCAGGATCCATGTGTGTGAAGGTGCTGGGCCTCTAAAGGTGGCACAGTTGGCTCTGCAACCCTTAGAGGCCTCCTCTGGCCACAGTGCCCTTGGTACCCACCTTTTACAAGGGCCTTACTTGTGCCCGGGATATGTCAATTGTGTATACCAAAGTACAGTCTTGGGAAAGAAAACATGCCCTAGGAACCTTATTGGCAGGGAACCAGGGCACATCAAGTCAGGTTGCATCAGATGTCATGAAGAAAGTGGGGGGAAACCATTCAAAAAGGGGCACTTTCCTACACAACTTCCATCAAACTAAAGAGTATGAGACTAACCTTTCCCAAGGGAGTCTTCATTGTCTAAGTGGAAAAATCTGGAAAGGCCATCTGCATTGTCATGGGCAGTCCCAGGTCTATGTTCTACTCTAAAGGCCATTCCCTGTAGGGATATGGACCACCTCAAAAGTTTTGGGTTTTCTCCTTTCATCTGCATTAGCCATCTGAGAGGTCTGTGGTCAGTTTGAACTAGGAAGTGAGTACCAAACAGGTATGGTTTCAGCTTCTTCAGGGACCAAACCACAGCAAAGTTCTGCCTCTCAATGGCACTTCAACACTGCTCCCTGAGGAGTAGCCTTCTGCTTATGAAAACAAGAGATTGGTCTTGTTCATCATTATTTATTTGGGATAGGACTGCTCCTATCTCCCGGTCAGATGCACCAGTCTGCACTATGAACTGCTTGGACTAATATGGAGCCTTAGGAGTAGGTGCTGAGCACATTGCCTCTTTTAGGGTGTCAAAAGCCTTTTGGCAGCCAACTGTCCAGTTCACTTTCTTGGGATCTTGTTGGAGGTCAGTTCTGTGAGGGGAGTCACAATGGACTCATATCACTTCACAAACTACCTATAGTACTCAGTCAAGCCAACAAATGCCCTGACTTGGGTTTGGGTTGTTGGAGCTTCCCAGTCCAAAATGGTCAAAACTTTGGGTTTAAGGGGTTGGACTTGGCCTCCACCTACAAGGTGGCCCACGTACACAACAGTTCCCTGCCCTATATGGCACTGGGATCCCTTGATAATTAGGCCTGCAGCTTGCAGGGCCGTAAAACCTTCCCTAGGTGGACCAAGTGATCCTGCCAGGAAGAGCTGAACATAGCAATATCATCAAGTTAAGCTGCACTAAAGCCTTCCAACCCTGGAAGGACTTGATTCACCAACCTTTGGAAGGTGGCAGAGGCATTCTTTGACCAAAGGGCATCATAGTAAACTTGAAGTGCCTATTAGATGTGGAGAATGCTGTCTTTTCTTTTTCTCCAGGGGCCATGACAATCTGCCGGTACCCTGCAGTTAAGTCAAAGGTACTTAAGAACTTGGCAGCCCCCAACGTATCTATCAGTTCATCAACCCTGGGGATGGGATGTGCATCTGAAAGAAACACGTTAGTTAGATTCCTCACCTTAGAATATCCCCAGGCGTCAGACTGGATCCGGAAGATTTTTCGTCAGCAATACCCCTTGCGCGTCGCTAGGCGTCGTCTGCGGCTCCGCGTCCGTCGTCGGCGTCGTGCGCCAGAATTACGTCGTCGGAGTACTTAGACGCCGCCCTCGCGCGCTGACGTCAGTTCTTCTTTTTTCCGCGCCAGTAAGCGCAGATCCGGGAGAGCTACCCCTTTAGTAAATTTTTGAATAACTTTTTGATCCTTTTTGATCCTGTCTATCGACACCGGTGCCGGTAGGATGCCTGGGTTTAAAGCCTGTACGGACTGTAGCCGATTGATGTCGGTTACGGACCATCACCGCCGGTGCCTGTACTGTTTGGGCCTCGACCACGACGCGGAGTCGTGCTCGGACTGTAAGGCCCTGACCTCGAAGGCTAGACGGGAGCGGTCCCGTAAGCTTCTCGAGATTCGCCACTCGGCTCCGCGCGCCTCTCGATCCCGGTCCAGGAGGAGGTCCAAGGATCGGTCGCGGAGCCGCAGCCGACGTCACCATCGGTCGTCGGGATCAAAGTCTTCGGGTAAGTCGAAGCATTCCAAGAAGTCCAAGAGGCGACATCGCTCTTCGGACTCCCCTCGCCGGTCGCGCGACTCGGTCGAGGGTCAGGGTGGTTCCACCCCCGCGGCTCCGGCGGAGCCGCAGGCGCCGCGTCCGTCCCCATACCCTCCGGTCCCTGGGACTAACGCGACGCCGGCGAAAGTCAGTGCCTTCCTCTCGGCCATGAGGAACCTGGCTCCGCCGTCGGCGCCCGCTGGTGCGCCTTCGGGCCCCGCGGACCCGACTGGGCTGCCTTGCCAGCCGGCGGCTCCGGCCCCGGCGCCGTTGACGGCTCCAGCCTCGACGCCGCAAGCGCCCGAGGGACCCGTTCTCGAGTCCCCGTCGACGCCGGTCGACCTCGTCACGCCTCCTCCACCGGCGTCGACTCCGGTTCCACCCCCGACGCCGACGTCGACCCCGATCGACGTCGTGCCCCAGTTCAGTCCCGCTCCGGGCCCGGCGCCGGTCCGGCGTCGATGGACGCCGAGATCGACGCCGCTAGAGACACATTTTGTCTACCGCCCGGCTCCGTTACTTTCTCCTCTACACCAGGAGTCGGATGATGGGGACTACTGGGAGGGATCCGAGGATCCTATGGCCCATCAGGCCCAACTGTCCCAGGACTGGGCAGATGAACTGGGGGAGGCCAGTGGTCTGGATACCTCGCCAGACACTGGATTCATCTCTCCTCCGACTGTGGCTTCGGAGGAGGGTGCTGCTTTCTCCGTGGTGCTGCGCAAGGCAGCCACAGCCCTTGGGCTCGAGCTACCTGCCGTGGCTGTGAGGACGAACGTCCTCACTGAGGTGCTTCAGTCTGCAGCAAGCTCCACTGAGCCTCTGCTGCCGTTCAATGAAGCCCTCACTGACGTTCTCCAGGGCACCTGGTCCAAGCCCTCCACAGTTCCTCCTGTGGACAGGAACGTTGCCAGGCGCCACCGCCCTGCTCCGGGCGACCCCAGTTTTCTGTCCCAACACCCTACCCCTGAGAGCCTGGTTATCCAGGCCTCCACCTCTCAATCCTCTTTCCCGACCGCCCCGCCGGACCGGGATTCCAAGAGACTGGAGCAGTTTGGCAAGAAACTGTTCTCATCCCTTAGTTTGGGCCTGCGGTCTTTGAACACCGCTTGTCTCTTGGACCGTTATTCCCACTCTCTGTGGGATGCGGTGGAGGACGCGCTGCCCCTGTGTCCGGAGGAGGTCCGGACACGACTTACCCAGGCTCTGGCCGATGGGAGGGATGCCGCGCGACATGCCATACGTTGTGGGCTTGACACCACGGACTCGCTGGGTAGGGCCATTTCCACCACTGTGGCGCTTCGACGTCACGCCTGGCTGCGGTCCACGTCGTTTTCCGGCGATGTCCAGAGCACTCTCATGGACATGCCGTTTGATGGCACTCGCCTGTTTGGCGAGAAGGCGGACAGTGCGCTGAACCGCTTTAAGGGCTCCCGGGCTACGGCCAAGTCCTTGGGCCTCTCGGCCCCGCGGTCGCAATCTTCCGCTTTTCACCCCTTTCGTGGCCAAGGAAGGGGTGCCTCCTCACGTGCGCCTAGCCACCAGCCGCAGAACCAACCTGCGCGCGGTCGCGGACGTGGTTTCCGCCGAGGCGGATCTGGAGGACGACGAGGTCAGCCCACATCCACCCCGGCAGCATCCGCCTCAAAGCCTTCCTAGTCCGAGCTTTCAGGCCCATTCCACGCCAGTGGGCGGCAGAGTTCGCCATCACCTGCTCCACTGGCGGTCCATCACATCGGACAGGTGGGTGCTGCAAATCGTCCGAAGGGGCTACTCCCTCCCCTTCGAGACGACCCCTCCAGCCATGCCACCGCAGCACCACCGTATCTCGGGGGATCATTTGCATCTTCTCCACAAGGAGGTTTCCGCCCTCTTGGCCAAGGGGGCCGTCGAGCGCGTTCCGAGCCCAGAAGTAGGTCGTGGTTGTTATTCCCACTACTTTCTGGTCCCAAGAAGGGCAAAGGGGGCCTACGCCCTATCTTGGACCTTCGGAACGTCAATGCCTTCCTCCGGAAGGAAAGGTTCAAGATGTTGACTTTGGCTCAGGTTCTAGCTGCCCTAGACCCCGGAGACTGGATGGTAGCGTTGGACTTGCAGGACGCTTATTTCCACATCCCCGTCCTGCCGGCCCACCGGCGTTACCTGCGGTTCACGGTGGGCCAAGAGCACTTTCAGTTTACTGTGCTCCCCTTCGGCCTCACCAGTGCCCCTCGGGTGTTCACGAAAGTGATGGCGGTGGTCGCAGCTCATCTGCGCAGATCAGGGGTTCCAGTCTTCCCCTATCTCGACGACTGGTTGTTGAAGGCGGGCTCGCCCCAGGCAGTCGTCTCCCACCTCCAGACTACGGCGGATCTCCTGCATTTGCTGGGGTTTTCCATCAACGTGCCGAAGTCACACCTGAGTCCCTCTCAGAAGCTCCTCTTCATCGGAGCGGTTCTCGATTCGGCGCAGTTCCGGGTCTATCCACCGGAACAGCGGGTCCGGGATATACAGGCCCTGATTCCCATCTTTCGGCCTCTATCCTGGGTTTCGGTCAGGCTAGTGTTGCGGCTTCTGGGGCTGATGGCCTCCTGCATCCTACTAGTGCATCACGCCAGGCGGCGCATGCGGGCTCTGCAGTGGGACCTGAAGTTTCAGTGGGCCCAGCATCACGGCAACCTGTCCGACCATGTCTTGATCTCGGAGGGCACTGCACAGCAGTTGCAGTGGTGGCTCACGGACCGCGATTGGGTCATGGGCAGGAGCCTCTCCCTTCCCCAACCGGAGCATGTCGTAGTGACGGATGCGTCCCTCCTGGGATGGGGTGGCCATATGGGAGAGGCGGAGATCAGAGGCCTCTGGTCTCCGGCGGAGTCTCGTCTCCACATCAACCTGTTGGAGTTGAGGGCGATCCGACTTGCACTGAAAGCCTTCCTTCCCTCTGTCAGGGGAAGTGTCGTGCAGGTGTTCACGGACAACACCACCGCCATGTGGTATTGCAACAAACAGGGCGGGGTGGGGTCGTGGACCCTTTGTCAGGAGGCTCTGCGCCTCTGGACGTGGCTGGAACACCAGGGCGTCACCCTAGTGGTTCAACATCTGGCGGGCTCTCTGAACGCCAGAGCGGACGAACTCAGCCGCCGGTGCATGATGGATCACGAATGCCGTCTGAACTCCGAAGTGGCGCAAGGTCTCTTTCAGCAGTGGGGAGAGCCTTGGTTAGATCTATTCGCCACCGAAGAGAACGCGCAATGTCAGCAGTTCTGCGCGTTGGAATTTCCAAGGCGGCACTCGCTCGGCGACGCTTTTCGTCACGAGTGGAGTTGCGGTCTGTTGTACGCCTTTCCGCCTATACCACTTCTGCCCAGAGTGCTGAAGAAGATCAGGCACGACCGGGCCCAAGTCATCTTGGTGGCTCCGGCTTGGGCACGAAGATACTGGTATCCCGAGCTACTCAGTATGTTGACCGATCCCCCGATACGTCTGCCCCTTCGGGAGGATCTTCTGTCGCAGCAGCAGGGGACGGTCCTCCACCCGAACCTGTCCAGCCTCCACCTCCATGCGTGGAGATTGAGCGGCGGCAGTTGATGCCATTCGACTTGCCTCCTGAAGTCTGTGATATCATTCTGGCAGCCAGGCGTCCCTCCACAAAGACGGTATACGCCTGCCGGTGGAACAAATTTGTGGCATGGTGCACAGCAAAGGCTGTGGATCCCCTTTCCGCCCCTCTTTCTGAGGTTCTCCTCTTTCTTCTTTCTCTGGCCCGGCAGGGCTCTGCCCTGGGCACCCTGAAAGGTTATCTTGCTGCCATCTCTGCCTTCTTGCGGCTTCCTGATCAGCCTTCTCTTTTCAAGTCCCCTGTGGTTACACGCTTTCTAAAAGGCATTACTCACACGTTCCCTCCTGTCCCTTTTGTAATGCCTCAGTGGGACTTGAATCTGGTCTTGACATTCCTGATGTGCGCTCCCTTCGAGCCTCTTCACAATTGTCCTCTTTGTCTTCTGACTCTTAAGACTGCTTTTCTGGTAGCCATCACCTCGGCTAGACGGGTGAGTGAGCTCCAGGCTTTATCTTCAAAGCCTCCTTTTCTGTCTGTTCATCCGGACAAGGTTGTCCTTCGGCCTCGTCCCTCCTTTCTTCCGAAAGTGGTGACTCCATTTCATCTTGGGCAGTCTGTCACCTTGCCCACCTTCTTTCCGCCTCCGCATCCTTCCAAAGAGGAAGAGAGGCTCCACCGTCTGGACCCAAAACGTGCGCTCTCCTTTTATTTCGACCGCACAAAGCAGTTCCGGGTGGACGACCAACTTTTCGTTGGATACGTGGGTGCTAAGAAGGGGAAAGCTGTGCACAAACGGACCATCTCTCGGTGGGTCGTTTTGTGCATCAAAATTTGTTACTCTTTGGCAAAAAAGGACCCTCCTGTTGGGCTGCGCACCCATTCTACTCGGGCCACAGCGGCTACTACTGCCTTGGGACGGGGAGTCCCTTTGCAGGACATCTGACAGGCGGCGACGTGGGCTTCGCTACACACGTTTGCCAGGCATTCTTGCCTTGACAGCCAAGTCCGTAGGGATGGCTTCTTTGGCCGTTCTGTCCTCCAGGACTTTCTGGTGTGATCTTGGTTCGCAGACCCACCACCGGGGATGGTATTGCTTGGGTATCTATTCTAAGGTGAGGAATCTAACTAACGTGTTTCTTTCAGATGAACAAGTTACTTACCTTCGGTAACGATGTATCTGTAAGAAACATTAGTTAGTTAGATTCCTCACCGACCCACCCATCCTCCCCGTTCTGCGAACTGACATCTAGGGTTAAGGTTATCCTTTTCAGGCCCCTAGATTTTATTTTTGGCACCAGTGTCGGTCTTTGCATGGCTCTGCGTTCCTGGCGCGGAAGGCTATGTACAAGAACTGACGTCAGCGCGCGAGGGCGGCGTCTAAGTACTCCGACGACGTCATTCCGGCGCACGACGCCGACGACGGACGCGGAGCCGCAGACGACGCCTAGCGACGCGCAAGGGGTATTGCTGCCGAAAAATCTTCCGGATCCAGTCTGACGCCTGGGGATATTCTAAGGTGAGGAATCTAACTAACTAATGTTTCTTACAGATACATCGTTACCGAAGGTAAGTAACTTGTTCATCTGTCTTGGTGACAGCATTGAGACTTTGTTGTCCACACAAAACCTAATTTCTCTTTCCACTTTGTGGATGAGGTTTGGGGACTAGGACCACTGGACTGGCCCAGAGACTCTCAGAAGGCTCAATGACTCCCAACTCCAGCATCTTGCTGACTTCAGCTTTGATGCTTTCTTTGAGTTGCTCATCCTAGCAATAGATTTATTTTTGACAGGCAAGCTCAGTGCCCACATCATGTGTACACCAGGGGTCAAGAAAAAGAGCTGTGCATACTGTTGCAGAACCTGTCTGCAATCAGATTCCTGTTGGGCAGAGAGGGTATCTGAGGAGACAGCTCCATCCATTGACCCATCTTGGGGGCTGTAAGAGAGGAGGTCAGGGAGAGGTTCACTCTCGGGCTCCTGATCCTCATCAGTGACAATCAGCATGGTTACACAAGCCCTGTCACACTAGAGTTTGAGGTGGCTCACATGTATCACCCTTTTGGGGGTCCTGCTAGTGCCCAGATCTACCAAGTAGGTGACCTTGCTCTTTTCCTCCAGGATACGGTAATGTCTAATAAATAATAATAATACTTTATTGCGTGATTAAAAAAAACCCAAGTACAAAATTAAAATATCGAAAATTCATTTAAAATGGGACTAATTTAGTCCAGTAAAAGTAGGGATGTCGGGTGGAGCCTGCCAAAACGTTATGCCGACGGAGGATCGCTGACTAAGGGTCCCTCACAGAGTTTTTTTTCTGCGTGAGTCATGAACCTTACTAGAGCACAGTTTAATTTAGTGTTCTTAGGATCAAAGCAGACCAAGACTGCTGCTCTACAAGTTCTAATCTTTTTTGTGTTCCAGTGGTGCTTAAGGAGGGCCCATCTTTTAGTCAGTAATTTTGGGCATAGACATATGATGTGTATAATGTCTTCTTTTTGATCCCCACAAAGTCGGCAGAGATCTCGTCCATGCTCTTTTCCATTTTGGCAGATGAACCAACAAGTTAATGACGCCCAGTCTCAATTTTAAGAAACTTAGTTTTGTTCGTGCAGGTAAAGGGTACAGTTAGGTACTGCTGTGGGATCAGCGAGGCGTAAGATTGCAGCGTCAGCCACCCGTGACTTCTTTTGGCTAGGCGAGCCTTGTCTTCCACTGTTGAAAGTTGTTTTGTGCTTGTTTTCGCTAGCCGTTTGAATTTCTTCTGGCTTATGTGCATGCTCCAGAGATCGTTTAGGCCTAAAGTTGTTAAGCCTTTTACCAAATAGTTGTGACCTGCTCGCCATGAGTTTGTGTCGAGACTGGCCCACAGGTGGTTGCCTAGACTTCCCTCCTTAGATGACCTTAGTTTGTGGCAGCACACGAGAAAAGTCATAGCTCTGGCAAGTGATAGCTGGCAAATTCCAAGTTCCAACCTAATTTGTGCCGGTGATGTTTGGGTTGGTAACTTGAACACTGATCTGTAGATCTTTGAAATTATTTTGTCCAATTGGCAGCTGTCTAGTCCTTTAAGGACTTCGCTGCCATAAGTTAGGGTAGGGATGATTTTCGCCTGCGCGACCTGTAATGTAGGTGCGAGAGTTGGACCTTGTAGTTTCTTTTGGATTGAGCCAATTGCAAAAGCAAGTGCAGCACCCTTCCTTTTTTGTTCTTCTAAGTGGGATTTGTATTTGTCATTATTGTTGTATGTGACTCCAAGGTACTTGTGGCAGTTGGATTCAACGATGCTTTCCTTATTCAGGGTCCAGGACAAAGTCTTGGCTTTCCCTGGACGAACTGCCAGGATTTTGGTCTTCTTGTTGTTGATCACAAGCTCGTTCTTGTTTGAATATTCAAGAGTCGCGTCCAGGAGCCTTTGCATTCCGATCTTTGTTTTGCTCAGAAGGACCACGTCGTCGGCGTATAAAAGATTTGACAACAACAGGCCGGTTACTTTGGGAGCATGAGATTTGACCTTATTTAGAGCTTCTGGAAGGTCGGATAGAAATAAGTTAAAGAGTGTCGGGGCCAGGACACAGCCCTGTTTTAGTCCTTTTCCCGTTGGAATTGGGCGGGATAATTTTGAGCCATCCCCGACCTTGATCCTGACCCATGTGTCCTGATGTAAAAGTTGTATAGCTCTTAGGAGGTCGGTTGGAATGTTGAGGCTCGCAACTTCTGCCAGAGCTTTGATCTGTTCACGTTATCGAAGGCCGCTTGGAAGTCGATAAATCCCATGTAGAGTGGGCAGGAGCTAAACTTAGCTTGGTCAATCAGACATGAGAGGGTCATGAGATTGACGGATGTGCCTGTATTGCTTGTAAACCCAGTCTGATTCGGGGGAATAACAGAGTTGTCATCCGTCCATGCCCTGAGTGAGTTAAGTAAAACTCCCGCAAAGTACTTAGCTTCGTTGTCGATGAGGGCAATGAGGCGGTAATTCCTCGGGGATTGTTTTTCCCCACCTTTGAAGATTGGTACGAGAATAGATCCCCGCCAAGAGGGCGGTATGATGTTATTCTGCCAAATTGAATTGAATAAGGTGCTTAGCTTCCCAGCCCAGAAAGATGCATCTTCCTTAAACAAGGCTTGAGGGATTCCTCCTGGACCTGGGGCCCCGTCCTTCCGTCCCTTTTTAATCAGTTTTTCAATATCTGCCTTCTGGATTGTTGTTGTTTCAATACTGCTTTGAGGCAGAGGGCTCTCTTTTGTTATTTTCATTTTTGGTTCGTCGTTCCGGCATACTTTCATTGGCGGATTTGTGATGTTCGGAACAAGTGCCCAGTCGGCTGCTTTATGTGCCGATTTGTCTTCGACTTGGAGCCTCTGATTTTGAATATTTGCATCCCGACCGTTGAAGTGGAGATGGAGGAACACCGCCCATTCTGACTCCAATATGCTTGATGAAGCGACTTTCAATACGCGCCCAGATGCACTGTTGATTGTCCTCCAAAACCTTGCGGAGTTGTTAGTTTTAATGTCATGCTGTAGTTTCGCCCAGAACGAGTTCCATTGATTACTGCGTAGCTCTCTTTTGGCTTTCTTAAGATGGCTGCGGGCCGCTCTCAATTTTGTTATTTTTGTAGGGTCCGTTGGATCTCTTTTTAGCGCCCGCCAAGTCCGGTTCATGGATCTTGTTGCAGCTTGTATCTCCAGATTCAAGCTGGGCGTCTGCTTCCGCCCAGTCTGGATCGCATGCTTTACTGGTTGCGCGTATTTGTCGGAGAGATCAGTTGCAAATATTGTCCAGTTGGAGATTGTGTCATCCGGGCATCTACTGTGGCGCTCGATAAGTCCTTTAGCCTCTATTGCTACTTGTTGGAGATTATTGAAGGAGCATTTGATTCATTTTAGATTGATTGTGAAACTCTCGCATGGCAGTGCCCTTCCTTCGTCGAGTTGCATGACACTGGTCCTCAACGATATTTCTTGGGGACAATGGTCACTTTCAGTTCTGCTCCCTAGACTGAAATCTATTATTTGATGGAAAAGAGAGAGACTGGCGAATGTGTAGTCCATTAGTGAAGTGCCTTTTTTCGATATGTAGGAGAAGCAAGGGGGCTTGTCTGAGGGAAAGCGTCCGTTAAGGGCTCTGAGGCCCAGATTTTCAAGATTGCCTTGAAGGGAACGTCCCTTTGGATCGTTCTTATGCCATCCTGGGCGGACCAGCGGTGGTATCTCCCAAGTGCTGTCATGTGATTTGGTGACCTCGTTTTTCTCTAAGTCTGACATTAGCCACATATTGAAGTCACCGGTTAGTAAGATTTCTGGATCAAGGGGTCCAGTTTTCACTCTCACTACTGTCGCAATCACTTCTTCTGTAAAGGATTGCCTTGATGCTTTGGTTGGGCGGACGTGGCGTTCATTAAGATCAAGATCCGGCGTTGACCTTTTCTAGGGGTGTAAGAAGTTCCCACATATTGGAGACAGTGTGGTGAGCCCAGAAGATCCCAAGAGGTAACTGCGTTTTTAGTTGATATGTAGATTGCGAGGCCGCCGCTTCCTCTTCCCGGCCGATTCAATTTATGGGCTGGAATGTGATGGGTTTTAAAACCTTCTATGTGCTGCGGTTCAAAGAGCCATGTCTCTTGTAGTAGTAGTATATCGAATTCCTGGAAGTAGGAAATTGTGGCATTATCCTCAAGTTTGCTTGTTAGGCCATTGATGTTCCATGAACAGATCTTTAAGGGAGGCGTTTCGTGGCGGTTTTCCCTGTTGGGCTGTCATCGTAAAAGTCGAGTTGTGTTCAGGGTGCCTGCCAACCGTGACCCTGATCCGGCCTCTTCCACATCCCGAAGTGATATAATACCATCTTCTCTTGGTTCCCTCTGTGAACAGGAGTGGGGGTTTTGTTGCAAGCACCCCTGAGGACCGAATACACTGCACCCCTCCCTGGTCGTTTGTGATCCTCGCCATGGCTTGCCTGCAGAATGTGTGGATAACCTGGTTCCCTGCCCAGTTTTATCTGTATGCCCCATTGCTTAAAGGTGTCAGTTTGCCCTAGGATGTTGTTCATTGCTTCTGCTGAGCTCCAGGTGACCTTTGTTGTTTTGTTTGTTTGGCCCTGACACGGTGCAATGAATTCTATCGATGTTATGTCTTGTGTGGTTATTTGGTTTGACAGACCTGATGCTTGAATCACCTTTATAATGTTGCCACGATTTAGAACGTCATGGCTGCCTTTTGACTGGTATTCTGGATAGAAGTAGGTAAAGCGGGCGTCCCCACTCATTGCTGTACTTTGCGTCCTTGGAGTTGCCTCTGTTCTTTGTGCCCTAGATGTGTGAGCTACTTTTGGCAGAGAGTCCGTGGCTTGGTCTTCATTCAGCGCTCCAACGAGCTTTTCATTTAGCCCTTGTCCCACAGTCCCTTTGCTACTAGCTGGAATTGCGCCCTGTTGGTTATTGGCGCAGCTAATTGTAAATGCCTGATTTGAGGACATGAAACCACCGAGATGATTTGTCATGGGGCAGGATGATTGGCTCTGGGTCGTGATGTTCTGCATAATAGGTGTGTTTGGAGGAGCCAGGTGGGTGCTTGTGGTTAGCTCTTTTGTCCCACTGTGTGCCCTTTTTCCTGAAGGTGCCATTGCTGGGTCCTTTTCCGTTGACGGAGGGCTGAAGCCACTCTTCCTTTTTTCGCTATCTTGCGTAGTTGGTTGTTCTTCCCTTATGATTGGTGGCACGGCAGAGTTTATTAGATCGTCGACCCCTGTGGCTGCCGGACGTCTGAGGGTATTGAACATCGGGTAGAGGCTTAGGTCTTGTTTTCCCCTTCTCATTTTATTTCGTCCTTTCCGCTTCCTTTGTCTTTTCCCCTTCCCCGATGATACTCCCTGCTCTTGTTCTGTTGAAGTGAGACAGGTAGGGTTTGCTCTGCTGTTTACCGGAGATGATTGCCTTTCCCTCTTGCGGCTCACAAGCCCAGATAGATCTTGGGGTTGAGGGGAGTTAATCCCTTCAGCCCCTCTTGGCCTTTAGTTAGGAGCTGTTGTTACTTGAGGATCTTCGCATGGGTCTCCTAAGTCGACGTCACTGCCTTTTCCGGGGATGGGTTTGACTTTTGCTATTTCTTTAAGGTCTACCACTAGCTTTTCCATTATCCCTGGGTGTGAGCTGAGTTTCTCCACTATTGGTGTGCAGTCACATCCTTGTTGCGGGCGGTCTGCCTCTTCTTGGGCTCGTCTGATCAAGCTGTTTAAGTTAGAGATCCTGTCGTCAATTTTGACTACATACACGGCAAGCGTGTTTAGAAGGCTGATTTGGATATCCATTTTGTTCGCCTGATAAGTCATAGCGTCAGCTGACTTTTGAAGAATATCAAGGGCCGTGGCCCACGCCATCTCTTGTGAAGGGCCCGCGCTTTTGTCCTGCCTTGGTGGCGCTGGTGGCAGCGGGTGTCCAAAGGTGGTATTCCCGTATGAATGCAGCATATTTTCCCATTCCTTTGACTCGAAGTAGGAGAATTCTTTCGTGCTGCCGTCTGCCTCAACTGCGTCCTCTATAATTTCAGTGGGGTCCGGTTTCCTTGCTCTATGTTGTACCTGTTTAGCTGAGTCTATTGCGCCGTCCCCAAGGATGGTGAGTACTCCTTCCGTCCTCGAAACCGTAGGGCTAGCCATTTTGGGGTAGTTTGAAAATTCGCCATTTTGGCTGCACGGAATGCTGAAACTGATTTTATTTTTCAAATCACTTAAGTCGTTTAAATCGTCCAAATTACTTGTTTTTTCTCCAATTAGTTCTACTTGAAGGTCCAGTGGCTTATGTGCCGCGTTGGGTTTGGCGACGTAGGATAGTGCTAAGTTGTGTTGACGCTCTTGCTCGATTGGGGAGGACTTAATTGCTTCCTCTGGTGGCTTGGTAGTAACGCTGGCTGACGTGTGACTGCTTCGGGAGGTCCAAGTCCCCCCATTCGCCGTTGAATTGCCCTTGATGACTGTCACTAGGGGACTTAGGGGGGTTGGAAGGCCAGCGATGTTCATGTTACTTGAGAAGATCGCTGAGCCGGCGTCTTTTAAGTAGGTGAATTTTGACGTTATCTTTGGCTGGTTGCTGAAAGGTTTGCAGGCCGTCCTGCCAGGGTCCTTGCAGGTGTATTGGAGCGTGCTAGCAGTTGTGGGTTCAGGATCACACGACAGCAGATTAGGTACAGGCTCAGAGTATGTGTTTACAATCGTTGTTTTCCCTCTGCTTTTCTTTTTCTTTTGTGGGTCCAAAGCCCTCACTTTGCCAGATCCCATCTCGGGTAGACCGGGTGTGACAGGAGAGTGTGGCAGGAGGGCGGGCGAGAGCACGGGACCCCCTACCCACACTTCGGCTCTACTTCTGATTCCTTTCTGCCACTTGTCTCTGGCCGCTTGTTACAGGTCACAGGTGCTTGCTTCGCCGGCTGCACACCAGGCTAAGGTGCTGTGGGGAGCCGTGCAGGAGGTTAAACACTCCCCTCACCCTATTCACTTCCCTCACCCCTTCACGTCTCCCCTCTCCGCCAGCTGTAGTAGAGAGCACCGAGGTCGCTGCGGCGGGAAGGGTAAGGGGAGCAGTAGGACGCGCCTGAAGCTTGCGGGCTCTGCAATCTAGTGCCGTCTAGTGTGGTATGGCGATGTGGCAGCAGAGCTCTCTGCAGGCTCCTCGCTGCTTTGCCCCACTGCTGTCGCCCCGCTCGTGGCCACCAGCTGTAATCCTACCTCCACCTCCTCTGGCGTGGCCGCGACTGTGACTGTGCTTGGACCCGAC
Organism: Triturus cristatus; assembly: GCF_964204655.1. Taxonomy (NCBI): domain Eukaryota; kingdom Metazoa; phylum Chordata; class Amphibia; order Caudata; family Salamandridae; genus Triturus; species Triturus cristatus. Next base: position 405,156,647 of record NC_140583.1, on the reverse strand, counting down.
AGTAGTTCGGACCGAATCGGACTTCCCTCTGACCTCCCTCGCCAGGCCGACAACACGGCACGGCTCTCCTCTGCTCTCCTCTCTGCTCACGGCTCTCACGGCTCCCGGCTGCTACGTACTGCTAAGTGCTGCCGTACACAGAGGCTCACTGCCTCGGGCGATTCACAGCCACGAACGACTGCTCCTCTGCTCTCCGCCGCTCTGCTGCTCTACTGCTGCTCTATTGCTTCCTCTACTGACCGCCGGGCAGTGAAGCGCAGGATACGGTAATGGGAACTCCATTTGCCCTGGAGGGCCCTTGTTGCCACTGGCTTCAAAACCCACACCCGTTGACCTTGTTGGAATAATTCTTCCGGTGGAGCTTTTTGGTCATACCAGAGCTTCTGGAGCTCCTGGCTGGCTTCAAGGTGTTTGGATGCTTTCTGCATGTACTCTGCCATCGTGGAACGAAGGCATAGTGCATAGTCCATCTTGCTTTGGTACATGATAGGGTCCCTCCCATCCTTTCCAAACAAGTGAGAGTGGTCCCCTTACAGGGTGGCCAAACAGAAGTCCAAAGAGTGAAAACCCTACTCCCTTCTGAGGCACCACTCTTTAGGCAAAAAGCAGGCAGGTCTGATGCTACCTACTTATGAAACCGTACCCTGGTGAAGACACGAACCAGGGCCTTGGCTACCACAAGGGCTGTAGTAGTCCTAAGGTGAATTGCTTCAGAATACCTAGTAGTATGATCCACTACTACTAGTGTAAACTAGTTTCCTGAGTCTGTGGAAGGTTCAAGTAGAAAATAGAAATACCAGCATTTGTAAAGCACACCGCTACCTCCGGAGAGGTGTCCCGGTGCTGTGGGCCGTCTGTAAGATTAAGCGAGCTATTGTCCAGAGTCACAAGATGCTGGGCAAACCTGCCGCCGGCGCCAGGGATCGAACCCTGAGCCCCTGTGTTCTGGATTCAGCTGCCCTGGCTGCTGCACCACACCTCTTCCCGTAAGGGTACCCCAACCACTGGTAGTGGAATTAAAGGGGCCTTTTTATGTTCTCCTGTCTTACCTCTGGCTTGACAGGTGACACAGGAACTTACAGACTCCTTCACTTTGTGGGACATCTGGAGCCAATAAAGGTGGGTGACCAATCTTTCCCAAGTTTTGGTCTAGCGCAGATGCCCAGATAGGGCAATGTCATGTGCTAAAGTTAGTAGAAACTCCCTATACAGCTGAGGCACTACCACTCTCCTAGTGGCACTATGTTTCGGGTCTCTGGCCTCAGTGTACAGAAGTACTTCCTCACAATAGACCTTGTGGAAGCCACTGGCATCTTCCTGCTTCTGTGCAGCAGCTTGCTGCCTCCTGCCCTGAAGAGTGAGGCAGACCTGCTGCCCAAGTCACAGCTGTTCCCTAGAGGGTCCCTTTGGTCCCAAGAGCTCTACCTTGTAAGGTTCAAGCCCCATGGGCTCAGTTCCCTCTGGGGCTGACAAGTCCTCTCCCTGAGCAGAGAGGTTCCTGACCTTTTTGCTGTGGGGAAGCAGTTTTACCAGTCCTAACACCTTTCGTCTTGAGAGGTTGGGCCATCATTTCAGGCTTTTTCACCCCGTGCTAGGCATTGTGCTCTTGTTTTCACACACACTATCTCAGGGATTTGCAGCATGGCTGCATGTTTCTTTCTTTCTACCTCAGCCCGTGCTGACGTTTCCAGATCATTTCCAAGCAGACAGGTGGCTGTGAGCTGTGGCAAGACTATCTGGTTCAGGTCTGCAACAATTCCCCCTTTCCCCCCCATTCTAATATCACCAAAGCCATGGCATGGCTAGTAGTGACACTGTCAGCATTGATAACTGGATATGTTTTTCCAGTTGGGTATTGCTCTGGGAAAACAATGTGTATCTCTTGCCATAGTGATACTGGCACCTCTATCCCTCAGGTCTTCTATCTTAGTCCCATTCACTAAGGGGTACTGCAGGTACTTTTTTAAATTAGTGGGCCAGACAGCCAAAGTGGCTTACCCTCCCTGCCCTTCAGAGACTAAAACAGCCTCAGTGTGGACCCTGATTTGCTCTGGGGACACTATTGATCCGATCTGGTGATTTGCCTTACCAGTAGTAACTGGTGGGAGACTTGGAGCTAGTTTATTGGGACAGGCAGCATCTCCAGTTCAGTGTCCCTTCCTGTTACAGTGGAAACACCAGGCCTTTGCAGGATCAAAGTGTTTCCCCTTGTACCCACAGTTGGGCTTGGAAGATTTCTTGGGCCCACCCACCTGACCAGGATTTTGGGGGCCTTAGAAGACTCTTGTGTTTTATTTTGGTTTTCTCACCATCTTTCTCCTTAGGAGGCGTTGTGACCCCTTTCTTTTGGTCACCCCCAGTGGTTGTCTTAGTTACCCTTGTCTTAACTCAGTGGTCCGCGTTCTTTCCCAATTCTTGGGGAAAAAATTGGACCTAGATCTACTAGATGATGATGTAACTTTTCATTGATGCAGTTACTTAAAATGGGTTTCTTCAAAAACAAATTATAAAGTCCTTCATAATCCCGATTTTACTTCCAGTCAACCAGCCACCTATGATATTTACTGAGTAGTCTGCCAATTCCACCCAGAACTGATTCTGGGATTTCTGAGCCCCCTTGAATTTAATTCTGTACTCCTCAGTAGTAAGTTCAAATCCCTCAATCAGGGTGCAGTTCATGAGTTCATTGACTCTGCTTCTGCCCCACTAAGGGTCAGAAGTTTGCCTCTGCACTTACCAGACTTCCGTTCCTTCAGGAGTGCCCCCAGTGTGATTTCCTCACTTTTCTGGCTTCACAAGCCCTCTCAAAGGCTGTGAACCACTCGGTGATGTCCTCATCATCCTCAAATTTAGGGACAATCCGTTTGGGGATTTTAGGATCATAGGATCCATCTTTTTCTAAGCTTTTTAAATTGCTATCACCATTGATGGATCCTAGGCCCATCTCTGTTTTCTCTTTTTCTAGAGCTAGGAGCCTAGTCTCTAGGTCTAGTCTTTTGGTCATCATTACTAAATGGAGATCATCCTCAGTGAGGTTGTACACACTGTCTAGTATGGAGTTGGCCTTACCTCTGTAGGAGCCAGACGCTGTACTACTTTGGTGGCAGGGGCATTCTTCATTCTTTAGGGCATCACCCGGAACTGGTAGTGCCCATCGGGTGTGGAGAAGGCTGACCTCTCCTTTGCTCCCTCAGTCAAGGCGATCTGCCAATACCCAGACGTCAAATCAAATGTGCTGAGGTATTTGGCAGCCCCCAACCGATCTAGGAGCTCATCGGCTCTGGGGATGGGGTGCGCGTCCGTCTTAGTGACTGAGGCCCCAATAGTCCATGCAGAACCAAAGTAATGGGGTGGCACCAGGCGCTGCAGCTTTTGGGACCAGGACCACTGGGCTGGACCACGGGCTGCTAGAGGACTCAATCACTCCAAGGGCAAACATTTTGGTAACCTCATCCTTAATGTAGGCCCTTACCTGGTCAGTCACTCAGTAAGCCTTGTGCTTCAGGGGAGGACTGTCCCCAGTGTCCACATCATGGACACACCAATCTGTGACACTAGGCACCAGGGAGAACAGATCACTGAATTGTCCCAACAGTTGGCGACAATCACTCTGCTGCTCAGGAGTCATTGTGGTGGAGAGGACCACACCCTCCACTGACCCATCTCGCTCCCCTGCACTCAGGAGGTCAGGAAGGGGCTCGCTCTCCTCCTCCATCCCAGCATTTGTGGCCAGAAGTATGCCCACTTCAGACCTCTCAAAGTGGGGCTTCAGACAGTTAACATGCAGGACCCGCAAGGGGTTCCAGGGAGACTGCAAGTCCATCACGTAGGTAACAGGACTCTTGCGCTCCACCACCTCAAAGGGGCCGGTCCACCTAACCTGGAGCGCACAGGGCTCCAATGGGGCCATGACCCAAACCTTTTGTCCAGGCTGAAACTCGATCAGAGTGGCATTCTGATCGTGCCAGCGTTTCATCTCTTCCTGGCTGGGTTCCAGGTTTGCCTCAGCAAGTTTCCTGAAACTCAGAGTCTGGTTCCTGAAGGCCAGCATGTAGCTAAACACATCCTGGGGAGGTTTCATGGGAGATTGCTCCCAGCCTTCCTTGACCAGACTCAGGGGCCCTCTTACTGGGAGACCATAGAGCAGCTCAAAGGGACTGAACCCTAAAGATATCTGTGGCACCTCACGGTAAGCAAACAGGCATGGCAAGAGGACATCCCACTTGCACCTCATGGGCTCACCTAGGCCCATAATCATGCCCTTAACCCCTTGAGTGCCCATGACGAGATGGTCTCGCCATGGGCCGCGGTTGCGCTGTGCCCATGACGAGACTATCTCGTCATGAACCCCGCCCGCTAATTCAACGCCCGGCACAGGGCGGGGAAAGGGCGGGGCACACAAGGGGTTAAGGGTCCGGTTGAATCTCTCAACCAGCCCATTACCAAGGGGGTAGTAAGGAGTGGTGAACTTATACATCTGAAAGAAACACGTTAGTTAGATTCCTCACCTTAGAATATCCCCAGGCGTCAGACTGGATCCGGAAGATTTTTCGTCAGCAATACCCCTTGCGCGTCGCTAGGCGTCGTCTGCGGCTCCGCGTCTGTCGTCGGCGTCGTGCGCCGGAATGACATCGTCGGAGTACTTAGACGCCGCCCTCGCGCGCTGACGTCAGTTCTTCTTTTTTCCGCGCCAGTAAGGGCAGATCCGGGAGAGCTACCCCTTTTAGTCAATTTTTGACTAACTTTTTTGACTCTTTTTGGTCAATTCTCGACTCTGGTGCCGGTAGGATGCCTGGTTTCAAGGCCTGCGACGACTGTCACCGACTGATGTCGGTGACCGATCATCACCGTCGATGCCTGTACTGCTTGGGCCTCGACCACGACGCGGCGTCGTGCTCCGGTTGTATGGCCCTGACCTCGAAAGCTAGGCGGGAGCGGTCCCGCAAGCTTCTCGAGCTTCGCCACTCGGCTCCGCGTCGCTCTCCGATCCCGGTCCAGGAGGAGGTCCAAGGATCGGTCGCGGAGCCGCACTCGCCATCGTCACTCGTCTGGCTCGAAGTCTTCGGGTAAGTCGAGGCACTCCAAGAAGTCCAAGAAGCGACACCGCTCTTCGGACTCCCCTCGCCGGTCGCGCGACTCGACCGAGGGTCCGGGTGGTTCCACCCCCGCGGCTCCGCAGGAGCCGAGGGCGCCGCGCAAGTCCCCATACCCGACGGTCCCTGGGACTGACGCGACGCCGGCGGAGGTCAGTGCCTTCCTCTCGGCCATGAGGAGCCTGGCCCCGCCGTCGACGCCCGCTGGCGCGTTTTCGGCCCCGCGGACTCGACTGGGCGACCTCGCATGCCGGCGGCTCCGGCCCCGACGCCGCAAGTCCCCGAGGGACCCGAGCCTGGGCCCCCGTCGACGCCGGTCGACCTCGTTACGCCTCCTCCGCCGGCGCCGACACCGATACCGCCCCCGACGCCGGCTCCGGTCGACGTCGATCCCCGGTTCAGCCCCTGTCCGGTCCTGACGCCGATGCGGCGCCGCCCGACGCCGCATCTGACGCCGCTAGAGACACATATTGTCTATCGACCGGCTCCGATCATTCCTCCTGTTTACCAGGAATCGGATGACGGGTGCGACTGGGAGGGGTCTGATGACCCTATGGCCCTTCAGAGCCAGTGGGTTGGATACCTCACCAGACACTGGATTCATCTCTCCTCCGACTGTGGCTTCGGAGGAGGGTGCAGCTTTTTCTGTGGTGCTGCGCAAGGCGGCCGAAGCCCTTGGGCTTGAGCTGCCTGCCTTGGCTGTGAGGACTAACATCCTCACTGAGGTGCTTCAGTCTGCCGCATGCTCCACTGAGCCTCTGCTGCCATTCAATGAGGCCCTCACTGACGTTCTGCAGGGCACCTGGTCCAAGCCCTCCACAGTCCCTCCTGTGGATAGGAACGTTGCCAGCGCCAACGCCCTGCTCCAGGCGACCCCAGTTTTCTGTCCCAACACCCCACCCCCGAGAGTCTGGTTATCCAGGCCTCTACCTCCCAATCCTCCTTCCCGTCCGCTCCTCCGGACCGGGATTTCAAGAGACTGGAACAGTTTGGTAAGAAGCTGTTCTCTTCGCTCAGTTTGGGCCTGCGGTCTTTGAACACCGCCTGTCTCTTGGACCGTTATTCCCACTCTCTGTGGGATGCGGGGGAGGACGTGCTGCCACTGTGCCCGGAGGAGGCCCGGGCGCGGCTTTCCTCGGCCCTGGCCGATGGGAGAGATGCAGCGCGCCATGCAATCCGATGTGGGCTTGACACTCGCTGGGTAGGGCGATTTCTACCACGGTGGCGCTTCGACGTCACGCCTGGCTGCGGTCCACGTCTTTTTCAGGGGATGTCCAGAGCACCCTCATGGACATGCCTTTTGATGGCGCTCGCCTTTTTGGTGAGAAAGCGGACAGTGCGCTGGCTCGCTTCAAGGACTCCCGGGCTACGGCCACGTCCTTGGGCCTCTCGGCCCCGCGGCCACAAACTTCCGCTTTTCGCTCCTTTCGTGGCCAAGGAAGGGGCTACTCCTCACGTCCGCCTAGCCACCGTCCGCAGAACCAACCTGCACGCGGTCGCGGACATGGTTTCCGCCGAGGCGGTACTGGAGGACGACGCGGTCAGTCAACATCCACCCCGGCAGCATCCGCCTCAAAGCCTTCCTAGTCCGAGCTTTCAGGCCCATTCCACACCAGTGGGCGGCAGAGTTCACCATCACCTGCTCCACTGGCGGTCCATCACATCGGACAGGTGGGTGCTGCAAATCGTCCGAAGGGGCTACTCCCTCCCCTTCGAGACGACCCCTCCAGCCATGCCACCGCAGCACCACCGTATCTCAGGGGATCATTTGAATCTTCTCCACGAGGAAGTTTCGGCCCTCTTGGCCAAGGGGGCCGTCGAGCGCGTCCCGAGCCCAAAAGTAGGTTGTGGTTGTTATTCCCACTACTTTCTGGTTCCCAAGAAGGGCAAAGGGGGCCTACGCCCTATCTTGGACCTCCGGAACGTCAATGCCTTCCTCCGGAAGGAACGGTTCAAAATGTTAACTTTGGCTCAGGTTCTAGCTGCCCTCGACCCTGGAGACTGGATGGTAGCGTTGGACTTGCAGGACGCATATTTCCACATCCCCGTCCTGCCGGCCCACCGGCGTTACCTGCGGTTCACGGTGGGTCAGGAGCACTTTCAGTTCACCGTGCTCCCCTTCGGCCTTACCAGTGCCCCTCGGGTGTTCACGAAAGTGATGGCAGTGGTCGCAGCTCATCTGCGCAGATCAGGGGTTCCAGTCTTCCCCTATCTCGACGACTGGTTGTTGAAGGCGGGCTCGCCCCAGGCAGTCGTCTCCCACCTTAATCAAAAAATGAAGAGGGGGACCAGGAGCTGGTTATGGTCCAATGTCCGTGCTCCACTCATGACAGTTAAATCAATGAGGACATTGTTCCCTGTTGGCGGTGAAACAAAAATAACGATCACCTGCTCAACACAAGTAGAAATAGAAGAGAGAGTGTAGAGGGGGGGAGGAGAGGGGGGTAGAGGGGAGATGAAAAGAGGCAGAGAGAAATTTCCCCAGTCTCAAGGATCCAATCCCGAAGGGGAGGACTCTATGTAGCCTCTAGTTAGCCCTCACACACCCCGAGGGATGTCTTGCTTCATCATTGGGCTTGTTGTTGCTCCTCGTTGGGCCGGCGCTGCAATGCCCGACGGTCCCCCGAAGGGTCTCTTTATCGGAGGTCTTTTGAAGAGAAAAGCCGTAAGGTGAATGCGGGTATGTGGGCCAAAAAACAGTAAGGTGGATCCGAGAGGTAAGTGATTGCGTGCGTGCAAGGTGTGTGAAATAAAAATGCCTAGGGGTGTCCAAAAAGTGAATTTTAATATTATGGAGCCTCTGGCAAAGTAAAAAGACCAATAGGTCGCAGGGTCACTAATAAGCGCAAGGTGCTAATGTGACTTTAATAAAAGGTCGACATGTTTCACGCCTTAAATGCCCGAACGGGTCAGTGGCGTTTCATCAGGACCAAATAAGAGTGAAAGGTTGTGCACGGTGAAGACGGGGGTGCCAGAGATTAGAAGGGTAACCCACGTCTAAAGGAGGTTAAGAGTGGTACGGGGCTGCGGGGTACAGTGACCTAGTCAGCAAAGACAGAAAGAGCGTACCAAGCTAGTGTGACCTGTAGGGGAAATAAACGGGGGGGGGGGGAAAGGGAGGAGAAGGGGAAGGTAGGGATTTGGAAGGAAGGGGAGTAGAAGGAGGAGGGAGGGGTGACAAACACACATGAATGGTTTAGACAGAACTGGTACATAAAATCAGTCACAGTTTCACGAGAGAACACAGCGAGGGACTGTCTGTGACCCCGAATACCATTCGCATAGTGATAGTGCGGTCACCCCGGTGACCATGTCAACAGGAACATACACAGATGACGTGTCAGACGTCCAGCATCGGTGTCAGACACACTTAACTAACTCAATGGTAGAGTGTTGCCCATGGGTTGAGGGGCGGTGTAAGGCGGAGACCAGACATTTTTAAAAAAATATATATATATCTCAACATCCATGCTGGAATCGAAGAGAACATTTGTGAAGTGGCATTAATAATGCCAGAATGAGCGGCACGTGGTGCGTGAACAAAACATAGACATTGATAATCTATAAAAAAGATCTTAGTACAGTGGACGAACAGTATAAACACACCACAGAGCAAGGTTGCGGACCCACTGAACTAAAGGGGAATGAGTCAGGAAAGAACCTGACAACTCAGATTACAAGCGAACACACTGTTGAGGTAGCAAATGGTAAATGTAAAGTGGGCATGCGAAAATACATAAAAACATAAAAAAATAAAAACATAAAAACACATCCAACCGGTATTTCGAAGAGAATGGTGCCCAGATCCTTACCCTCGTGTATCTGAACGGGGCTTCCTAGGTTTTGCCGAGGCTGCCAGCGCCCTATTTGCTGAAGGAACCAAACAAAGTATAGATTGATTAAGGGAGGGGACCCTACGTGAGGATGGGCTGCGCATACAGGATCGTCAGGCATCTCCCTAGTGGATCCTGCCTGAGAGTACTCACGGTTGCGTCGGGGGCCGGCTCAGTCAGCACCTACCCTCTGCCAGCGGCTGCCTGGAGATAGTGCCGGTAGCAAGCAGGTTTCCATTTAAGGCGTTGGAAAAGGGAGTGAACCACTCCCTGCTCGAGGGAGAGGACAGGGGGAAGTGCGCGTGTTGTTTCTGGCGCATGCGTGGGCGAATGTGTCCCGAGGTGTGCGCATGCTCAAAGCGAAAACTGGGAACAAGCGGAGTGCGCATGCGTTACTAATTACACATAGTGCCCTACTCATAGGTGGGCTGCGCCAGTGCGACTTTAAAGGGCTCGTGAGCCCTGGTGGTGTCCCGGGTCTAGCCACAGATTGACAGAATGGCATGCTCGAATTAACTGGACAGGGCGTGTCCTAGAGTGTGGTGCATAGTAAAAACTAGATACCCACATAAAAACTGGTCTATGTCGCGGATAAAAAAGGGGTGAGGGGCGGGGGAAAAAAATTTACAAATAGTAAGGGTAGAGCACGGGCTCCTCCTCCTGGAATGCTCCTTATCAAAGAGCCAGAGAGATCATATAGATACTCAAATGAGCCCACCGGAGCGAAAGTATGTATAAGTGGTTAGTTACAGTTCCACCCAGGGTATCTCATCACTTTCTCAAGTGTTGAGAAATGTGCCCACCGGAGCGAAGGTATGTATAAGTTGTTAGTTACAGTTCCACCCAGGGTATCTCATCATTGAGTCCTTGCGTGTTAGTGCGGAGACGGAACACCCAACGTTGTTCCTGGCGCAAGAGGGCTTGGGCATTCCAGAAAGGTCTGGACTCTAATATAGTCCATGTTAGTTGTTCGCTGCTATGCCCATGGTCAAGAAAGTGGTTGGTGAGCTTCGTGGCTGTCCGTCCCCGACGGATGGTACTCTTGTGTTCGCTTATGCGTACTTTAATGGGACGTGAGGTCATGCCGACATACCTTAGACCACATGGGCACGTGATAAGGTAGACGCAGTTCTTGGTGTTACAATTAGAGTGTCCTCGTTGTTCCCATATAAAGTTCTCCAGAGTGAGTTGTTTGCTGTGAGTAGTCGTAGAACAAGCGTGGCAGTTCCCACATGGATAGTGGCCTGACACAGGGGCTAGGTTCCACAATGTGGTGTTGGGTGGATCCTGTCTACGTTGTAGTGGTCGTGTGTTGACCAGTCTGTCACGTAGGTTAGCTGTTCTTTTAAATGCGAAACGTGGTAGTCCAGATCCAGTGTGACGGTGTTCAAAATCTTCCAATTCCGTTTTATGATTTGTTTGATTTTGTTGGACTGGGGTGTAAAAGTGGTCACGCATGTGATGGACTCACTGGGTGTCTTGGTTCTGGTTTCCAAAAGTGTGTCCCTATGGTTATTGCGGGCTCTTTTTCTTGCGTGTCTGACTACCCTCTTGGGGTAATGTCTGTCCAGGAGGTTTTTCTCAAGGTGATTTGCTTCGTTCTCATAATCCTGACTGGTTGAGCAATTCCGTCGTATGCGCAGGAATTGTCCGTACGGGAGATTCTCCCGGAGGGCCTTGGGGTGGTGACTGTTAAAGTCAAGAAGACTGTTACAGTCCGTCGGTTTCTTGTGTAGTGTGGTCCTCAGGGTGCCGTCCTCTAGGATGATCAAGAGATCCAGAAAGGGGATAGAGGTGTCACTCATAGTCCCCGTGAATCGAAGGTGTGGGTTCAGTCCATTCACCCATTCCAGGAAGGTCTCGCAGGATGATCTGGTACCCTTCCAGAAGATCAAGATGTCATCTATGTACCGCTTCCATGTGATGATGTTGTGCTTGTATGGGTTTGTGTCTGGAAAGATGTGGCTATTCTCAAAAGAGGCCATATACAGACCCGCCAGACTCGGCGCGAAGGTACTCCCCATGCTGGTACCTTGTACCTGATTGAAGATTGAGGTTTTGTACATAAAGAAATTCTCTTTCAGGGCTAGTGTGATTAGATCCATGATAAAGGCCACTGGTGTGTTGGTAAGAGGTTCCATCCTCTGGAGTAGGTCGTTGACAACCTCGATGGTGGCGTCTTGAGGGATGTTGGTATACAACGCCTCTACGTCCATGGTTAGAAGGAGGTCAATGGGTTCCATATTCTCTTGGTTGATGTTTTCTATGAGATTGAGGACGTCTCGTGTGTCCTTGAGGTAAGCAGTGGTGTTCTGCACTTGAGAAAGTGATGAGATACCCTGGGTGGAACTGTAACTACTACTCGGGCCACAGCGGCTACTACTGCTTTGGGACGGGGGGTCCCTTTGCAGGACATCTGTCAGGCGGCAACGTGGGCTTCGCTGCACACGTTTGCCAGGCATTATTGCCTAGACAGCCAAGTCCGGAGGGATGGCTTCTTTGGCCGTTCTGTCCTCCAGGACTTTCTGGTGTGATCTTGGTTCGCAGACCCACCACCGGGGTTGGTATTGCTTGGGTATCTATTCTAAGGTGAGGAATCTAACTAACGTGTTTCTTTCAGATGAACAAGTTACTTACCTTCGGTAACGATGTATCTGTAAGAAACATTAGTTAGTTAGATTCCTCACAGACCCACCCATCCTCCCCGTTCTGCGAACTGACATCTAGGGTTAAGGCTATCCCTTTCAGGGCCCTAGAATTTTTTGGCACCAGTGTCGGTATCTTGCATGGCTCTGCATTCCTGGAGCGGGAGGCTATGTACAAGAACTGACGTCAGCGCGCGAGGGCGGCGTCTAAGTACTCCGACGACGTCATTCCGGTGCACGACGCCGACGACGGGCACGGAGCCGCAGACGACGCCTAGCGACGCGCAAGGGGTATTGCTGACGAAAAATCTTCCGGATCCAGTCTGACGCCTGGGGATATTCTAAGGTGAGGAATCTAACTAACTAATGTTTCTTACAGATGCATCGTTACCGAAGGTAAGTAACTTGTTCGTTACCCCCACACTCCTCCCACAGAGACTTCATGTACTTGGAGATGAAGTTAGTTCCCCTATCGGACACCACCTCTCTGGAGAATCCCACACGGGAGAAAATCCCCATCAGTGCCCGTCCCTCCACGGGAGCCATCACTGTCCTGAGTGGGATGGCCTCAGGGTACCTGGTGGCATGGTCTACCAAGACCAGGATGAACCTGTTGCCCATGGCTATCTTGGGATCCAGAGGCCCAACAATATCAATGCCCACTCTCTCGAATGGGGTACTCACAACGGGAAAGGGTTGTAGTGGGGCCTTAATCGTACCCCTACTCTTCCCACTTGCCTGGCAAGTCTCACACGTCCTGCAGTGCGAATTTGAGCTCCTGCGCATTTGGGGCCAATAGAAGTGGGTGAGCAGTCTCTCAAAGTTCTTGGTCTGCCCCAGATGTCCGGCCAGTGGCACATCATGAGCCAACCCAAGTAGGAAGGTCCTGAAGCGTTGGGGTACCACCAGCACACGGGCTGACCCAGGGTCAGCAACCTTAGACTCGCTGTATAGGAGGTCATTCTCCCAATAGATCCAATGTGACCCTGTCTGATCACCTGCTGCCTGGGCGGCAGCCTGTCGCTGCCCCCCTCAAGAGAAGAGCAGGTTTTTTGATGCTTGCAAAATTCATCCCTGGAGGCCCCCCCTTACTGCTGCCAATGGGTCAGCTCGGGTAGGTCCCTCAGTTCAGCCACTTGTTCCCCTGTAGGTACCAGGGCATCCCCCTCAGGCTCTGCTCCCTCCAGGAACGTGGGAACCGCGGGGCCAGTTTCCCACGCCCCCTACCCCTTCTCTTTAAGGTTGGGCCATAATTTCAGGCCAGGCCCTCCTGAACTCCCTTCCGAACTGTCATGGACCGAGTGGCCGCACATGCCCACTCAGTCAGGCCCAACATTTTCAAATGAGACTTTCTCTCCACCGTAGCCCATGGGGAGTGCTCTAGATCACTGCCCAGCAGACAGTCTACAGGCATGGCGGGCCTCACAGCCACTTGAAGAGTTCCTAAGACCCCCTCGCCCCCCACTCGAAGGGAACCTGAGCCACCTCACACTGGCTCTCTGAGTTGTCTGCTGACACTACGGGGCAAAATGCTTGGAGGACAACCTGCTCTTTGGACATCAACCTGGAGCTGACAGCAGTCACACTAGCTCCGGTGTCCCTGAGATCCTCCACCCTATGGCCATTGATGGTCACCCACTGACGGTACATCTTAGTGTTATTAGGCAGTGTGGGGTTAGAGACCTTCTCAGAGTCTCCTAGCGAGACGAGGAATAACTCTACAGGATCCCACCCACCTTGGACCTCCACCTCCTCCCTCCCACCCCCCCAGGGCTACACTGGTAATCTGTCAGGATGGTGCACGGGGTGGTGCACGTGGGGGTGCATTGGGGTCCCTCTGGGGACACTGGGGCTCATAATACCGGTGGCCTACTTGACCACACTTGAAACAAGTGAGTGGTCCCCTCTGAACAGGCCTACCTGTCCGGGACACTGACTTCTTCTCAGGGGGAGGCTGGGACACCACTGCTTGGTTCCCTGGGGAATTACTTTGGGACCCTCTCTGGAACCCCCTCGACTTACCCTTGTACCCCCCTACATCTCTGCTGGGTACCCTGCCCACCTCTGGCGAAGTCTCCCACAAAACCTCTGTGGACCCGGGTGCTCACCCACCGGTCCGCCTCCTCAGCAAACTTCCTAGGGTTAGTCAGCTTGCTATCAATCAGGTGCTGGCGTAGCTCTGGAAAACAGTTACTAGAAAAATGCTCCCAAGCATACAAATCGTACAACTGCTCAAAAGTTTCCACCTTGCTACCTTTGACCCAGCGATTCATTGCTCTGCAGAAATACGACACATATTCAACCCATGTGGTACCCTCTAACTTCTTACAGGTTCTAAACCTCTGCCTGTACATTTCTGGGGTCAAACCATAACGGGTCATCAAAGCTTCCTTCTTATGGGCATACACATCCTGCTCTCCTGAGCCAGGTCCAACAGGTCCTACCATCACTCACAAAGCGTCCCCACAACCCCGCTCCCCAATCCTTCTCAGGGACCCGGTGGTACACCATGGCTATCTCCTATGCGGCAAACCATTGCCCAATATCCTCACTCTTGTAAAAATTGTTAATGACATCTTTAGGAATATAAACTCTACTCTCAGGAGTTACTAAAGGTATGCTGCCACCAGAGGGGGAGACTGGGACACTCCTCGCCCAGATCTCCATCTTCCTTGGAGGGTGTTCTATCTCCCCCCCCCCCTCTACTTCATCATCCTGCTGCCCTCCAGCATTCTCTTCCTCATCCCCTGCGGACTCTCTGGCTTCCCACCAGGTCTTCAGCGCCTTCTGGTACTCCTCTTTCCTAGAGAGGCCTATCACGGGGACTGCGAATTGCTTACAAAACGACTTCAGCTGTCTGGCAGTAGAGGTATCTAATCTTTCCTCCTTGAAGGTGAGATCCTCCGAAGCATTGGACGTTGGCCTTCCTATACTAGCATTACTCATGGCTGCCATCAACAATTCAATACTAAGACAACCAACCGAACAATACTACAAAAAAATAATTGTGGCTAGGCCTTGGTCTACACTCACCAGTGGTGTTTACCAGTTATTGTACGTGGATCATAAATGCAAGTCCTGATCCTCACCGCTGACCGCCAATGTTAGAAATGGGGGTCTCTAGTTGGCAATGGCTGGCGCCAATGTCCAAATAGGGATCCTTCTTCCTAAGTCAGGACAAGTTGACCGGGTTGACAACCCCTGCTCAACACTGTGATAACGTAGCACGAGCAGTTAGGCTTATCTCAGAGGCATTGTGTGAAGCATTTATGACCACGCACAACACGGTAATAACGACACCACAAAAGGACACAACTCAGGTAGGTATAGAAAAATATTAACTTTATCTAACAGGTTAACTCGAAATTCTCAAAGCGTTTCAACAACTACAATTCACGCTACCCAATAGGGACTCCAAATAGCAATACGTATTCACCTGAACGTGACACTGTCTGAGTTCAAGGCAGGGGCTTACGAGACCCGTTGCGCACCAGATACGTGTCGGTGAAAGGGGACACAGCACGCAGCTTCTCGAAGAAGCGGAGAAGGTGACGGGCGGACTCCCAGCGACCACAAGTCCTGGCTGCAGAGGTCCTTAGCATGCACCCACAATGGTTGGGGCACTCTGGGACAGGCGGGCTCTCAGCAGCAACAGCATGTGGCTGCGGCGGCCCGGGCTGGTGGTGGCGATGACTCTTGTTGTGCAGCTCTGTGGTGTACTCACAGCGGCAGCAGCTCTCTTAGCTGCGGCGGCCCACGGGACAATAGCAACAATTCTCAACCCGGGTGAACAAGGTGCGGGCACACCGAGGCAGCAGCTCTCTCTTAGCTGCAGCGGCAGCCCACAGGACGAATCACGATGATGCCAAATGGCAAGGGGTGCGGGCACTCTGCGGCAGCAGCTCTCTCTTAGCTGCAGCGGCCCACATGGATCCAGCGAAAGGTTCAAGATGCCCAGTCCGCAGTCTTCACAGTAGACCAAGAGGCTCCGGATTACTCGACGGAGGCCTCACCTGCAAGCAGAATTCCTCGCACTGGAATTCCAATGGCTGACGGGGTGAAGTCTAATGTCCCTTAGACTTCTGCTGGAGGCGCTCCTGATTCAGGCCCTCTGGTAGTTTCTTCGGCAGGCTTGGTGAAAGTTTCAAAGTCCTTTCCTCTGTTCACTCGGACAGAGTTTTGTCTTGACATCCAGAAGGAACACACTTGGACAAAATTCCAGCGCAGCATTTTATACCTAAAACGTATTTGTTCTCTAAGGTCGCAAATCACTGACTCCAGTCAGAACCAGTTTGGTGGGGTTGGTGGCACTGTGAGCTAGCTGGTAGCTAGACCAACATATCCTTTGCGGGTGTCCAAAATAAGTCTAGGCCCCTCACCCAAGGTTTGTTGTCCAACAAACGAGCTGGTGCTATGGATTAGTGAGAACTACACAACACGCGACAACATGTTTCTTCTCCAAGATCCCAGAAAGGAGTGCCATGTGCCCAGAACTTAAGAGACCATTGTACACCATTCTTCTCTGTTACTGAGCTTGTCACTGCTGCAGGTCTGTAGCAAACAGACTGAGCAAGTCTGAGAGTTCTACTATGATTGAGATGTTTTGGAGACTTGAAGTTCCTTTTTAATCTTGTTAAGTTTGTCAGAGAAGATGGAGGCAAATGTATTGCCTCTGGAAGCCTACAGGGCCAGAGAGGGAGGAGTTATTTGCCTGAGATTTGAGAATATGAAACAATTTCTTTGAACTATTATTAGACATGCAGATTTCCCTGCATGAAATAAGCCTTCTAATACGTATTGTATTTGTAAAGAGCGAAACATTCCGAAAGGCAGCATTGAGATGTACTGAATGAAAGGCAAAGATACCTTTAACTATTGATTTTTGGGTTAGTTGGATTATAAGATGGAATTTAAAGCAGGTTTGGGGCAGTCCTGATTGGTACATGGCTTTTGTTCCATATGCTGGATCCACAGATGAAGTAGGCCTGTTGCCTTGCTTTTCAGTTTTTGCACTTTGTCTTCAGTTTGATGGCGTCCTGGCTCTGAGTGTACCAAGAACCACCAGAGATGATAAACGTCTCAGCCATATATGTGGGAGGGCTGGTTGTGATGGTTTTTTAAATGATGCACCTGGTTTTCAATGTGGTGGAAGCTGGCAGGAGGAGCTAGTGGGGTTCCATCTGTACGTGGATGATGTGGTTATAGTTAGTCAGTCCCTTGATAAGAAGTGATGTGGCATGTAGGATGCAGTTCAAGGTGGACCACTATAGAGCCTGGCAGAAATGATCCAAACAGTCTAACTTGATGAGGACTAATGTTAAGAAGCGATTTTGTTTGCAACAAGGTTTTAAGGAGGTCAACGGCTTAAAAAATTGAGCACCAGATCAGAGATGATTGATTCTAGTGGCAGTGCTACCTGACTTTAAGTCTCCAAAAAGTATGGTCTCAAAAGGGAGAAGGATGTTAAGAGGTGATGATTTCAGAGAGCTCTCTTAAATAAGCCCTGGCAAAGTCAATTGGTCTCAGCTATGTGAGAGCTATTGGCTTTGTCAATGTGTTTCAGCATTGCATGGCCAGATAAGTGTTCCCCCGACAGATGCAGGACCCAAGCGATTGCAGCTGATGCGCCGTTACTCCTTTGTGTAACCACGGGCATACATGAGCAAGGCATCCCAAATTAAATTGACCATTTAATAGAGAGCAAACCACAATATGAAATGTGTCAGTTTCCTTTAACGAGCGCTGCCAAAATTACCTAGTAAAATCACGATACTTATTTTACTCCCCTCTCAAGAACAGAAGGTGCAGGTCATACTTGTGACTTGCATGTTACACACACGTGCCTGCTGCAGGCACTCGACCCACTGAGTTATCTAACTGGGTAGAAGAATCGCGGTTAACAATCATCAAAATTCAGGAATCATTTCATGCGTATAGTCAAATTCAGGAATCCTTTATTAAATCTATTCCCTCTTCCTACTGCATGGTGTTTTGTGGGTCACTGATGTGTCTATCTGATTTGACATAAATATGGTATAGTTAGACCATACCTCCCTTCCAGTCAGTGAATTGGAATTACAATGACCACCTAGACGTCAAACCCCTTGCAAGAAAGTAGTAAGCCAACTCATTAGGCCACTGCACTGTTATCACTGAGTCATGTGGTCAGATTTTGGCAGGGCTAACTGAGCCTTTTGATGTTCTGAGGTGTATAATAATGTGTAACAGTACCTATGTTTGCGGGACTTAGATATGTCAGCCTTAAAGTGTTATGTAATAGTATTATTTCTTACCACTGTTATTATGGTACACACAGGGCTTAGAGACTGATCTGGTGCAAAGTGCCTCTTTGGTGCCCCTGGTAGGGTGCAGTTTTTCAAAATCTGAGTAATGTGAATTTACTTGGATACAGGCATCAACATTTATGAAACCTACATCTCAAAGGTGGGGTATACCGTCTTTTGAAAATACCTTTGTTTCTTTTAAGTAGCAATATGCCCTTCACTGATCATATGCAAAATGCTTATTATCTAGATGAACTCCAGGAGTGCAGTTGGTGGCATGTGGTGCTTTACAGTGATCAATCCGTGAATTAAAACAAGTCCTTTACGCAGCCTGTTTTACTACTGAACTCGTCTTGATGTGTTCCTGTTTTTTTTGTAACTATCTCAGGGGTGGAGAGGGGGCTGAAAATGAGTTAGTGAAGGGCAGCTGAAACAAAGTAGTCACGTAACCTTGCAAGGCAATGAAGACCATGGAGGGGATTGCTTATTTTCTCGCTCTCTCCCTGCTGATGCTCTCGTGGTAGTTGAAAAACATGCTGTGGCTTGGAAAAAAATATATTAAGAACATTATTTACAGGCTTGTTCTATTACGGTCAAAGAAGCACAGGGCAAGCAGCCACGTGGTGCGGGAGGGAGCAAGCTTCAGTGAGAGAAGGGTGATTGGACGATGGGATAAGAAAAAATGTGGCGTGGAGGAGCGCAATCTCCGAATGGGCGGAGAAGCACAAGGTAAGCGGACACGGGTGCGGGATGGAGAGAGAAACAGCGGGAGAAAGGTGATTGGGGGACGGGACAAGATACGAGATAAGAACATGATTTATAGGCGTGTTTACAGAAACTGCACGGCACTCGGAGCAAGCAAAACCATGACTGCTCCAGACAGGGGCTCTTAAACAAAGAACAAAAGAAGTTCCTAAAATGGTCATTTAATGGGAGGAGAGGATTTATAGTAGTAATTGGTCCCTGCTCTTGGAGAGGTCTAAACACAGGAAGAGGTATGACACGTACATGCCATGGACAAATGGGGAGAAAGATTCAGAGCCAGCAAATGGGAATTCTGTGGGCGGGCCGAAGTATATACAAAATGTGCCTTTTGAGAGAGCACATGAGCTGTCTAGAGCTAAGTCTTCAAAGGGGGAGTTGGTCCCTGCAGTCCAATAAAGAGAGTCCAGTCATAATCTATTCCTTGTATAAAGGAGAAATTCTACTTGGAGTGGTTTAAAAGAGGAGAAAGAGGGAGCAGTGTAGTGTCGTTTTGTGGATGATAACCATCCCAGCTGTTGTTTAACCCATAAAATCCTGCCTGGTGATCAAGTGGTTGAGGGCGCAAGAATATGTACAAGGGAGTGAGAAAAGTAGTTTACGTAAGTCCCAGTTAGGATTATGATATCAAAGCACTGATCCAGGAAAATAGTAGAGAAGTTGGTGCAGATGGATGCTACATGTCTACTGTTAAGGAGGACACAATTTAGCGGGTACAAGATATTTGAGTCAGGGCGAGTGTATTGTAGGAAAGATTATTCTTGACAAGGTCATCTAATGGAGGAATGAGGTTTCAGAGAGCTGTGGATCATACGAATGTTATAAGTTTGAGTGGTGGATACAGAAGGAGAATGAGTGAGATTGGCCGTGAAGTGCCTGTAAGGAGAGGCACAGATGTGAAGAGTGATTATTTGAGTCTTTTGGGGGGAGGGGTGGCACTAAGTCTCTCAAAAGACATGATGAAAAACCTGGAATCAGGATTACCAATAGAGGAACTTAAGGAAGCAATACAGTTGATGCTCAGGCTAAAGGGGCCAGGCAGAAATTTATTTTCTTGTTGAACTCTACCAGACGTTTTTAATGCAATTAACGGATAAAATGCTTGCCACTGTCGTTGAAGCTAAACAGGCAAGAGTGTTGAAATAATGAGAGATAAACTCATTAGTGTGGTCTTAAAACCTGGTAGCGGTCAATGTCACCTGGGTGTCTAAAGACCTCTAGTGATGATTAATACCGGCACAAAGATTCTATGTAAGGTACGAGCTGATGGGTTCCAGAGGGCGGTGATTGCCTTGGTGCATTAGGATCAATGCAGATTTATTTGAGGGCACAACACAATCAATGCTCACAGACTTGCAGATGTAATTTAGCAC
Source organism: Triturus cristatus (assembly GCF_964204655.1). NCBI lineage: Eukaryota > Metazoa > Chordata > Amphibia > Caudata > Salamandridae > Triturus > Triturus cristatus. The sequence goes on along the minus strand of NC_140583.1, from coordinate 405,136,657 downwards.
ATAAATGTAAGTCCAGAGGAAGTGGCACTGGCAGCGTTGGACCTGTAAAAAGCTTTTTAAACATTATTTGATGATGGTGTTTAGTCCTATGGAATTTGACACGCATTTATTGAACTGGATCCACTTGCTGTACACCTGTCCAGCAGCATGGGTCATAACTGGTGCAAGGGACTCTGAGAGATGGAGGGTGGACTGGGGCAGCAGCAAGGGTGCCCACTTTTCTACTGCTTTTTCCCCCTGTAGAGAAACCCTCAGTGATATAACTTAGAAGGATGATACAGAACATACTGGCTCTCAATACGAGATTCAATGCCATTGCTACTAAACGAGTTGGATAGGCTCTGATATGTATTGGGCCTGAAATTTACCTGTACTAAGTCTATAATGCTCATCCTGGAGAGTTTTTCTGAGATGGGCACTGAGAGAAGAAGTTCTGTTGCCAGGTGACAAAGGTAATCACAAACCCCAGAGACCAATATGATTGGAATATGAATAGTGTGTTACATGGATTAAAGACCTCACTGGAGTTTTGGAATTCCCTTCCATACTCTACTATGGGCAGGGTTGCCATAGCAAAAATGGTAGTAGTGCGTTGTTTATATGTACTTCAGACTTCCATGTTGCCGATGGCAACAATCAAGGTGCTAAATACCTAATGATATTTTTTGTGTGGGTTTGGAAGATAACCAGTGTATCGTTGGGGGCATTAAAACTGTAAGTGGGGGGTGGAGGATGGGGACTTGGTAAACTGTAACTTGAATTTTATTATATTGCTGCAAACTTAAAATATGCAGTCAAGTAGTTCACTGAACAAAGACAATTGGGAAAAGACTACTGAAAGAAACTCATGGGGAGGTCCCGTTTAGGGAACTGCTCATGAATGGAGGGAATTAACCCAGTGGTCTTCCCAATGTCATGCGACATGTCTGGCAGAGTCTGGTAGATGGCAATAAAACAAATTATTGGAAGATCACCATTTTCATGAGATTTGGATATTTGGGAATTGCAGCCCTTCAAAAATATAAGCTGGAACATATCAGTTATACACTGGAGTGAGTGAGGGTGGGTGTTTTGCCTGAAGATCTCTATCCTGGAGAACAATGCTTTACTTTCCAGGAGACACAGGAGAAATGTTATGTTGGCCCCGGTCACTTCCTACAATATACCAAACTATGCAAGAATGGCTAGCGAAATTTGGACAGATTTTTAAAAGGGGACGGACACACACACACACCACACACAGCACAACCACACCACACCACAACCACACCACCACCACACCACCACCACCACACCACCACCACCACCACCACCACCACCACACCACCACCACACACTACCACACACACACCCATACCCCATCTCCCCCCCCCCCCCCCCCCGCCCCCCTTGCTGAATTTGGGGCAGCAGTTGGTGCCCTTAATGTATAAAGACCTTAAGGCAGATAGGAAAAAGTGATGTGGAAAGCTAGGCAGGTGTGGGAGGATGACTTTCAAGCAGCTATGAATAAAGACTGCCCAGGTGAAGAGGATCTTTAGCCATTTAAGTTTAAATTGTATCTCTTTAATCATACACACATGACCCTGGTAAATCTTAAAAATATAAATCCAGAAAGATTGCCCCAGATGTAAGACCCCCCCAAAGCCACACATGTACATGGCATTATGAAGTAGTAAGTGTAGGAAAGTAGGATCTTTCTGGCATAGATAACCCCACTTTTTGCCTGGTGTCAGTGTGTTTGGACTGTAGTTCACTGGGATCCTTCTAAACAGGACTTCAGTGACTGTGCTCACTCCTCTAAATTTGCTGGTAAGAACTTTGTACACCCCACAATTAGCATACTGGGGTACCACTGTAGCCCTTAGTATATGGTACTGATGTAACGAGGGCATTGCTACACTAGGGGCCTCCTATGGGCTGCAGCATGTATTTTGCCACCCACAGGAGTCCATGCAAACTGTGTTTCTAAAGCTGCAATTGCAGTCTGCGTGACAGGTGCTTGCACCCTTCACTTCAGATATAAGTTTCCCTTATACCCCGGTCACTGTATTTGAAACCTATGTCACCCATAAAGTAGGCCCTTCAGGCCAAGGGCAGGGTGCATGGTTCTAAGTGTGTAGGTACCCCTGCACAAGCAGAGGAATCCCTACTAACCCCAGACTCCGTCTTCTGGGATTTGTAAGTGCCGGGTAGCCATCTTAAAGTATGTGTGGACACTGGCATGTTGGGATATCCAGCTACATAATGGGTACCCCAAACCTAGTCCTGTTTGGTATCAAACATGTTGGAATCGTGCAACTACACCGATTTCATTGCTAGTTGCATGATACCATGTACTGAGGGGCTTCTTCGAGCACCCCTACCTTTGTAGCTTTTCAGGGTCTGCCTCCCAGCCCGCGCTGCTGCCGGCTTCAGACACTGCCCCTCTGCTGATGATCCTAACTTGGGAAGGAGAAGCTGAACAAAGGATTTCCTCCTATGGAGAGGTGTGACCACCTCTCCTTTAGAATTAGGTAGAGTGGGTGCTCTTACGAGCGCCACCAGACTGCTTTGAAGGGAACCTTTGGTGCCCTCCTTGCATAAACCAGTTTCACCCATTCCAGGAGCCCTAGGCTCCCGCTTTGGTGTGAAACCATACAAAGGACAGAGAAGTGTCCAGCTCCTCCCGAGGGAGGTGCCCCAGAGCTCCTTCAGGTGGCCACTTGATTCTACAATGTTGAATCTTGGCCCCTGCGAGCATCTGACTGGCTAGGACATCTGAGTAGCGTCCCTGACCCTCTCTGATAGGTGGGTTGCCACCGAAGAGGTTCTTGCCCTTTTTGGGGTTAATTAAGGGCTCCCCCTGAGGGTAGGCCCTTAGATTTTTCCCGACAACAATTTCTGGAACCGACTGCTTGTCTTCTGAAACTTGTTCAAAGACTCTTCTGCTGGTGGACTATGGAATTCTGATCTTCAAGCCAGGATCCTCAACAGGACTGTTCTCGGTAGGAAGATTTATGCTGCATCTTCGCCCCTGTGCTTCTTCAAGATCTGCAACTAAGTGGCCATGCATCCTACGAGTCACCATGGACTCATCGTGCATCCCAGCCTGAAGGAATCTCCCTTGAAGTAAAGGAGTCACTTCCCTGCATCCTAAGGCACCTCACTGTCAACGACTGGCTTGCTGATCCTCTTGTCCCACTGACATCTTCTAGCTCTGCAAAATAGGTGGTGGTTTGTTGGTTCTTCAGAGGCCTGGCCACTCTTCCCTACAAGTTGGGAGACTGTAATTCCTCTCCAGCCAACGGTGACTGCCTCTCTGTGTATTGCATCTGTTTGTCATTGCTACGGCTTGTTGGCCTTCCTCATGGAAGATCTTCAAGCTCCAAGCAGCCCGTGCCTCCAGCACTGGACAGCCCAAAGCACGTCATCCTGCCGGTATCCCTTGCCTCATGGGTCTTCTCTTTCTGTTTGCTGCTGGGGCTTCCTTACGTCCTCAAGGGGTCTTCACCCATGTTTTCTGGCTCTCCATCGTGGTGAATGTCGGTTCTGACTTACCCTTGCTGGGTTAGTCCCTCATACCTTGCTGGTCTGCATCCTTGCATCTTCGTCCGTGAACCTTGTTCGAGTTTGCTAAGGCTTGTTGGTGGTCCTGCTGGCCACAGACCTTCCTGCACTTATCGACCAGCGTGCGACAGCGTGTGACAGGCTCCCGATCTTTTACAATGTCGTCTGGTCTTCACAGCTGGTGTTTTCTTCTCAATGCATCTCATTAAGAACCTTCAACTAGGGCTGGTATTGTGCTCCTGTGCCTCCTGGTCACCTCCAGGTGGTTTGGACTCTGTCTCCTCTGCTTTCAGGTTCTTCTCATCTGGAGTCTTCATCCTGGTTTACCGGCCCGGTCCACAACATGCTATAGCTGCAGAACTACCCTCCATTGGCATCTACGGAGTTTTCCCACATCACTTCACCCCATGCACCTGGGCTCCTTGGTGCAGGTATCCGACTCTTCTGGGTATCCATGGATGGGGTGACTCTACAACCTTCCTTCCTCTAAGTGGTTCCTGTGGGGTCCTTTGGGAAGGGTCCCAAATCTCTAAAATCCAAATCGCTACCTGTGTTGTTCTATGGACGCTGATCCGGTGTAACCACTCTTCACCCGAGTCCCTGGCTACTCACCGTGGTTGGTTCCTTGCTTCCCCTGGGGTTCTTCAACCTTGGGTCCTACTCCCATTTTGGTACCTAATTCGCATTCCGCTATTTTAGTACATGGATGTGCCCCCTGGTGGGGCCCCATATGTTTTCTATGCTCTTTATCTGTTTTCTAAGTATTTTTTGTGTGTAGTCGATACCTCTGGGTAGGAGGTATACCAGGTTAGTGTCTAATGTGTAGTAATAAATATACGGTATAGTTCTACTCACCTGCTGTGGTTCTATCTTGTGTGAAAAGCTTACTGAATGAATGAAGTGGTACATGCAATTGCTATACACCCCCCTGGGGAACCCTTAGCTGCTCTCCGCAGCTACCCATTGAGAGCTTTGGTTTTCAGGGACCTAAACACGATCACTAAGGGTTGCCTGGACTCAGTGCACAGTGTCTCACCATAGGTGTACACTATATACTGAGCCAACCTCCTACAGTAAGGAAGTATAGGTAAGTGATTGTAGCAAAGTAGCACAGGGTGACAGGTCTCAGTTTGGAGGCATCCCCAAAACAGTGCCTTCTGGAGATTATTGAAAACCCTAGAAAGGGAAAAGTCAAAGATTTGTGATGCTGGGTATAGTACTAGTGAAGAAACATACAGCTATTTGCTGGCTTTGCCCCCAGAGGTCCCAAAGAAAGTGACAGAAAGAGGGATGTTCTTAAATGAGCATTGGCTGGAAGAATTATACCTGAAAGCAGCGAGTTGTGACAATTAAGTGGCACAGGACGGCATTGTGGGGGGAGGGGGGGATATAGGTTTGTAAATGGTGTGGGAAAATTAATTTGTATCACAGGGAACAGCTTACTCAGCACAGCCTACTGCTCAGGCAATAAGTTTCCAGTACGAAGCACATGAGAGTATGCACCCTCAAACAGGTAGTGTGAAAACAAGATACTTAATGGATAGTTTGGATCTGTATAAGACTCTGGATTGATTGTACTGATGAGGAGCCAGTGGCTTGTGTGGCTCAAATATTGAACCATTGTATTTTCTATGAAAATGCTAAATAAGAATGTTAAAAATGACTGATCACATTTGATTTCTTATAGGAGGAGACACTTTGGATGAATGTGGATTAAGATATCTATTGGCCATGCGTCTGCATACGTGCCTTCTAACATCTCTGCCTCCATTGTATCGAATTCAGTTACTCCACCAAGGTAACATTTTGCGAGATCCACTCTAATTCTCATGTTCTGATGGTTACATAATTGAGACATTTTAATTAGTTTTCAAGAGGATCAGCATTAATAGGCTCAAATTGTAAGAGATATTGTTGCAGTGCATAGCTGCCAATCTGCCCTCATGACATGGGGGGGGGTCACTCACGAATTTGCTGGGACACCCTCACGCTCCCTCATGACGGAGGGGGATTGAGGGTCCCAGATTTCTGTTCCTACTACCTCTCCACAAAATGCCATTACAGTTATTAGTGATACCACTCCGATGCACGCATTCCATACATTCGCCCGAGCGCGTGCAACTAGGACTACTCCATTCACAGTTATTACCCAAGGTCATACCACTGGAGACCCGAGATATCCAGACTGTCTCCACAACATGCTGGGCATGGCCCAGAATGTGACGACTACAGTGTGGGGCCTTTTTATACTCTGGCAAAGTTACTCTTCCCAGCAACCCATTGCTCCCCCTCACTAAGGAGGCACTGGTCAAACGCACGCTGGACCGCCACTCATTGTATACAACAGGGGACCTATTTCCAAGTGGCCATGTCCTACACTTAACTGACCCCATACCAGCACGAGATACACTTTATATGTACCTGTTTAGTTTTTAGAAGACTACACGACACTTTACGCTCCCTTATGCCCACTTACCCTCTACCACCGTACGACTTAGCGCCCCTGCATATGCTGCTTACGGCTACAGACGGAAGCCACATGACCTCTAGACTCTATTATTCATGCATGATATAAAGGCAGGACACCACTACACAAGTGCGCGTAAAGTGGGAAAGGTAACTAGGGATGCAGCTCACTGACCAAATATGTAGCTACTGCTGCACACAAACAAAGAATATTTCCATCAATTCGAGGCATAAACCACTGCACTTTAAATTCTTACGCATGTATTACCTCTCCACAGCTGATATCGCTAAATTTGACCCCTCCAGATCCAATCGATGTCAAAAATGCGATGCTCCGGGTGCAGATTACGCACACCTGGCCTGGACATGCCCAGCAGTGGCCACTTACTGGATGGCTATATAATCCCACATTTCGGCTGTGTCCACCCTTGCCATGACCCCAGATCCACTGACTGCCCTATGGGGTACACCCAGAATGTCTCGCACACAATAAGTCATCTAGTTTCTATGGCGCTACTGCTGGGCAAAAGGGAGATAGCCCTACATTGGGATAGCGCCAGGCCACCCAGTGCACCGGACTGGCTGGAGAGTATGAGCCGCTGCGAGGACATGGGGGAGGACTACGTCAATCTACAACCTCCTACATCCTGTTCTAGGGATATCTGGACACTCTTCCGAGCATATCTCCAAACACTAACACTAGATGCCTCTAATCAGTCCACTCCCCCCAAATCACAATGCAAAGGGAACCGCCTCCTTATCCCTTAATGGTCCCTCCGTGAGATATCACGATATCTCATAAACCTGTCTTAACTGTACATTTTACAGAGCTGGCTAATATAGTATACGTTAACAATTTTTTTTTTTTACTGGACTCAATGTTTGCTGATACTATGCAACTGTTTACTGTCTACATTCTAAAATTCAATAAAGACAAAAATAAAATTTAAATATTACTCTGGTCCAGGGGAGGTGGTGGTCCCCATGACCCACTGTTTCATTTAATTTAGCACCAGGGAGGTGGTGATCTCTGGGCGGGGTGGTCTGTGCTGCCCCCCCAGCCCCCCCAGTTTATTGTTTCTTTGTAGCCCCGGGAGTTGGTGGTCCCTGTAGCCCGGGGGGGCTCTGAGCTGTACCACCCTTCCTTTATATACACATAAGCCATGGGGAGGTGGTGGTCTCCGGGGCACTTATAAGCCCCAGGCGGGGGCGACCCGTGTGCTCCGCTCCTTTAATTTCCCCGTGCCCCTTGGACCTAGCCCACTCGGGGTTCCATTATTAAAGAAGCGCGGGAGCCTGTACTTCATTTTTTTTTTCCGGCAGGAGCCATGGCTCCTGTGCCACTCCCACCGAAATTCTGTTTAAAAAAAATATTTTTCTGCCCTGGCAGGGTCCCTCTGGGTCCCTCCACAAGAGGCCTAAGGGGTCAGGGTATTCCTACCCTGTCCACTTCTCTTTTTTGCTGAGTATATATATATATATGTATATATATATATGTATGTGTGTATATATATATATATATATATATATATATATATATACACACACATATACACACACTCAAACACCTCTCAGCACTTCCTTTACGGCGAACGGACCACCAGGACAAGTTAGTGGCAAAATTTCTTCTTTTTATTGTTCTTAATTCCTCATTTCATGACGCGTTTTGCGGTCGCCAGTAGGTAGTTATAGTTAGGACCTATTATCCATAGGAAATCTGCAACATTCTATTGAGAATAACTTTGGTGCTGGTTGACGAATCTTCGCAAAATTTTCAAAACTCGTGACCCGCTCCGGTCCACTCCTATCCTGAAAGTCTCGGGGTGATTCGTCAAGCGGGGGCCGAGAATAAAGGGGGGTCCCAAAACATGTTTTCCCCATGCAATTTTCCATAGGGACCTTTAGTCGCAGCTACAGCCCGAACTGCTGAACGGAATTGCACCAAATTTTGCAGAAAGGTCGACCTTGGTTCAGAGTCGTGCCTTTTGCTTAAATTGTGTAAATTCGTTCAGTAGTTCCTGAGAAAATCAAAAGTAAAATCACATATATATCTGGGCAGAGCCTAACCACACATCTCATCATGAGATCTGATTGGCTGTCAGCACTTCATCCAAGAAGTGTTGGCAGCCATCTTGGGACCAATATACATGATAGCACCTCATTAAACAGCAGTGCAGTTAATAGAAGGTTTTAAGACTTTAGTTACATTATAAATCATTTGTTGATGGTACCATACTCATTTTAGGAATTGTGGTATGTTCTAAGGTGATTTTACCATGTGAAAAAGCCTTCTGCTGGGATATCATGAATCATGTTTGAGAGAAAACTATTTTCTCATGCTTTTCCCACAGAGGTTTGGAAGGTGATCTATAAGCTAAATTGAGAGCATATTTTCTGTAAATTCACATTATCTTTCTCAGTTATGTGAGAATGAAGTCTGACATTCTCAGTAAAACATGTTCATCCAACAAGGGCAGAGACTGTCAGTTGACTCCTTTGTGTTCTACTGCAGCTTCCCAGAGTGTTCTAAAGAACAACTAGAGTGCTAACAGTCCTACTTATGACAAACGTATGGCACACCTGAAGCCATCTTGATTGGAATAAAGTGGTAACTCTTAAAACATTTAGTTTGCAAAGGAACAAAATGAGGGGGTTCACTTTGCCATAGAAAGTATGATTAGTGCTACAGAAAGAAAAATTAGGGCACATTTTGACTTCTCAAATCCTCTTCTATTTCAATAAAAAATTCTGACATGCAGACTGAAACATGCACTTTGAATACCAGCAGCAGATTTCCCTGGTGAGCAGTAGCTTAACTACAGTGATCTAATGAGCAACTAGAGTACTACCATTCAGACTGTATGGCAAATGTGTGACACATCTGAATGCCTTCTTGCTGGAACCAAAGTAAACAAGCATGGAAAATGCAAAACGTCTCGCCCTCGTTTAAGTTAAAGCAATTCTGTTTGTAATTAGGTGGCTTTTTAGCTTTGCTTGTTTTAGTGTTTTTCAAACTTTAATGTACTTTATATGCATATGTATGCATATATGTATATGTATGCATGCATTTATATTTGTATTTATATAGATATGCCGATTATATATATGTTTATGTATGTATGTGTATATATACATATATACACATACATATATATATATATATAAATGCATATATATATATATGCATATATATATGTGCATACGTGTGCCTGTAGAGAGGTGTAGAGGTAGAGAGGTAGAGAGTAGAGGATGAGTAATAGAGAGTAGAGAGTGAGTAGTAGAGAGAGTAGCAGAGAGTGAGTAGTTGAGTAGTAGAGTGAGTAGTAGAGTGAGTAGTAGAGTGAGTAGTAGAGTGAGTAGTAGAGAGTAGGTAATAGAGAGAGTAGTAGAGAGTGAGTAGTAGAGAGTGAGTAGTAGAGAGTGAGTAGTAGAGAGTGAGTAGTAGAGAGTAGTAGAGAGTGAGTAGTAGAGACTAGTAGAGCGTAGTGGAGTAGTAGAGGGAGTAGAAGGGAGTAGTAGAGAGCAAGTAGTAGAGAGTTAGTAGAGAGTAGTAGAGATTGAGTAATAGAAAGTAGTAGAGTGAGTGGTAGAGAGTAGCAGAGAGTGAGTAGTAGAGAGAGTAGTAGGGAGTAGTAGAGAGTAAATAGAGGGAGTAGTAGAGGGAGAGTAGTAGAGAGTAGTAGAGAGTGAGTAGTAGAGAGTAGTAGCGAGTGAGTAGTAGAGAGTGAGTAGTTTAATTTAAAAGGAACACAATGAGGGGGTTCATTTTGCTATAGAAGTTATGATTAGTGCTGAAAAAAGAAAAATTAGGGCACATTTTGAGTGACTTCTCAAATCCCCTTCTATTTCATTAAAAAATTCTGACATGCAGACTGAAACATGCACTTTCAATACCAGCAGCAGACTTCCCTGGTGAGCAGTAGCTTTACTACAGTGATCTAATAAGCAACTAAGTGCTAACATTCCGAATTTATGGCAAATGTGTGACACATCTGAATACCTTCTTGATGGAATCAAAGTAAAAAATGGACAGTATTCCTACCGAGGAGACTGTAGTAAATGAGGAAATTAGGAAACTTCATAACAAATAAGTCTCCCAAGATGGCCACCAGAGACAAAAGAGCCCAAATGTAGCACAAATATCACCCAGATGTAGCCCAAGTATAGCCCAATGACAGAACGTCCCAGAGTGTTCTAAAGAACATCTAGAGTGCTAACAGTCTTACTTATAACAAAAGTATGGCACACCTGAAGCCATCTTGCTTGGAATAAAGTGGTAACACTTAAAACATTTAATTTGCAAAGGAATAAAATGAGGGGGTTCATAATGCCATAGAAATTATGATTAGTGCTGCAGAAAGAAAAATTAGGGCACATTTTGACTTCTCAAATCCTCTTCTATTTCATTAAAATATTCTGACATGCAGACTGAAACATGCACTTTGAATACCAGAAGCAGACTTCCCTCGTGAGCAGTAGCTTTACTACAGTGATCTAATGAGCAACTAGAGTGCTACCATTCAGAATTTATGGCAAATGTGTGACACATCTGAATGCCTTCTTGCTGGAACAAAAGTAAACAAGCATTGAAAATGCAATAGGTCTCGCCCTCGTTTAAGTTAAAGCAATTCTGTTTGTAATTAGGTGGCTTTTTAGCTTTGCTTGTTTTAGTGTTTTTCAAACTTTAATGTACTTTATATGCATATATATGTATATGTATGCATGCATTTATATTTGTATTTATATAGATATGCAGATTATATATATGTTTATATATGTATGTGTATATATATACACACACATACATATATATAAATGCATATATATATATATATATATATGCATATGTGTGCGTGTAGAGAGAGGTAGAGGTGTAGAGCTAGAGAGTAGTAGAGAGAGAGGTAGAGAGTGAGTAGTAGAGTTGTAGAGAGTAGTAGAGAGAGTAGCAGAGAGTGGGTAGTAGAGAGTAGTAGAGTGAGTAGTAGAGAGTAGTTGAGAGAGTAGTAGAGTGAGTAGTAGAGTGAGTAGTAGACAGTGAATAGTAGAGTAGTAGAGAGTAAGAGTGAGTAGTAGAGAGTGAGTAGTGGAGAGTAGTAGAGAGGGAGTAGTAGATAGGGAGTAGTAGAAAGTAGTAGAGAGTGAGTAGTAGGGAGTAGTAGAGTGAGTAGTAGGTAGTAGTAGAGAGCAAGTAGTAGAGTGTGTAGTAGAGTGAGTAGTTGAGTAGTAGAGAGTGAGTAGTAGAGGGTGAGTAGTAGAGAGAGTAGTAGGAAGTAGTAGAGAGTGAGTAGTAGAGAGCAAGTAGTAGAGAGTGTGTAGTAGAGAGAGTAGTAGAGAGTGTGTAGTAGAGAGTGTGGTAGAGAGTGAGAAGTATAGAGAGTAAGGTGAGTAGTAGAGAGTAGTTGAGAACGAGTAGTGGAGATTGAGCAGTAGAGAGTAGTAGAGAGAGAGTAGTAGAGAGTGAGTAGTAAAGTAGTAGAGAGTGGGTGGTAGAGAGTAGTAGAGTGAGTAGTAGAGAGTGGTAGAGAGTGAGTAGTAGAGAGTGGTAGAGAGCGAGTAGTAGAGAGCGAGTAGTAGAGCGCGAGTAGTAGAATGCCAGTAGTAGAGAGTGAGTGGTAGAGCGTAGTAGAGAGTGAGTGGTAGAGCGCGAGTAGTAGAGTGAGTAGAAGAGAGTAGTAGAGAGGGAGTAGTAGAGAAGGAGTAGTAGGGTAGTAGAGAGTAGTCAGTGTCAGTCAGTCAGTGTCAGTCAATCACGGTCAGTCCGTGTCTGTCAGTCCGTGTCTGTCAGTCCGTGTCTGTCAGTCCGTGTCTGTCAGTCCGTGTCTGGCAGTCCGTGTCTGGCAGCCCGAGTCTGGCAGTCCGAGTCTGGCAGTCCGAGTCTGGCAGTCCGTGTCTGGCAGTCCGTGTCTGGCAGTCCGTGTCTGGCAGTGCGTGTCTGGCAGTCCGTGTCTGGCAGTCCGTGTCTGGCAGTCCGTGTCTGGCAGTCCGTGTCAGTCAGTCCGTGTCAGTCAGTCAGTGTCAGCTACAGCAGCTCTGCTGACCTGGTTCTCTGGCTCTAGAGCAGCTCTGCTGACCTGGTTCTCTGGCTCTAAAGCAGCTCTGCTGACCTGGTTCTCTAACTCTAAAGCAGCTCTGCTGGCCTGGTTCTCTGGCTCTAAAGCAGCTCTGCTGACCTGGTTCTCTCCCTCTAAAGCAGCTCTGCTGACCTGGTTCTCTCGCTCTAAAGCAGCTCTACTATCCTGGTTTCTCTGGCTCTACAGCAGCTCTGCTGGCCTAGTTCTCTGGCTCTAAAGCAGCTCTGCTGACCTGGTTCTCTCCCTCTAAAGCAGCTCTGCTTACCTGGTTTCTCTGGTTCTACAGCAGCTCTGCTGACCTGGTTCTCTGGCTCTAAAGCAGCTCTGCTGACCTGGTGTTCTCCCTCTAAAGCAGCTCTATTGACCTGGTTCTCTGGCTCTAGAGCAGCTCTGCTGACCTGGTTCTCTGGCTCTAAAGCAGCTCTGCTGATCTGGTTCTCTGGCTCTAAAAGCAGCTTTGCTGACCTGGTTCTCTGCTCTAGAGCAGCTTTGCTGACCTGGTTCTCTCGCACTAAAGCAGCTCTGCTGATCTGGTTCTCTGGCTCTAAAAGCAGCTTTGCTGACCTGGTTCTCTGCTCTAGAGCAGCTTTGCTGACCTGGTTCTCCCCCCTCTAAAGCAGCTCTGCTGATCTGGTTCTCTGGCTCTAAAAGCAGCTCTGCTGATCTGGTTCTCTGGCTCTAAAAGCAGCTCTGCTGACCTGGTTCTCTGGCTCTAGAGCAGCTCTGCTGACCTGGATCTCCCCCTCTAAAGCAGCTCTGCTGACCTGGTTTCTCTACCTCTACAGGAGCTCTGCTGACCTGGTTTCTCTGGCTCTACAGCAGCTCTGGTGACCTGGTTCTCTGGCTCTAAAGCAGCTCTGCTGACCTGGTTCTCTCCCTCTAAAGCAGCTCTACTGACCTGGTTCTCTGCCTCTAGAGCAGCTCCTCTGACCTGGTTCTCTGGCTCTAAAGGAGCTCTGCTGACCTGGTTCTTTGGCTCTAAAGCAGCTCTGCTGATCTGGTTCTCTGGCTCTAAAAGCAGCTCTGCTGACCTGGTTCTCTGGCTCTAGAGCAGCTCTGCTGACCTGGTTCTCTGGCTCTAGAGCAGCTCTGCTGACCTGGTTCTCTCCCTCTAAAGCAGCTCTGCTGACCTGGTTCTCTTGCTCTAAAGCAGCTCTGCTGACCTGGTTCTCGGCCTCTAGAGCAGCTCTGCTGAGCTGGTTCTCTGGCTCTAGAGCAGCTCTGCTGCCCTGGTTCTCTGGCTCTAAAGCAGCTCTGCTGACCTGGTTCTCTGGCTCTAAAGCAGCTCTGCTGACCTGGTTCTCTCCCTCTAAAGCAGCTCTGCTGACCTGGTTTCTCTGGCTCTACAGCAGCTCTGCTGACCTGGTTTCTCTGGCTCTACAGCAGCTCTGCTGACCCGGTTCTATGGATCTTAAGCAGTTCTGCTGACCTGGTTCTCTGGCTCTAGAGCAGCACTGCTGACCTGGTCCCTTGGCTCTAAAGCAGCTCTGCTGACCTGGTTCTCTCCCTCTAAAGCAGCTCTGCTGACCTGGTTCTCTGGCTCTAAAGCAGCTCTACTGATCTGGTTTCTCTGGCTCTACAGCAGCTCGCTGGCCTGGTTCTCTGGCTCTAAAGCAGCTCTGCTGACCTGGTTCTCTCCCTCTAAAGCAGCTCTGCTGACCTGGTTTCTCTGGTTCTACAGCAGCTCTGCTGACCTGGTTCTCTGCCTCCAGAGCAGCCCTCCTGACCTGGTTCTATGGCTCTAAAGCAGCTCTGCTGACCTGGTTCTCTGGCTCTAGAGCAGCTCTGCTGACCTGGTTCTCTGGCTCTAAAGCAGCTCTGCTGGCCTGGTTCTCTACCTCTAAAGCAGCTCTGCTGACCTGGTTCTCTGCCTCTATAGCAGTTCTGCTGGCCTGGTTCTCTGCCTCTAGAGCAGCTCTGCTGGCCTGGTTCTCTGCCTCTAGAGCAGCTCTGCTGACCTGGTTCTATGGCTCTAAAGCAGCTCTGCTGACCTGGTTCTCGGCCTCTAGAGCAGCTCTGCTGACCTGGGTCTCTGGTTCTAGAGCAGCTCTGCTGACCTGGGTCTCTGGTTCTAGAGCAGCTCTGCTGACCTGCTTCTTAGGCTCTACAACGGCTCTGCTGACCTGGTTTCCCTGGCTTTACAGCAGCTCTGCTGACCTGGTTCTCTGCACTCATGATAGACGCACCCGACTTTGCGAAAATATATTTAAAAATAATATAAGTTTATTATAAGTACAAATATATTATTTTTATGAATATCTTAGATAATCTGTTGCCCTAATATGTATATTAAAGACACATACATATCATTTTGGACCATACATTTTTTTTGCGGGAGTCACGCACCCAGCGCGCCCCAGCACGTATATGACGTCACGCGGGACCCGCAACCGCGCAAGCATCTCGTACCGTAATGCTCATGTGTCGCGAATGCACGGGAGTAGGAGTCGCGGACTGGTCGCATACCAATCGTGCACATCATGTAATATTAAATGTACATGATGTAACTGAAAAACAGGCAGCCGTCCCAGACCGTACGCGGATCCTTCACAACTTTTCTAAAATGGCAGCTAGAATGCGCGCACCCACCGTGATATGTACGCTTTGAGCTGAGTGCACGACTCCGAAAAAAAATTTGATTTTTTAAAAAGAAAATAATATAAATATATTAAAATAAATAATGAAAACAAAAAAAATTATCAATATTTCAGTTTGAATTTAAAAAAATTAGTTTTTTTGCAATTTTCAGAAAAATATATGTTATTTAATGAATAAAATATTTATAAATAGTTAAAAAACTGTATAAAATCAGTACAAAAAATAGGTATAACTACTATCACACTTAAAAAATAGCATTTAAAAAACCTTAGAAATTCACAGAAAAAACAGGTTTCAGGGGTGGTATAGTTAGCTGGCTATTTCACTCGTACAAAACCATAGAAATTCCTCCGTTATAGTTAGTTCTGCTAACTATAACTCGCGCGCCCGCAATGCACTTCTGATGATGTCACATATTGCATCATTCATGACATGGTCAGTGACATTACGGATGACATCTCAAATGACATCACTGATGACATCTCAAATGACATCACTGATGACATCATCCATGTGACAATCTAATACACCTCATCATACACTAGTATAACCTTTCATCACTCACTGTAAAATACAGAGTACCATATTTGAAACCATTGACACACCAATACCAGTTACTACATACCCACTCACTGATTCCTAAGTCTACACACACAACTACGTATTCAACAACAGAATCATTTATACATGCAGTCACTAATTAATAGAACACTATCAAATGCACTTATACACATATATAGACATTGACACATCAGCAGTCATCTTAGTCATGAAAAAAAATAATCACACTTACATTTACTCACTTACACAATTATCCAACAACAGCTCATTCATTCAAACACATAGTAACTCATAGTTAATATGTTAAAAAATCACCATTACAATTATACACTCATTCATATAGTTACTCTCACAATCACTGACTCTTACACATACTTATTTAAATACACCAACTCTCACATACAATGCCTTTTATTTTTTTACTTTGTTGACGATGTACAACTAAAACATATTCACTCACCAACACACAAATAAATACTCAGTCACCCAAACAACTGTTTCCACATGCACCCTTAAACCTATACACCTAGTCAATCAACCATTCACACATCTATGTATAGAGTTGCACACACCCCATCCAACTGCACACAAACTCAGAGTGCCATACAAATACTCACCCAACTAATCAATAACTAATATACACTCTCATGTAGTTAGTGACCAACGGATGCAGCATGTTATACAACAACAGAGACAGTGCTGCACACATTCACATAGTTTAGTTACTAATCCATGTATTAACTGAGACACTTTTAATTACTCACTTAAACAGACAGTCAGACAACTACTAAATCCTCCATCCAGACAGTTATATATCCACTCAATCTTAAATACAGATTGGTATATATATAATACATATTTAAATTTTAAACTAAACCACATTCACTGGATGATGTCATCAGTGATGTCATTTGAGATGTCATCAGTGATGTCACTGACCATGTCATGAATGATGCAATATGTGACCTCATCAGCAGTGCATTGCGGGCGCGTGTGTTATAGTTAGAAGAACTAACTATAACGGAGGAATTTCTATGGTTTTGTACGAGTGAAATGGCCAGCTAACTATAACACCCCTGAAACCTATGTTTTTTTCTGTGAATATATATATATATATAAATATTTCTATGGTTTTGTACAAGTGAAATGTGCAACTAACTATAACGTCCCTGAAACCTATCGTTTTCTCTGTGAATATATATATATATATATTTTTTTTTTCACTGAAAAAACCATAGGTTTCAGGGACGTTATAGTTAGTTGCACATTTCACACGTACAAAACCATAGAAATTTGGCCGTTATAGTTAGTAGAGCTAATTATAACTCGCGTCCCCGCAATGCACTGCTGATGATGTCACCTATTACATCACTCATGACATGGTCAGTGACATCACTGATGACATTTCAAATGACATCACTATTATTATTATTATAATTTAGGATTTATAATGCGCATGGCAGCCACAGCAACGAGGCGTCCCAGCGCAGCGCAAGAACCAGAAACGAGAGCTAAAAGCAGGTCACTGCAGTTAAATGGTAGAAAGGGGGAAGAGCCAGGTCTTCAAAGCCTTACGGAAAACCAGGTGGTTAGAAATAGTTCTAGTAGATGTTGGAAGTGAGTTCCACACTTTGGCTGCCAAGTATCGAAACGAATGGCCCCCTGCCCTGCCCCTCCACACTCGAGGAGAGCAGACCAAAGTTTGTTCAGCAGATCCGTAGTAAGCGCTCAGGGACATAAGCCTCCAACAGGTTTAGGAGGCCCGGCGGGGCCTGTTTTGCTAGAATCTTATGTGAGATACACAGTGCTTTAAACTGTATCCGCTTATCCACTGGCAGCCAGTGAAGTTTGAGAAGCACCTGGGCGACTGAACAATGCTTGGGTAGTGAGACCAGGATCCATGCGACTGCGTTCTGGACCCTCTGGAGGCGGTTTAGGCTAGCCCTGGTAGCTCCCAAATATAGGCAATTACCGTAATCTAATCTAGAAAGAACAGACGCCTGGATTATAGTCTGCCGCACCGGAGGAGGGAAAAACCCGAGCAATGGCTTAAGACCCCGCAGGAGTCCAAAACAGACTTCAGCAACGGCTTTTGTTTGTTTCTCAAAGGTCAGTCCTCGGTCGAACCATACCCCAAGATTTTTTACGATGTCCCTAGGGACTGGGGCAGGTTTTAAACGGTCCGGCCAGTGAAGATCAGTCCATAGCTCCCTATCCTTCCCGAGCAGGATTTCCGATTTCCTGATGTTCAATTGTAGGCAGTTCACTGCCATCGAGTCAGAAATAGCCAGCCGATCGTCCTTGAAGTTATCTAGATTGATGGTACATTTCCTAGAAAAGGCTATCATCAATTGGGTATCATCAGCATAGGATACCAACGAAAGCCCCCTTCCCTTAGCCAGCTCCGCCAACGGGCTAACGTATAGATTAAATAATAATGGGCTCAGTATAGAGCCCTGTGGTACCCCCCTGGTTTAGTTCAAACTCCTGTGAGGCGAAGGGAGGTGCCGAGACCTGAAAAGATCTTTCTGATAGAAATGATTTAATCCAGGCCAGGGCTGAGTCCCTGACCCCAATGTCTTGCAGACGTTTCAGAAGTATTTTATGAGATACCGTATCAAAAGCGGCACTTAAGTCCAAAAGGACCAAGGCCGCTGAGTCCCCTGCATCTAAATGGCTCTTAATCGTTTCCGACACAACCAAAAGCGCAGATTCGGTACTGTGCCGGGGCCGAAAGCCGTGTTGCGTGGAGTCAAATATGGCATGTTGCTCAACAAAGCCAGCCAGGATAGAGTTGACATGTTCCTCCGTCACTTTAGCCAGAAAGGGTAACTGAGAGATGGGACGATAGTTACCCGGTTCGGCAGTGTCTAGGGAAGGTTTTTTCAACAAAGGGACGACTTTAGCATGTTTCCAAGCCCGTGGGACTGATGCCGTTGACAATGACAGATTAATCACATCCAAACAAACCCCTGAGATGGAAGAGTGGAGCTGGCGGAAGCGAGTGGGAGTCACTGGGTCTGCTGGGGAGCCGGATTTAATTTTTGAGCACATAGCCACAAACTCCAAAGGCGTGATGGAAGGAAATGCCATAAGACTACGACTTTCCGCAGTCTCGCCCCCAGACGGGTCCGCCTCCACAGGCAGGAAGACTACTTGCTGATGATATAATCCAGTGAATGTGTGTTTTTGTAAACTTTAAATATATTTTATGTATGTTAATGCCAAGGTGTATTGAAGAATGTGTTGGTGTAGAAGTGTCTGAGTGGAGGATTTAATAGGTGTGTGACTGACTGTATAAGTTAGTGATTAAATGTCTCTAACTGAATACATGTGTTTGTGACTAAACTGTGTGAATTTCTGTATCAGTCTCTCAGTTGTTGTATAAGCTGCTGCATGGGTTGATGATTAGGTACTTGACTGTCTATATGGCTTACTTATTGGTAGCATAAGTATTAGTATGGGTGGCTCAGTGTTTGTGTGTGTGTGTGTGTGTGTTGGTTGTTGGGCGGGCGGGCGGTGTGTAACTTTCTGTCAACATGTGTGAGTGGCTAATTTACTAGGTGTATGGGTTCAATAGTGCATGTGGAAATAGCGGTTTCGGTGAGTGTGTGTGTATCACTGTGTTGGAGATTGAATGTATATCTCACTGGTATATGTGTGAGTACATATGTGAAAGGCATTATATGTGAGTCTTGGAATATATAAATGACTCTGTGATAGTGAGTAATTGTGAGAGTGGCTGTATAAATGATTGTGTGCATGTGTCAGTGATTGTATAAGAGAGTCAGTATATGTTACTATTTGTATGAATAGGTTATATACTGAATGTATAACTGTATAGGTGAGTAAACGGCAGTGTTATAGATTCTATACATGACTGGCTACGTGTGTCAATAACTCTATGGATGAGTGATGGTGTATAAGTGTTTGTATAGGTGTATGAGTACATATAATAGTACTATATTGATGAGTGACTGCATGTATGAGTTACTGTATGGGTGAATGAATGTGTGTGTATAACTAGAAAGTAGTCAGTGGGTATATAGTAATTGCTATTGATTTGTCTATGGTTTAGAAAATGGTAGTCAGTGTTTTAGAGTGGGTATATCAAAGGTTATATTAGGGCGTGAAGAGGTGCATCAAATTATCATGTGGATGATGTCATCAGTGATGTAATATGTGACGTAATCATCAGTGCATTGCGGGGTTTTAGTTAGCTTTACTAACTATAACGGCCGAATTTCTATGATTTTGTACAAGTGAAATGTGCAACTAACTATAACGTCCCTGAAATCTATGCTTTTTCAGTGAATTTCAAAGGTTTTAAAATATTTGAAACTATAACGTCCCTGAAACCTATGTTTTTTTGGTGAACTTCAAAGGTTTTTTAAATGCTAATTTCTAATTATAATTTTCATTAAACCTATGGTTTTTTCAATGATTTTAAATTATCATTCCATTTTCAACATGGTGAAAACAGGTGATATCGCCAGTTTTCCAGCAATGGCTTCCGCAAAAACAAACTTGCCACAAATGAGAGCAACAACTAACGCAAATAATATGCAGAGTAGGCGTTCTTGTACAAAAATAACACGAAAACGCCACTTCCCGATATTTTCAACGAGCAGCCAAATCTGTGGTGCGATCCAAAAACAGGCAATAAGCTGCGTTAGCAGTAGGAATGTACCATCTGCCTTTTACTGGTGTAAAGTAGAACGACTACCTACAGTGTGAAAGGGAGCCCAGCCCAGAATCACATCTGACGACCAACACATGTCATAGAGCTACTGATCATGCACCTCCGACACCCAAGAAGACCACAAAACCCACTGCCACCACCCTCAGGACCTCCCCCGGACCACACCCCCTACTACAACTGAGGCAGCGCACAACAGGACATTGGACCTTCCAAAAACGGCATGGCCCCTCAGCCACACAATAGCTGAATGTTGCGAGATGTGGCAACCAAACATGTGTGAAGGACGCAAGTCACCCACCAATAATAATGCCCACAATAGAGGTGATGTGCTGGACAGACCTCACTATACAGAGCACAAACCTCTCCATGTGTGCATATACTGCTGGTGCTTGAAGTGTTGTGGACAGTGGAGGCAACCATGTTACCTCAGGCAGTGGGGAAGATCTTGGTCATGTACCTGTGTTATTGTCCCCTGTAAGCGGAAGCGCAGTGGTCTGGTCCAACATACGCTCCTCCAGCGTAGAAGTGTGAATAAATAGGCCGGGACTCTGGGTGTGGTTCACTTGTGTGAAAGCCAACGCGTCTGCCAGAGCAGCGGCCCTCACCTTGTCACGTAGCTGCCGCCATATCAGCCGGCCTCCTCGACACACACCCCCTGCGAACACAGCAGCACAGCAGACTTATGTCTGTACAGACTACTGCCTTCAAACTACACTGCAGACAGCAGGGCTCACAATTCAGATGGAGTGGCGATTGCAGGTGATGCAGTCCAGTAGGCAAGACACATTCCTCCCAGTGCGGCCTGCCCAGATCCGACCCGCCCGGCTCTGTACACAATGTGCGCCAGAGGTACTACTAACTCAGTGCACTACAAGTCACCGCCACATGGCCTTACTGAGGCAGAATTCATTAGACAAAAGACATTGCTACCAGTCTGGCCCGCCCGGACCACGCATCATCGCCGGGTGCACACACGCTGAGTGCTTCAGGTGCCACTAACTCACTGCACCACAAGTTATCGCCACGTAGCCTTACTGAGGGAGAATTCATTAGACAAAATACATTGCTACCAGTGTGTCCCGCCCGGACCACACATCATCGCAGGGTGCGCACACGCTGAGTGCTTCAGGTGCCACTAACTCAGTGCACCGCAAGTCACCGCCACGTGGCCTTACTGAGGCAGAATTCATTAGACAAAAGACATTGCTACCAGTGCGGCCTGCCCAGACCACGCATCATCGCAGGGTGCGCACACGCTGAGTGCTTCAGGTGCCACTAACTCACTGCACCACAAGTCATCGCCATGTGGACTTAATAAGGCAGAATTCAGTCGGCAAAAGACATTTCTCCCAGTGCAGCCCACTCGGACGACGCATCATCGCAGGGTGCGCACAGGCTGGTTACTTCAGGTGCCACTAATTCAGTGCACCACATATCATCGCTGGCTGCACACATGTTGAATTTCCAATAACTGTGCAGCTCTACTGAACGCCACGTGGCTGTGGGCCCTTGTTGACCGCTGCCTCTGGCCTACACTGCGGTCAGCCCAGCTCACAATTAAAATTGAGTGTTTGTTCATTGATTACAGAGTCCAGTAGGCAACTAACTAGGTCTTCGAAACCTAAATAATATCCTTTTAGTATCCTTGCTTCAAGAACTTTTTTGATATCAATTATAGCTTTAGTAAAATCATGAAATTCATCTTGCAAGTCCAAAGGAACACTGAATGGCAGTCTACACTGCGGCCAGCAGAGCTCACACTTTGAATTTAGTCTTGATTCATGAATTTCTGAGCCCAGTAGGCAACTAACTATAACGTCCCCGAAACCTACACATTTTGACAATGTATTCCATACATATTTCATCTTTTGTTACCTATACTGCGGTCAGCAGAGCTCACAATTTACATTGAGACATGATTTATTAATTGCAGACAGAATTCTACTCTATTTCCTCGAATTTTGTCAAGAGGAAGTGCCAAAAAGTATTCCTCCATGTCTGTGCTGACTACTGCCTTCCATCTACATTGTGGATAGCAGGGCTCACAATTTACATCGCAGAAGACGCAGTCCAATAGGCAAGAGACATTGCTCCCAGTGCGGCCCGCCCGGACCACGCATCATCGCTAGCTGCGCACATGCTGAATGCTTCTAATACCCCTATCTCAGTTCAGTACAACTCATGGACCCATTATGATACAATATTTTGTGTATAGTTGCACATCTTGGACACCTACCTCAGTGTACCACAATTCATGGACCCTTTACAATAGAATCTTTTGTGTATTATTTCACATCTGGTGCCCCTACCTTAGTGCAGCACAAATCATTGACCCTTTATGATTGAATCTTTGTGTCTGATCCAATGATTACTGTTCTACTTGTTGCCAGCACCAACCATTCCCGGAGGGCTGGCTTACACTCACCCCACACGCATCCTGCACAGACGTCACTGGACATGTGACCCTGGTAATAAAAAGGAGTCGGGCGCACGTGCCCGTACCCAGTTCCACTGTCTATCTGTGTCCGTGTGTTCATTATGTATGCAACATGCTGCTCCTAGGCCCTACCACATTACATTGTGCTCTGGACAGCGTATGCAACCAACTTACCTTTGACAGTGGGAGAAAACTTTGGTTATGTAACTTTGTCTCGGTCATTGTACAAGTACGTACGTAAAGACTGGATGATTAGAGTACCACAAGGGGAGTGTGTAATGAATTTATAAGTGCGTGGGGATTGGCGGAGTGATTGTATAAGTACATATGTTGGCGCAGCCTAACTCCGACAACGAGCTTGTCTCTAATTGTCTGCCCTCCTTGTCCCAAAAACTGAATTTTGGACTTTGCATGGCCCAGTACTGCTACAGCTGCAATTCTCTACTGGATATACAATGAACATTCACATCCACACAGATGTGTCATGTCCACCATCTTTCTTGTGTGGAACTATGGATGAATGTAGGGTCAGTGATTTGCCGTACCTTCCATGTTGGCCATGTTGTGGGACTTGGCTCATAGACCCGGGTGACAGCAGCACTGCAACAAGAACATCCGCATGGCAAATGTTGCCAGATTTTGTAAGCATTCTCTAGCCCAAAGACAACCAAAAAGTAGCCCAATATTGCTACTTTAAGGAAGGAGGGGCAGGGACATCGTCAAGCAGGCAGTGAGTGCATTGGAATTGATGTTGCAGCAGGCTGCCAAGTAAATATTTGTCTAATAAAGCACTTTAACATACTAGTTTGCTGGAGCGCTGTATATATATTTATAATCTGGCAACTAGCACAAACCAAAATTTTACCGCACAACCGGGAAAAATATAGCCCAATTGTGCGTGATCTACCCCAATCTGGCAACAGTGTTAAATTCCTCATACAGCTCACGATGGAGCCACACCCATAGGTCCGGATTCATTCTTCACAGACTCACGCAGGACTGGCATACGCCAGGCCAGCCCACTCTGCTTACGCTTACAGGGAAGGACAACAACGCTACATGGCCCAGATTTTCATTGTAGTGATCGCTGGTCACAGGTCTAGTTGTCAGTATGCCACTGCCACTCCCTCATTGCTGGTATACACCCACACCACACCCATCCAGCACAGACGTCACAGGACACGTGACCATACCAATAAAAAAGACCGGGCTCATGTGCTCTACGCCATTTTAGAGTTGCTCCCACCAAATGCACTGTGATTGCCCGTCCCAGTGGTCCGGACACCTCATGTAGGCCTGAGCCACCGAACAGGGTGGCCTCACTGGTCGCTGAGTTAGTGGCACCGCAAGGACTGAGCGGGTGTGCAACCTGCGATGATGATAGGTGCACTAGTATGTCCTCTGCCATGGCAAAATCAAGACTCGGACCAAATGTGAGACCTGTTGGCCTGCAGAGCGGGACTGCATGATGTGGAGGGAGCCCTGTCCACAAAAAGGTGAGCAGTGAGGCCTGGGTGCGCAGCGGTGGGCAAATACATCTGTGCGGCGGGAGTGGATACACAAAGGCGGCACAACGATTTAGGCGTACGCAGTCGTACATACTCTGCTATTACTAATTCTGTACTATGTTTCAGATGTGGTAGCTTGAGGGCTCCACTAGGTCCCGGCACGTGGTTGGACACAGCAGTGGCGTAAAGGTGAGCTGCGAGGGTTTTGTCAACAGTATGGGCACTCACTGTCCCTCTTGATCTCTTCCTTTCTCTCCTTCACACTCTTTCTCTCTCTCTTCTTCTCACACTGTTTCTCTTTCTCTCTCTCTTCCTGTTTCTCACACTCTTTCTCTCTCTCTCTTCCTTTCTCACTGTTTCTCACTCTTCGTCTCTCTCACTCTTTCTCTCTTTCTCTTTCTCTACTTTGATGGACGCATGACGCACAATCTTATCTTGCTTTTTGTCTTGCAGGGCTGCGATGATGCGTGGCCATCCTGCAATCAACACTCAACCTGAATTGTGAGCTCTGCTTTGCCGCGTGTACACAACGGGTGAGGAGGTTTCTTCGGCACGTGGTGGACCCTCTTCGACACACGCCGGTGGTGTAAGGTGACCAGAGAGGCTTGTTTGCGCAGCGGTAGGCTGTCACCTCCGGGCAGTGGGAGTCGATAGGGTGCAGCAGCCTTGGTGTGCAGCGGCACGCACTCCCCTCCGGGCAGTGGGAGTGCATGGGGTGCAGCAGCCTGGGTGCACAGCGGCTGTCATATACCTCTGGGCAGTGGGAGTGGATGGGGTGCAGCAGCCTGGGTGCGCAGCGGCTGTCATACACCTCTGGGCAGTGGAAGTGGATGGGGTACACTAGCCTGGATACACAAAGGCGGTACTGCGATTTAGGCATGCGCAGTTGTATGTACTCATCCATTACTGATTCCATACTATGTTTCAGATGACTAAGCTTGAGTGCTGCCCTATATCCCGGCACAAGGGTTGAAGACACACCGGTGGCAGAAAGGTGAGCTGTGAGGATTTTCTCCACAGTGTCACCACTCACTCTCCCTCTCCATCTCTTCCTTTCTGTCACTCACACACTTTCTCTGTCAGATCTCTGTCTATGTCTTCCTTTCTCTCTCTCACTCTCTATCTCTTTCTCTCTCTTCCTCTCTCTCTCTCATTCTTTCTTTCTCTTTTCCTCTTTCTTTCTCTCTCTCTTCCTCTCTCACACTGTTTCTCTCTTTCTCTCTTCCGTGTATCTCACTCTTTCTCTCACACTGTTTCTCTTTCTCTGTCTTCCTCTCTCTCTCACTCTTTCTTTCTTCCTCTCTCTCACTCTTTCTCTCTCTCTCGCTCTCCTTTGCTGGACGCATGACGCACCATCTTATCTTTCTTTTTGTATTGCAGGTTGTGATTCACAAATTGTGCACTTGTATGTACTCATGCATTACTGATTCCATACTATGTTTCAGATGACTGAGCTTGAGGGTTGCCCTATATCCCGGAACGTGGTTGGAGACACACCGGTGTCAGAAAGGTGAGCTGTGAGGATTTTCTCAACAGTGTCAACACTCACTCTCTCTCTCCATCTCTTCCTTTCTGTCACTCACACTCTTTCTCTCTCTCTCACTCTCTATCTCTTCCTTTCTCGCTCTCACACTTTTTCTTTTTCTCTCTCATTCTTTCTTTCTTCCTCTCTCTCACTCTTTCTCTTTCTCTGTCTTCTTCTCTCACTCTTTCTCTTTCGCTCTCTTCCTCACTCTCACTCATTCTCTCTTCCTTTCTCTTACTCTCTTCCTTTCTCTTACTCTCTTCCTTTCTCTTCCTCTCTCTTCCTCTCTCTCACTCTTTCTCTCCCTTCCTCTCTCTCACTCACTCTTTCTCTCTCTCTCTTTGTCTCTCACTCTCTCTGTCTTCCTCTCACTCTTTCTTTCTTTTTCTCTCTCTTCCTTTTACTCCCACAGCTTCTCTTTCTCTCTGTCTTCCTCTCACTTCTTCTTTCTTTTTCTCTCTGTCTTCCTCTCACTCTTTCTTTCTCTCTCCTTTGATGGACGCATGACGCACAATCTTATCTTGCTTTTTGTCTAACAGGCTGTGATTCACGAATCGTCTCACCCCCCCCCCCCCCCCCCCCCCCCGCCACCACAGTTGAATGCGTGTAGAACCTGCGATGATGAGTGGCCATCCTAACAACGGCTGAGAAAGTTGCTTCGGCACGTGGTGCACCCCTCTTGCACACACGCCGGTGGCGGAAGGTGAGCAGAGAGGCTTGTTTGCGAAGCGGCGGGCAGTCACCTCTGAGCGGTGGGAGTGGATAGTATGCCGCAGCCTGGGTGCGCAGGAGCAGGCATACACTCTGGGCGACGGGAGTCGATGGGGTTCAGCAGCCTGGGTGCGAAGGGACAGGACAGCGATTTAGGCGTGTGCAGTTGTATGTACTCTGCAATTACTAATTCTATACTATCTTTCAGATGACTAAACTTGAGGGTGCACTATGTCCCGGCACTTGGTTGGAGACACACCGGTGGCACCAAGGTGAGCTGCGAAGATTTTTCCAGTGTCAACACTTCCTCTCCATCTCTTCTTTTCTCTCGCTCACACTTTCTCTCTTTCTCTGTCTCTTTCTCTCTCATTCTTTCTTTCTCCCTCTTCCTCTCTCACTCTTCCTCTCTCTCAGTTGCTCTCTTTTCCTTCTATCTTACTATTTCTCTCTCACTCTTTCGCTGTCTTCCTCTCACTCATTCTGTCTTCCTCTCTCACTCTTTCTCTCCTCTCTCTCACTCTCTCTCTTCCTCTCTCACTCTTCATCTTCCTCTCTCTCACTCTTTCTCTTCCTCTCTCTCACTCCTTTTCTCTCTCTTCCTCTCTCTCACACTGGTTCTCTCTTTCTTGTATCTCACTCTTTCTGACTCTCTCTCTTTCTCTCTTTCTTTGTCTTCCTCTCTCTCTCTCTTTCTTTGTTTCTCTCTTTCTCTCTTGCTGGACGCATGACGCACCATCTTATCTTTCTTTTTGTCTTGCAGGCAGTGATTCACAAATGTTCCAGCGATGACATGACATGGCTGTACATAGGTTTATTTGTTGTTGTTTTGTTTTAATAACATTTTATATATGTAAATAAATACATGACTAAGATTCTTATTTGTCCAACCTCACAAGCATCTTCATATAACATTTTTTAGAACATTACCCAATTTGTGGGGGTGGGGGTGAGGGAGGATAGCAGACAGGGGGCAGCTGGCGGGGGGTGTCGGAGCAGTGTTGAGTGTCCGACCTGCATGATCGTTGGCTCCATTGCATCTGTTCATAGAGACTTGCGAGCCGGTGGGCTGGCTCGTAGATGAAGAGCTGCGAGCCGACTGGCTGGCTAGTAGAGGGAGAGCTGCTTCCCGTCGGTTTGCAGAGGTAGAGCTGCAGGCTGACTGGTATAGGGGAAGGTGCGGGCCGTTGGCTTGCATAGGGATAGCTGCGGAACAGTGATGTGCGCAGAGGGAGCGTGAAGAGCGTATCTCGCAGAGAGAGACCTGCGGTGTGTTTCTATTCTTGGCTTCACAGATACAACTGCGGGCCCAAGAACTCGCACCCGAAGAGCTGTGAGCCGAAAAATGGTTCGCAGAGGGAGACTAGCGGGTCCAAGAATGTTGTTGGAGGTATGCTGGGGATGGTGGAAAAGGGTGTGTTACCTGCTGATGTATGGTGACGCAGCGTGAAAGCGGTATCTCACACAGACAGAGCTCTGATATATTAAATTGCCCCAGGGACTTTTCTTTTATATTTTCACTCGATGCGAGGCACAAGATGGCTGCTAACACTTACTGGTTTGAAGTGTTAGCAGCCAATGCTCCGGAGTTAGGCACCGTCCAGATATATATATCTTTTTTCCCTTTAATATCTCAAAAACTACTGAACGGATTTACACCATTTCAACAAAAGCACGCTTTCTGGACCACGACCTTTCTCCCTGCCAAATTTGGCGTAATTCCGTTCTGCAGTTTGACCTATAGCCTTGTCTAAAGTTTCCCATGGAAAATGCATTGCGAAAACACTTTTTCGGACCCCTATACTTTCAAGATACAAGCTGATCAAAAAAGAGAAACTTGCTGGAAAATTTTGTAAAGATTCGTCAAACGACGCCAAAGTTATAAGCACCTGGAGGGCTCCAGGAGGGGGGCTGCGCAACCCCCCTTCCAACATGAGTGAAGCCCCAGGTCTGCGGTGACCCCAGCGGGCCCACGCAGCCCCACCGACCCCGCGTTATTTTTTTTAAAGAAATGCCCTCGGGACCTAGCCCACCCCAGGGTCTCAGTAAAATAAAACGCGGGAACACGCGACTCCAGCACGAATTGCGCCAATATTCCTTTATTTAAAAAAAAATAATGCTTTCTTTGGCCCTGAGGGTCTTTCTGGGACCTCCTGAGCAGGCCTGCGGGATCAGGGTGGTTCTACCCTGCCCCCTTCTCTTGTTTTATACCTTTGTTCCTCTATTTTCTGGTGACTCGCTTCTACCGAGTCACAAGATGGCTGCCAACACTTCTTGGTTTGGAGTGTTGACAGCCAATCACAATGAAGCTCGTGCACTGGACTTAAGCTCCGCCCAGATATCGAAACTTTTATTTTTCTAATTTCTCAGCAACTACTGAACGGAATTACACCATTTAAAAAAAGGTCGCTTTCTTTTCCAGGCAGTACCTATTTACCAAATTTGGGGTAATACCGTTCAGTAGTTTCGGCTCTAGCCTTGCATAAAGTTTCCTATGGGAAATTGATTTTTTGACTCTTAGTCTTTGAATTTCTCAAAAACTACTCAACGGATTTACACCATTTGAAAAAAAGGTCGCTTTCTGAACCAAGCTCTACCTTTCTGCCAAATTTGGGGTAATTCCGTTAAGCAGGTCGGGCTGTAGCTCGTCGCAAGATTTCCTATAGAACTTAACATGGGGAAAACGCGTTTTGGGACCCCCCTTTTTTTCTCAGCCCCCGCTTAACGAATACCCCCCAAACTTTCAGGATTGGAGCTGACCTGGATAGACTTTTTTGGGGGGACGATTTCACGAAGATTCATCAAACGACACCAAAGTTATTAGCAAATCAAAAAATGCTTTTCCTATGGAAACTAGGTAGTAACTATAACTACCTACTGGCGACCGCCGGTAGGTAATATATATGCCGAAGCAGTGAGGTCTGTGTGGCTTATTTGCCTTTTTTCCATTTACTGGTCCCCCTCCACCCCGAGTTTGAGTCTGATTTAAATCTGTTTGTGCTGTTTTCATTTGTCGAAATTCAGACTGTTGTGCCTCCCAGAGCATTCATGAACAATTTTTGAGTCCTGGCAACGTGTTATCAACAAACCTAACTCGTAAATGTGACAATTGTTTTAATGGATTTATGCACGCGTTCGCTCTTCTGCATTATGGGAGGGGTAGTCCAGTATCGGACCTGTGCATGTATCGAGAAGAGGACACTCCTGTCGAACACAGACTTACTTGCACAGTTTTGTCCTGTGGCACTTAAAATATTACCTTCTCCAAATGCCGTTTGTGGTGTCAATATTGATTACTGCATCATTAACTTTATAATCCTTGAACACGAGAAGGAGTCGTCAGAGGCCATATGCTGGCGGATTCGTGACCAGCGCCAAATAACTTGTGGCAGAGGTTATTACGTAATGACAATTGAGGAGAAACATATCAGCACAATTATTTTAATGAATATAATTGTTTGTTTCTTTTAACATGCAGGCGATACGTAAAGGGAGTTTGGCGGCGCACAGCTTATGTATTTGATTTCCCATCTAGGCGGATGATTTGTATATTTCACAACCACATATGCATGTAATTAAGACAATTATATATTTTGACAGTGGATGCATTTTCACTATGCAATTTAGATATTAATTGTTTTTACCTGCTGCATCGTTGGTATTCTTGTACAGAAATCTTGTGTATACATCACAGAGTTTCACTTTGGTTTGGTGCTTGCCAGTGTGTCTTTCATGTCTATCATTACCTTGAAGGGGTTGGTCTATATTAACTGTTGATAAAGGCTTCTCTGATGCCGAAACGCGTCTCTTTTGTCTTGGGGTCGTGGGTGACCCGATTGAATAAAAAGAAGCCCTTTACCTACAGCCTGGAGTCCGTGCCTACTTTATTAGAGTTTCTTCTGAAGTTGGTTGTTTTATTTATATATATATATATATATATATATATATATATATATATATATATATATATATATATATATATATAACATACTGGCGGTCGCCAGTAGGTAGTTATAGTTAGGACCCTGTTTCCATAGGAAATCCGCAACATTCTATTTTGAATAACTTTGGCGCCGGTCGACGAATCCTCGCGAATTTCTCAAAATAGGTGGGGCGCTACGCTCCGCTCCTACCCTGAAAGTCTCGGGGGGATTCGTCAAGCGGGGGCTGAGATAAAAGGGGGGTCCCAAAACGCGTTTTTCCCATGCATTTTTCCATAGGACCTTTAGACAGGGCTACAGCCCGAACGGCTGAACAGAATTACTAGAAATTTGGCAGAGAGGTAGTCCTCAGGTCAAGGAAGTGCCTTTTGTAGGTTTCGTGTAAATCTGTTCAGTAGATTCTGAGAAAATAGCCTTTAAATCAATATATATATCTGAGCCAGCTTACGGTACGCTTACCGTAAGCTTACCGTACGCGTACGGTGGCGTGCGCGAGCGCGATTCTGATTGGCTGTTACATCTAAGTAAACATTCGAATCGGTCGAAACCAGGAAGCGGCGGCCGCCATTTTCTCTCTCGCACTCTGAGGGGGGGGCTGTAAACAAAGGCAAAAAACATATAAAGGGGCTGTTTAGACAGCGCCCATGCACATAGCCATGTTAGTTGAGTCCTCAAAGGCCAAAAACGGTAAATTTTTATTTTTTGAAAATTTCGCCGATTACGCTTACCGTACGCGTACGGTGCGCTTACGCTAAAAATTTTATTTAAAAAAAAAAAAACACTCTCTGTGCATGGCATATTATTGTCATCACTTACAAATTAAATTTAACAGATTACCTATCACAAGGAAGCGCATAATATGTCCTCCATGTGCGCACGGTGCGTAACGTGGGCACGCGGTGCGCGTAGCGCACTGCGTGCCCACCTTGCGTGTACGGCACTAACTGCGTAAAGTGGGCGCGCGGTGCGCAAAGCGCACCGCGTGCTCACCGTGCGTGCACGGTGCGCGAAGCGCATCGTGCGCGCACGGAACGAACTGCGTTAAGTGGGCGTGCACGCCACGAATGGCGTAAAGTAACTTAGCATTTAAAAAACCGTACAAATTCACTGAAAAATCCATAGGTTTCACACACGTTATAGTTAGGAATTAGCATTTAAAAAACCTTGCAAATTCACTGAAAAAACCATAGGTTTCAGACATGTTATAGTTAGCGGAAATTTTACTGATAAAAAACCAATGAAATTCCCCCGTTATAGTTAGTGCAGGCAACTATAACTCACGCGACCGCAATCTTCTGCTGATGACATATGTGTCTTTATGAAAAAAAAATATTTCTAATATATGTATAGCTAAAAATTTATGGAAGAAGACATGGGCAAATAAGTGTCTAAATACAGTATTAGCATCAGCAGAGGATTGCGGTCGCGTGAGTTATAGTTGCCTGCACTAACTATAACGGGGGAATTTCATTAGTTTTTTATCAGTAAAATTTCCGCTAACTATAACATGTCTGAAACCTATGGTTTTTTCAGTGAATATATATATATATATATATATATATATATATATATATATATATATATATACATTTACCCTAAGGATGTGACAGGGGCCATGGGGCACAGAATCTGCTGATGCTCGCTTTGGGAAGCAGTCCTTGTGGATTACGGACATTTGGGGCATTTGGCGGCCCATTCGGGACCGTTTGTGAGTCGAAAGCTCATTCCAATTTTGGTTCGGAATGCAGACTGTGTGACCTACTATATCTCCCAGGAAACACTGGGGTCTCATCTGAGAGTCCATTGGAGGGCCAGTATTTAAATACATATGCCAGGCAGTGAAGCGATTTAATTGAGCCACGCCTCTGACGAAGGAATACTCCGAAACACGTTAGGTGGACTCACCTAATTTGATGATCTGCTTTCGAGTGCGCTCTCGAGTTGCTGAGCGACCTGTTTTCTGAGAGATATATATATATATATATATATATTCATTCATCTCGCGCACTCACGGAATGGATACAGCGTTTTTGATTTCTTAATTTTCTTACAGCGTGCCAGTAACAAACCTCTACGCGTTTCGGTCTCTATGGAGACCTTGCTCACGAGACCAGCAACAATCCACATTTTTTTCTTGTTTTAAACTCACATCTACTGTGAAGTGACATCACTTCCTGATGGGTGCAGCTAGGCATTCTGGTTAATGTAGTGTAACAAAACCCTTGATATAATACAGAAATGTACGCAATATTTAAATCAAACAAATCATTGCTCATTGAGTCAAACTTTTCCTTTTTGTGTCAATTAGGTCAATTATATGAACGAGTGCAATTCTCATTGAAATGTAACCCATTAAGTCATTAACAGTACTTTTTCATAACAAAGCCATCTATGAAATTCTGCCCTCCAGTGGGCCGTTCCAATATATTGAATTTCCTTATCGTGTGGCGAAAACTCGTTCCTTCAATTGAATACCTATGTATTTTTTGTCGCACATAGTAAAGACACCCTTAATTTTTGCCCTCCAGTGGGCCCACGTCCATCATACTCATCATAAGTTGACCAATCTAACGACAATTATTTGTTTTAATTAAAGAATTTCCTAATACCTGTGATTTCTTAGTGTAAAAGCAGAAAGGGTTTTTTTTAACTGAAAGCAGCGGCGGGCCCTTCTTGCCGCACCTCACACCAGTTCTTGAGATAATTGTAATGGTTATCGCGCAATCTACCCCAAAACGCCAGCCGCTGTGTGGCGCTACTGTGCTCCAGATCAAACGTCAATAGAAAATGAGAAACGGGGGTGCACGAAAAAGAAAAGTCCGAAAAGGATTCTTTAAACTAAGTGTCCATTTTAATTTTCATTTAAGTTTTGTGTGTAAAAAGTTGGTCAGCCAACGCGTTTCATTCCCTCAACGGGAACTTCATCAGGGCTGTAACATGATAAAATGACATAGATATTACCAATAAATCAAAAGACACAGGACTTACAACATGAACAAGTAACCATATAGTATGAAAATCATATAGACAAAACAGATTTACAACAACATTAAAAAGTGTCCATGAAATTACACCAATCAATACTGGACACATTTATATCACGTTAAAAACATGTATACAAACAAAGTATTTTTTTGGAGAAATGAGAATTGAATAGGGTTTTTTTTACACACAATTGCGCTGACCCCAATTCACCCGTGAATATAGCAAAAGTTTGTGTAATAAAACTTTGCAAAAAAACCTATGTATACTGGAGGTCACTATTACAGTCTTTGCTTTTCCTTAATACGCGAAACGCGTAGAGTTTTGCTACTGGCACGCTGTAAGAAAATAAAGAAATCGAACGACATCAACTTTGTGAAAACGCTGTATCCATTCCGTGAGTGCGCGAGATGAATGAATATATATAAATATATATCACTTAGCAAAATGTCCAATTGACAGTGGGAGCTCCTTAGCCAGCTGGTGCCCGCGTCGAGACCAGGACAGGGTCTCGTACAAAATCTTGCTCAAAGATGAAATACACGGCACACCTCTTGATGATTTAGAGTTGTTTATTCAGTTTGTGTCTCCTACGCGTTTCGAACCGTAGTTCCTGATCACGGTAGAGTGTTATTCTAGTCCTTTTTCAATTTCCTCTTAAATACACTTAGGCTCTTACTAGTGCATTCTGGGTTAAGTAGTTTTTACACATTTTTTTGTACATTTTTCACAAAACTTTATTGATTGTCGCGCTAGTAATTCTCTTATTTGAATGGCGAGTTTGAGCACCTGAAAGCAGGGTAAATTAGATCTGGTTTTAATCGAATAACCTCCATGTTGTGATAGGCTCGGTCCACTTATAGTAGCGGACGTGCCAATATTGGTAATTTGTCCAATAGGTTTTATATGGTTACACATGGGGTAAGATTGAGAACTAAGTGTTCAAATATTGGTGGGCTGAGTGCCCCTTCCTCTGCTTTCGATTACTCATGTCACCAGTCAGACAGAGAATGTGCGAGCATCATTGTTGTTCATGCAACTGCTGTATAGATATTGCTCATATTGTCAACACAATCAGGATGTGTACCGGAAATTTCACTGCATGCATGTTTTTAAAAGTTCATCAACAGAGCACATTTGATTTCAAGCAGCTGAGTGCAGTTTGGGCTTAATGTTCTTTTTTTGTTTCTTGTCTCTCCTTCTCTTTTCAAAGGTGAACATACATCTCCTCATCCCCATTAAGGCCCAGCGGATGTTTTGTTCTGAACCTCATGATCATACTGGACTCTAAACGGCGTAGTTTTTGTACTCGGTTTCCTCCACGTTCATTTGTTGGAACTGTTATTAATCCTGAGTATTTAATATCTAGCCATGTTTTGTCCTTGTGCATGGTCATGTGTTTCGCGATTGCATATGCATGGTCCATATTTTGTATCGCTCGGATGTGTTCTAATATCCGTTTCTTAAGGGGACAGATCGTACTCCCTATATATTGTTTTCCACAATAGCATTGGAGAATGTATACTACATGTGTAGATTCACATGTGATGGTTTCCTTTATTTCAAAAGCTTTGCCCGTCGGATCAGTCAAGTTTTTCAGATTTTTACCGATTTTGCATGCCTTGCAGGATGTACATTTTGTGAACCCCTTAGATCTCATCTGTAGCCACGTTTCCGGTTTTTTGTTTTCAAAGTGGCTTCTGATCAAATGGTCAGTGAGATTAGGCGCTCTCCTGAATGAGACCAAAGGCCGATCTCCAATGGAGTTTCCTATGTCTGGGTCTTTTTTGAGTACATTCCAGTATTTGGTTATTCTTTTCTGAATTTCATAGCTTTCTTTGCTATAGGTGAGTATTAGTCGTGGTTGATTGTCATTGGATTTTGTAATGCTCTTTTGGCTCACTGAGTTATCATCTGTGTCTGTGCTGTTCTCTTGGCTTCTACTTTGTTCTTTTTTGGTAAGTAGTGTATCCGCTCTTGTTTTTTGTCTTGCATTCATTTCGCCTCGTCTTATGTCTGCATATTTATATCCACGTTGTTTGAAGCGTTCTTTTGTTTCTTCAAATTTCTCTTCCATTTCCTGCTCCTCCGAGCAGTTTCTTTTCATCCGCAGAAGTTCACCATAAGGTATGCTTCTCTTCAGTGCCTGTGGATGAAAGCTTAGTCCATGGAGCAGACTATTTGTTGCTGTTTTTTTGCGGTAAACTGTGTAATGCAGTTGATTGTCTTTGACGTATACCTTTGTATCTAGGAATTCGATTTCTTTCGCGCTTATGTTGTAAGTGAATTTCAGACCTACATCATTCTCGTTGAGCTCCTCAAAGAAATCTTGAAATTGTTTCTCAGTTCCTCTCCATAGTACAAATAAATCGTCTATGAATCGTAGCCAAAGGGCTACATTTGACATGTGATGGTCGTTTTCCTCTCTCCAAGCAATGTTCCTCTCCCACCACCCCATCATGAGATTCGCATAGCTTGGAGAGAAAGAAACTCCCATTGCGGTACCGCAGCATTGGGCATAAATTTTTTTGTTGAATAGAAAGATATTATTGTACAGGCACATGGTAATCATTTCAATCAACATCTTGGAATGCTCTAGTTCATTCATAGGCCTCTGCTTGAGAAAGTAATGGATAGCGTTCAGTCCCTTTTGATGATCAATTGAGGTGTAAAGTGACACCACGTCAATGGTTACCAGTAGGTAGGTTGGTTGCCATTCAGTATTAATGAGTATTCGCAGAAAGTCCCCAGTGTCCTTTATATAGGAACTCAAAGTTGTTACAAGGGGTGCTAGATAGAAGTCTACATAAGTGGATATGTTTTCGTACAGGCTTCCACAGCTCGAGATGATTGGACGACCTGGTGGCTTGTTGAGTGTTTTGTGCACCTTTGGGAGAAAATAGATGGTTGGCATAATTGGGTATTCAACCATTAAGAATCCTTTTTCATTTTCTGTGAGCAGACCTTTCTCTTGCCACATATTTAATTTTCTGTGTAGGTCTGATATTAGCACATCTGTTGGATCTTTTACCATATTTTTATAGTTTTTAGTTACATTTAACTGGCGCATTGCTTCTTCTATGTAGTGCTGTTTGTCAAGTACTACAATGTTTCCGCCTTTGTCGGCCGGTTTGATTTCGATTTCATTGTTGTTCTTTAATGATTGTATGGCCTCTCGTTCTTTTTTGGTTAAATTTTCCCGTTTTTTCTTTGAGGTGACATTCTGCATGGCGTCTATTTCTCCCAATACCAGATCATAAAAGATATCAATTTTATTCCCTGGATGCAGCGCTGGACAAAACTTAGATTTTTTCTTGAATGTAGTTGGCATGCGTTTGTCCAGTTGTAGCCCCATTTCTCCCAAGATTTGGCTGTCTGTTAATTGAGAAGCACTTGTCTCATTTGCTAGTTCGTAAGCTACTCTTAGATGTGGTGCATCAGAGATTTTGTAAGTTCCTGAGTTTTCAGGATCGAGCAGTTGGTTTTGATCTGGATTCACTTTGGGAGAATGTCTGGCAAAGTATTTTTTTAGTTTTAATTTTCTTACATATTTGTATAAGTCTATTTTAGTTTCCAGGGGGTCCTGATGTTTCTCTGGGCAAAATGATAGTCCTTTGTTTAGAAGGGTTGTTTCAGATTGAGATAAGGTACATCTGGATAAGTTGATGACCAAGTTTGGGATTTCATGATTTTTACATTTTATTTCCTCACCACCGTGCGGTTCCTTAGATTGTATCTTCCGCTTGGACCGCTTGCTTCTTCTTGTTTTCCTTGGTCTCTTGAGTGAAAGAATCCCCTTCCCCTTGACCTGGTTCTCCCTGATCCGCGTCCTCTCGGTTTGTCTCTGGGCGTCTGTTGCTCTTGGTAGAGCAATTTCATTTCCTCTAAAAAAGAGAATTTGCGCAGACCTGTTTGTCTTTGTTCTCCTTCGCCTGGGTCTGATTCAGATCCGCTCGTTGTATAGCCAGCACCTACATCTACATTAGTTTGTGTTTCCCATTGTTGTTTATAAATTTCGAATTTCTTTGCAAATGTGAAAATGGTTCCAAATTCGTAGTCGTCCTCATCTCTACGAAACTTGCGTTGTTTCCTCTCCTGTACTTCTTCTTCATGTTTATCAAGATTGCGATCCATGTCAGCTCGTAGTTTCTTGATTACCTCACTGTTTTCATTTGATGCTGTGATCTGAGTTTCAAGTTCTGATATTTTCTGTTGTAATTCATCTATGTCTTTTTTAGCATATTTGATGATTATATGCATCATGTTTTTGGAACACTCCATGTTGTTCCTGCCCCATTCTTCCAGCATTTCAGATTTTGTGTCCGGATGGTTTGGGAGAGTGAAAATGCGAAGCCCTCTGGGTACCATGTCACATTCAATGTATTTTTCCAGAGTTATAATCTCCCAACTACGTGAGGTTTCCTTGCGTAATAATTTTTCAAGCTGCATAAACAGTTGTTTGATGGTGGTGATTTGGGGTTGCAATCTTTTATCTGTTGGATTGGCATTTTTCAATGCCCCTGCACTTCTTTGAAACATATTCTGCGCTTTGGATGTTCTCTTGGCAGCCCTTTCCTCCATAATGGCCCCAATGCGCGAGACGCTGTGGGTTCTATCACCAGTTGTGTTGACGCAGGCACTGTGTATAGCGTGTTTTTAAGACCGGTGGTCTGAGTTTGCACTTTATTAGTCAGGACTTGAAAGGACACTCGTAATGGTTCTTTAGTGAGCGGGGATTCGTTCAATTTAACCCCGAGTCACGAACTTTAAACAATTTACATCAAGAGAGACAGGAAACATTGTGCATTTGTTTCCCAGCGCATGTTTCAGTAA
Organism: Triturus cristatus; assembly: GCF_964204655.1. Lineage (NCBI taxonomy): Eukaryota > Metazoa > Chordata > Amphibia > Caudata > Salamandridae > Triturus > Triturus cristatus. The sequence continues at coordinate 405,098,779 of NC_140583.1, read as the reverse complement.
CTGCTTGACTGCGCTATATTCTCGCTGCAGCGTCTGTGACTCGCAAGAAAAGAAAAGTGTTCTTACCCGGGAGATTTCCGCCGTTATGGCGTCCTCCGACCCCAAACGCCAGCACTCAACCAGGTTTCTTTGATGCGTTTCGTCACCGTTGCTACTGCGGTTCCATTAATAGGCGTATATATATCTATATCAGAAAACAGGTCGCTCAGCAACTCGAGAGCGCACATCAACTTTGTGAAAACGCTGTATCCATTCCGTGAGTGCGCGAGGAAGCCCTGATGGGAGATGAATGAAAATTGGTAACGGCTTGATCCTGCCGTACCTCGGACGCACCGCCACAGGGCGCCCATGAATCCACTAGTGGGTCGTGCTGCAAAGTGAATTTCATTTGGATTTGGGCGAACGCCGGCTAGAAAATATCCCTAAAATCAAGAGGGTGAACTGATTGCGGAGCTATACCACGAGGAGCGGAGACGGGATATGCGAGTCCGGAAGGGAGCGCGGAACTCGGAAAAGCTTCAAACGGTGAGCGAGCAACTGTTACACTGTGTTCTTGATACATTGTATCCAACTGAGAAAGAATGCCGGTTGGTCTCTGAAACCCATACCTACCCTTGAAAAGATAAGAGTTATAAGACTCGGGGAACTTTTCTCATTTAAGCAATTGGGTTTGGGCAATGCAAAGAGACGGAGGAGAAACGATGGAAGTAAATAACAAATAGACCGTGTTTTTTTAAATTAACAGCGGAAAGAAAATACAGCCAGTTTAACATGGAGAAAAGGGAGGCCAATAGAAACTCCCTATAGATACATTCTTTGAACAAGGAGCAACAACAATTGTTGGGGATGGAACATCCAGCAGTTCACACAAGCCAGATGTCAAAAACAAACTGCGGTCATGGGAAAAACTGTCCAAAAAAGAAATAAACAAGTGGTGGGAAGTGGCGTCTCTAAGAAAATACTTGGAAGTGAAACGTGTGCCGCGTGGACTTCGCATTGGTCTGATGCCCAATCATTATGATACCAGCAATGATTTACTCAGTGAATGAGGTGAATATATTTTAAAATCTTCGTTCGGATTAATGGAAATCCTAGTGAAACATATTGAAATAGCCATGGAGATAACCACCATGCAGTTAAAAGAAATGGAAAAAGAATTGGCAACTGTGGAAATGAATTCTGAATTAATAATGTTCAAAGAAGAACTTGAACACTACATAGAGAAGCATGAGGAAACCGCGCGAATGAGAAAACAGTCTAAATTTCAGCAGGACAAGGAAGACTATCAGGAAGGTCACATCTTTACATATGCGAGAAAATATGATTGTTTCAAGCAACAAGAAAAACTAGATACGGCAATGAACACTAGCAGCTTGTCCTCACTTACATCAACGGCCAGTGATGTAGAAGGGGATCAAAGAGATGTGAGACCAAAATGTTCTTTTTTTAGGCGAAATGAGGCTGGCATTACAACAGAAAAATTGGGAAAAGACCATGGGTGTACCGGCTATAAACAGCCGAGGAAGAGGCAGAGGACGTGGAAATGTCCGCAGAAACCCACAAGAAGAGGCAAGCGGCAGCACAAATCAAAGTTTCAGTACAAACCGAGTGGGAACGATGACGAGAAGCATGCGACAGAAATGGAATTAGAAAAATTCCCAATAAATGGGACTCAAGAGCTACAAGTGATCAATCTTTCGAAAAAAAACTTAACTAAAACAGAAATGAAACTTCTTCAACGCGGCCTAAATTTCTGTACCACCATGGGCATTGATCTAGCGGAAAGCAGAATAGACTTATACAAATTTGTTCGAAAAATCAAATTAGCTAAATTGTTTGCGGAGAATCCCAAAATGGCCAAATACAGCAAAAAGATCTCTATAGCAGATATGGAATTGCTGGTCAAAGATGCAAAACATTTTGTAACTTTAATGGAATTGGACAAAAATCTTGAACATGAAAGAGGAGAATTGCGGACACACTGCACACAGTTGGGAGCTGGATGCAGTAAAAAAGAAACGCAATCTAAATTCTATCCACAATTGCCACAGGGGAATAAAATTGATGCATTCCATGAGTGTGTTAGAAAAGATCTATATCAACTAAATCACTCAAAGAAACAGGACAAAAATTCCTATGAAGAACGCAATGCATTATATGATTTAAAAAATGACGACTCAATTGAAATCAAAATGGCGGATAAAGGGAGGAAACGTCATTGTTTTGGAAAAAGAGGCATACATCCGAGAAGCATACTCACAGTTGAGAAACAAGGAATATTATGAAAAATTGAAAACTAACCCCATAAAAAAATGGAAAGGGGAGTTGGATATTAAACTAGATAACTGAATTAAACAGAATTTGTTGGATGAAGATGAAGTAAAATATCTCAAAATGGAACATCCAAAAATGGCAACATATACTTCCTTCCCAAAGTCCATAAAAATCCCATAAAGCCTCCAGGGAGGCCAATAATTTTGGCAAAGGGGGCCTTATTGGAACCTATGGCCAACTTTTTGGATGTATTTTTATTGCCATATGTCAAAGGTTTGACTTCTTATCTACAAGACACAGGTGGCCTGTTGAGGCATCTACAAGAAACCATGGCAAGCAACATACAGGTTAATTACGATGGATGTCATATCATTGTATTCTAACATTCAGAATGACATTGGTTTAAAAGCCTGTGATCATTTCTTGTCAGACAGAAATATTCCATTTGCGGATCACAATAAAATGTAATTGGAAATGATCCAAATCTGTTTCGAACAAAATACATTCATGTTCGGGGAAGAGATCTTCCGCCAAGTCAAGGGCACAGCGATGGGCTTTTCTTTAAGCCCATTGTATACCTCCCTCACTATGGGGCTATGGGAAAAAACTTGGGCATGGAGAAATGAAAATGACCATCATGTGAATAAGACCATAGCTTGGCTAAGATACGTTGACGACCTGCTAATAATATGGGAAGGGACCAAAGAATTGCGGACCATTTTGAGATATTGAACAATTCAGAATTCAATTTAAAATTCACATAGGACATCTGTGATGAACGAGTCGTATTTTTGGACACTGAAATTTATATATTGGACAATACAGTGCATACCACCTTACATCGCAAAAACACAGCCACAAATGCAGTTTTGCATGCGGAAAGTTTCCACCCAAACAGTTTGATAAACAACATCCCATATGGGGAATTTCTCAGGATTAAGAGGATATGCTCAAGAGAAGAGGAATGGTTAAAACATCGAAACCAAGCAACAGCAAGATTTAAAAAAAGAAACTACAGCTCCAAAGCCATCCAAGCTTCATTACAACAAACACTTTCTATCAATAGAACTGACCTGTTGAAAGAAAAACAAACTAAAACAGATGAGGACAATAAAATAAGGTTTATAACAACACACTCCACCGAAAATCTACAATTGATGAAAATAATGCGTAAAGATTTGCTCATTTTATATATGGATTTAACAAACAGCCAAAATAGTGGGAGATCATCCAAACATCACATACAGACGGGCAAAAAATCTAAGGGACCAATTGGTCCATAGCCACTTTCAAAATCAAAACAAACAAGAAACTTGGTTAAAACCAAAAGGTTTTTTTAAATGTACTTGCTGTAAGGTATGCACAGTTGCCCAGAATGTGAAGGAAGTAATGATGGCTAATAAACACATGTGGAAAATTCAGCAGTTGATTAACTGTAAAAGTCAATTTGTTATTTACATAATTGAATGCCTCTGCTCACTGAAATATGTGGGGAGTACCAAGTGTGAATTAAAAAAACGCTTTTTGGAACACGTCTGAGCCACAATCAACACAGATAGGAGTAACGCTGTGGCTAAACATATGGAAAAGGAGCATAATGGAAAATGGTAGGATTTGAAGTTTTATGCTGTAGAAGTTGTGGGAATACATCCAAGAGGAGGAGGCCGAGAAAAAGTTCTCAGGCAGAAAGAATCTAAACACATTCTGAACTTTCGATCTCTAACTCCATATGGATTAAACCAAGACGAGGAACTCCATTATCATAAGTTTTATTACACAAATTTTTGCTATATTCACGGGTGAACTGGGGTCAGCGCAATTGTGTGTAAAAAAAAAAAAAACATTTCTGCTTTTACACTAAGAAATCACAGATATTAGAAAATTCTTTAATTACAACCAATAATTGGCGTTAGATTGGTCAACTTATGATGAGTATGATGGACATGGGCCCACTGGAGGGCAAAAATTAAGGGTGTCTTTACTGTGTGCGACAAAAACTACATAGGTATTCAATTGAAGGAACAAGTTTTCGCCACACGATAATGAAATTCAACATATTGGAACTGGATATATTGCCCACTGGAGGGCAGAATTTCATAGATGGCTTTGTTATGAAAAAGTACTGTTAATGACTTAATGGGTTACATTTCAATGAGAATTGCACTCGTTCATATAATTGACCTAATTGACACAAAAAGGAATAGTTTGACTCAATGAGCAATGATTTGTTTGATTGAAATATTGCTTACATTTCTGTATTATATCAAGGGTTGTGTTAACTACATTAAACAGAATGCCTAGCTGCACCCATCAGGAAGTGATGTCACTTCACAGTAGATGTGAGTTTAAAGCACGAAAAAAATGTGGTTTGTTGCTAGTCTCGTGAGCAAGTTCTCCGTAGAGACCGAAACGCGTAGAGTTTTGTTACTGGCACGCTGTAAGAAAATAAAGAAATCGAACTACATCAACTTTGTGAAAATGCTGTATCCATTCCGTGAGTGCGCGAGGAAGCCCTGTGGGGAGATGAATGAAATTTGGTAACGGCTTGACCCTGCCGTACCTCGGACCCACCGCCACAGAGCGCCATGAATCCACAAGTGGGTCGTGCTGCATATATATATATATATATATATATATATATATATATATATATATATATATATATATATATATATATATATATATATATATATATATATATATATATATATATATATATATATATATATATATATATACATACATACATACAGATTTGGGTTTAATATTTCTAAAATCACTGAACGGATTTACACCAAATCAAAAAAAGACACTCCCCTGGACCTATATCTATTTTTTTGCCAAATCTGGTATAGTTACGTTCAGCAGTTTGAGCTGTAGCTATGTGTAAAGTTTGTATGGAAATTGACATGGGGAAAACGTGTTTTGGGACCCCCCTTTTTCTGGGCCCCCGCTTGACGAATCACCACGAAACTTCGAAGACAGCACCTGAAGTGAGTGTCAAACTAGTTTTGAAAACTTCATAAGGATACGTCTAACGGCGCCAAAGTTATTGGCAAATCAAAACACGCTCTTCCTATGGCAACTAGCTCCTAACTATAAGTAGCTAATATATATATATATATATATATATATATATATGTGTATATATATATATATGTATAAATATATGTGTGTGTGTGTGTATATATATACACACACACACACACACACATATACTTACTGAGGTGGGAGAGGGGATATCTGAATGTTATAAAACCGCTTAAAATATAAATTGGTAACATAAGTATTTAATTCTGACTAGGACCAGACGTGTGAAATTTTTGCTGAACGACATTGTAGAACTCCGTTTTAAATTATTCTTGTCTAAAGCCCCACACACTACAATGATTAAGCGTTTGTGATTGTGCCTTTCCAATAAATGTGCATATAAAGGGCCATTTACACTTACCTGCAACATTTACTCCAGGCTTGTGTATGTATTTTTAGTACCATATTTACAGTTCGTTTTAAAGTAATGGGGAATAATGTATGCAAAATGCATATTGTATGCTCTCTATTATACTTTGTGCAGTGATTCTCCTGAGCAATTACAACAAGGGAATACCGTGGTAAGGGTCTGGGCAAGTGGACAGTTTGCAGACCGGCAGGAAAAGCCTGAGTGAACACTTTTGTCAATTTTTTTGTGATAGTTATAGTAAAGGAAGAAACCAATCTGCATCTACCACATCAGTCTACAATAGGGTATGTTTTAGCAACAATTATGGTAAATTAAACCATTTGTTATTGACATAAGTGCAATCTGCGTGGGTTTGTTTATTTTGGTTTGTTATTTGTGATGACCCGTTCAACAGTGGAACCGGTAGTTATGGCTTTTTTCCGATGATGCTGTGATTTGTTTGTTAAATAAATATGCTTTTCTTTAATGTTTGAATACATGAACAAAATGTTGATCAGTGAGCAAATGTTTTTTATCATTTAGGTTTGTCTACATGTCATTTTGCATGGGCCTTTCACTCCGAGGCAGAAGAAGAACTGATAAACATGATGCCTGCTATTCAGAGAGGGGATCCTCAATGGCCAGAACTAAGGACTATGGGCGTAGGTTGGTGGGTCAGGAATGTTAATACGTTACGAAGGTGCATTGAGAAGGTATTTATCATAAAGGCAATGTGTTGCTTCCTCTGGAAACACATTTTAAATTATGAAATGCAGATTTCTTTCTAAAGCATATGACTGGTCATTAATTTGTGTGATTTAATTCATGTCTATTGAGCATATCACAGAAAAAATAACATCAAAACGTTCCGCCCCTATTCATATCAAAGCCCATTATGACATTCGGCAGCATATCAGGATAAAGGATGAGCAATGTTTGACGGAAACCCCAAATTACTGTGCTTCACCAAAGAGAGATAGAAGCGTGGGGAAAAGAGGGAAGGAGAAAACGTAGATCATGTGGATTATAAAAACTGTGACTAATTACTGTTGGTCCCAAAGTCCTTTCACAAAGTCCGTTCCAGACCACCATGCAATGGGGATCTTATCAGTTCAGGCTTCAAAGCCCATAAATCGAACATCGGGACCAACCTCCATTGCCTTCCTGTCGAGCACTTCTCATCTTTTAACTTTGAATCTTTTTCACTGACCACTTAAACTGTACAGGAAGCGAGCCAGGACATATACAAAGACAGATATTTGAGTCCTACCTGTGGCGCATTTGAGATGCAGCTAGTTGAAGGTGCAACCATTCTGCCCACACACGCCCATACTTTTGGTGGCAGCCTCTCGCATCAAACACCACCCTCTCCTGCTGGGCACCCCAATCGACCCCACCACGCCACATTGTAATGGTTGATGGGGCGGTATTCAGCCACTTTGCCGCGATGTCGCGATTTGCAACCAGAAATGCCGTACCTAGCAAGGCCTTCTGAGACCTGGTACTTCCGGCCCCCTCTGCTATTCCCAGAAGGATCAGGTTGGGGGAGGGTGGAACCGCCCACCACAGCACCTCAGTCAGTTCTCTTGTTACTGCGGCCCAGTATGCCTGTATGGCCGCACAGGACCAATTCCTGTGGAAGAAGTACACAGGCGAGGTTGCGCATCTGGGGCAAGCGGTGTCAGACCGGAAACTAGCCTTGTGCAGACGTAAGGGGGGAGGTAAGCCACGTGGAGGTAGTAAGTTTGTGTCTGAAAGAGACAGTTATAGATGCCTTACCATAGAATTACCCCCAGGCGAGATACTGGATCCGGAGAATGTCTCTTAGAAATACCCCTGCGCTTCGGTAGATGGCATTGGTCGACTCAACGTCCATCATCGGCGTCGTGTTCTCTGGGATGACGTCGCAGTGCCTACGTAGACGCCGCCCCTGCGAGCTGATGTCGGTTCTTTCTTTTTCTGCGCCAGTCTAGCGTAGATCTGGAGAGAACCACCCCTTTAGTAATTTTTGATTAAGCTTTTTTCGACCTCTTTTTTGAGTCTTCGACTCCTGGCATGCGAGGGATTGTCCCATTATCAGACCGGCTTCAAGCCCTGCGATGTCTGTCACAAAGTGATGTCTGTGACGGACCCACACCTCGTATGCCTCTGGTGCCTGGAGCGCGACCACGACCTGAAGTCGTCCTATGACTGCTGGGCCATGATTCTAAAGTTGTTGTGGGAGTGGTCCCGAAAGCTCCTGGAGGCCCAGCAGTCAGCTCTTCGTCATTCCCGGTCTCGCTTGAGAGTAAGGTCTCAAGACCTGTTGCGGAGTCCTCACACCTCATTGCACTCAAAGTCCTCCAAGTCTTTGGGTAAGTCAAGGCACAAATAGAAGGCGAAGAAGCACCTGCGCTCTTCACCTTCTCCCCATCAGTCGGCTGACGTGACGCAGGACCCAAAGCGTTGTCGCTCAAAGGCTCCGTCTTCGGTGCCTCTTTCTGGGACAACCCCGCGCCTCCCTCCGTTTACGGGAGCCAGAGCGTCCCCTGCCCAGTTTTGTGTATTTTACGAAGACCTCACCTCCATCTTGGTGCAGCCCGACTCCGCCGGCGCGCCTCTGGGCCCGTGGAGCCCGTTGGGGGTCCTAGGCCTTTGATGCCGGCGGCTCTGGTACCGGTGGACCCCCAAGGATCGAGGCCTGCATCCGGATCAACACCGGTCAACCTTCCCCGGTGCCGATCCTGGCGACAATGCCCCTGGCGTCGGTCGTGCCCCCGACCGACGGCGTCCCCCAACCTCACCCCCATGATGGACCCAGAGCCTGCTCGTCATCGGCCAACGTCGAATCTGACACGGGAGGATACTTTTGTTCCCCTGTTCATCCCTGGTGTTCCCTATCATCCAGAAGGTGGTGATGAGAATTAGGAAGGGTTGCTGGACCCTTTAGCAGACCAGCTGGAAGAGCTGGACTGGAGAGAAGACCTGGGAGATTCCAGTGGTCTCAATATTTCACCAGACCTTGGCATGCTTTCTTCCCCTACCATGGCTATGGAAGAGGGAGCGTCTTATGCTGTGGTGGTGCGAAGGGCAGGTGAAGCCCAGGGCCTGGAGCTCCTTTCAGTGGCAGTTAGGACTAACCTCCTGACAGAGTTGCTTAAGCCGGCGGCAACATCCTCTGAACCCATTTTGCCGTTCAACGAAGCCCTCACTGACGTCCTTCTGGGCACCTGGTCCAGGCCCTCACAGGGGCTCCTGTGGAACGGACGATTGCCCACCGCCTGGCTCCGGGCGACCCAGTTTTCCTCACCCACACCCTGCCCCCGAGAGGTTGGTGTCCAAGCCTCTTCGTCCAAGGGGCCAAAGCAGTAGGTGCCCTCTTTTTTTTCCTGGGTCAGCACTTCTCTTCAGGCCTTCTTCTTTCTTCCTCGAATCTGAGGAGGCAAGGGTTTAGGGTTGCCCCAAAATACTAAATTTAGGGGCGTTAAAGGGGTGTTCAGGCCGGGACCAATGGGTCCCTTCCTTGTGGTGGGTACATCCTCTATTATGCCATCCTCCAGTGGGAGGGGGCATGAGCCTCTCCCTAATTGGCTGAGACCCCCATCTTCAAGCTGGAGGGGACTGAGATGTGTGTTTCACCTCGCCTCCCCCACCTGAAGGGTGGGGTTGGCAAAGGTGAGCACGCACACCTTTCTTCCTAGCTCGGTTTTCCTGCAGATTCTCCCACCCAAAGTGGGGGCCAGAACCGGTGGGAGCCAGTTGCTGGGGGCAGCAAAAGGCAGGGACAGTTTCCAAAGGCGGCAGGCCTTTGAAGCTTCCCCTTTCATGGACCCAGCCCATCCTGAGGGAGGAGCCATGACACCTCTGCACAAGATGGGCTTTGTTTCTGGACCCAGAGAGCGGAGGCCCTCTACTAAGGGGTCCAGAAACATGTCTGGTGGTGGCAAATGGCAGGCAGCCATTCAGGAACCACACCAGGGCTAGTTGATTTTCAGGGGGCATCTTTATCTATCTATCTGAGCTACTGAGTTCTGTATGACTTGGAGTCTCCTAATGATTTGAGAGGTGATGCCGATGTAGAGGGCATTGCTGTAGTCCAGTCTGCTGGTTATCATAACAAATCTTCGGGTGCCGAGCAGTAGCCATCTTAAGAGTTTCTTGAGAAGCTTGAGGGTGTGGTAGCAAGTGGATTCAACAGTGCGGACTTGTTCGAGATTTGATGGTTGTGAGGAAAACGGTCTACTTTATGGTGTGGTTGTGAGACCTTACGTGTAATTATCTCATTGCTTGTACTGGGTCAAGTCTGATTCATTTGAAAAACTTTAGCTCAACCCTGGGTAGTTGTTGCTCTAAGCAGTCATTTTTTTATCAAAGGAACAAGTGTAAAGCTTTAAGAAGTAACAAAACGGTTGAATAAGAGAGAAACAAGACTCTATAAAAAATCTCACACCAATTTATAAAAATAGGTTGTAATTTTATCTTTAAATAGATACCTCAACAACAAAAATCCACTAGAGGGTTCAGTTGTTATGGTTTTTCAAAGGAATAATAAATCATAGTTTTTTCACTCAGCGCAATAAATCATTCTAAAGGACTGTGCTCAACTTTTCAAACTTCAAATAACTTTTATAGAGTTGTACATTTCTAGTCTGGCTCACTTTGGGCAACCAAGTCTGGCAGGTAGCGAGTTACAGGGGCCAAAGAGGCTTCGATGAACAGTTACCTCGTAGTTAGAACAGTCTCCAGTCCAGGTCCTGCTGTATGGGCGAACCGCCAGATACAGGTTTCTGAAGATGGTGAAGGATGCTGTGGATGCTGATCCAGGGATGGGGGCCTTCCTGGGGCTACGCTCAGCCCCTGAACATGGTAGGGCAACCTTTGCCTCAGTGGTCGATGTCCCTTGAAGTCCAGTTAAAGTCTATCCAGAAACCAGTTACCACAGGTCTACTGGTCTTTGGTTACAGCAGAACCAGTGGTTCCCTTTAACTGGTGATAACTTCCTTGCTAGGTGACCCAACTGTACTCTGAAAACTCTCCTGGGTCCAACAGACTTGTGTGCAACTTTTGTGGGATGATACTACGTCTCCCAGGCAGCATTTTGGCGGTCAGGCATTCTTGCCTACCAACTCTCCAAGGCAGGCTTCTTCAGCTTTTGTGGCCCTCTAGCTGCAATAGGAAGTCAGCCAACTGACTCTTGGACTCACTTCCGCTGTCTAAGGCTCGGATGACTTTTTCTCAAGCAGGGCACCACAGGCACAGTCCTTTCTTTGCTAGCCCAAGGAGCAGCAGACACAGTCCAGTCTTTGCTGAACCCTCGCTTGTTCGCTTCCAGGGAAGTGCAGTTCAGTCCTTCTTCTGTTCAGTCTTCAGTCCAGATGTGATCTGAGGTCTGGGTGCCAGGAGGTGCTACTGTTATACCCAGTTTTTGCCTTCAAGGGATGTGGCGACTACAGCCAATGGAATTCCAGGGCCCCTCCAGCCTTCTGACATCTTCCTGTGAAGAGTGGCATCTGGCTAGCCCAGAATGCACCCTTGTGCCCACTCACAACATGGCAGAGCCCTTCTCTTGGATTGTGGAACTCCCTACCCCACCCCAGAGGTGTGGCTAACTGTGGGCTACATGCCCACAAGAAACAGGTTTGGCTGCAACTTTCCCCTATCTGTCCTCGACCCCAACCTGTCTGCAAGAATAAAAGAGCATCCCCTCTTTTGTGTGTCCACCATTGTCCAACATTTCCCCTTCAGAGGTGGCTTCCCCTTTGAAACTCGCCTTTTGATCTCACACCCAGTTTTGCCTTCCTGCCAGGGTGAGGTCACTTTTTAGATAGGAACAAATGTTCACAAGCAACTTATTGTAAGAAAATGTTCATCAATGTTGCAAGTGTCTAATTTTTGCAATGACTCCATGATGAGCGTGAAAAAAGAGAGTAATATAAGCTCAATGTCTAAATTAATTTCCCCAATTTCAGTATTTACCTAATACATTTTAAGCAAGTACCCCGAGAAGTATATTGATTAATACTCACTTCAGCCGAAATGAGTAATATATTTATTTAGAATTACAGAGATCTTTATAAAAAAAGTATACACCACAACGTATATTTATAATGCATATGCAATATTTAAAGAATTGAAAATAAGTGATATTTGTGACCTCAGTGAAGTGACCATAACCAACTTGTATTAAAACATGAAGTGACTGTATTTAGTTGAAAAAACAGGTTTCGGTCGAACCTCCGGCGCCAGAGAGCGAACTGGACTTAGAGAAACCAGCGGTGTAAGAGGAACAGCCTGAACGGGGCTGAGCCGCGAGCACTGCCCTCAAGACACGGTAGGAGCCGCCAGTGATTTTCATTTCTACAGTGGTGGGCGCCTGGAGCCGGCAGTTCCAGCCAGTGGCTCCGGGTCTCTTCTTGTCGTCCTGAGTCGTCCTGTGTCTGCCCAAGGAAGACGGGAGACAAGATAGACTGACTGACTAGACTGATTTGACAGCACTCCAGTCCAGTCCATGTTTTCCCGGCCAAGCAGCAGCAGGGGCAGCGAGGTGTAGCGAGGTGCAGCATGGTGTAGTGAGGCAAGGCGGAGGAGGTGAGTGGCAGCGCTGCTGTTACCCGACTGGAGCGTCCACCTTGCCGTACCTTGCCAAACCCAAAGCAATAGCCGTAGAAACCTTCAAAGGACTGAGGTGGGCGACTGGTGTGTAGGCCACCTGGAAGCCGCCTAAGGCTACTGTCCCCCTGCCGCGCAGAGCAGCTACATACCTGCCCGCAACACTAGAATAATAGCAACACCAGAGAGTAAGGGGTCGGGCCCCCCTTATCTCCAGCCCCCCGCAGCAGTGGTAAGCCCTTGGCCTTCCTAGGGCATACCAGCAACCAGCGCTGAGCAGGGGAGAGGAGTGGGAGGCCAGTGGGAGGCCAGCGGAGAGAGGGCTACCAGAGGCCAGCAACCTAAGGACAGCACCATTGGGGTCTAGCCCGGCCTGGTCTCCAGCCTGGTCCCTTCTCTCTTGGCCACTTCTGGCCTCCCCCACAGGTACCTAGCCACAACTGAGTCGGTGCACAAAACAGGATAAAGCAGCTGGCACTGCACAACAGCCTTTTCACAACAAGTTGGCTCCATTTTCCAGACATCAGCATCTTTCTACCATCCTTCCATTAAGGGACGAACTGGGTCCCTATAGCTGCCTACACCCCCCCACTGACCCTGATTCTATCCACCCCAGCACCCTAGAACCCAACACGGGCAGTACAGACAAGCAACCAACGGACGACAAGTAAGCAGCAACCAGCAGCCAACAGTCAACACATTCAATTATTCAATCACTAATTCCCCTCCTCACTCTCGTGGCCCCCATTGCCCCGGAGCAACATAGGAAAGGGGTAAGTGGGATCGTCATGAGGTCTGGAAGTGTAAGAAATCCTACAATAAGGCCATCATCCAAACGGAAAAGAAAGAACGTCGGCGGATGCAAAGAGATCCCAGAAAATGATACCTTGAGAGAAAACAGCAATAAGGACATTAAGGACAGTAAAAGAATTAACACAAGTGAAGGGGAGTTCAAGGACAAAAATACGAGCTCAATTGAACGCCCGATAACCAATAAAGGATCCAGCCCAACTTTGACAATAGAGCAAAATAACGTAACTCAGTCAAATGATACGCACAATAGTGACAAAAGAAAAAACTCGTATGAACTTATAAATATCGAAGGGCAACCTCCAAGGAAGATTACAAATTACTTTCAGCCAAAAATTTATACGAAATTTACATTTCTAAAAGACCCCGGCAAAGCAGTTTATACAAACAATGACACCATAATTGCTCTACAATCCCCATTACGACCCGCTGGCGCAGCCAGCTCCTTGCCCCAAAAATCAAGCACAACAACCGCAGAAATACATACGTTTTCAAAGGAGTCTACGGTCTCCTCAAGAAGTACAACGGGGGCCGGAGCCCAACGGGCGCAAGCTGATGACACCATAGGAATAACAGAGGGAGACATTAGCCAAAACAACCCACAAAACGGCCTAGGCGGCCAGGAAAAAAATCCCAGGGGGCTAGTGCCCGAGAAGGAGAACGTCAGCAAATTGGCTGCAAAATCAAAAGGCCTTCCGGAGCATCAGAGTCCCAATGTTTCAAGTGGCCAGCCATCCCTCATCTACACCCCACCATCCTATCAGCACACACAGCTCAAATACGATGATGAGATCGCAATACCTCATTTAAAAAACAGCCCCCCACATGCGCAACGGACAACACAAGGCGACACTCCAATAGTTGAGAAACATCAAATGAAAATGGATCCCGTAAACCTCCCCTCACACTCGCCACACGAGGACTCGTGCACTACATATAGCGAAATGACCTTCCTGGCGTCACAAGAGTGGGAAGACCTAGTGGCATCCTATAATGTTAAATCAACCCTCAACAGCATCGCCGAAGAGCGCTCCTATCACTACACCGAAGGGAGTAGAGGTCCCACTGAAGCTTTTTGGGCAACCTTATTCAGCACAATTCAGCTGTCATCAATAGCACTACAGTACCAATCCGACAAATTAGACTTACAGCTGACTGTCCTTCAAACGCTAGCAGAAGCTACCTCTGGGATAGATAGAAAACTCGTGGACCTTAATGGTCTCATAAAAAGAGGACAAGAAGCAGCAAAATTATTCCAAACAGAAACAAGACTGCGTCTGCTCCCCAATAGTTGACAAACTATCTACACTACCTACGATGTTGGGGAACCTAAAACAAAATATATTAATGCACCCCACAATGGAGAACAAGTCCGGCAGCATAACTTTCTGTGACAAACCATTAGGAACCATCTACAATAATCACATAGCTATCAAGCAAGGGGACTTATCTTTAAAATCTAAAAGTACATTAGAAGTGTCCCCTCCGAATACTCCTATAAAAGAAAGGGCCGGCCCAGAGACGTCTACGAACGCGCGAGCCCGTCCCAAACAAAAAAGAAAGGGCAGGAACAGAAAGTGTACAGGAGCAGATAGTACTGACGAGAATCAGCTAATAAACATATTTCGGGGAAAGGAGCAAACAGGATACACCACGAAGCACACCACGAAGCACATGGACTGTACAAAAACATCACCTCTAGACAAAAAATCATTAGACACAAAAACTTTAAATGCAGCAGAGACCGCCATAAAGAGAAAATAAGCACACAGACAGACCAGAAGCACTTCGGCCAAGCCAAAAATAATCAACCTAGCAACCTATCTGAACAGGCGAACGACATACAAAATAAAAGAGGGACCATCGTAAAAAATCTGCCAGCAGCAAAAACACATCCTAGCACAGCGGTCACAGAGCAAGCCCTTGGTGAGCCCTCCCTAATCAACACGGAAATTACAAACGCCGACTTACCTACAAACAGTACTAACCACTGCAAGGAAACTACCATCCAGGGACAAAAGACGAACGCAGTACACACAGCACGAATAAGCCTGCCATCGAACAGGCAATAGAGGACCCTCCTGAAGTCAGCATAGAAAGCAATGACATAAAAAATAATACCCAGTTTCAACATGGGGTCAAACAAAAAGAGGTATTAACACCCCCCCCCCCCCCACCCCCCCGAATATTGACCCCCGGAAAAATAGAGTCAGACATTATTCTATTCATTCCAAAATTCAAATCCAGAGGAATAGTGGATACCCTAAACAAGGGTAATATACTAAGGCTTATCCACTCAATCGAACAAATAAAACACATCAACACAACAGACTTGCTTGCAATTGAATTTCTCTCTTCCCCAGATTCACAAGGTCACGAAACGACAAAGACAACATGGAATACTAATGACGTAGCAGATCAAATCCTGGGCCAAACGCTCAGATTTTCTCAATGGGGAATAAAGCTTGAAGTAGGAAAAAGACCAGCCTACCCCACCCCGCTCCTAGAAGAAAGCAAAAATGAACGCTTACAAATAGTTAAATCAATTTTAAAAGGAGCGCGTAGCCACTCCCCAGGACCAAACAGCAACACCCCACACTTAGAACACTTAGCAACTCCGCAATCAGACTTAAACAGGGTAACCATACGACGGACAATAATCAAAGAAGACACAAAGTGACAAAGGGTAACAGGCCAGACCCTTATGGAAGCGGAAATCCCCAATATTAAAATATGTATTTGGAACATTAACAGTCTTTCTGACAAATTGGAAAACCAGAAACATCAAATTACTTAAAATCATTTGATTTGATCTTACTCCAAGAAACTTGGGAAGAGAAAGAGATACCCCTGCAAGGATATACAACTCAAACCCACCCAGCAACCAGAAGTTCCTCCTACGGTCACAGGTCAGGAGGCCTGGTGTCATTTGCCTCAATACTAACAATCGGTATAATGGAAGAAATCAATGTAAAAATCACCCCTCCTAGTGCGATACAGGCACTAGCAATAACAATTGAAAAAAATCAGGTGGCTCAACTACTTTACATTATAAACATATACATACACCCCAAGCATAGACAAACAGGGGCAAGAGAATTAGTTAGGGAAATAGTTAGACTCATGGATGAAAGAGAAATGGAGAACATACTTCTAGCAGGCGATTTTAACCTTCACCTCTTCAGAGAGAAATCAGATGATGAAATATCACTGGATATGGACATTACGTGGGGAATACCAAACGAATCTACAGCCTCTCTAAACAAGCAAACAACATGCTCAAATCAATTACTGAAAGACCTTGAGCAGTACTAAACAGACAATTTAAGGAGGATACACCGCCAGCATCAACAAATTTTTCCTCAACCACTTCCTCTCATCTCGACTTCACCCTCGCAACACTACAACTGTTTGAAATAATAAGTTCATTCAAGGTTGGAGAGAACGGCCAAAGTGACCATCTGCCACTAGAAGTGATACTGGGCGTCGTCAGTGGGAACGAAACGGAAGCAATGAGAAGTATTGGTACAGAATACACCACCAATTATAGACGAATAAGGTGCAAGGCTGACAAAGCAGAAGAATTAACAACTAATGCAAAAACAATCCTCCACCAGATAACAAGCTTGACAAAGAACCCATTAGAGGTTTGGGAAGAATTTGTAACAGCACTCGGAACAACACACGCCACAGAGCAAAAAATCCAAAAAGAGAATACGCCGTGTAACATACTCGGTAAGGTAACCACACCAGAGATAAAAAATCTAAAACGGCAAATAAACCAGATCCTTAGACAGCTCCGCAAACAATCAAACAACGAAGCCCTGCAAAAAGAGCTGCGAACCCTACAGGCACAGCTAAAGAAGAAGAAATGGGAAAGGAAAAGGCAATTGAACGAGGAACTCTGGGTAAAAATCGTGCACGACTCAAAACAGAAGAATAGTGCTAGATTCTGGAAAACAATCCATAGCCTCCAAAGTACAGGCCACAAAGGAATCAACTCACACATATCAGAACCCGAATGGGCACA
The DNA here is from genome assembly GCF_964204655.1 of Triturus cristatus. NCBI lineage: Eukaryota > Metazoa > Chordata > Amphibia > Caudata > Salamandridae > Triturus > Triturus cristatus. The sequence goes on along the minus strand of NC_140583.1, from coordinate 405,081,638 downwards.
TTACTTACTGAATCATTTTAACGATAAAAACCCAAAGGGGGATCCACCCAGCGGTAGATCCTGCATAATCGAAATGAATTCAAGCGCCTGCAAAACTGGAACACACAAAGACGAAGTATATGATGACCACACCACGACAGCGCCCCCGCGTAAAACTGCAAATCCGGAAGAGGCAGCAACAACAAGCCTCATACCAACTTTAAACAGAAAGGAAAAAAACTATGCAGCAGCAGCGGCCAGGATCAAGCCACAAATTTCAAAAGGGAGATTAGAGGGTGCTCCCGGCCCCAATGGAATCCCGCCAATAATGTACAAACAAGACGTCGATTTTTAGAGTGACACTGGCGCCAGGAAATCAGGGAAACAGCAATAAGTCCATCATCCTGGAGAGGATCAATAATAAGTCCAATTTACAAACAGGGCGATAGGAGCAACCCAAGCAACTACCGACTTATTGCCCTAATCGACACAGAAGAAAAGTACTACGCAGGACTTATCTTGGAGGAATTAACATCCTGGGCAACCCTCAAGCACATCATTCCAATCAACCAAACCGGATTCTGTAGAGGCCAGGGAACAATAACCAATATCATGGCGCTAACCCTTCTGACAGACGCGGCAAAAACAGCCAAGAGCTCGCTATTTCTATAGTGTTGCGTTTGACCACGTAGACCGCAGTAAACTCTGGCAGAAGCTGGAAAAATGGGGGATTCCCGGGCCACTCCTACAACAGCTGATATTACTATATACCAATACTTGGGTCAAGATCAAACTGGGCTCTGGTACGCACCTCTCAAGGCAAATCAATACCACCAAAGGTTTAAAACAAGGATGCGTCCTAGCTCCCATGTTGTTTAATCTTTTTCACGCAGACCTCCCAGGAGAATTGGAGAAAACCAAATTGCATGCCCCGCGGCTGGGAGATATCACGCTTTCAAATCTCTTATACCCAGATGACCTGGTCCTTATTAGTCGGTCCCCTATTGGACTTCAGCATCTTCTGGACACCACTAACAAATTCTCAACAAACAATGCATTAAAGATTAACCTAAAAAAATCTAAAGTCATGTCAGAATATTATAACAAAACAAAGAAACACGAATGGTTTCTGGACGGACAGAGGCTAGACCGTGTAGCCACTTACAAATACCTAGGCGTATTTTTAGACAGTAGAGGTTCATTTAAACACCAACTAGAGGCTATTCGTCGGTAGGGCACAATATTCCACCTCTCAATGAAGCCCTTGAAGAAAGTTCTCCCTGACCGGTCACTGGATCCCCTTTTACAGGTGATTGGAGCAAGTTTACAGCCTATGCTCACATACGGCAGCAAATCTATTGCAAGGGAAAGACGCCATGGTTCTAGACAAAACTATCAGTCAAGCATACAGGGCAATTTTCAACCTGCCTAACTACGTCTCCCCTGCCCAAATTCGTCTCTAATTCAGACTCCAGAGACAAGCGGTGGAGAGAAGAGGCGTCTACATAAAAAGTTGGCGAAAAATCAGAGGCGCCGAGCAAGGATCCTTAAACGCCCATCTTTGGACCGAACTCTCCATCCGAGAGAACTCCCCCACCAGGAAGTATCTAAACGAATCACTGGAGACCCTGGGATTAACAAACCTCTGGGAGTCATCTACAGACATCAAAAGCTTCAAAAACGTGGTTCCAAAAGTAACCAAAATGATATCATCCATAGACAAAGAAATTCTGGCCAAGAGGGCTCATGGATGGTCAGTGCTGAAAGACTACAACGATCTGAAACCGCAGGAATACCTGAAAACGGGCCTCACGCCGGCGACAAAAAAAGAAATATTTTAATTTGCGCCTAGGCATCCTACCAATATTACCCCAATTGGCACCTTGGAAAAGGGGAATAGAAGACCACCTTTGCCGACTTTGTAGAGCAGGGAAAGAGGACCTTATACATATAATCTGCATCTGCCCAATCTTGACGGACATAAGGCACTCTTTATTTCGAGCTTTATGGAATCAAAAGGGCATAACAAGTTGCAGGCAGGCTGTGATGCTGTGCTTTAATCCTGATGAGACTCAGCTAAACTACAGACTGACAAAGTACTTTGACATAGTGGCTAGAAGACTCCTGAACTAGCCACATGGCTCATCCAATGAACAGCAAGTAACAGCACCTCAACCCAATAAAGGACAGCCCGTTTAGTCACTTGCCAAGTTACAACTACGCCTGGCAAACTAAGGCATATTGACTTTATAAACTTATAAAAGGTCAATACCAAAAAGCAACCAAGACTTTCACGATTTTATAGAGAACAATCATTTTCTTTTCTTATACTCACACTATAAATGTAAATAAGGCTTAGACGTATTTTTTTTGGAGTTTTTATATTGTGAATTTTTATTAATTGTACAATAAATAAACTAAACTAAGTTTATTGGAATAAGAAGGATGTATTTTAGGATTCTGATTAACTGTTTCAGATCAAGGACCACAGTCTTTTCTAGTGCTTTCAAGACTATCCTTAATGGTTGCCGAAGACGTTTCGACCCCACTATGGATATGGGGGTCTCTTCAGGATGGAGAATTCCTGAGGACTAAGAGCACTCAAGCCCCTGTAGTAAGCATCAAATCACTTATGGCATAAGTCTTCCAAGGTCACAGCTCTTCTAAGGGCTTTTCCGTGTGTTCCTTTCTGAGAGTCGTTCACACCTCTGTCCCCAGGGAGCAGAAGGCTGTCTTATGGCCAGCAATTGTAAACAGTCACTGGAAAACTTTAGGCAACTTACTATAGATGCCATTTGTGCAAAAATTACATCAAATTTCCCTTTGTCGGGTTTAATGCGGAAATTCCTTTGGTACTTTTTAGGATCATCCCATTCAGAAGTTATAACTGCTGAGTTGTCAGCGTGTTACCCTGTCCTCCCCAATGACGCTACTAACCATTTTACAGTAGAAATGACAGTGTGGGTTTTTACCGTTAAGACAGATAAACTCACATGGCCTACTTTTTGATATAGAGCCCTCTGTCTTAGTGCTAGTTAGGCCTCCCTTAGGGGATATGGCTGCAGCCCAAAAGAGACACTTTAACTCACAGGCCCTGAGTACTCCTGGTACCATATACTTATAAGTGAGTTAAATTATTCCAATTGTGAGTGAAGCTATCAGACAAATACTTTTAAAGGTCAGAGCACTTGCACTGAGCACCAGCAGCATCAGTCCAAAAACTTGGGGTTGATTACTCCTTAGATCAATCATGATCCCTAAATTCCTGACCATTTCGGATTGGTTTATTGCCAACCCTAGCTCTGAGGGCCACCAGGCCGAGGACCAGAGAGAGGGGTCTTTCATGAATGTGAGTGCTTCTGTTTTGTTGTTCAGTTTTAAGCATTTGGGTTTTTATCCAGTTTGTGATCTCAGATATGCAGCTGATGAAGCTTGCTTGGGTGTTTGAGGTGTCTTATGAAAGAGAGAGGATGAGCTGGGTGTCTCCGGTCTAAGAGATGATGCTGAATTCAGTCAACCTGGATGGTGTTGGCAAGAGGGGGTCATATAGATGTTAAAAAACATAGGGCTGAGCGAGGAGCCTTGCTGGTCGCCGTAGATCAAGCTGGAGGCAGTGGACAAGTATGGGGCTAAGCTGACAATTTGGGTGCGTCCTGAGAAGAAGACGCTGCCACATAGGCGTGCTGGTCTGCTAATTGGGGGTCTCGTTGAGGCTTTGGATGAGGATGGGATGGAAAACAGTGTTGAAAGCAGCTTAGAGGTCGACTAGGCTGTGTGCGACTTTTTCGCACCGGTCAATGTTGAGGCAGATGTCGTCTGTGGCAGAAATGAAGACGAGCGCAGTGATGTGGTTGGCCTGATTGGGAGGGGTCAAGGAGGTGTTTGGCATTAAGTGGGTTGGCCAGTATATTGTGGAGCTTTTCTAGTACTTTGGCCGGATAGGAGAGTGGGATGAGCCTGCAGTTTGCCAGTGTCTTTGGGTCTGCCAAGGGGTTCTTTAGGTGGGATAAGATGGTGTTGTGTTTCCAAGAGTCCAGGAAGTGTGTAGTGTGGGGGAGAGTTTGAATTGGTGTGAGGTCTCTGCAGATCAGGTTGAATCCCTTTGGTGAACATGAAGTAAGTACAGAGATCCACAAGGGCTGTATGGTGATAAGGTTTCTGGGGTATTCTTGTCATTGGGGTGGAGGATGGTGGGCATGGAGAGGTCCAGTTGGGGGTGATGATGTTGATTTGTTGGTAATGTGGTAAGAGAGTTGGGTGTGGAGCATCTGTCATGGCGCGAAAGTCGTGGAGTTGGCGGCAGGTAATGTCAAGTGCTTCACTATGGTAAAGATTTATTTTGAGGCATTGGAGCTGTTTTAGATCCATTAGGTAAGTGCTATACACTTGCTTGTAAATCCTGATGGCTGATCAGTAGTTGGTGTCGTGGGTGTGGTGCCATCGGTAATCCAGCTGTTTGCAGTGGCGATTGGTGAGTCGAAGTTCTGCTATGTACCTGCTTGCAGTGGCTTGGAGCGAGATGTGGGGTGGCGCTTGGAGGAGTGAAGGATTTAGCATAGGAGGTGATCCAAGTGTTGAAGTTCATGATGGAATATGTTAGGTTACTGAGATGGGGTGGGGGTTGAGATTGAAGGTGGGTGGTCCAGATTTCTTCTAGGCTCCTTATTCCACTTGTGCCAGGAGGTCTTGGTTTGTTTGGATCTGTTCTGGGTGACCATTTGCTGGTCTAAACGGAGGAGAGAGTGATATGTCCAGGTGAGTGGGTTGGGCTTGTGATGTTGGATAATTTGGTGAATGCGGGATCGAAGAGTTATCCGGCTACATGGGTTGGGTAGTTCACTCGGGTGAGTCCTAGAATGCTCAGGTCTTACAGAAGGTTGATAGTGATTGTGTTGGTGTGGTCTTCGAGATGAAAGTTGAGATCGCCGTGTAGAGTTGGATGTGAGTGCCAGTGGAGTGATGGCGTCCTTGAGAATGGTGCAGAAATTGAATCTTGGTCGGGGGCTATAGTGTAGGGATCCTCCCAGGGTGTGTGTGCTCTAGGTGCTGAGTTCTCCTTAATGCTAGAGTGGAACATGGTACTTTTGTAGGCCTTTCACCCTTGCCTCTCCTATCCAGTGTTCTGAAGACAATCAAACACCTGGCCCAAGTCATCCTAATAGCTCTGGGTTTGGGCTAGGAGAGTGTGCTACGAGGAACTTCAGGGTGTAAGTACCTGCCCTCTGATCAGGCTGCTGCTCCTGGAGAATCTTCTGTCGTAGCAGCAGGGCAGGGTTCAGCATCCAAACACACACAATCAACTTCTCCATGCGTTAAGATAGAGTGCAGGGCTCGACAAATCCACTCGACCGCTCGCATTTGCGAGGTAAATTTAATGAGGTCTGTAGGAGAGTAGGGTCTGCTTCCTATGGTCACCCCCACTTTTTGCTTTTGCTTTACTGGTTTTCGATTTAGATGTGGCTATGGGCCTGCTAATCAGACCCACAGCCCAGCTGTTCTCTCTCTAAATTCATACTATGTACTTTAGGTACATAACCCAATTGGTAAGGATCACCTTATGGGTCCCTGTACAGTGTACCTTAGGTACCTAGGGCATAGGAGTACCCTAGGCCTACCAGGGGCTGCAGCATGTATTATGCCACCCCTGGCTGGCCTCCCATCATGACACAACTGGCTGGTCACTCAGCTGGGGCAAGGTCGTGTAATCACCCATTGCTTAGGTATAGTATTCCTATACCTACCTTATATATAGACACATGGGTAACCTGTAAGCCACTCCTATGGCAGGCCTTAACAATCCTGGAGGCAGAGTGCTTGGTAACATGTGAGATGGTGCTCTAGCGTGAGCTGAGCCTGTCTGCAGCTTTCGGAACCATGTCCTTATAGCTGTTCTATGATATCGCCTACCATATACTCTTAAAGTGCCTTATAATCCTCGCGGTTATGGTAACTATGGTTTGGCTTTATCAAAACATGTTGTGTAAGGTGTCTAACACTTTGGAATACTACCCCCACACCATTTCTGGCGATGAGGATAGTATTTCCTCCTTCTAGAGGGAGAAGATATGTTAAAATCCTACTTACCCGGTTAAAGTTAACCAGAGCCCCAGCATCACAAAATGGATGCTGCTGCCACGGACAAAAGTCTGACCTCCTGCTGCTGGGAGTCCTTCCAGCGAGGGAGGCTTGGACAATAGGTTTCCTGCCTTGGGAGGTGCTAGCACCACCCCAGACAGGACTTAGTGTATTGGGGCAGGGAGGGATGAAAGAAACGAGACACTGCCTGGGGCACACAAGGTGTCCCATGCATAGCCCGGTTCAAACCGGTGCTGGGGCACTCCAGCCCCAGCCCTGGCGCGAAACTGGACAAAGGGAAGGGGGTGTAACCACCCCCCTCCCTGGTCCCACTCATACGAGGGACCTAGCAGGTAATCCAGCCCCCCAGATTAGTATAAGAGTGGGAGCGGAGTCCCTAGGACTTTAGATTATCCTGAACTGAAACTAGACACGAAACTCTGGACCTTCGACATTCGACGACAAGAAGACTGAAGAATCTCCCTTATGGCCAAGGAGTGGCCACCCTGTGCAAACCGGCACCAACAAGCGACCTGCTGTTTGCTGTGCCCAAGTTCTACGAGGAACCGACTGCAGAGCCCGACCAGCGCCTTGACCTCCAGACTTCTCTGACCCTGATCCACATCCACAGCAGAGCTGAGATCCGTGGAGGCGACGAGAGACGTGGGACCGGGTACCTGGGAAAATTGGCGAGTAGCTTCCAGCACAGCTTCTGAGGCATCCTCGAAGTTGTGCTCTGGGGATTGAGAAGCCCCAACCCCGAGCACCATCTACACCGAAGATCAGCCCTCCACACTCCATGAGTTCTGCGTGGGGCCCTTCTGCATTTTCCTGCTCGACGCGTCTGTCCGGTTGCTGGCCCGTTGGCTAGTAGCCTCAGTGGCGACGAACCCTTAACTTTCCACCGCTGGTTTGGCTCCTCCAGACTGGCTCCTGCTTCCCTATGAAAGAGAAGCACCTCAGACCTTCCTGGTCTGCACCTGAAGCGAATTTCGATTTCCGCGTGGGTTGCCTTTGCCAAGGCTTGTTGACTCCAATCGGGACGTCGACTCTGCCATCAGCAAGATCCTTCGTGGGACAGCTCGTATCCTGGTTCTGGTCGTCCTCGACGCCTCCTGGCTGCAGAGACAAGCTTCAAGACATCACCTGTGTTCTGCACAACATCGCCTGGTTCCTTCATGGTTCCGCCCGGTCACTGGCTAGTGACCCAGACTTTGTCCCCTCTGCTTGCAGGTGTTCTTCCTTCAAGATCCATCCTTGGGTCCACCGGACATCTTCCTCCTGGCCGCCTGCCAGCATCTGTTCTTCAGGCATCCATAGGATCCAGCAACGACACCCGACACATCTTCACTCCTATGCACCCGTCTCCTGTGGGTGAGGTAACGCGAGTACTCCGGTGCTCCAGTGGATATTGACTATCCAAGTGTCTAAGTCTTTAGTTGCTTCCTCCTAGTTACTTCGGAAGTGTCCTTATTCTCCCTATTTCTAACTACTACATTCCTATTGACTTTAATGTAACCCGCATGTGTGTCTCCACACTGCACACGCTTCCCGTGGGCCTCCCACTTCCTAACTATTGGTAGGGTAGTGTAGCCCCAGCGATTCCCTAGGCCGACTCCCTGTTCGTGACGTGGTACTTATACCACTTTCTTAGTATATGGTTTGCGTGGCCCCCGGGCCTAACTGTATTTTCCTGTGTAACTTAACGTATGCTACTTAAGAAATTGTTTGTACTTAGACCTCTGAACTCATAAAGAGTGCTGAGGGTATATGTTAGAATAAATACATTCTACTTTTATATATACCTGGTGTGGTGTCCTTTCATTTGGTATTCAAGGGGTTACATATGGTATAACAGCTGGCTTCACATGCCATACAGAGTTTAGCCTAAGACTGCTCTTGTCCATGCTACCATTAGGATAGCTGGTCTATAAGGTTGACTTTACAATCAATCACCATAAGGGTTGTTTGGACTGATACAGGGTGTACACTAGAACTAGTGACATCATATATCAGGCCAACTTCTCACATTGGTGGCAGCGGTGGTATCTGAGCTTGCTGTTGTGATACCATTATAATCTTGAGATATCAAATTGAAAGATCACATTAGGTACTGTAAGGTACATATAAAACAAAATCTTAGAATACTTAAGTTCTACTGAACTTAGTTGTTGTAGGTTGAAGGGCCTAGCACACCCTGACTACAACCACTAGAGAGGTTTTAGTAGATACAACTAGTGTAGGTAGGTGCACACACCACACCCTCACTAGATCATGTCTCTGAGAGGAGATCAAGATGATTCTCTCTCGGGAGAGGTAAATCCTAGAAGGATACCCTCTAGATATGATACCCTAACTTTTCAGGAGATGACAATTGTGTACCTCCAGAAAGTTAAAACGGGGTTCCAACCCTCATTTATCTAGTGAAGATCTTAGAAGAGTATGATGCTCAGAGAGCCTCCCACGATGGTACCTTAGGTACAGATGAGGGTCTGCCCTCTACACAAGACTCCCCTCACCACACTGATCAAGATGAGTCAGAAGGGACTTCAGAAGATGAGGTAGACAGCCAGGTCCAAGTTAGGAGACTTAGCCAGGCTAACTTAAGCCTACATGGGAGTCAGAATGGAATCCCCCCCCATTCAGGCCCCCAAGTGGTCTTAACCAGAGAGATAGGAGAAGAAGATCCCCTTCCAGGGAATCTATCCACTCCCATGTCTCTAGCGACTCCAATGCCTCTTCTCATAGGAGAATGACTTCTCCACAGAGAAAAGAGCATAAGGCCAGAATGAGGGAAGTCAATCTGAGGATTGAAAGGGAAGAACTTGCCCTTGCCAAGGAGAGACTTGCTCTGGCCAGAGTGCAAAAGTTAAGTGGGTTAGAACCCACTGGTGGCAGCATTATCCCTAAGGATAGAGACAGGACCTATGAGAGTAGAAACCTGAGCAAAGAAACAAAAACTAAAAGTTAGTTTTCTATGCTGGCACCAGTTCCGAGTATTACATTTTTCCTAGTTATCCCCTCAAGAATTCTATCAAAGACTAGCGAGTGTTTATATCTAGTTACAATGATATCCTCTTTTTTTGCGTCATCAGCTGAACATAACTCGGATTCTGCAGTATGCAATGGATATAACGGACTCATTCTAATAACCACAGAACGTCGTTCGTCGAACTTTGGATCTGAAATTGAGCATGTAATCAACTGGACGTAACAACCAGCATCAGGCATTTCACCAGGAGGCTGGAAGGATAACAAAGCTTGCCAGTAGCTAGATTACCGGAGGATTACTGGAGACAACGGGAGTGTCGTTGCGCAGCTTCACCGCTGCAGCGAGGGAGCTGACTACAATCCCCAGACTCCCCAGCCGGTCGCCTGTAGCGACGCGGCCCAGAGCGCCCAGGAGGAGCTAGAAATTGCGGCGCTGCCTCCCGCAGCGCGGGACGCCAAAGCTTGCCAGTAGCTGGATTACCGGAGGATTACTGGAGACAACGGGAGTGTCGTTGCGCAGCTTTACCGCTGCAGCAAGGGAGCGAGGGAGCTGACTACAATCCCCAGACGCCCCAGCCGGTCGCCTGTAGCGACGCGGCCCAGAGCGCCCAGGAGGAGCTAGAAATTGTGGCGCTGCCTCCCGCAGCGCGGGACGCGCGCGGGCAAAGCCCGGGCCAAGGGTGGGCCCGTCCTTGCCCGTCACTGACAGGAGCAGACTGGACTGGGCAACCCCCCTAATGTCGTATCTCCAGCATAGGCCTTAAGGTACTGTATAAACTTTTTATATTTGTTCCATTTGTTGGAGAGTCACTGATAAGGACATATTGTGGGAGTTAAACAGATTGCTGGCTTCATTCGTCTTGTTCACTTCTTGCCTGACCTGTGAAGCCCACAGCGCCCCAACCTGTCTTTGTGACCCTTTGCTTCCATTATGCCAGCAAAAGATACTAAAGGGAAAGCGCCCAACGTCCAATTTACTGGAACTATGGACCAATTTATCACCAAGGCTAACTGTATCATCGACCAGGAAATCTCGTTGCTGGAACGCCGCGTATCGCAGGATCTCGCGGTGGCTAGGAGGTTCTCTATGGGCCATATTGCCAACGCATGCACCCCTGTACAACAAGCTTCCAAAGGTCTTGTCACTCCATGCTCCGACATTGATTCTTCGACCCTGGATTTGCTACCGAGTGGAATGGTTGCTGTATCCATGGGAGAACAGTCCATGGCCTCTGACTCACTGCTGATCTCCCCTTGCCCACTGCCATTCGCTCATAGCATAATGCCGGAGCCATGCACTAGACAACTGCGTGAGAGGCATCTTGGGGCTGTCCCTAAAAACAAGCAAGGGTGTATCCCCACAAATGGTTGGCAGGTCAAGAAAGGCAACAAAAAAATAAAACCTGTGAGCCACCAGAGAAATCCTAGAATGCCCCACGCTCCTCGGGAGCAGCCCCCTCTGATTGCATCAGCAAATAAAGATGCACCCCCAGTTCTCCCATTACCTGTTAGAACGGCGCGCCAGGACGCAAATGGGGGGACAAATGTCATAGTTAGGGACGAGGGAATGTCCCCTGATCTATTTAACATTTATGACGCAATTAGGTCTCTCCTCCGCCCCATAGAGGACAGAATGTATAAGATTGAACATCACTTATCTAGGATGGAACAAGGGCTTCGGGGTTACACTGATTCTGCAAGCAACACTGACCAACCTGGGGTTCCAAAATTGTTGGACAGTACCTGAGCAGAAAATGCCCCGGCTGCTCCCCAAAACCAGCCAATACTGCCCTCAAATCACCAGGACTTAACTGCAACTAACAAGCCTATAGTTGTGCCCGATCATATGCAATCTGCCCAACATAATGCAACCCAGCCTAAACACGATGCTAGGCCTTCTATATCCCAGACACCATGGGGAGAAAATATTCCAAACCTGCCCCCTGAAGTTTCCCCATTTGTTGTAATCCTAACAGGGGTCCCCGAATTGGGCAAACACGAGGTTGAATCCCCCATAACTTTGAGAAACAGGGTTGTGCACTGGCTCGATAAAAATAGACCACTCCCATTGCACAAAGCCTGTAAGATACTCATGGTCAGGAGGGTGCCATGGGTAGGCCATTTGGCGAAAAATATAGGGGGGGATTGTATTCTAATCAACTTTGATAACCCAAAAATAGTTGATTACATTTGTAATTGGAATGTTTCTAATTTAGGTGTATCTATTAGTGCCCTTCCTTTGACTTACTTCTGTCCCCCTGGCCACTTTGCTATAAAACCGGATGGGTGGAAAATTGTCCATAGGAATGGGAGGGTTTTGCCACAAGGGCGTTGGCCTAGACCCCCTCTTCCCCTAGACTCTATCTTTTTGCAAAACCGGTTTAGTAGTCTAGAGGCCGTTGATTGACTGAGGGGTAGAGGAGTGGCACCAAGTAGTTCCCTGCTCTCCCTAGGTTGCTGTATATCTGATAACATATCTATTTCCTCGAGGGCAGTAGATGACCACAATAGTCATACTACTAATAGGGAAGTATTATTAGGGGTTAGACCGAGCGCCATATTTAGTAAACCACATGTGGTGGAGCCCAATGAAGTACCCCTGAGGATATCAGCAGTAGAACAAAATATTCCTGAGGAAGGTGTCGTTAAACCGACAACTAGCCAAATAACACTCAAGAACGCTATATCAGCAGAGGCAGGACTTAACATCATGACCTGGAATATAGCTGGCCTCAGTGCAAAGCTAAATACCCCTTTTTGGAATGACTTTATTACGCAAGGGTTTGACATTATATGTCTCCAAGAGACCTGGTATAAAGAACCAATTCACGTGGAAGGCTATACATCACACTGGGTATTGGCAGTGAACTCGGCAGTAGGAAGGGCAAAAGGCGGCCTCCTAATTTTAACATCAACTAAGCTAATCAAGTTTAAACCTAATACTCATTATGAGGTGGCCCCCTACGCTCAGTTACTACATCTGGAGCATGTCACGGGCAAGGATTTAATTATAATTAATTAATATAACAATACCTTTGATGCACGCAGGGGTCCTATTGTGTATGAAATTGGGAGAGAGATCGATAAGATGCTGGCCCTATCCAGAAGCCAACCAGTCCTCTTATGGGCAGGAGATTTTAATATACAGGCTTGCCCATATGCAAAACGAAGAACATGCGGCTTCTTGGGGGAACCAGACGATAATGCTAGTTTTCCACATATCCATTTCCCACATAACGATTACGGAACTGCACTCAATAATTTGATAGCCAAACTGGACGTAGAGTTACTTGACTGCTCCTTGAAAAAGGGCACTATTAAATGCCCAACTTTCAAAGGTAGGGATGCCCACTCTAACATTGACCACATTCTCGTCTCCTGCAACACTGCGTATACCGAGTTATGGATAACAGAGCAAGCAGTAAGTGACCATAACAGTATCTCTGTAACATTACTGACGTGGGGACACATACATCCAGACCCAGCAGTTTTGTTAGAGATATAGTTGCAGAGAGACCTAATGGGGTAAGAATTAAGTGGGCCAATGTTAATCCTGTTATACTTCTGGACGAGATCATAACTAAATGTATAACAGAAATTGACTACTGCCTAAGTAATGAGATAGTACCTGCCACATTGCTTTCTAAATTTTATAAAATTAATACCGTTATTGAGGGCTTACTGACAGGTAGGAGTAGGCCACTGAAAACCAGGTCAGTCGGCTGGTTTGACAAGAATTGTACACAGGCCCTGTCGAAATTAAAAACCGCTCTGGCCACCAAACCCAGGGATACCACTTGTATTAAAGCCGAACGCCATAATTATAAGATTTCTTTGGAAGTTCGGAAAAAAGAAATACAAGAGGAGTTCTGGCACAAACTCAATTTAGCGGCAGACACAAATAACAATAGATTATTTTGGGAGACAATTAACTGCCCTTTTCTAAAGAATGACACCATTCCTGAATTAACATCACATGTAAACTTCAACGCCTGGATAGACCATTTTACTAACATTTTTAACCCAGATAGGTTGGTTTTAGATTTTTTAGCAAATCACAATTCTGTATGGCTATCGTCACCTTTATCCATTAGACTGGATGAGGTTTATTTGGGGCTGTCAAAGAGCAGCGGGGGTAAAGCTCCGGGTCCCGATGGTGTTCCCGTGGACTTGTACAAACAGGAGATGAATTTATGGGCACCAATCCTAACTTGCATCTTTAATGCTGCCATAGAAGGCAACCTTCCTTTGACCTGGGGACAATCTATCATTGTCCCCTTATTTAAGAAGGGGTCCAGGTCCGAGGCACGAAACTATCGTCCGATCTCCCTCCTGGACTCATCAATTAAAATTCTGAGCAGAATCCTCCTTAATAGACTAGAAACATTGGCAGAGGAAAATACTATTTTATCGCCAGTTCAGTATGGGTTCAGGAGGGGATTAGGTACAATGGAGCAGTGCTTGAACCTCGACCTCATCATAAACAAATACATTACGGTCAAAAAAGGGAACCTATTTCTATGTTTTGCTGACCTTAGCAGCGCTTTTGATTTGGTCGAACATTCAATTTTATGGCCCATACTTTTGGAGATGGGTGCACCAAAAGATATTGTACACTTCCTGGCTAGAATATATGAACGGCTTTCCTGTAAAGTGCGTTTCGGGTCTAATGGGGAATCTACACCTTTTTTTAGAGTGACCTGAGGCATCAGGCAAGGATGTGTTTTAGCCCCCTTGCTATTATCCTTTTTTATTAATCAAATTGATACAACCCTTAGACAGGTTCCAGCTGATGCCCCTCGAGTAGATGGCGACCCAATTCCAATACTGTTGTATGCGGATGATGCCGTCCTCTTGTCACGTACCCAAATCGGCCTCCAACGCCTAATTGGCAGCTTCCTGAGGTTTATCGACAGCAGGAAACAGCTAATTAATAAAGAAAAAACATATGTAATGTCTTGCGGGAGGAAGAAAGGGGTTAAAAGGACTTTCTACCTGGATGAGGCTAAAATTCAAACCGTTAACAATTTTTGTTATCTCGGCGTTACATTCTCTGGTGATGGGAGATGGGATAATGAATGTGAGAATGTGCGCCTCAAAATGATAAAGAATAATAACGGTGTATTCAGATTTGCCTCCAAGCTTGGGAACAGTAGAATTAAGGATATGATTTCGATTTACAAAGCCAGATGTCTATCATCTGCTTTGTATGGGGCTGGTGTGTGGGGCCACTATACCCTTTGTGGTAACCGCATCCAACTTGACAAACTCATTTTTGAGGCGTCTTCTGAGTGCCCCCGCATCAGCCTCTACAGAGCTAATCCACAGTGAAGTGGGTCTAGATCACATCAGAGATCTTGTAGCTCTACGGCCATTGGCCTTATGGCGATCCATCTGGTCTAAAACTGAAACCATATTCACCCAAAAAGTAATCAGAGACTGTCTAAGGTTGGACCATTGTTTGCATATACCCTGGCTCAGACACATTCATCACTGGTACAAGCTTCTTTTTAATTTGGATCCTTTTTTAATGCCGGAGGAAGCTGCCAGTATATCCAAATCAGAGCTTAAGGTGTCTTTTCTATGCAACTCAAGAAAATCTAGAGAACTTGTCTGTGCCAAACACTCTGTTTTTTATTGTGAAAACAACACGAGTGAAGGTTTCCAGCTATACCTAACGGAAGTCTCAAGAAGATCTCACTGTTTTGTTCTTACTCGTCTAAGGCTTGGTATAGTACACCACCTTGTGTCCTTCCCCATCATTATGCAGCACAGTAATACTCTATGCCCCTGTGACGACTTATCCAAACAGAGTTGTTGTCATTTTATGCTGTTTTGTAAATTTTATACTTTTTTAAGAAGACACTTTTTAAAACCTATCTTTTTAAAATATAATGTTCGGTCTACCAGGAATGCGATGCAGCTAATGTTTACTCTGGAAAGCGCAGATATATGTTTTCATGTAGCGACCTATATTCTAAAATGTATGACCGCCAGAAAATCTATTGTTATTTAATCATTCAGAATTTTAGCAAGTTGCACTCGTCACTTTGTTGAGTACTGCAGAGGTTTTTCCTGCGATATTTGTACATGTCCCGACATGGGAACTGCACTTTATATTGCGTATTTTGCACATTACTCAGTACTTTAGCAACCAGCACATGTAAATTTATTGAGTCCATTAGAGCCTTCTCCCCCCGTATTTATACCGAATATTCTATAACGTATTGGCATAATTTGTGGAGATTGTATCCCAGTTAGTATGTCTCGTACATACCCAATGTAATTGGCCTATATATTTTGCCCTTTTTATAGTTTTATTGTATGATTGCTGTATGTCTTATATTTTATGTCTGCTATATGGTTGTGTAAACAAACCGAATAAAGCATTTTGAACTGAACTGAAACCTGAGCAAGATTGTCCCTCCCTACAAGTGTGGGTATGACATCCACAAATGGATAACTGCTTTGGAGAGGGCTTGTAAAGTACAGCAGGTACCCCAAAGTCAGTGGGCAGCTATCTTATGGCTCTCCTTCTCTGAGAAAGGTAGAGACAAGCTCCTCACAGTTAGTGATGAGGATGCTGATAATTACACTGTCCAGAAGAGTGCTCTGATTGATGGGTTTGGCCTAACCACTGAACAAAACAGGTTGTTGTTCAGGGATACCCATAAGACACAGACTCAGGACTGGACTGACTTTGTTGATTGTGCCACTAAGGCTTTGGAAGGCTGGTTATTGGGTAGTAGGGTTAAGGACTATACAGGGTTGTATAATTTGATCATGAGAGAACAAATCCTTAGCAACTGTCAAAACCAGCTACTGCATCAACACCTGATTGACTCTGATCTGACTTCTCCCCAAGAATTGGGAAAGAAGGCAGATAGGTGGGTCAGGACTAGAGTTAAGCAGAAATCCCAGAACCAGGGCGGTGATCAGAAAAAGGCAGACCAGAAGGGTAATGAGCAGAAAGCAAAAGACCAGAAGTCTTCACCAGGCCCCCAAAAGGCTCAGGGGGAGGGTGGTCCCAAAAAGGATAAAAAGAAAGATGGTCAAAAGAAACCTTGGTGTAACTATTGTAAGTCCAATTCCCATTGGTATAGTGAGTGCACCAAAAAGGACAAGCCCCCAACCACCATTGCCCCTAAGGCAACTGTACCCCCTAGTCCAGCTGTAAGTGGTGGTTCTCAGCAAAAGGGTGTAATAGGGTTAACCCTGAGAACTGATGAGGATTCTGGCCTAGTCAGGATACCAACTCAGGCTGTTCTGATCTATGATGGGGACCTAGCTTTGTCCTCTACTGTGAGTCCCAGTAACCTGGGCAAGTATAGACAGACTCCTTTAATCAACCATAGGATGGCTCAGGCCTACAGGGACACAGGTGCTAGTGTCACAATGGTGACACCTGCCTTTGTGGACCCTGGACAGATCATGCTAGATGTGAATTACCTAGTGACCAACGCTAGCAATGCCACTACCTCCCATAGTGTGGCAATTGTTAACTTCTCCTGGGGAGGGGTAACTGGCCTCAAGAAGTTGTGGTAAGTTCAGACCTTCCTGTAGAGTGTCTGGAGTATAGGACCCATGCAGAAATGCTGGGAATAGATGCACATGTCCTTGCTGTGACTAGGTCACAGGCTAAAAAGTGCAACACTGAACAAGTGCTGGATCCTGGGACATTGAACCAGACACAACCCAAGAGAAAGAGCAGTAGGGTTAAGGCTGTGCCTCCCCCCTGCCTCAGGTAGAGAATCAGCTCTCACAGGAGGATGATTCTGAGAGCCCTGAAGGAACTGTCCTAGAAGAACTAGAACCTGACCAGGTTGAGTTTCTTGGGACAGGGGGACCCTCAAGGGCAGATCTGAGGCAGGCACAATTAGACTGTCCTTCTCTTGAATCCCTCAGACAGCAGGCTGATGCTGAGGCTGCAGGGAATGCTCAAGGTACCCATAAAGTGTATTGGGATGAAGGGCTGCTGTACTCAGAGGCTAGAGACCCCAAGCCTGGTGCGTCCAGAAGGTTGGTCATACCATTGAGTTTCAGAGGCTTCCTTCTTTCCTTGGCCCATGATATTCCCCTTGCAGGACACTTAGGCCAGAATAAGACTTGGGACAGACTTGTCCCTCAGTTTCACTGGCCTCACATGTCAGAAGATACCAAGGAGTTGTGTCGCTCCTGTGTCACCTGCCAAGCCAGTGGCAAATCAGGTGGCACCACAAAGGCCCCCCTAATACCACTACCGGTGGTGGGGGTTCCCTTTGAGATAGTGGGGATAGACATTGTTGGACCAATGGACCCTCAATCAGCATCTGGGCACAGATTCATACTGGTGATAGTGGACCATGCCACCAGGTACTCAGAAGCTATACCCCTGAGGACCACAACAGCTCCTGTTGTGGCAAGGGCCCTACTGGGAGTGTTCTCCAGAGTGGGGTTTCCAAAGGAGGTTGTCTCTGACAGAGGTGCCAACTTCATGTCAGGATATCTGACTGCAATGTGGAAGGAGTGTGGTGTTAACTACAAATTCACTACACCCTATCACCCACAAAGCAATGGGCTTGTTGAAAGGTTCAACAAGACCCTAAAAGGGATGATAAAAGGTTTACCAGACACGCTTAGGCGAAGATGGGACATCCTCTTACCCTGCCTTCTGTTTGCTTACAGAGAGGTCCCACAAAAGGGGGTTGGCTACAGCCCTTTTGAACTTTTGTTTGGGCATCCTGTAAGGGGACCCTTATGTCTAGTAAGGGAAGGATGGGAGAGACCTCTCAGACAACCCAAGCTTGATATAGTGGATTATGTGCTTGGCCTCCGCTCAAGGATGGCAGAGTATATGAAGAAGGCTTCTAAAAACCTTGAGGCAAGCCAAGAACTCCAAAAAGCTTGGCATGACCAAAAGGCTGTGCTGACTGTGTACCAGCCAGGACAGAAAGTGTGGGTGTTGGAGCCAGTGGCCCCAGCAGCACTCCAGGACAAATGGTCTGGACCCCACACTATTGTTGAGCAGAAGGGAGACGTCACCTACTTGGTGGACCTTGGGACTCCCAGAAGCCCCCACAGGGTGCTTCATGTCAACAGGTTGAAGGCATATGTTGACAGGGCAGACATGGGCTTGCTCATGGCTACAGATGAGGGGCAGGAGGAAGAGAGTGACCCTCTCCCAGGCCTGCTGACTCAGAACCCTGATGATGGTTCAGTTGACGGTGTGGTCTTTTCAGACAGCCTCTCTAATCATCAGCAACAAGACTGCAGACAAGTTCTACAGGCCTATAGACATATGTTCTCACTGACCCCAAGTCAGACAAACTGGTGCACCCATGAGGTGGACGCTGGTGACAGTCTGCCTGTGAAGAGTAAAATCTACAGGCAACCTGACCATGTCAGGGACTGCATAAAGATTGAGGTACAAAAGATGTTGGAGCTGGGAGTCATTGAACCTTCAGAGAGCTCTTGGGCTAGTCCTGTAGTTCTTGTGCCAAAACCTCACACCCAAGATGGTAAGAGAGAGATGAGGTTTTGCGTAGACTACAGAGGTCTCAATGCTGTCACTAGGACAGATGCCCACCCAATACCTAGGGCAGATGAACTCATTGACAGATTGGCAGCTGCCAAGTTTCTGAGTAAGTTTGACCTGACAGCAGGCTACTGGCAAATCAGGCTAGCTGAGAGTGCAAAAGCCAAAACTGCTTTCTCAACCCCAGGAGGACATTATCAATTTGTGGTAATGCCCTTTGGCTTGAAGAATGCGCCTGCCACTTTCCAAAGGTTGGTGAATCAAGTCCTTACAGGCCTGGATGACTACTGTGCAGCTTACCTTGATGATATTGCTGTCTTTATCTCCACCTGGGAGGATCACCTGGTCCACCTGAGAAATGTCTTAGAAGCCCTGCAAAAGGCAGGCCTCACTATTAAGGTCACTAAGTGCCAGATAGGGCAGAGCAAGGTTGTGTACCTGGGCCACCTAGTAGGTGGGGGTCAGGTTCAACCACTGGAAAGCAAGATCCAGACCATAAAGGACTGGACTCCTCCAATTACCCAGACACAGGTCAGAGCTTTCTTGGGCCTGTCTGGGTACTACAGAAAGTGTGTTAAGAACATGGGTCCATTGTGACACCACTTAATGACTTGACCTCCAAGAAAATGCCAAAGAAAGTTCAGTGGACAGTAAACTGTCAGAAGGCATTTGATGACCTGAAGCAGGCCATGTGCACTGCACCTATTCTGAAAAGTCCAGATTACTCCAAAGAATTCATTGTCCAAACAGATGCTTCTGAGTTGGGTGTGGGAGCTGTTCTTTCACAACTGAATATAGATGGTCAAGACCAGCCCATTGCTTTTATTAGTAGAAGGCTGACCCCTAGAGAGAAACGTTGGTCAGCTATTGAGAGGGAGGCCTTTGCTGTGGTCTGGGCCCTGAAGAAGCTGAGGCCATACCTGTTTGGCACTCACTTCAAGATTCAGACAGACCATACGCCCCTCTTGTGGCTAAATCAGATGAAGGGTGAAAATCCCAAACTTCTTAGGTGGTCCATTTCCCTACAGGGGATGGACTTCACAGTGGAACATAGACCTGGGACTGACCATGCCAATGCAGATGGACTCTAAAGATATTTCCACTTAGAACATGAAGACTCAACTGGTCAAGATTAGTTTAATGTCCCTAAGTTTGGGGGGGGGGGGTGTTGTGTAGGAGAGTAGGGTCTGCTTCCTATGGTCACCCCCACTTTTTGCTTTTGCTTTACTGGTTTTCGATTTAGATGTGGCTGTGGGCCTGCTAATCAGACCCACAGCCCAGCTGTTCTCTCTCTAAATTCATACTATGTACTTTAGGTACATAACCCAATTGGTAAGGATCACCTTATGAGTCCCTATACAGTGTACCTTCGGTACCCAGGGCATAGGTGTATCCTAGGCCTACCAGGGGCTGCAGCATGTATTATGCCACCCCTGGCTGGCCTCCCATCATGACACAACTGGCTGGTCACTCAGCTGGGGCAAGGTCGTGTAATCACCCCTTGCTTAGGTATAGTATTCCTATACCTACCTTATATATAGACACATGGGTAACCTGTAAGCCACTCCTATGGCAGGCCTTAACAATCCTGGAGGCAGAGTGCTTGGTAACATGTGAGATGGTGCTCTAGCGTGAGCTGAGCCTGTCTGCAGCTTTCGGAACCATGTCCTTATAGCTGTTCTATGATATCGCCTACCATATACTCTTAAAGTGCCTTATAATCCTCGCGGTTATGGTAACTATGGTTTGGCTTTATCAAAACATGTTGTGTAAGGTGTCTAACACTTTGGAATACTACCCCCACACCATTTCTGTCGATGAGGATAGTATTCCCCCCCTTCTAGAGGGAGAAGACATGTTAAAATCCTACTTACCCGGTTAAAGTTAACCAGAGCCCCAGTATCACAAAATGGATGCTGCTGCCACGGACACAAGTCTGACCTCCTGCTGCTGGGAGTCCTTCCAGCGAGGGAGGCTTGGACAATAGGTTTTCTGCCTTGTGAGGTGCTAGCACCACCCCAGACAGGACTTAGTGTATTGGGGCCGGAAGGGATGAAAGAAACGAGACACTGCCTGGGGCACACAAGGTGTCCCATGCATAGTCCGATTCAAACCGGTGCTGGGGCACTCCAGCCCCAGTCCTGGCGTGAAACTGGACAAAGGGAAGGGGGTGTAACCACCCCCCTCCCTGGTCCCACCCATAGGAGGGACCTAGCAGGTAATCCAGCCCCCCAGATTAGTATAAGAGTGGGAGCTGAGTCCCTAGGACTTTAGATTATTCTGAAATGAAACTAGACACGAAACTCTGGAGCTTCGACATTCGACGACAAGAAGACTGAAGAATCTCCCTTGTGGCCAAGGAGTGGCCACCCTGTGCAAACAGGCACCAACAAGCAACCTGCCGTTTGCTTTCCCCAAGTTCTACGAGGATCCGACTGCAGAGCCCAACCAGCGCCTTGATTTCCAGACTTCTCCGACCCTGATCCACATCCACAGCAGAGCTGAGATCCGTTGAGGTGACGAGAGACGTGGGACCGGCTACCTTGGAAAATTGGCTACTAGCTTCCAGCGCAGCTTCTGAGGCATCCTCGAAGTTGTGCTCTGGGGATTGAGAAGCCCCAACCCCGAGCACCATCTGCACCGAAGAGCAGCCCTCCACACGCCACGAGTTCTGCGTGGGGCCCTTCTGCATTTTCCTGCTCGACGCGTGTCTCCGGTTGCTGGCCCGTTGGCTAGTAGCCTCAGTGGCGATGAACCCTTAACTTTCCACCGCTGGTTTGGCTCCTCCAGACTGGCTCCTGCTTCCCTGTGAAAGAGAAGCACCTCAGACCTTCCTGGTCTGCACCTGAAGCGAATTTCGATTTCCGCGTGGGTTGCCTTTGCCAAGGCTTGTTGACTCCAATCGGGACGTCGACCCCGCCATCAACAAGATCCTTCGTGGGACAGCTCGTATCCTGGTTCTGGTCGTCCTTAACGCCTCCTGGTCCACTTGGCTGCAGAGACAAGCTTCAAGACATCACCTGTGTTCTGCACGACATCGCCTGGTTCCTTCCTGGTTCCACCCGGTCACTGGCTAGTGACCCAGACTTTGTCCCCTCTGCTTGCAGGTGTTCTTCCTTCAAGATCCATCCTTGGGTCCACCGGACATCTTCTTCCTGGCCGCCTGCCAGCATCTGTTCTTCAGGCATCCATAGGATCCAGCGACGACACCCGACACATCTTCACACCTATGCACCCGTCTCCTGTGGGTGAGGTAACGCGAGTACTCCGGTGCTCCAGTGGATATTGACTATCCAAGTGTCTAAGTCTTTAGTTGCTTCCTCATAGTTACTTCGGAAGTGTCCTTATTCTCCCTATTTCTAACTACTACATTCCTATTGACTTTAATGTAACCCGCGTGTGTGTCTCCACACTGCACACGCTTCCCGTGGGCCTCCCACTTCCTAACTATTGGTAGGGTAGTGTAGCCCCAGCGATGCCCTAGGCCTACTCCCTGTTCGTGACGTGGTACATATACCACTTTCTTAGAATATGGTTTGCGTGGCCCCCGGGCCTAACTGTATTTTCCTGTGTAACTTAACGTATGCTACTTAACAAATTGTTTGTACTTAGACCTCTGAATTCATAAAGAGTGCTGAGGGTATATGTTAGAATAAATACATTCTACTTTTATATATACCTGGTGTGGTGTCCTTTCATTTGGTATTCAAGGGATTGTAATGGTATAACAGCTGGCTTCACATGCCATACAGAGTTTAGCCTAAGACTGCTCTTGTCCATGCTACCACTAGGATAGCTGGTCTATATGGTTGACTTTACAACCAATCACCATAAGGGTTGTTTGGACTGATACAGGGTGTACACTAGAACTAGTGACATCATATATCAGGGCAACTTCTCACAAGGTCGAGCTAACTTTAGGTCCTACTTGCCCTTTCTGGCGAGTAGGAAAACATACTAACTTTTGTCCTCTGTCTTGGAAAATGGTGAAAATGTGACAAGATAACAAGATTTAAAGGTCTTTTTATTGCTCACAAAGCAAATGAGCAATAAAGATGCCTTTAAATCTTGTTATCTTGTCACATTTGCTCCGCTTTCAGAGACGGAGGTCAAGTAGGTTACTGTTAGGTCGAGGAGATTTTTAACCTCTTCAGTGCCCATGACGAGATAGTCTCGTCATGGAGCACGGTCGCGCTGTGCCCATGACGAGACTATCTCGTCATGAAACCCACCCACTAATGTAACGCCCGGCACAGGAGGGGGAAAGGGCGTGGCACAGAAGGGGTTAAAGGTACTAAACCTGCAGGACTAGTACCATGAATCAGATTTTTCGAGCCCTGGAGTGGCGGCAGTTGATTGCGGTCGATGTAGCACCTTTACGCTGGGCCCAGGGATACGTTTGTTGCCAAGTGCGGCGTCTGCAACACACGTCCCTTACAAGCCAGTCTGTTGGCTGTTTTATTATTTGTTCTCTGTCTTTGGCCCAGCAAGGTATTGTAATGGGCACTATTAAAGGTTGTCAGCCTTTTATTGCTTGCCTGACCAGTCTAAGTCATCCGTTGAGATACAGTTTATTAAAGGTTTGACATGTGTTCCTCAAAAATGGTTTATGGTGCGACAGTGGTATCTTAATCTGGGCCTTGCATCTTTCATGTGCACCCCTTTGGAGCCAATGCACAGCTGCATGTTGCTTTTTCTGACTCTTAAAACTGTCTTTCTCTTTGCAATCACTTTAGTTCGTGACACGAGTGAGCTCCAGCCTCTCTCTGTGAACAGCCCTGCGCCACCTTTTTCCTCAGCCATACATGCGCTGAGGACAAAGGCAGCCTTTTTAATAAAATTATAAATCCTTTGAACTTAGGGCAATCCATCACTATCCCAATGTTGTTTGCTCTTCCTTACCCCTCATACGAGGAGGAGCCACTCCATCGGCTGGACCCCAAAAAGAGCACAAGCTCTTACATCAATCACACCAAGAACCATTGAGTAGACAGTCCGCTTTTGTAGGATTCTCGGGGGCAAAAAAGGTAAAGGATTGCAGCAATGGCCTTTGTCAAAGTGGATAGCCCTGTGTATTATGGTCTGCTATACATTGGCCAAGAAACATCCTACAAGGGACTGAGGTTAATTCCGTCAGAGCCAAGGCTGCTCCCACTGCGTTAGCACGTCTAGTGCCTTTCTTTTGACAACTGTTAGGCCGCAACATGGGCATCAGCCCCCACGTTCATGAAGCACTACCAGCTTGACAAAAAGGTCTGATGGAGAGAGCATTTTGCGCTCTCTGTACCGCATGACTTTTTTCTCTGAGCTTACTCCAGAGACCCTCCTTCTTGGGGAGGCCCTGCTTTGGTATATATTTTACAGATGAGTAATTTGCAGTTAGAAGTATACAGCTGAAGTACAAGTTGCTTACCTTCGGTAATGATTTCACTCTGACTGCGGATCCCTCCCATCTTCCCATTTTACAGTTGAGGAATCTGCGGTTAGATTATGCACCAAAAAGTGTTACAGAATGTAAGTACTCCTGTTCATCTTTTTAAGAACCTGGGGTCCTGCCTTCTCACAGTGCTTTGTACTGGCTCCCAGAGCTAGTTTTCTTTGACTCCTGAGAGAAGGATCTCAATGCATTGTGGGAATTTCGAAAATCTTTTTTTTCTGTCAGAAAACAGTTTTTTTGATGTTTCACTCAATGTCTAGGAACATCTGCCATCCATTGCACCAGCTTGCGTCACATTCTGACTAAATTGTTTTATTCACAATGTCCATTCTTTTATCAAAGTGTCCCTCATTTGGGAGACAAAAAGGTTGTTAATGATTGTCACAATCTTTGTGTAGTTTGTCTTCCTGACTCAGACTCTGTCACGGAATGTGAAATTTTTTATTGTGCTTGAAAACATGAGAACAGAGGATGTAAAGGGAAGTGTCAGCTTCCCAACCTGCCTTAACAAGTCTGTATCCCTCTTAGAAGTACTTACATTGAGTAAGCTCCAGAGAGAGAAAATCAAATGGGAGAGAAAGGCACCATCAGCATTCCCATTGGCGTCGAAGATGTTGCTGTCCAGAGCATTGGCTCTAATGTGCTCACTATTGAAGGAGTGTAAAAAGAACAATTGATGGACAAAATGCAGAACAATGTCATACATTCATCCCAGTACAGAGATTTGGGCCTAAATCTGTAGTTTTTTGGCTCACCATGCCATTCCAGTTTGGACCCAGCCATATGCAAATCAGTCTTGACCCTGTGCCCAATGGGAACAGTCCAGCCTGAACTGCCAGGCCAGGTCCTCCCTGGACTGGAAATAAGCATCCTAGGACCGGTTTCAGGCTTTCAGCCCTCATCAGCCAGGATAGCTTGACTCCAGTGGCATGGAGAGCACGGGACCCACGTCTGGGTACTCCCGTCCCACTCTGGGTGACAAATGCAAAAAGAACAATTGATGGACAGAATGCAGAACAATGTCATACATTCACCCCAGTACAGAGATTTGGGCCTAAATCCATCATTTTTTTTGCTCACCATGCCATTCCAGTTCGAAGGAGAGCACTCTGGCTACACGTTGTCATGGTGCACACTCTTTGACATCAAAACATTAAAGGTTAGTGTTGAGGAAGCCCTTGTCTCCATCGAGGTCTTGACCATGGTCATCGACGACTGTCAGATTGTCAACGATGAAATCCCCAGTGATGGCGGTAAAACCAGCTTCGACTGTAACACTTTTTTCTATCGCCATCAACGTCAAAAGCACCAGGTTTGATGACAACCTTCATATCAATTTCATCGAAGAGACCAAGATCAGTGATCAAGTTCGATGTTGACTGCTTCACTGGAAACATCGAAGAGACGGAAAAAGACCTCTTCTTCATCTGAGTCGCCTACAAACTGGTCTTTATCACCGTCTTGGAACCTTTGAGTCAGTACATTCAGTTGGACCTTCACCAGCCAGTCAAATACAGTCCTCTCTAAAGAACAGACAGAGAGGGGAGACTTTTAACTCCTTTTGGCATCCGTAAATGGCCGAACCTGCTTTACCTTATCTCCCAATAAAACCAATCATATTATTGTAAGATCCAGTTCAGACTAATTTAGGGCTCCTGGACTTTTCTCCTTGATGGAATCTTTGAAAGCGACTTCGATGTCTCCAATATGAAAATTCTGCCTACTTCTCAACAGGAGTCTTAGAAAGGAGCAAAGCCAACTCTCCACACAGTACTCCAGTCAGTAGATGATTATCTGATCTGATTTTTACTAAGATGGCCCTCAAATTTCATACACACCTTAGTCTCCACCTGGGCTTTCCTAGTGGATGACATTCTGACATTTCAGGTATTAATTGCAAGGGTAGCAGCTTAACTTAATATTCCTTTGGAGACTCCTCAACTAACGGTCTTTGACATACTCGTAACACTCCTATAACGTACAGTGCCAAAACCTCTTGCCCTCTACTGCCTTCTAGAAATAGTGGAAAAGTTGTAACATGAGCTACATTTAAAGCAGTAACACCATGTCTAATGACGAAGTATAGACGCCTCACCCCACAAGACACAAATTGATCAAATCAGCAACCAGATTGTCATTGTCACAGTTTTGCAATATGCCTGCACCAGAGTCGTTTGCTCCACTGAAAAGAGAAAGTGAGGCAAGACTCCAGGGGCAAAAAGATGTGTGTCTGCTCATTTAAAAAATACTGGTGCAATGGCACTACATGTGAGATGCAACCAAGAAATATTATATGGCGCGCAGTTTTTCCTTCCGGATTTGCCAAAACCCTTCAACAAGACTTTATAGAGAGGACGGAAGGCGGGCTCTTTGGTCTCAAACCATGTAATAAGTGCCACAGTGGGCTCTGCAGAGTTGGCTGAAAAAAGGTACTTCCATGGTATCACCTTCAGCAGAAACTCGTGGTATTGATTATCATTCCCAAAGCCTGATGCAGAACAGAATATAGCAAATCTGCCATTTTCCAGATCATCTCTCTTTGGGCAACATACTGAACAAGCATTGGCATAGCCAATAGGTCTCGCTTTTGGGACCTTATAAGTATTTAGTTATGCAGCAACAATACCTTTGTGCAACAACATCAACTGTAGCATGGCTAAACACTTTTAACGTCCCAAAGGCGAGACCTATTGGCTATGCCAATGCTTATTTAAATAGCTCTATTTAAAGCCCTGGGAACCTTTCTGCCTACTTCTCCCACACACACATGCAGCTCTCAGCGCTAGTTGTCACCTGCGCCCAACAGCACACAAACACAGGCATGACGCACACAACAGACACAGGAAACAAAAGAAAGGTACCATAACTGGAAACACTGAAACCGTCCGGCAGAAAATAAATGTCTGAAGACTCTTTCCTTCTCTGTTTACTCACATTTATTCTGCACTGTCTTTCCCCCCAAGAAACATTTGCTCCTGCCGGAGCCAAATGCTTTAAATCTTCTTTATTCCTTTAATCCATGACATTTAATGTCAGCTTTTAGGGATGATGTTTTGAGATATATTCAGCTTCTCAAATCCTCTGGACAGCCAATTGTACAGCTGACTAATTGTTAATTGAATGTTGAGTTTGGCAAGAGAGTTTTCAATTGCCGAGAGCATGAGTTTGTTCCACTGCCTGCAAGTAGTTGAGTTTGCTGTGTAATAGTCCTTGCTTCTTAGCAATGAAGGAGTGGGATGGTGGTCACTCCAAAAGGTATGTCTATGCGCAACTAGAGGCAAATTTCGGGGGGGGGGGTGGAGGCTGATAAAAATTTCGAGGAAGTGGGGGGCTAATTCTTACAGTCATAGGCAGAGTGGCGAAGCAGGGGCTCTAAGAAGGGGTGAAAAACATCAAAGTCTTGTTAACAAGTGAATGGTCTTTTAAAGACCTGTTAAGTACTCGGTGCGACTGGCAGCTCAAAAACTGTCTGTGTGTGTGCCCAGGAAGCTGTCTCAGCCCGGGCTGACACGCACGGTGGGGGGGGGGGGGGGGCTGAAGCCCGTTACGCCCAATGGGCGTTGTGTGCCTGCTACGCGCACGTTCGCTTTATACCACCAGATACACACTTGCCAAAGCCCACATCATGTATACTCAATAGAGCAACTACACACGCACACATATCCCCCATGTTGAGTCACCCCTCATAAGCAGTTTACCTCGCATAAACACTAGCAACCCCATGTACATAAACACACTCAAGGAAATCCCATCAGTGCCCACCTCATATGCACTTATTAAAGCCTCTAAATATGTTCAAACACACCCAATGTGTGTGTGAACACCCCCCACTCCCAATAGACGCTCCAAAATCTCCATTTACCTATACCAGAGTGCTCCTTTCTACACTGGAGCCAACCCCATGCCACTACCCCACCGCGTGCATAATGACCCAAGTTCCCACCTAGTATGTTAACGCGCCAAAGGCTATTTTGCATGTGCGCATACCAGAGCATAGCACATATGTACACTCAACAAGGAACCCATCGCATGTGCGCCCACATAAGTGCTCCTCTCCCATGTGAAGGATTTCTGACATGGAGCGCTGATTCAACTTTCTTTTGAAATACGTGAATCTGAAAGAGACACGTTAGTGATAGATTCCTTACCTCAGAATAATCCCCAGGCGTCAGACTTGACCCGGAAAGTTTTTTTGCTAGCAGTACCCCTGCGCGTCAGTAGGTGGCGTCGTGCGGCTCTGCGTCCGTCGCTGGTGTTGTATGCGCCAACATGACGTCACTGAGACTACTTAGGCGCCACCCATGCGTGCTAACGTCAGTTCTTCCTTTTTCTGCGTCAGTAAGCGCAGATCCGGTTAGAGAACGAACCTCAGTCACTTTTTGACTATCCTTTTGAGACTTTTGTCTCCTGTCAGTTGTCTACTCTGGTGCACGTAGGGATGCCTGCTTTTAAGTCTTATGGGGCCTGCCGTCGCAATATGTCAGTGGCGGACCCCCACGACGTCTGTCTCTACTGCCTGGAGAGCGACCACGACTCCCGGGCCTGCATGGACTGTTTGGCCATGACCTCGAAGGCCTTGCGGGAGCGACGCGAAAGCTGTTTGACGTCGTCCGGCACTCCTCTCCACGCTGTTCGCGGTCCAGGGGCCACTCCAGGGAACCCTTGCCGGACCACCATCATCGCTCCTTGATTTCCGAATCTTCACCCTCGGATTCGGGTAAGAGACGACACAAAAAGAAGTCGAAGAAGCGTTGTCGCTCTCCGACGTCCCCCCGTCGGTCTCCGGATGTGGACGATGGGGACAGGGGTTCTGCCCTTGCGGCTCCTTTGGAGCCTGGGAGTCCTGCAGCCTACCCACCTTACCCGGGTCAGTCGGCGACTCCCGCTCAGGTGCAAGATTTTCTTGCCAACTTGGACCGCCTGTTTAGGCCTTGGGCTCCCGCCGGCGTGCCCTCGGGCTCCGCGGTCCCGTGTCAGGATCCTGTCAGGCCGGCGGCTCTGGCACCGGCGCCGCAGGATCCTGCGCCGCTGGCTCCGGCCACGGCGCCACAAGGTCCCGTGCTGCCGGCTCCGGCCCCAGTGCTGCCCTCGGCTCTCCCACTGGCACCGCAGTGGGTACCATTTGTCCCGCCCCGGTTCTCGGACACTTGTCCCTACCTTGGATCCGCACTGGGAAACGGCTCTGGTTCGGCCCCTTCCAGCGCCGTTCCCGGCGCTCTTTGTTCCTTCCCCGGTCCCTGCCCTGCTGCTGCAGCCTGGCCCACATGCGGCAGAGGTGGACGACGACTCGGAGGGGTCCGAGGACTCTCTTGCTTGCCATTGTGACTCCGAGCAGGACTGGGCAGACGGGTTAGAGGAGGCTGGCGGCCTCGATCTCTCCTCTGACCAGGGGTTTGCCACTCCTCCGCCTACCATGGAGGAGGGCGCCTCGTACACGATGGTGCTTTGTCGGGCAGCTGATGACTCTTTCTTGATCTACCTACGGTGGCCCTGAAAACTAATCTCCTCCCTGGGGTGCACCAGATGGTGTCCTCATTGTCGGAGCCGCTGCTGCCCTTTAACGACGCCCTCACTGACGTCTTGCTGGGCGCTTGGTCACGGCCAGCCACGGGGGCCCCGCCAGGCGTCATCGCCCGGCGCAGGGTGACCCTGCCTTTCTGGCCACTCATCCTACGCGCGAGAGTTTGGTCGTCCAGGCTTCAACGTCCCAGAGTGCCTTTTCCACGGCTCCGCCGGATAAGGACTCTTAAGAAGCTGGAGCAGTTCGGCAAACGGTCGTTCTCTTCGGCCAGCATAGGGCTGAGGTCAGTGAACAACGCCTGCCTCTTGGGCCGCTATTCTCACGTGGTGTGGGATACCGTGGCACAGGTGTTGCCTCAGTGTCCTGAGGAGGCCCGGGCTGTGCTGTCTCAAGCTGTTGCCGAGGGTAAGGATGCGGCTAGGTTCGCCATTCGATGAGGTTTGGACACCGCGGACTCACTAGGTAGAGCCATTTCCACGACTGTCAAGACTGATTTGCATATGGCTGGGTCCAAACTGGGGTGGTGGAGTGGGCAAAAGAACAATGGATTTAACCCAGATCTTTTGACTGGGGAGAATGTTTGCATTGTCAGCATTCCGTCCATCATTTGTTTGCTGTAACAAATTTCTACGACTGTGGCGCTTCGTCGCCATGCCTAGTTGCGATCTACCGGGTTCTCGCCAGATTTACAAAGCTCGCTCATGGACATGCCCTTTGATGGTACCCGCCTGTTTGGCGATAAGGCAGACAGTGCGCGGGAGCGTTTTAAGGACTCGAGGGCTACGGCCCAGTCCTTAGGTCTTTCTTCGAAAAGCCCAGCCACTCCTGGTTATCGTTCCTTTTGCGGCAACGGCAGGGGCGCCCAGGCACGTTCCTTCAGCAAGCCTGTGCAGAATCAACCGCAGCGCGGACGCGGCTTCCGCAGGTGCGGGTCTGGGAATCAGCGTGGGGGTCAGTCCACCTCCGCCCCTGCTGCTTCTTCCTCCAAACCTTCCTAATCCGAGCTTTGTGGAGCACCCCACGCCAGTGGTTGGCAGGATCTGCCATCACCTCCCCCACTGGCAAACTATCACATCGGATATGTGGGTGCTGCATATCATCCGCAAGGGTTGCTCCCTTCCCTTTCAGTCCACCCCTCCAGCCATGCCACCTCAGTACAACCGCATGTCGGGGGACCACTTGGCGTCTCTCCTTCAGGAAGTTACGACCCTCTTGGTCAAGGGGGCCATCGAGTACGTTCCGGGGCCGGAAGTAGGGAGTGGTTGTTATTCCCACTACTTTCTGGTCCCCAAGAAGGTCATAGTGGGTCTGCGTCCCATTTTGGACCTCTGGATCGTCAACCGCTTCCTCCGGAAGGAGAAGTTCAAAATGCTGACTCTGGCTCAGGTCTTGGCTGCCCTCGACCCTGGAGACTGGATGGTACCGTTGGACTTGCAGGACGCATATTTTCACATCCCCGGCCCTTCGGCGTTACCTGCAGTTCACGGTAGGCCACGAGCATTTTCAATTTGCAGTACTCCCCTGTGGCCTTACCAGCGCCCCTCGGGTGTTCACGAAAGTGATGGCGGTGGTCGCAGCTCGGGGGTGTCAGTCTTCCCCTTCCTCGACGACTGGTTGTTGAAGGCAGGCTCACCCCAGGCAGTCGTCTCCCACCTTCAGACTATGGCCGACCTCCTGCATTTGCTGGGGTTCTCCATCAACGTGCCCAAGTCGCACCTGAGCCCCTCTCAGAAGCTCCCCTTCATCAGGGCGGTTCTGGATTCGACGCTGTTTCAGGTTTATCCTCCCGAGCAGCGAGTCTGGGATATTCAGGCTATGATTCTGATCTTTCAGCCTCCGGCTCCTGGGCCTCCTGCATCCCTCTGGTGCACCATGCCAGATGGCATTTGCGGGCTCTGCAGCGGGACCTGAAGTTCCAGTGGGCGCACCATCAGGGCAACCTGTCCAATCATGGCCAGATCTCGGAGGACAATGCACGACAATTGCAGTGGTGACTCACGAATCGCGATTGGGTCCATGGCAGATCCCTCTCCCTTCCCCAACTGGAGCACATAGTGGTGATGGATGCATCCCTCTGGGGACTGGATGGCCACTTGGGAGAGGCGGAGATCAGGGGTCTCTGGTCTCTGGCAGAGTCCTGGCGCCATATCAACTTGTTGGAGCTGCGGGCGATCTGACTTGCACTGAAGGCATTCTTTCCCTCTGCCCGGGGAAGTGTGGTGCAGGTGTTCACGGACAACACCACCGCCATGTGGTATTGCAACAAACAGGGTGGAGTGGAGTCGTGGACCCTATGTCAGGAGGTTCTGCGCCTCTGGACATGGCTGGAACATCAAGGCATTACCTTGGTGGTTCAACACCTGGCAGGTCCTCTGAACGCAAAGAATCAATAGAGAGTGGACCACTTGTCCTGTGTAGCCAGGGTCTATTTGCTCTTGGTTCCGTCAAAAAAGAACCCTCACAACTGTACACAGGCGCGAAGGCGGTATATACTGGGTCACCGCTAATGTGTACTAGTACAGCATCATCATAGGGTCTTTTTTAGTATGTATGCTGTCCTCCGCCAGGAGGAAGACCAACTGGTAAAACAGTAGCGTCCAGACATGAATATGAGGGAGGGAAGGTGTGAGAAGTGCTCTTGATAAAGTGAGATAAAATTCTCTTAATCACTTTTTCTAATAGGGCTTTATTGAGAGAATGTTGAAAAAGAGAAAAATAAAAAGGTGAAGTAAGGGTGTAGACCGAGTTACTGGTCTGCCGTACTTTCAAGTGTCAAGGATCAGGGTCAACATGTTTCAGCCTTCTGTAAAAGTCTAAAGGCTTTCGTCAGGACCAATCAGAAGGAAGGCGCGTTGTGGCTCCTTGGGTAGTGAATATTATTCACTGATTACAAGTAAAAGGGGTCAGATCCATAGTATCTGTACCTAATAGAAAAAAGGAAAGGCAACAGCATTGGGTATTGCTAGGGATACAAAATAGAAATCGTATTGTATTACAATAGTTTTGTGGACAGCTACTGTCCTGTTAGGAAAGGAGAGGTTAGTGGCTAAGTGAACCATTAAAAGATTTCGGGCAAGTAGCGAGAAGGGCGGCTATTCAGAATAGTAAATAGGTTAAAATAACATCTTTTGGTTGTGGTGACGCGTGGTTGCCTGTAGAAGGCGCATCTATTAGAGTGCTAGATATTATGCTCTTATGAACTTCAAGTATGTTTGTAAAACAAGCGAGTTAAGCTGTGCGTGACGCGGTGCAGAAAGAAAGTAAATATTGAAGTCTGCGAATACATTTAGCAGGCAGTGCCCCTCGTGTCTATACGCGTGTAATGGTCACGTACTGCTCAGAGTGTAACAGACATCATACACAAACATCCTAACCCACATTGTAACGATAATCTCAATATTACCTCATACGGGTGCAAATTGCACTTCTTGGTGGTACCCGAGAGGCATTCACGGAACTATCTTCTAAAATGAAAAAGAACGTGAAGGAAAGGGTTAGATGCGTCTTACTTTTTGTTGCGCGTTCAGGCATGCGTGGTGGCCATCCGTGCTTACCGATTCCATGAAGTCAAGGACTTGTTCTGCCTCTGTTCGCGGTATCCCCGGTGACGCGGGCCCGCTCAAAGTTCCGGTTTAAGTAGAGTAAAAGCATGGAGATGGGGAAAAGACTAATATGTATAATTCCCGTAAGTCCATGGACGTTAAGACAAAAACAGAAATCGAATAAAGGTTTAAGTTACGTCGTAGTTAATACAAATAGTCGATGTGATTACACTATGAATCTATGGTCGTGTTTTAACTGGTGGGTGTAGAAAAAGCATTCATTTGGCTAATGTAGTGATCTTATGACGCCAGAACTTAGTGAATGATGGTCGTGGTCAGATCATGAAATTCATCGTCATGCCAGTGTGTACCACGGGATATTATCGTTCAGGCCCCGTTGGTCTGTGGCCAAGCGATCGATCCAACGTTGTTCTTTTTCAAAAAGGACACGTTCAGCATTGTTGCTTACAGTTCTTAAGCTTTCCAAAACCACCCATTTTAGCTCGTTGCTGGAGTGATTATTTTCTATGTAATGTCTGCTCATTTTGGTGGTCAGTCTTTTACAATTGACATTGCTTTTATGTTCAGTGATCCTTAATTTGACTTTTCGGCATGTCATGCCGATGTACCTCATGTCGCAAGGGCATGTAATCATATATACTACATGCGTGGTGTTACAATTTGTATGATGACGTAGCGTCCATGTAAGATTCGGGAGAAGTTGGATGGTCTTGGTGATTCTAGTCAAATCACACACTGAGCATGTGCCGCAGGGATAATGTCCTGTGATGGGTTCTAAATTCCATGCCGCAGTGATCGTCTCTCTAGCTATGTTAGGGGTCGGTCTCGTGTGAACTAGAAAGTCTTTGATGTTTTTCGTTCTTTTGTTCGCAAAGCGGGGTTTTGGCCATTGTAAAGTATCTGATGTAAGGATCCTCCAATTTCGATTGACAATTTTTTTCACTGTATTCGTTATGGTGTTATAAGTAGTGACACATGTCAGAAGATCTTCTGGTTCTTCCCGTGTGGTTGTTTGAAGGAGGTTTTCCCTCGGCTGGTGGCGAGCCCTTTTCTGACACTTGTTGATTATCCTCTGT
Organism: Triturus cristatus; assembly: GCF_964204655.1. NCBI lineage: Eukaryota > Metazoa > Chordata > Amphibia > Caudata > Salamandridae > Triturus > Triturus cristatus. The sequence goes on along the minus strand of NC_140583.1, from coordinate 405,047,482 downwards.
GGATAGTCTCTTCTGACAAGTTTGTCATTTAGTTCTTTTGCTTGAATCTTGTAATCCTTGAGATTACTGCAATTTCTCTTGAGTCTGAGAAATTGACTGTAGGGTAAATTGTCTCGAAGGGGACGGGGATGGAAGCTTTGATAAGAAAGTAAGCTATTTTTTGCTGTAGGTTTGTAGTACGTTTTGGTGTGTAAGGTGTTATTTTCAGAGTAGATAGTGACGTCCAGGAAGTCAAGTTGTTTCTTGTTTGACGTGTGGGTGAACTTTAGGCAATCATCTCTGGAGTTAATCCAATCCAGAAAGTTGAGTAGGATTTCTTCGGTATCTTCCCAGATCAAGATGATGTCATCTATGTAGCGTTTCCAAAATCTTACCTGTGTTAGGTAGGGGTTGATGGGGTTCTGTATGTATTGTTCTTCAAAATTGCTCACATACAGTCCCGCTACACTTGGAGCAAATGTGCTCCCCATGGAAGTATCGTGGCGTTGTTTAAAGAGGGTGCCATTATACTCAAAATAGTTTTCTGTAAGGGCTAACCTGCAACATTCTAATACGAAGTGCCTTGGTGTAGTGTGATTCCAAATTCCCGAGAACAGTATGTTCTCCAGAGTGTCAAGTGTCTTCTGTTGTGGGAGGCTGGTGTAAAGACTCTCCACATCCAGTCCTACTAGATACATGGTGTTTTCATTGTAGGTTTGATTGTCAAGTAGAATCAGAAGGTCCCGAGTGTCTTTTAAATACGTAGGTGTATTTTGCACCAAGGGTTTGAGAAACTGGTCAGCAAATTGTGACAAGGGTTCTAAAACTGAACCGATTCCTGAGACGATGGGTCGTCCTGGTGGTGGTACTCGGTTTTTGTGAGTCTTGGGTAGAGAATAGAAATACGGAGTTTTGGGTGATTTCGTTCTAAGGAAGTCTGCCTCATGTTTGGATATCCATTGGTTTGTTTGTGCTTCTTCAACCATAAGATTTATTGTTCTCTGTAACCTCTTGGTTGGATCATTGGCAATTCTCTCATAACATTTATCATCTGATAGGAGGTCCAGACATTGTTTGTTGTATCCTTGTTTGTCAAGGAGGACGATACCGCCTCCTTTGTCAGCTGGTTTGACAATTATGTTTTCATTTTTGCTTAATTCTTCCATTGCTTGTTTCTCCCGTCTTGTGATGTTGACATAGGGTTTGTTGGACGATGGTTTGATGTTGTCCACTTCTTTCAGAATAGCTTGTTCGAAGGCTAGTATTTCAAATGGGACCATGTGGTTTGGAGGGCAGAAGGTTGATTTAGGTCTTAAGCCGGTGTCACTTCTCGTGATCTCACTCCCTTGATTCTTAAAAAAGGCTTTGAGTTTGATTTTTCTACAAAACTCTGACAGTTCGCATTTGACCTTGAAGACATCCAGTGGAGGAGTGGGGACAAAACCTAGTCCTCTATTTAGTACGTCTTCTTGATCTTTCGTGAGTGTGATGTTGGCCAGGTTTATCACCAATGACTCGCGTTGCTGGGGCCCGGTTGTTCTTTGGACATGCTGCGGGTGTGCACTTGTCTCTCCTGTTCGTTCCAGGTTACTCCTTTTCTTCTTCCTCGTTGGGTGTGTTGGCCTCTCCCTAAAAAAGGAGGTGGTGGAGTATTCATCATGGGGCCCATGGTGTTAGGTCCCTGGAAATAGGGGTTCATCCAGCCTTGGTAGTTAGGTATAAACGGTTGGAAAAAATGCTGTGGTTGGTCATAGTAGCGTGGCATGGGCCAATTATTCCCTCGTCGACGTTGATTCCGTCTGAATTGACCTCTGCCTCGTCTAGGGTTGAAGCCATCATCGCTGCTCCAGTCAGAGTTATTGCTGGATGTATCTCCTGAGGAATCATCATCATTTTGGTCAGGTATGGTATAGTCCTCTCTTGCGTAGGGGTGCATCTTTTCGACTGAGAACTTTTTAAGATCTTTACTCAGGTCCTCTGAACACCAGGGCGGATAAACTCAGTCGCCGGTGCTTGATGGATCACGAATGGCGTATTGGACGTGGCTCAAGGTGTCTTTCTTCAGTAGGGAGAGCCTTGGTTAGATCTATTCGCCACCGAAGAGAATGCGCAATGTCATCAGTTATGCGTGTTGGAATTTCCAAGGCGGCACTCGCTCGAAGACGCTTTTCGTCGCGAGTCGAATTGCGGTCTATTGCATGCCTTTCCGCCTATATCACTTCTGCCCTGAGTGCTGAAGAAGATTCGGTGCGACCGGGCCCAAGTCATCCTTGTGGCTCCGGATTGGGCACAAGGATACTGGTATCCCGAGCTACTCAGCATGGTCATCGATCCTCCGATCAGACTGCCTCTTCGGGAGGATCTTCTGTCGCAGCAGCAGGGGACGGTCCTCCACCTGAACCTGTCCAGCCTCCACCTCCATGCGTGGAGATTGAGCAGCGACCGTTGACAGCCTTCGATCTTCCTCCCGAAGTCTGTGATGTCATTCTGGCAGCCAGGCATCCCTCCACTAATATGGTATACTCCTGCAGGTGGAACAAGTTTGTGGCATGGTGCACAACTAAGGCTGTGGATTCCCTCTCTGCCCTTCTTTCTGAAGTCTTTCTTTGGACCAGCAGGGCTCTGCTCTGGGCACTATCAAAGGTTATCTTTCGGCCATCTCCGCCTTTTTACGGCTTCCAGATCAGCCTTCTCTTTTTAAGTCTCTGGTTGTTAACTGTTTACTAAAAGGCATTAAGCACACATTTCCTCCCGTGCTGTTCATAATGCCTCAATGGGACTTAAACCTTGTCTTGACATATCTGATGTTCGCTCCCTTCGAGCCCCTTCATACCTGTCCTTTGCGTCTTCTCACTCTCAAAACGGCCTTCCTGGTAGCTATCACCTCTGCCAGAAGAGTGGGTGAGCTCCAGGCTCTTTCTTCTAAACCTACTTTCCTTTCTGTTCATCTGGACATGGTGGTTCTAAGGACCCGTCCGCCTTCGAAAGAGGAGGAGAGGCTCCACCGTTTGGACCCAGCGTTCTACCTGCAGCGCACACAACAGTTCCGGGTGGATGACCAGCTCTTTGTTGGCTACGTGGGCGCCAAAAGAGGTCGGGTTGTGCACAAGCGGACCATCTCTCGGTGGGTCGTTCTCTGCATCAAGGCCTGTTACTTGTTGGCTAAGAAGGAGCCTCCTGTGGGGCTGCGTGCCCATTCTACCAGGGCAACGGCAGCCACTACTGCACACGTTTACCAAGCATTACTGCCTTGACAGTCAATTCCGGAGGGACGGCTTCTTTGGCCGTTCTGTTCTCCGCGACTTTCTGGTGTAATCTTGTTCGCAGACCCACCACCGGGGTTGGTATTGCTTGGGTATGTATTCTAAGGTAAGGAATCTATCACTAACGTGTCTATATCAGATGCACAAGTTACTTGTGTAACGATATATCTGTAAGAGACATTAGTTAGTGAGAGATTCCTTACCGCCCGCCCATCTGGAACACTTTATTTAAAATGGCCGATTAGAAACAATAAAGTTGTTGGTGATCAAACCTGCAGGACAGGCGAAACGCGTCCTACCAGCTGACTGATTACATTTATTTGGCGAGTACACGGCATCGTCAATCCTTATTTCTATGAGGAAAATGCAATAATATATATATATATATATATATATATATATATATATATATATATATATATATATATATATTATCTACTGCCGGTCGCCAGTAGATAGTTATAGTTAAGACCGTGTTTCCATAGGAAATCTCAAAATTCTATTTTGAATAACCTTGGCGCCGGTTGACGAATCCTCGCGAAATTTTCAAAACTAATTGGGCGCTCCGTTCAGCTCCTACCCTGAAAGTCTCGGGGTGATTCGTCAAGCGGGGGCCGAGAAAAAAGGGGGGTCCCAAATCGCGTTTTCCCCATACATTTTTCCATAAGACCTTTAGACACAGCTACAGCCCGATCGGCAGAACACAATTACTTGACATTTGGCAGAGAGGTAGCCATAAGGTCAAGGAAGTGCCTTTCGCAGGTCTGGTGTAAATCTGTTCAGTATTTCCTGAGAAATTAGCATTTAAAAGCATACCAATATCTATACGCGCGCACCGTGCGCGCTGGGTGCGGGCACCCTGCTGTGCACGAGCGCAATTCTGATTGGTTGTTAGTTGTCGGTAAACATTCGAATCGGTCGAAACCAGGAAGTGTCGGCCGCCATTTTGTCTCTCGCAGTCTGAGGGGGTGAAAATCAAAGATGGAGAACGTGAAAATGGGGCATAGTGGACAGTTCCTGACCCCCTAGCCTTGGTCAGGGGGTCACAGAAGGACCCCCAAGGGAAAAAAAAACATTTTTTTTTTTTTAAATCGCGAGGTGCGCGCGCGCACTGCGAACCGTGGGCGCTCGGTGCGCAACGCGCACCGTGCGCGCATGGTTCGCAGTGCGCGCTGGGTGCGCGCACCTCGCGATTTAAAAAAAAAAAAATGATTTTTTTTTCCCTTGGGGGACGGTGTAAAACCTGAAAAAAAAAAAAATAAATAAAAACATAACTTAGCATTTAAAAAACTGTACAAATTCACTTAAAAAACCATAGGTTTCACACACGTTATAGTTAGGAATTAGCATTTAAAAAACCTTGCAAATTCACTTAAAAAACCATAGGTTTCACACAGGTTATAGTTAGGTGGACATTTCACTCGTAAAAAAACAATGAAATTCCCCCGTTATAGTTAGTGCAGGCAACTATAACTCACGCGACCGCAATCCTCTGCTGATGACGTCAGATATTACATCACTGATGACATATGTGTCTTTATGAAAAATAAATATTTGTAATATATGTATAGCTAAAGATTAATGGAAGAAGACATGGGTAAATAAGTGTCTAAATACAGTGATGTAATATCTGACGTCATCAGCAGAGGATTGCGGTCGCGTGAGTTATAGTTGCCTGCACTAACTATAACGGGGGAATTTCATTGGTTTTTTACGAGGGAAATGTCCAGCTAATTATAACATGTGTGAAACCTATGGTTTTTTAAGTGAATTTGCAAGGTTTTTTAAAATGCTAATTGCTAACTATAACGTGTGTGAAACCTATGGTTTTTTTAAGTGATATGTATATATATATATCACTTAAAAAACCATAGGTTTCACACATGTTATAGTTAGCTGTACATTTCACTCGTAAAAAACCAATGAAATTCCACGTTATAGTTAGATCAGGTAACTATAACTTGCGCGCCCACAATAAACTGCTGATGACGTCACATATTACATCACTCATGACATGGTCAGTGACATCACTCATGACATCAATGATGACATCTGAAATTACACATTGTGGATTGTGGGCGCGCAAGTTATAGTTACCTGATCTAACTATAACGTGGAATTTCATTGGTTTTTTACGAGTGAAATGTACAGCTAACTATAACATGTGTGAAACCTATGGTTTTTTAAGTGAATTTGCAAGGTTTTTTAAATGCTAATTCCTAACTATAACATGTGTGAAACCTATGGTTTTTTAAGTGAATTTGTACGGTTTTTTAAATGCTAAGTTATGTATTTATTTTTTATTTTTTTTTCTGGTTTTTCACTGTGCGCACACCCTGCGCGCGCGCGCAGTCCATGCCGTGCGCGCCTCGCCTTTTTTTTACACAGTAACATTTGTTTTTTTCTCCCTTGTGGGTCCTTTAATTTATTTAATAAATGTGATTGTGACTTCTTTTTTTTTTATTTTATTTTTTTTTACCGTATGCGTACGGTAAGCTTACCGTACGCGCACCCCGCAATTTTTTTTTAAAATTGTTAAATGTATTTTTCATACTTTTTGGTCCTTCGTGAACCCCCTGACAAACGCTAGGGGGTCTGCAACTCCCTTCGTTGCCCCCTTTTCACGTTATCCACCTTAGTTTCTCAGTGCGAGAGACAGAAAATGGCGGCCGACACTTCCTGATTTCGACCGATTCGAATGTTTACAGTCATGTAACCACCAATCAGAATTGAGCTCGCGCACGGCACCGTACGCGTACGGTAAGCTTACGGTAAGCGCACGGAGCGCGCTTACAGATATATATATTGATTTAAATGCTATTTTCTCAGGACCTACTGAACAGATTTACACCAGACCTACAAAAGGCACATCCTTGACCTGAGGACTACCTCTCTGCCAAATTTCAAGTAATTCTGTTCAGCCGTTCGGGCTGTAGCTGTGTCTAAAGGTCCTATGGAAAAATGCATGGGGAAAACGCGTTTTGGGACCCCCCTTTATTCTCAGCCCCCGCTTGACGAATCCCCCCGAGACTTTCAGGGTAGGAGCGGAGCGTAGCGCCCCATTAGTTTTGAAAATTTCGCGAGGATTCGTCGACCGGCGCCAAAGTTATTCCAAATAGAATGTTGCGGATTTCCTATGGAAACAGGGTCCTAACTATAACTACCTACTGGCGACCGCCAGTAGGTTATATATATATATATATATATATATATATATATATATATATATATATATATATATATACACATATACATATACATTGGAGGGTCTTTTAAAATAATTCCACAAACGTTTTTTACATGGTGGACTACATATCCCAGAATACCTACAAGGGAGGGCTCAACTGAGCAGCCTATCAGGAGGCAATTGATTGAATAAAAGGTGTGGTCTAAACAAACACAATGTACTTTGTAAAATTAAGCCTTTGAAGAAGGAATCCTTCCGAAACGCGTCGGCTGCCCGAGATGTGATTGCTGGTATGCGGATGTACACTGTGGCCTGAGTGCTTCCCGAACCTGTGGGTAACTTGAAGCTTATATATATATATATCTACTGGCGGTCGCCAGTAGATAGTTATAGTTAGAACCGAGTTCCCATAGGAAATCTGAAAAATCTATTTTGAATAACTTTAGCGCCGGTTGACTTATCTTTGTGAAATTTTCAAAACTAATGGGGCGCTCCGCTCAGCTCCTACCCTGAAAGTCTCGGGGTGATTCGTCAAGCGGGGGCTGAGAAAAAAGGGGGGTCCCAAAACGCGTTTTCCCTATGCATTTTCCCATAGGACCTTTAGTCGAAGGTACAGCCCGAACGGCTGAACAGATTTAATTGAAATTTGGCAAAGAGGTAGTCCTCAGGTCAGGCATGTGCCTTTTGCTTAAATGGTGTAAATCCGTTCAGTAGTTCCTGAGAAAATCAAAAGTAAAATCACATATATATCTGGGCGGAGCCTAACCACACATCTCATCTTGAGATCTGATTGGCTGTCAGCACTTCATCCTAGAAGTGTTGGCAGCCATCTTGGGACCAATATACATGATAGCACCTCATTAAAAAGCATTGCAGTTAATAGAAGGTTTTAAGACTTAAGTTACATTATGAATCATTTGTTGATGGTACCATACTCATTTTAGGAATTGTGGTGTGTTCTAAGGTGATTTTACCATGTGAAAAAGCCTTCTGCTGTGATATCATGAATCATGTTTGAGAGAAAACTATTTTCTCATGCTTTTCCCACAGAGGGTTGGAATGTGGTCTATAAGCTAACTGAGCGCATATTTTCTGTAAATTCACATTATCTTTCTCAGTCATGTGAGAATGAAGTCTGACATTCTCAGTAAAACATGTACATCCAACAAGGGCAGAGACTGTCAGTTGATTCCTTTGTGTTCTACTGCAGCTTCCCAGAGTGTTCTAAAGAACAACTAGAGCGCTAACAGTCCTACTTATGACAAACGTATGGCACACCTGAAGCCATCTTGGTTGGAATAAAGTGGTAATTCTTAAAACATTTAATTTAAAAAGGAACAAAATGAGGGGGTTCATTTTGCCATAGAAAGTATGATTAGTGCTGCAGAAAGAAAAATTAGGGCACATTTTGAGTGACTTCTCAAATCCTCTTCTATTTCATTAAAAACTTCTGACATGCAGACTGAAACATGCACTTTCAATACCAGCAGCAGACTTCCCTGGTGAGCAGTAGCTTTACTACAGTGATCCAGTGATCTAATAAGCAACTAGAGTGCTAACATTCAGAATTTATGACAAATGTGTGACACATCTGATTGCCTTCTTGATGGAACCAAGTAAAAAACTGAAAGTATTTCCTACTGAGGAGACTGCAGTAAATGAGGAAATTAGGAAACTTCATAACAAATAAATCTCCCAAGATGGCCACCAGAGACAAAAGAGCCCAAATGTAGCCCAAATATCACCCAGATGTAGCCCAAGTATAGCCCAATGACAGAATGTCCCAGAGTGTTCTAACGAACAACTAGAGCGCTAACAGTCTTACTTATGACAAAAGTATGGCACACCTGAAGCCATCTTGATTGGAATAAAGTGGTAACACTTAAAACATTTAATTTACAAAGGAACAAAATGAGGGGGTTCATTTTGCCATAGAAATTATGATTAGTTCTGCAGAAAGAAAAATTAGGGCACATTTTGACTTCTCAAATCCTCTTCTATTTCATAAACAAATTCTGACATGCAGACTGCAACATGCACTTTGAATACCAGCAACAGACTTCCCTGGTGAGCAGTAGTTTTACTACAGTGATCTAATGAGCAACTAGAGTGCTAACATTCAGAATTTATGGCAAATGTGTGACACATCTGAATGCCTTCTTGATGGAACCAAAATAAAAAACTGAAAGTATTCCCACTGAGGAGACTGCAGTAAATGAGGAAATTAGGAAACTTCATAACAAATAAATCTCCCAAGATGGCCAACAGAGACAAAAGAGCCCAAATGTAGCCCAAGTATAGCCTAATGACAAAATGTCCCAGAGTGTTTTTAAGAACAACTAGAGCGCTTACTGTCTTACTTATGACAAAAGTATGGCACACCTGAAGCCATCTTGATTGGAATAAACTGGTAACACTTAAAACATTTAATTTAAAAAGGAACACAATGAGGGTTTCATTTTGCCATAGAAATTATGATTAGTGCTGAAGAAAGAAAAATTAGGGCACATTTTGAGTGACTTCTCAAATCCTCTTCTATTTCATTAAAAAATTCTGATATGCAGACTGAAACATGCACTTTTAATACCAGCAGCAGACTTCCGTGGTGAGCAGTAGCTTTACTACAGTGATCTAATGAGCAACTAGAGTGCTAACATTCAGAATTTATGGCAAATGTGTGACATATCTGAATACCTTCTTGATGGAATCAAAGTAAAAAACGGAAAACATTTCCTACTGAGGAGACTGCAGTAAATGAGGAATTTAGGAAACTTCATAACAAATAAATCTCCCATGATGCCCACCAGACACAAAAGAGCCTAAATGCAGCACAAATATCACCCAGATGTAGCCCACATGTAGCCCAATGACAGAAGTGTTTAAAACACTTATTTTTTGTGTATTTGCAGTTTTATATAGTGCAGACTTGTCAGGTATTGGAATGCTTTACATGAGCATTGGTTACATCACACAAGATCAAATTCATTTTTGTTGTAGACATGGGGAGATTAAGTGATTTGACCACAATCACAGAATGTTGAACTGAAGCAGAAACTCCAACCTGGTTCCCCAGTTGCAAAGTCTGCAGCTCTGGAAGTAACACCACATCCTCTTGCCAAGGTGCAACATTTAATCAAGTGGTCAACTGGATACAAAAACATAAAGATTACAAATAATTTAAAAGTTCTTTGTCGCTATTTGAAAACTCAGAAAATATGTCCTCATTTTAGTTTTTTAGAGCACTAACCATAATTTTGATGCAAATAAGACCCTCTCATATATGTAATTTCTAAAGGAAATACTCTAGGTATTACAGTTTTGATTACATCAAGATGACGTCAGGCGTTCCACACTTTTGTAATAAATATAGAATGTTAGCAATCTAGTTGTTCATTGGGATACTGTTGAGAGGCAGAGGCCAGGGGCACGGACTCTGAAAATTGAAGGCAGGTAGGAGAGTGCAGAGGCAACAATTTGACCACACTGGGCAGGCAGGAAGGGCAGTGGCAGCACAACAGACTATGGAGGGCAGTGGAAAGGGGGGACAGGGGCAACAAACCAACAATACAGGACTGGCAAGAGAGGCTGTGGCAATATAATAGACCATTGTGGGCAGAAGGAAGAGGCAGTGGTAGTACAACCATACATGCCAACAGACCCGTTTCAGCCAGGAAACGTCCAATGTTTTTAAGCTCAAAAGGGCTTTATTTGATCTGTCTCCTGTCTACAATCTCCTCTTTTTCAATGTAACTCAAAGGGGAAAATCAAAACCCCAGTTTTTTTTTCAAAATCTCCCTCTTACCAAGTTCAAAATGTTCGCAAGTATGGTACATTGAATCATGGTAGGCAGGAGGAATTGGGGTAGGGACATGGACTCGGATAACAGAGGACAGGAGGGACATGGAGAGGTGCACCAAACTGACCCTGCAGGGCAGGCATCAGGGTTTGCAGCAGCACAATACACCACACAGCGCATGCGGGACGGGAGTGCAGCACAACAATCCATAGAAAGCAATAGGGAGGGGACAGGACCATGCACATGGACAACAGAGAACAGATGGGAAAGAGGCAATGGTAGCTAGCTGACCATAATGGACAGACAGGAGAGAAAGCTGCAGCATAACAGACCATAAAGGGCAGGAGGGACGGATCAGGGGCATTACAATGGAACAGACAAGCCAGGAGGGAGGGAATAGGGGGTCTGCACATGGAAACAGAGGGCTGGGGGCAAGGTGGCAGGGCAGGAGCAGCAAGATGTCCATGGAGGTCAGGCAGGATGGGCACTAGAAACAAGACACACCATGGAGAGTAACAATGAGACTATGGTGGCATACACACAGACCATGGAGGGAAGGTGGGAGGGGGTCAGGGGCAGCTAGCTGACCACACAGGGAAGGTGGGAGGGGCCATGGCAGCACAGAAGACCATGCATGGCAAGCGGGAGGGTTAGTGGCAGCACAATGGCTATGATGGGCAAGAAGGAGGGTGCATGGAACATAGTGGGCAAAAATGATGGAGCAGGGGCATGCACAAAGACATCGGAGGGCAGGGGGAAGGAGAATAGGGGCAGCAAGCTAAACACAGAGGCTAAGCAGGAGGTCAATGATGGGCCATAGAATTGGGCAATGGAGGGCAGGAGGAGTGGACTGGTACATCATGCTAAATGGAGGGCAGTGGCAGCACATCAGACCATGCATGGCAGGAGGGAGGAGGCTAGTCCATGGATTCAGACAACCGAGGATAGGGAGGAGGTGGATGGGGCAGCAAGCGAACTGTTCAGAGAAGGTGGGTATTAGGAACTTTATTGTTTTTAAAATGTGTGTCTGTGCGAACTACTTAAAATATGAACAAGTATGCAGCATAATCTCACTTTTATTCAGGAAGAAGAGGACGTTTGTGACTGTGACTCCGGGCTCACTTGGCAGAAACTCCCCCTGACCCTCCACCCCCATCGCAAAATGTAATGCCCGTGAAAAAGGAAGGTGGACGCCGTGTTATATAGAACATAGTCCTGAGAGCACGATTGAAAATTAAAACTAGATATAGTATATGGTATAAACTATGCACCAAAAAGTGTGATATAAGATGAACCGGGGCGTGAAATATAATATGCAATACATTGTGCGCAATGACAGATTCATTGGAGAGCACGAGATAGCACAGGCACTAGCGCGTGCTATACGATATGCGCCGTGGAGTGTAATATGCACAGGGCAGTGTTGTGTAACATAACTAGTCTCTAAAGTTGTAATATAAAATATGTGCTGGGGAGTGTAACGTTGCATATGCACTGTGACAAAGATATGGATCCCAGATTGTAATATGTATGGCATAGCGCTGTGCGTTATAACATATACATCGAGGAAGGCACGTTAGATGGGGCAATATAACCCGTGCGAAGGCAAGTGTGGCATGACATATTCACGGGGTGGTGTTACAGTGCACATGGGCTAGAGAGTGTCATAGCATACGCACTAGCTGGTGGAATACAACACAGAGGTGTGAGGCAATCGGCGGGCACTGGTGGGTGTAGCACAGCATTGGGCTCAGCCAGGTGCACGCTGTGACTCTCAAGTGAGGTTCGTCTCCTTTCCAGAGAGTAAAATAAAAAGTATTACACATCCGGCGGTGGATGTGTTTTTTATTAACCGTGAGGGGGGTTTCTTGCATAGTTTGGTCGAATTTTTGTCGAATCCCCTTTGAATGGCTTGGTGTGCGTGTATATTAAATGTGCCCGTCAATAGCTACCCATGTTTGTATAAATAAACGACAAGGGTGTCTACTTGGAGAGTACCCACCGGCGGAGGCGCCGGGATTAGGCTCGGTAGGGCGTCAGACACGTCAGAGCTTCACTAGCGGTGTAAATACATTCCATGTGGATTTATTCTATGCATAGTCACCTTTTAATGAATATCACGCAAATCGTCATGGTGATGGGTACATACGGTTTGTCCAGCATGTCCTAGGTGTTTCTATAAATATATATATTTTTAAAATGATAAAAAACAAAGGCTGGCCCCGGGGGATGGGGTCCCCGGAGCCATAAGTGGCCTGAGGAGGGGGGCAACGCAGCCCCCTCCTAAAGAATTTAAATAAAAAAAAGGCCATGACCCGGGGGTTGGGGTCCCCGGGGCCGATTAAGGCCTTGGGAGGACCAAATTTATTTTTTTCAACAAAAAAAATTAGGGTGCAGGCCCTGGGGGATGGGGTCCCCAGGGCCAGTAAATTAGAAAAAGAAGGGGGGGCCACACAGCCCTCCTTCTTAAAAAAATAAAATAAATAAAAGACCGGCATCGCGCTGGAGGCCACGCCCCCTCCTTGCAGCACTCTGCAAACGCGCCCCCTGGCCAGTTGTAAGTTGGGGAATTAATTCCCCTTCAATACTGAGGGTCCCTGAGGGCCAACTAGCCCAACAGGTATCTCCAGTGTGCGCCAGGGAGCTGCGTTGCAGACAGGTGTTCTGAGGCCACACCCCTTTTTACACCTCTATGCAACGCAGCTCTGTGGCGCTTACTGGAGGTACCTAGTGGGCTACTTTGACCCTAGGGACCCTTAGGATTCAAGGGGACTTAATCTCTCAACTCAGAACGGCCTGAGGTGACGTGTGCAAACCCGCCCTGTGGCACGTTTTAAGTTGGGGAAATAATTCCCTTTCAATCCTGAGGGACCCTGGGGGCCAACTAGCCCACCAGGTGCTTCCAGTAAGCACCACTCCGCTGCGTTGCAGAGAGGTGGTCTAGGCAGTGCCCCTTTTTACATCTCTCTGCAACGCAGCTCCGTGGCGCTTACTGGAGGTACCTAGTGGTCTCGTTGGACCCTAGGGACCCTCAGGATTCAAGGGGACTTAATCTCCCAACTTAAAACGGCCACAGGGCGTGTTAACACAGTGGGGAAGTGAGGGGACGGGGCCTGAGGTGACGTGTGCAAACACGCCCTGTGGCGCGTTTTAAGAGGTAGTTTTAATCCCCTGCCCTATTGTATACTAGGGGCTTACAGAAGAGGTCATGCTGATCACAGGGGGACCCCAACGCATAGGCAGACTCAGTTACCACCAGTATCGTCTGAAAAAGTTGAGGGTACAGGATGATTTTGCAACAAGGCTTCTTTCTGCTCTTCTGTTTGTTCTTTCTACACGTTATCCTTCTTCCTGCACTTTTCTTCGTCTTTGAGGACTTCTGTTGCTTCTTTCTGCATTTCTTTTTTTTCCTTCTGTGCGGTTTTCTTCTTTCTTCACATGTCCTATCTCTGTTGGCATAGTTAGGAATTAGCATTTAAAAAACCTTAGAAATTCACTGAAAAAACCATAGGTTTCAGGGGCGTTATAGTTAGCTGACTTTTCACTCGTACAAAACCATTGAAATTCCCCCGTTATAGTTAGTTCAGCTAACTATAACTCGCGCGCCCGCAATGCACTGCTGATGACGTCATATATTACATCACTCATGACATGGTCAGTGACATCACTCATGACATCGCTGATGACATCACTAATGACATCACTGATGACATCATCCTTGTGATAGAGTGGCAGACCTCCTCTTCCCCTAATATAACCTTTGATACACACATTCAAAAATAGAAACTACAATGTTCAAAACAATGGACATACCAATACCAGTTACAACAACCTATTCAGTAATTCTAAGATCCACATACACATCCACTCATTCACCAACAGTCCTATACAGTCACTCATACATGTATTCACTCATCATATGTACTCACACACCTATACATCCTGTTACACAACGCCACTCATCCATAGAGTTAGTCACACACATAGTCACTCATGCTAATAAAGAATCAAACCTCCATTTACTTGCATATACAGTTATACACACACCACCACACCTACTTCTACAGAAACTTACACATACTTAGTCTTTTAAACAATCCCTTATAGAAACACATACTTATTCATACAGGAACTCTTTCAATCTCTCACTCTCACATATACTCACTTATATACACCAATAGTCACATATACTAGTTTAAAACATATGTAGTTACTCATAAAGACACTATTTTTTTGGGGGAAATATTTTTATTAAGTTTGCAAACAAAAAGGAAAATAAACACCACTCAACCAGTGTAAGGCTTAGCAGAAAATTACTCCATACGTATTCCAACAATTCAGCACAGGTACAGTAGAGACATAAAGACATTCCAAATGTATCATACAGTCGTTCCCATCCCCAACCACTGTTAGCGAAGGGATAACTAGTCTTGGTCACTGAGTTCAGATTCTGATGTATCGAGTGGGGGCTCACAAATGTTCCGTCTGTACACATTCCATCTACCCCACACCTGGGACCAATTCTTTGGGGCACCCTCTGTGTACATATTCAGTTTTTTCAACCACCATTACATGGTCCATGTCCTGGATCCATTGCGCCAGGGTAGGTGCCTGCCCGGATCCCCATCGCTGGGCTATATTGCGTTTTGCCAGCATGAGCCCTAACGTCACCCAGAGCTGTGTCACTCTCTTGTGGTCCGTCTGTTCCCAGATATTGAGGAGACCGTGCCGAGGCTCCGGGAGCGTCAGGACTCTAGTCACCTGGGAGAGCGTATGCAACACCCCTTTCCAATAAAGCGCTATGACAGAGCACTCCCATAAGGTGTGAAGGAAGGTTCCCTCGTGGCCACAGTTCCTGAGACATTGCGGGGATTCCGCCCGTTGCAATTTGAATAGGAGCGTACGGGTGTAGTAGGTGCGGTGCAGAATTTTAAGTTGGACAAGCCTAAATTTGGACGATATGCCCACTTCTTTGGGGGATGACAGCGCGGACTGCCACTCTGTCTCATCTAAGTCTCCGAGTTCTGCCTCCCACTTACTCTTAAGGATCAAGAAAGGATCAGGGCGATTATTTATTATTTTCCGGTATGTTAGGGACGTCGCTCTTTGAGTCAGATGTTCCGTGAGGAGCCGGTCCTCCAGGGGCGATGACTCCGGGAGCCGTGTCCCAGGTGGAATCGCCGTCCGGAGTGCGTGGTGGATTTGTAAGTATCGGAAATTCTCGGTATCCGCCAAGTCGTAGTCTGCCTGCAGTTGGGTAAAGGTAATCACCTCTCCCCGCTTCCAGAGGTCTCCGACCCTGGAGATACCAATAAGATCCCACTGGTGGAATCCCTTGGTAGTGCGCAGTACCCCAAGCTGTTTCGCGTCCCAGAGAGGCGTAGCCCGGGTAATCCTCCCCGCCCAGCCCAATGTCCGCTGAGCCGCAAACCATATCCGGAGGGTGTGCGCCGCGGGCCCTGCCGGGACGTGACCTCTTTTTGGGTTATAAAGGGCTCCCATCACCCCCTCTGCCCCTAGCAGTTGTCTATCCATACGGTACGCAGGATCGTCACTCGGCACATGGAGCCATTGGTTTATAATCATGAGTTGCGACGCCCAGTAATAGGTTTTAATATCTGGGAGGGCTATACCGCCATCATACCATCCACTGGTAAGCTTGTGGAGAGCTATCCGCGGCGCCTTGTCCTCCCATAGGAGACGAGTGAGTTCCGCGTTAATAGCCGTGAAATAAGAGGGCGCAACCGGGAAAGGGGTATTTTGTAGCACGTATAGGAATCTAGGGAGGGCAAGCATTTTGAAAAGAGAAGCCCTTCCCAGGAGTGTCAGGGGCAAGGCGCGCCAGTGTTTGACGTCGGTACGAAGCCGTTGGAGGGGCTTCATTAAATTTTCAGCCACAAATTTGTCGCGATCCGCCGTTACAAATATGCCAAGATATTTGAATCCGTCATGGGCCACTAGAATATTACAGCCCCTCGGAGGGCGGGGAGCCCCGGAGCATATAGAGGATGGACTTCTCCCAGTTGATCTCATATCCCGACCTCTTCCCGTACGACGCACATATGTCGAGGAGGCATGCGATGGAGCGTGCCGGCGAGGCCAGGTAAAGCAGAACATCGTCCGCATATAGGGAGATACGATCCTCCCATCCCATCGTCCATTTGAGGCCACGGATCACAGGGTCCTGTCGCACCCACGCCGCCAAGGGCTCCAGAGCCAGAGCAAAAAGGAGCGGGGAAAGGGGGCACCCCTGTCTCATAAAGACACTATTGAGACAGTCTATCACTCACTAACACACCCATGCACACACTCATCCACTCACACAGTCCTGCACAAATGCTGTCTTCAACACATACAAACAGTGAGTCACTCGTTCATGCACCTATGCACTACGTAATACCCCCCACCGAACCATACAGACACTCAGACACTCATACTGATACTCAAAAAACCAACTAATAACCTATATAGACACTCATGTCGCTACTCACCAACCCATGCAGCCACTTATACACAAAGTGAGAGACTGATACAGATATTTACACATTTAAACATTACTCACTAAGCCATGTATTCGTTAAGATACACTTAATCAGTCAGTTATACAATCAATTTTTCAAAAACAAATCATCCATTTAGACACTTATATACCCATTTATTCTTCCATCGACCTTGAGATATACATATATAAAACATATGTAATTTTCAGAAAAACACACATTAACTGGGTGATGTCATCAGTGATGTCATTTGAGATGTCATCAGTGATGTCATGAGTGATGTCACTGACCATGTCATGAGTAATGTAATATGTGACGTCATCAGCAGTGCATTGCGGGCGCGCAAGTTATAGTTAGCTGAACTAACTATAACGGGGGAATTTCAATGGTTTTCTGCGAGTGAAAAGTCCAGCTAACTATAACGCCCCTGAAACCTATGGTTTTTTCAGTGAATATATATATACATTTGGTTTATAGCATTCCCTATGGTGAAATGATTTGGTTAAAGAGAATCTGTAGCACAAAAGAGGAACTATTAAAAGCACAACACAATAGCCGCTTAAGGTTCCTCGAACGTGGCTACTCTAAAAAATGCATAGAAGCAGCTATCACCAAATGCGCAAAGATTGACAGAACAGCTCTCCTTAAAATCAACTCTAACGAACCACCAATCTCCACTCCAAACCCCACACTTTGCACCGAAAATGAAGAATTTCGGATGATATTGAGATATAGTAGACAAAACGCTGAAATTAACAAAATTGTACAGAGTAGTTGGCCTTTGATTAGAAATGACCCCATTTTAGGCCCCACTGTCCCTGCTAAACTGTCCATTACCAACAGAAGGGCACCAAACATGCGCGACAAACTGGTACAGAATAATCCAACGATTAAATCCAAAGGTAGCTGGCTCAATCATAATATGTATGTATATATATATATATATATATATGTATGTATGTTTACCCAAGGTGATCCATTCGCTCGGCGCGCTCAACAGCTGGTGCTCTACGTAGGGGTCGGATCCAGACCCAATTTAAATATACAAAGCAAAGGACGTGGCACTCTGGAACTCGTTTTAAAGCAAAAATTTAATCCTTATCGCAACCTCCACAAACCAACGCGTTTCAGCCCTTGGCTTTTCTCACGGTTAGTGAGTCCTTTGTCTCTTTCACCCATTTATACCCACTGCTGCCATCATGCTGCATTGTGGGATTTGTAGTGAGGTGATAACAATATACACAAATTATATGTAAATAAATCATAATAGAAAATTAAATTGTGTTAGGCTTTACATTATGTTATCCTACTGACATTATTAGTATCAGTAGATCGATCTTTATCTTACATGTTTGAAAGTTACTAATTGATGTTATACATGCAAGTGAGATTAATTTATGATATTAAGTATTTAGTTGTGACTTGGTATAGTACCAGTTTTAAAGTCACTCTCTTTTGCGTTCTCACTTGTTCCTTTTATATTCTTAACCAATTTATATTATAGTTCAGGACAGTCTTTGAAATTATTTCTTATGTTCCTAGAGATGTACAAAGAGTTCCTCATCATTGTTAATGCCTTTCGGGGCCTTTGTTCTGAGTCTTATTATATATCTGGACTCCATCTGTCGCAATGATCTTGTTCGGTCTCCTCCTCTTTCTCGTGCTGGTGTCATATAAATCCCATAGTAGCACATCTTTTGCCAATCTCCATTCTTACATTTCTGCATGTGTTTCGCAGTGGCTTATGTCATGTCTCTATTCTTTACAGCACGTATGTGTTCCAGTATTCGTTTTTTTAGTGTACATGTCGTGCTGCCAATGTACTTCATACCGCAATCGCACTCGATCACATAGATTACGAAGCGGGAGGTACATAGAATGCTCTGTTCAATATTAGTGACACTCCCGTCAACTTCATCAAAGGTTTTCATATTTTTTCCGATTTTACATGCTTTGCATGTATTACACCTCCTGAATCCTTTGGTTTGATTTGCTAGCTAGTTACTTTTGGGCTTCTCCTGAAAATGATTTGTTGTTATCATGTCTTGTAAGGACTTTGTTTTCCTATATGTGACTGCAGGTCTTTGGCCTAGGATTTTTCCAATGTCTCCATCACCAGAGATAAGGTGCCAGTATTTTTGTATTTTCTTCAATATTACACCACTTTCTTTACTATAGGTAGTTGTGAATCTCGGTGCTTGTTATTTTCTATTTTCGTGTTCTACAGTCTTTGGAATTAGAATTTCTGTTCTTGATTTTTGATCAACCTTTTCCTTACATTTTCTCAAAGTTCTTTCATTGTATCCACGAGTTCTTAATCTCGCCATGGTTTCTGATATTTCCTTTTCAGCATCTTCCTCTTTAGAACAATTTCGTTTCATTCGTACAAATTCGCCATATGGGATGTTTTTTTTCAGGGGAATTGGGTGCTGTTTCTTTTCTGAATAGGGTGGTGTGTATTTGTTCATTTTCTATAAAGACTTTGGTGTCCAGAAATGCGATCTCTTGTTTGCTGGTTATATGTGTAAAGGATAGTCCAATATTATTTATTGACAATTTCTCAAAGTATTTTTGGAACTCTGTTTCCGTGCCATTCCAAATTAAAAACAGGTCGTCAATGAACCGGACCCATAGTACAATTTGTTCCAGTTCTGCTTGAAAGTTTGGACACCATGCAATTGTATTTTCCCACCATCCCATAACAGTATTCGCATAGTTCGGCGAAAATGAGATGCCCATGGCAGTACCGCATTGTTGTCTAAATAGTTCTTTCTTGAATAGAAATATATTGTTGGTCAGACATATTTCTATCATCTTCAAGAGCATCTGTGTATGTTTTAGATCCTTTATACTTCTCTGTTTCAGGAAATAACTACATGCTTCCATTCCTATGTTATGTTTGATGGAGGTGTATAACGATACTACATCTATGGTGATTAGGAGGTAGTTGTTGTTCGAAGTTATGCCGTTTAAGATTCTCAAAAAGTCTCCTGTGTCCTTTATGTAGGAGCTCATATTTTGGGCTATTGGGGCCAGGAACTTGTCCACATATTCGGATAGATTTTCATACAGTGAGTCGCAGGGGGAGACAATAGGTCTTCCTGGTGGCTGTTGTAAGGTTTTATGTATTTTCGGTAGAAAATATATGGTTGGTATTTGGGTAAAGTCCTTCATGAGGAACGTAAGTTCATTGGTACTAAGAAGACCATCATTATGCCATTTCTGCAGTTGTGTGTTTAATTGAATAGTCATTTTGTTGATTGGATTGGTCTTCAATCTGCAATAGTTAGTTGTATCATTCAACTGTCTCATGGCCTCTTTGATATACTCTGATGTATCCATGATTACAATATTCCCCCCCCTGTCAGCCAGTTTTATTGTAATTTCTTCATTCTCCGTTAGTTTTTTGATTGCTTCTCTTTCCACTTCAGCACGACATGTACACTAAAAAAACGAATACTGGAACACATACGTGCTGTAAAAGAATAGAGACATGACATATGCCACTGCGAAACACATGCAGAAATGTAAGAATGGAGATTGGCAAAAGATGTGCTACTATGGGATTTATATGACACCAGCACGAGAAAGAGGAGGAGACCGAACAAGATCATTGCGACAGATGGAGTCCAGATATTTAATAAGACTCAGAACAAAGGCCCCGAAGGCATTAACAATGATGAGGAACTCTTTGTACATCTCTAGGAACATAAAAAACAATCTCAAAGACTGTCCTGAACTATAATATCAATTTGTTAAGAATATAAAAGGAACAAGTGAGAACGCAAAAGAGAGTGACTTTAAAAGTGGTACTATACCAAGTCACAACTAAATACTTAATATCATAAATTAATCTCACTTGCATGTATAACATCAATTAGTAACTTTCAAACATGTAAGATAAAGATCGATCTACTGATACTAATAATGTCAGTAGGATGACATAATGTAAAGCCTAACACAATTTAATTTTCTATTATGATTTATTTACATATAATTTGTGTATATTGTTATCACCTCACTACAAATCCCACAATGCAGCATGATTGCAGCAGTGGGTATAAATGGGTGAAAGAGACAAAGGACTCACTAACCGTGAGAAAAGCCAAGGGCTGAAACGCGTTGGTTTGTGGAGGTTGCGATAAGGATTAAACTTTTGCTTTAAAACGAGTTCCAGAGTGCCACGTCCTTTGCTTTGTATATATATATATGTATATATATATATATATATATATATATATATATATCACTTAAAAAACCATAGGTTTCACACATGTTATAGTTAGGTGGACATGTCACTCGTAAAAAACCAATGAAATTCCACCGTTATAGTTAGTTCAGATAACTATAACTCGCGCGCCCGCAATCCAGTGCTCATGACGTCACATATTTCATCACTGATGACATGGTCAGTGGCATCACTCATGACATCACTGATGACATCATCCTTGTGATAGAGTGGCGGTCGCGCGAGTTTTAGTCATCTGAACTAACTATAACGGTGGAATTTCATTGGTTTTTTACGAGTGAAATGTCCACCTAACTATAACATGTATGAAACCTATGGTTTTTTAAGTGAATTTGCAAGGTTTTTTAAATGCTAATTCCTAACTATAACGTGTGTCAAACCTATGGTTTTTTAAGTGAATTTGTACGTTTTTTAAATGCAAATTTTTAAAAAAACTTTTTTTTAATGATTTATCACCATGGCAATTTAAAAAAAAAAAAATGTTTTTTCACCCTTCGGGGTCCTTTAGGGACCCCCTGACAAAGGCTAGGGGGTCAGGAACTCTCTACCCTGCCCCCTTTTCAGCGTCGGCACCTCTCTTTTTCACTCTCACACCCACAACAAACAAAATGGCGGCCGACACTTCCTGATTTCGACCGATTCGAACGTTGACTGACATGTAACCACCAATCAGAATTACGCTCGCGCACGTTAGGGTGGGCGCACGGTGCGCGGCTAGAGATATTTATGTGCTTTAACTGCGATTTTCTCAGGAACTACTGAACAGATTGACTCCATATATGCAAAAGGCACTTCCCTGACCTGAGGACTACCTCTCTGCCAAATTTCAAGTAATTCTGTTCAGCCGTTCGGGCTGTACCTTCGACTAAAGGTCCTATGGAAAGATGCATGGGGAAAATGTGTTTTGGGACCCCCCTTTTTTCTCGGCCCCCGCTTGACGAATCACCCCGAGACTTTCAGGGTAGGAGCTGAACGGAGCGCCCCATTAGTTTTGAAAATTTCGCGAGGATTTTCGTCAACCGGCGCCAAAGTTATTCAAAATCGAATTTTCAGATTTCCTATGGAAACACGGTCCTAACTATAACTATCTACTGGCGACCGCCAGTAGATTATATATATATATATATATATATATATATATATATATACATATATTTTTGTTATTGCTCCGGGATCCCAGCACGTGGGCGGGACTATTCAGTGCTTATGACTTTGAGTATACCCCTGGAAGAGAACTAGGATTACAGGTAAGTAACTTATAAGTTTTTTTAATAACCTCCAGCCAGGTCAGGGCGGGCCGCACTCCCGTGACATTGAAGGAGGAGGAGTGGTTGCTGTTGCATGAAGTGCGCATGACGGTTTGGCTGGCCATCTTTGAACGGCCAAACAATCATGCACACTTGGCATGTTCTTCACCGGGCTGTAATGCACATCCTGGGTGGAGAGCATGCAAGGGCTGTCAGTCCCCGTCTGAGTGCCAAATCACGGTGCTCTGACCAATCACGGGGCTGCTGTCATGGTGACATCAGCATCGTGATTAGCTTAGGAGAGCCTGGGTGCTGCAAGGAGCCAGCAGAACATAGAGGACGAAGAAGAGACCGGCAACGAGCAGGTAAGTCTTTTTTTTGTTTTCTTTCTATCCCCCTGCTCCACCCCCACGACCGTTACCTACAAGCCTCCACTGAAACACACTTTTTTGTTTTCATCATCAGACTTTGTTTGTGGGCTGGACATAATTGTATCCACATTGCATCACAAGCAAATTAATGACATTTACTGTTCTGCTCTGAAGGCAGCAGTGGCAGGGATATTCAGGGCTGTGCGTAGAACCGTACCTAATTTTTTTAGATAGAAACTTTTAAATATTAGACCCCAAATGTAAGCGGATATAGCCATTTAAACTTTTTAAGGCATTGATTCAGTCACTTTGAAAACTTCCCCACAGCACAATTGTTACAGGAATTTCTCTCGTTGATATGCTTTATAACATTAACATCTTAAACAAAAGTGTACCCATTGCTTTTTAATGGTGATTTTTAAATTAAGCTAGAGTGTCTTTAAAGGTACGGGCTCATAAATATGTATTTTCTGTTTTAACTGATTCCAAGACTTTCGCAGTTACATTTTAGAAGTTGAGTATTATGTTGAGACGCACCTTTGAATTTAACTTCTTATAAATAAGGAGTCACTATGTTGGTGGAGAACTACTTGACTCTAATCCATGTTTTGCAGGTGACTAGCATTCAGTCTTAAATTGAACTGAAGTAAATAATGCCTTCTGGTTTTACCATTTCATGCAGTTATTCTAATCGTGTCAAGTTGTTTTATTTTATAGTAAACAAGGGAAATTTATTTTGAATACATTGTCTACCTGTTTGTGAATGATAGTATATAAGCTAATTTTACTTTATAATTTCCGCATTTAGCAAAAAAAAGTTCTACACCAATCTAAACCATCTATTGCTAGGTTATTATTGCTACTTTGGTACATTTCCACGCTTGGAAATCTTTGTTTAGAAAAGGGGGGCCTTTTTAGTTCTCGCCTAGCGACGCAACGCATGCGCTGCTCGCCTTGGCGAGATCTATTGTTGTCGGTTTCTTGGTCGAAGGGGGACAAGACATGTGCACGCGTACGGCTGGCTCGCGGTGTTATCACCACTCCTGCTCACACAATACGCGTGCACCTCTCCTGTCTGGGCGCGGCGCGCTTACGTCAGATGCATTACTTATAAGACAATTCGGAGGACAGGAGATGTGCATGTGTACGGCTCGCGGCGTTATCACAACTTCTGCTCGCACCATACGCGTGCACATCTCCTGTCTGCGAGTGTTACACGAAGCCGTGGCTGGTAACACCTTACCCTTTAAACTGCTATTACTTTAATTACAAGTGAGAGAATGACACACGAAGGGAAAAAAAACACGTTCAAATACTGAAACGCTGCATACTCACTTCATCGTGCGCCATACCACCCCCTGAGCTGCCAGCCGCCACCTTAGCTACTACCGCTTCCGCCACTGCGCTCGTATGTACGGTGTATGTTGCCACTCGTCGCCTCAGCTGCCGCTTTGCCAGCGTTCGCGCATGCGTAAGCCACTGCCTCACTCACACCTGCGGCTCTAAAGAGAAGGCGGAGGAGTAATTTGACAAACTAGACCACATACTACTAAATAGCCAAACAGATGTGACGGCCATATTGGATGTAGCTGTACTTTCTCCGTGATTAGCTACCCAAGTGACCTTGCGGACACGTCCCTTTTATAGGAGTTTGTCAACTAATGCTTCATCTTGCCCACTGAGCTCACATATAAGCCATTGGAGAGAATTGTGATTAATAGAAAATGAGCGGATTAAGAGGAGGGGGGTTCTTCGCTGACAGTCACTATCAATCGCGCAGGCAGACGAGGCTGGTAACACGCTACCCTTTAAACTGCAATTAATTTAATTACAAGTGAGAGAATGATGCTCAAAGGGGAAAAAAAAAGCGCGTGGAAATACTGAAACGCAGCATACTCACTTTATTGTGCGCCATACCACCCCCTTAGCTGCCAGCACCCACAACACTTTTCACCCTGGACTCTACATTTAAATAGTCGCAAGGAGTTTCCAGGCAGGGCGGCAGCTACATCTAATTAAATAACTTATTAAATAAGAGCACTGCTCTGGTAGCTCCTTTTTTACCATCATCTCCGACTCTGCATGTTTTTTAGGTCTTGCCTGACCCAGCGCATGCGCTGGTCTGGCGAGACTTATTGAGAGGGCTCCAAAAAGTGCTACCAGGCCAGCCTAGAGCTACAGTGCATGTGCGTGGGGGCGCGCGCGCCGCGCTTTACCACGATTACTTTCACTCTCGCGGCCGCAGGGCCGCTTTGATGTTTGATAGTGATCCGATCACTTTCACTAACGCGGCCGCACGGCCGCTTTGCATAGCCAATAGGTCTCGCTTTTGGGACCTTATAAGTATTTAGTTATGCAACTGTTGCATGGCTAAACACTTATAAGGTCCCAAAGGCGAGACCTATTGGCTATGCCAATGCTTGTTTCCTTTGCCAAACGATCAGCGCAGCTCCTTTCAAGGGGGGGAGGGAGGGGGGGGGGACTTCAACTTCATTTAATCTCCCCGTCCTGTTCCCCAAAATCAATTCCAGCCGGAGCGTTGTGAGATGGCAGAAGCCATGTCGAGCTGTATGTGTAAAGGGCGGCAGTTACATGCTACAAGTAAGTGACTTAGTAATTACATAGGAGCATTTCTTTTCAGCATGAATTTAAATGTTTTCCATTGTGGTTGGTACTTTTATGAGCTCCTAGATAATGTACGAAGTGGTATGTCTGAGCTGCTTTGTATGTGTTCTGAGGAATACTATCTTTTACCTTCTGCAGTGTTTATGTTCACGAGGACTTCTAAGAAACATTGGCATCTCTGCAACTGCATGTCCAAATGTAGCTCCGGGGAGTGTGTATATTAGGTTCTTTTTTGCAGTTTTATATAGCGCGAACTCGACCCGGAGGTACTGGGGTGCTTTACATGAGGAACAGTTACATTACACAAGGACACATTCATTTTTGGTAGGCATGTGGAGATTAAGTGATTTGCCCAGAATCACAGGAATCACAGAAGCATTTGCAATGTAATAGGTCTCGCATTACTAAAAGTTTGAGCTATTGGTGTTGCTAATAATAGTTTCATTATTGTTAGCAATGCAAATAGCTCAAACTTTCAGTAATGCGAGACCTATTGCATTGCAAATGCTTGTTCAAATATGGGTGAGCAAGTGAGTAGACTTAAAGAGCCGTGCTCTGACTAACTGCCTGCGTATAATGCTTTGTCCAACTGACCTAGCAGTTTTTTGGGACGGTAGAAAGCTTCAGTTGCACTTCTAGAATGGAAAGGGTATAAAATGGTAAGTCTGTACCAGAATGTTGGACATAATCTGGAAAGCAGTGTCCTCTTTTGATGCAGATTATATCTCAGGCGATCAACATTTCCAAATGCATTTGAATTTGTCCAGGTATTTGGTTATTTTGTTTTCTATGGAATGTTACTGTGTATCCTATTTAGTTAGTGTGCATGAAATGTAATTTTAAAATTAGTAGGTAGCCAACAAAGTTGTATTACTTTACAGTGCCATCTTATTTATGTACACTTATCAACTCCCATACGAAGGACTTGCTGATTATAAGGGTATTGTGATTTTTTTCTATTTAACGATTAGAATATTCTGCTCATGACATTGTCGTGCTCTTTCGTAGGTTGCGAAAGCATCATTTCAGAGAAACAATGATCCTTTAGATGCAGCCCTTTTCTACCTGGCCATGAAGAAAAAAGCAGTAGTTTGGGGTCTTTTTAGGTAAGTCTTCATAATTAACCACTCCAAATCCTGTTCATGATAAGTATAGCTAAAACTGGAAGTGAACTTTCAAAGAACAAAATCCCTATTTATGAGACTTTTATATTTGAGTTGTTTGCATATCTTCTGATGTCGAATCACAACAATACAAATGTTTCAGGCGAAATGTATTTATTTTGTATCTTGATAATTAAGGTCCCAGCATGACGAAAAGATGACTCGGTTTTTTAGCCAAAATTTCACAGAAGATAGGTGGCGCAAAGCAGCCTTGAAAAATGCATTTGCCCTAATGGGGAAGCAACGTTTTGATCAGTGCGCTGCATTTTTCTTATTGGCCGGATCCTTAAAAGATGCAATAGAGGTACGTGTTTCTACAGTCACTTTTCTGTGAAAAGTTTGTGTCGATGTCATACGTTTTTCTATATTCACCTTCGGAAATATTGTGGAAGTACATTGTTATTGTGTTTAAATGAATGATTATTTTCATATGTGATAACCTCACCTAGTCCGCATATTCAGACTTTTAGACGTATCTCTACGGTATTTAGAGACATCTTAAAAGCCTGATCCGTGCTGATGGATCTACATTAATGTCTCATCAAGCATCAGAGGATGGGTTCTTGAATTCATGTTTTGTGTCCATCCCATACTTCACTGTGGATTAAACCAACCTAAATGCATACCGCATTCCACAGGTTAGTTGTAGAGTTGGTGAGAACGCGCAAAATATGACAGGTACTGGTATTTTCCTGTTTGTACTGGATGCAGATGTGTTAGTCTCTTGGATACAGATGTGGTAGACCTTTTTTTTTAAAATAAACTTTATTTTTGTAATGGCTACTGCAGTCTGCAGATTTCTTAGATTAACTTTTGCACCGAGCAGCAGAACGGACCTGGAATATAGTTAAGCCATTCCTAGTCACTGATGCTATGATGGTATCCTACAAAGCCAAATTGCTGCCATGCGGTGTTTCCGCAAATAACCTATGTACGTAAGGTATGAAGAGTATGAATGTTAGTGAAGTTTTTACTCTAGATCTGGAGTCATGTTGATTTTTCCCAATCTAAAATTTTATATTTATTGTCTTTATTTGTAACATTTCGGATTTGGGGAAAAGTCTTCCCTAAATCATGGGGCCTTAAGCCCTGTGTAACTTGTTGACATGAATTGTTGGTCAGTGATACCCACAAAGAGTGTCCGTGGCATCTAGGTGAGTCATATCATCCAAAGTCTTATGAACTCTTTTGCTCACATCAATCCAAAGGCTATTCAGGAAAGAGCAGCCAGATTGATTGACTCCATTAAAGGATGTTCTAAATCACCCAGTAGGCAAACAACTTACTCTCAGACACATTCTAGATCTTATTGTCTGAGTCTCTTCTCAGCTTGACACTACAAGAATTGTAAGAAGCAGTATAAAAAATACAAGTGATTGCAAGTGAAGGGTGTTACCCAGAAACCGGTCCCAGGATACTTGTTTCCGGTTCAGGGAAGACCTGGCTTGGCAGTTCGGGCTGGACTGTTCCCATGAGGCACAGGGTTAAGACTGATTTGCACATAGTTGGGTCTGAACTGAAGTGGCGAAGTGAGCTAAAGAATGATGATGGATTCAACCCAGATCTGTGACTCTGGGTGCGTCTCTGAAAAGTTTCAGCGATGGTTAGAAGAGGAAGATGTGACAATAGTGGTTCACCTCTTCTTCTGAGTCTACTTCTTTGCTCGAGCCAATCATGTTCCCCAGAATCAACTCTTCATTAAGGAATGGCTTTTAAGGACAGTGTCTTAGCGATTTTTGCTAAAGCCCCCATTGAAATGATAAATTCAGCCACTAAGAAGTGTGGCAAGTTGGTTTGGTCAACACAATAATGACCCTGGCTGTGAAGCTGGTCTCAACCACGATTCTGAGAAAATCCTGCTTATTGCTGCCCTTGGCATCTTTGCTACCAGTTCCAGCACTGGTCTTCACATTGCTAGGACCTTTTGTTTAGGATCCATTATCTCCATTGCAGTCTTCTGCTCAACAAGTTTTGGATACTTCTAAAACCAGGTCACATTACTAAGTAGGAGAGACAGATTCCCTGAGGTTTCACTGGTTACTAAACAATTATCTTTTAAGAGAATGGAAGAACGTTTTGCTTCAGGCTTAGACCTTATTCAGATGCCACAAGGGTCTGTCACACAGAACAAGGTTTTCAGGATCTTA
The DNA here is from genome assembly GCF_964204655.1 of Triturus cristatus. NCBI lineage: Eukaryota > Metazoa > Chordata > Amphibia > Caudata > Salamandridae > Triturus > Triturus cristatus. Next base: position 405,018,955 of record NC_140583.1, on the reverse strand, counting down.
GCAATTTAGAATTCTTTCCAGAAATGTCTGCCTCCGTAAAGCATGTACAGTCACTTGCAGAAAGACTTTATATTCCAATTCACATGGTAGAGTCCATGAACAGAGACTCTGGCAGAAAATGAGGCATCAGAAGGGGATACTATGAGACTAATGTGGGTGAAGTGGCTAAGGTCTTAGACAATCCTATGTATGTATGTGGTATTTCTATATGCAGTAGAGCACTGTATTTCTTTTATTATTATTGATATCTGTTAACCTCTTCAGTGCCCATGACGAGATAGTCTCGTCATGGAGCACGGTTGCGCTGTGCCCATGACGAGACTATCTCGTCATGAACCCCACCCACTAGTGCAACGCCCGGCACAGGAGGGGGAAAGGGCGTGGCACTGAAGGGGTTATGCTGAAACAAATCACCCTCGAAAGGGTCTCTTGGCGCTGTTGCAACCTACACAGGCCAGAGTAAAATTAGCACAGATTATAGGGTCAAAGACCAGCATAAAGTCAGTGAGCGATTGGAGAGGTGGTTTGTTGGGGACTGTTAATGCATTGTGATATAGTAGTTTTTTAAAGAGGTGTGTTTCCTAAATGGAAGCAATGTTCAGGCGGTCCTGATGGAATCAGCATGGGATGCTGTCTGGTTAAGCACATGCTCAAATCACTTTCAAATTGTGTGAAGATGCATTCATTGCAAACTTGACTGGTTTAAGGAAAGAGTTTTCAGCTCTATCTAATGGGTCAAGATTACAATATCCCCACAGTTCAGGCTCGTATAAAACTGCTCTACATACTTGGGCCCTATATATTTCCAATGCTGGTGCAATAGGATATGTCGAAGCACTATTCGCAAATCTGACAATTGACACAGCTTTTTGTTTCATGTAGTGCCCCCAATCCATTTCAACAGTTTTCCATTTGATAGCCAAAAACCCCAAATATCTGGTCCACAGTGCTTGTGCTAGCTCTAAAGCCTGCTTGTAGATGTGACAAAGCACTGTTGGAATGGAACCATTCCCAGAGTTTTTATAAGAGTTGTTTGCTGTAAATTTTGATACGTTGTCGATCAGGCTTATGCGGCCTGGAATATGGACCTGGAACTTGTCTTGAGCCCTTTTTAAAAAAGGGGATAATTTCTCCGGAATGGGGCCTCCTCCTGCAGTTGTGTTTGACAGAATATGAATGTAGAAACCCCAAATCAGAGGTTGGGATCAATACAAGTCCGAAGAAATTCTTTCAAGCCCTGGGGCTTTCTCCACTTTCTGCTCATTCAGCGCATTAATGGGTTCTTCAAGAGTAAAGTGAAGTTTCTCCTTGCCAGTAATTCTACTGGTAGATGGGAATCCACTGCTATAAGTGCCTTCCGCTGACAGTGGCTCTGCATGAAGAACTGTAAAATGCTTGACTCATCCCCCCTCAGAAATATGGCTTTCTGGTTGGGCTTGGTCCTAACTACCACTGTGGGTAACCAGATGCAAGAACATCCTAATATCCTTCCCCTTCGTTGCCTCCAGCAAGTTCTCCCAAACCTTAGTCTCCCACTGAGCGTTGCAGTACTAATTATTCTAGTGTAATCTCGTCTGGCTCGTGTAATATCCAGTTTCACATTACTTTTTAGGGCTTTTATCATATCTGATTTCACCACTCTACAGTTTTTCTCGAACCATTTGTGGGATTTGGGAGTGTTTTTTTTTGATAAACAAGTTTTATTGTTTTAAACAGCACAATAACAAAAACAGTCTGGTATTCCGAATCAGTACTACACAGCACTACATTAGGAAGCACCCCCCGCTCCCCCCCGCCCCCAGAGTCCTCCCCCCAGCCCCTGAACCGCCCCATTAAGGTATGTTGCCTAGCCATTTCCCCCAAACCTTTCGGTATTTCTTGGGGCATCCTCGTGCCCGATAGAGAGTCCGTTCCTGCGCCGCGCACCAGTCCACCCCAGCGCCCCACTTGTCCACACTTGGCGGCAGCGGCTGCTTCCACGCCGCAGCAATGTCGCGCTTGGCCACCATCAAGGCCGTCATGAGAAACAGCTGCTCTGAGCGCGTGCCATCTAAGCCATCTGTGATGCCCAGCAGCGAGTGTCTCGGATCATGTGGCACCTCCCACCCCAGGACCTCCGTAAGTTCGGTCTCAATACCTCTCCAGAACCCCTCCAGGGCCGGGCAGGACCACACCATATGCAGGAAGTCTGCCGGGTCGGAACCACAGCGGGAGCAGGCCGCATCCCCGGAGAGGCCCGCACGGTGAAGGCGAGCCGGTGTGAGGTATGCCGCGTGGAGATAGTAAATTTGGATGAGTCGTAGCTTAGCGGAGGCCGTCACCAAGCGGGGGGCCATAAGGGCGTCCCGCCAGTCGGCCTCGTCCAGGGGACCCACCCATCCCTCCCAGCGCTCCTTAAGACCCGCGAGGGATGTAGGGGTGCAGTTAATGAGGGAGCGGTAGATCCTGGAAATGCCCCCCCTCCCCAGGTTGCCCAGCAGGACCTGAGCCTCCGGAGGGCTGTGATCCGGCAGCCGGACGTCCAATGGTGTGTAGGTGCGTATGGCGTGGCGCAGCTGGAGGTACCGGTAAAATTGGGAGGAGTGAAGGGAAAAACGCGCTTGCAGCTCCGAAAAGGAACACATCCGCCCTCCCCGCCAGACGTCCCCCAGCTGGGAAATGCCGATAAGATCCCATGATTTGAAGCCTTCCAGCTTTGTGACCTCCCGCAGCCACGTCCCGTGCCACAGGGGAGTGACCCGTGTCAACCGTCCCGTCCATCGGGTGAGGCGGAGCGCCGCTCTCCAGGACAGGAACACAGCCCTGGTGATGTCCGGGCAAGAAGCAGGGATGGGGGCGCCGTACAGGCGGTCTTGGATGTCGGAGAAGCCCAAGCCGTTAAGTTCCACCCTGTAGGCCGGATCGGACCAACCCCCTCCAAACCAGTCGTGAATGACCAGGAGGCGGGTGGCCATGTAGTAGAGGTAGAGATCAGACATGCCCAGGCCCCCGTCAAAGGTGGGAATGCGGCACGTCGACAGAGCCAGCCGTCGCCTCCCCTCGCCCCAGAGAAATCTCGTCACCATCCCGTCGAGCTCGCGGAACCACGGGCGCGGAAAGGAGAGGGGGGTGTTTTGCAAAACATACAGAAACCGGGGAAGGATCATCATTTTGTAGAGAGCGACCCTTCCCAGCGGGTTGAGGGGCAGCTGCTGCCACCGCGCCAGATCGACCTTGGCTCTCTTGACCAGGGGGGAGACGTTGAGCGCCCAACTTAGCTCCGGGAGGAGGGAGACCCAGATGCCCAGGTACTGAAATGATAAGCGACGCAGAGGGATGGTCTCCTGCCAGTCAAAGCATTCCCTGGAGGGGTGCAACGGCACCAGAACCGACTTCCGCGGGTTGAGGGAGAGACCCGACGCCTGGCCGAAGCGGCGCAGAATGGATAGTGCGCGTGGTCCGGAGCGCGCCGGGTCCCCCAGGTAGAGTAGGACATCGTCCGCATAGAGGGCGATTTTGTCGGCTGCCAGGCCGGGCCACTCCCACCCCCGAAGGAGGGGATCAGATCTAATCAAGGCAGCCAGAGGTTCCATCGCCAGAGCGAAGAGAAGGGGCGACAATGGGCAACCCTGCCTCGTCCCCCGGCCAATCCGGAAGGGCCTTGACAACGCACCATTGACCAGCACCCTGGCACGGGGCCGGGCATAGAGGACTCGCACCATCCCCATGAACCGGGGGCCAAAGCCCATGTGGGACAGGACGTCGAAGAGATAGGTCCACCCCACCGAATCGAAAGCCTTTTCGAAGTCAACGAGGAGTAGAGCGAGGTACGGGGTCAGTCGATGGTGATGGGCCAGAGCCACATGGAGACGGCGCAGACAGTGGCGCGTGCCCCGAGCGGGCATGAAGCCACATTGATCCGGGTGGACCAAGGTGGACAACATGGGCTTAAGTCGTTGGGCCAGGACCGCCGCGTAGAGTTTCACATCAGTGTTGATGAGTGAAATTGGGCGGTAGGCCGCTCTATCAGTGGGCGGCGGCGTGGATTTGGGCAAAACCACAATCGTGGCCAGGTCGGATTCCAAGGGGAAAGAACCCTTCTCCAGCGCCTCCGCATAGTGAGCTCTCAGCCGCGGGACCAGGGTGTCCCTGTAGGCCGCAAAGAATTCCTGGGGAAAACCGTCCGGTCCCGGCGTCTTCCCCGTTGACGTACGCCCGATAGCCTCCCCGATCTCCTCGACGGAGATGGGCGCCTCCAGGCCCTCCATTTCGTCCGGCCGAAGCCTGGCCAGGCAGGTGCTCCCGGCCGCGAGCAGGGCGTCCAGAGAAAGGTCCGGCGCACGCGCTCGGTAGAGCTGGGAATAGAATTGGGCAAATGCCTCTGACATCGCCACGGCGGAGGACTGGAGCACCCCCGAAGAGTCGGCAATCGCCGGAATGATGCGCGATGCCCTGGGGTAAGTGGCCAGGCGGTGCAACAGTGCGCCGTTCTTGTCACCCCAGCCGTACACCCTCGCCACCGAGGACTGCCAAAGAAGCTTGGCCGCCTCAAGGGACCGCTGACAAATCTCCTGACGAAGGAGCCGCAACTGTCGGTCCACCGCCGGGTCGTCATGCTCGGAGAGCGACCGCTCCAGCCGCAACGCCCGGGCCTCGCAAGCAGTGAGCTGCTGCAGCTGTGTCTGGCGGTGCCGCACCACCTGTGCCTTGGCCGCCCCCCTGATGGTTGCCTTGCAGGCCTCCCAAAGGGTGCCTGCCGACGAGACAGAACCCTCATTGGCACCATAGTAATGAGCGAGTTCAGTGCCAACCGCCTCGCGCACTGTCTTGTCCTGGAGGAACCAGGCGTTGAACCTCCACACCGGCCTGGCCATGTGAGGCGGGGGGCCCAGACCCAGGAGGACTGGTGAGTGGTCCGAGATGCCCCTGGGAAGGATGCGGACATCCTGGACGCTTCCGCACTCGGTGGGGGGGACAAAAATCATATCAATACGAGCGTGAGAGTGGTGAGCGGCTGAAGTGTGGGTGTATTGACGGTCGTGAGGATGCCAAAGCCTCCAGGCGTCGCAAAGGCCCTGGGCCTCCGCCCAACCCGCCAGCTGTCTCGCTCGCGCAGCGCGGGAGTCCGAAATCGGTCCCGACGAATCCAGCTGTGGGGCCAAGACCGCATTGAAGTCGCCCCCAAGCACGACAGCGCCCACGGGGAGAGATTCTAACAACGAGGCGGCGTGGGATAAAGCCTGCGACAGTCCCGAGGGAGGCACATAGAGTGAAAGGAAGCTGACCGGGCGACCCTCCAGCGTACCACAAATGGCAATCCCGATACCCAGGGGCGCGCGGGCCACCCTCTGGAGGACAAAGGGGAAGGAACGGCGCAGCAGGACCGCCACCCCGCGGGAACCACGGGAGAACCCCGAGTGCCACACCCGGTCGTAGCCATAGCGCGCCAAGAAAGGACATTTTTCCCCGAGGAGATGGGTCTCTTGAAGGAGGAGGACGTTGGCCCCAACGCGCTGAGCATACTTAAGGACCGCCGTGCGCTTAAGCCTATCCAGCAGGCCGTTCACATTCCAGGACAGGACGTGCAGCTGTGCCCTAGGGGTTACGTCAGCCATGGATACCACGGGTGCATCGGGACACTGCAGGGACGGAGCCACCCCAGGGGCCTCGGGAGGACATCATGTCGCATTGACGCGCAGGGAGGAAAGGAGGATCGCCCAGGACCCGCGGGGAAGGCTGGGGGCAGGCAACAGGGAACCAGGGGTGCCCGGCCGGGAGCGAGCGGCAGTAGACCGTGGGCAGGAGCCAGCGCGGAGCGCTGCAATGACGCCCGTGGGAGGAAGCCAAGGGGCGCCAGGACGGGAGCGGGCAGCAACAGGCCGTGTGTGTGGGCAAGCGCGGGGCTTTGCAGTAACGCTTGCGGGAAGCTGCGATGCGGCGCACCCAGGGAAGACCAGACATGAACGAAAAGGACCACCCCCCCTCGGAGGAATATCCAACAAAACAGCCAACAAAACCCACCCCATAACCCCCAACCCCCCACCCTACACTTCGAGAACTGAAGCATCTGTCGCCCTAACTTCAACAACTATTACAAAAGCCCCAAGCGAACGCTCGGGTGTCAAGAGCGTGGTGGACCCCTCCAGAAGTACGGATGCAAGTGTTCCGGCCCAGACTACTATTCATGAGCGGAAGTCCGCTGAGTCCAGGACCATGGCGGCGGCCCCAGCCGCGGGACCGGGCCACCAGAGCTGCTGCCAAGATAGAAGACCACCCCAAGTCAAATGACCGGGCTGCGGGAGAGATCAGAAAGGTCCACAGGCGCGATGAGGGGGGTCGGGGACTGGTCCGGCGGGCGCGGCGACCGGCTCCGGAGGCCCCCAGCCGCCTGAGAAGATGTCCCGGATGAGGCAGACGAGTCCCTCGGCATCCTGCCCGACCCGCTCATGGACCGATGCCCCGCCGACAACCCCCCCCTGGGCCGCCGGGACTGTGTGCGTCTTCCACGGCGTGGGCGAGGAGGCCTGGTTGTGTCCAGGTCCGTAGGCCTCCGGGCCGGGGACGCTCGCCCGGATTGGCGCAGGGGTCGCTCCTCAGTGAGCCAAGTCCAGGCCGCTCGAGGAGTATCGAAAAACAAGGTTTTATCCTGGAAGACCACACGGAGGCGGGCCGGGAATTGAAGTTGGTATCGAAGACCCAAGGAGCGCATCTTACGTTTCACCTCCAGGTATGATCGGCGTTGCTCTTGAACCTCCCGGGTGTAGTCGGGGAAAACCATGATGGTATGGTTATTAAAGGACAAAGGAGACTGTGCCCGCGCCTCCTTCAGGATAGCATCCCTGTCCCTGAAGTTGAGGATCCGCAGGATGAAGGGGCGCGGTGGGGCCCCCACCGGAGGCTTGGCGGCCAGCGACCGGTGCGCTCTTTCCACCACGAACCAGGTGGACAGGCTGGCCGCTGGCATCCAGGACTTAAACCATTTCTCAAGAAAGTCATCGGTGCGGCCAGATTCCACTCCCTCCGGAAAGCCCACCAGGCGGAGGTTGTTGCGGCGGGCCCGGTTTTCGGCATCCTCTGCCCGCCGATGCAGTTCCTTGGAGTGGGTCGTGAGCTCCCGGACCTGATCCTGGAGCTGCCGGATGTCGTCCTCCGCGGTCGAAATGCGGGACTCCGTCTCGGTGATGCGGGCCGTGGCATTGCGAAGATCCTGTCGGAGGAGCGCCACGTCCACCTTCACCTCCCCGACCATCCCCTCCAAGGACGTGCGGGAGGCGGTGATGGCCTGCAAAATGGCGGCAAGGTCCGTGCCGGGAGTCGGCGCCGCCTCCCCTCCAGCCCCCGGGGGCTCAGAGGTCGTGAAGCGATCAATCCTGGTCTGGTGGGGCGCGGCTGCCGACTTGGCACCCCTGTCCTTGCCCATGACTGCCCTCGGGGCGCGCGAGTCGGCACCCAGGCGCTGCGTGGTTCACCGTCTCAATGTCCCAACAGCCGGCCGGTGCGGATTCGAGGGGCAGGGGTGGTGTCTCAGATGCAGGGCCCGTGTCCAATCAAGCCCCCACAGCGGGCCCCCAGGCTCACTCCGGCGGCGCTCCCCCTCACGAGATTCAGCCAAACCCCCCCAAGGAGGGGGAAGGAAATAGGGGCCCTCTCCGCCCCGCAGAGGCCGACTCCCACAGGTGGCGACGGGGGAAGGGAGCGCAGGGATCCTCGTGTGGCGATGGGCCCCGCCGCCAACCACCTATGCCGGTACCTGTCGTGGGCCCTCCTCAAGGTCTCCGCCTGGGCGCAGTCTGTGCCAGTTCACGGCCGCCACAAGGAAGGAATCCAGGCCTGGCCCCACGAGGCCGCTCGCGCCAGTGCGCGCCTTTCTTCGCAGATCAGCAGTGTCTCTGGGTCCCCGCAGGTCTCAGGTGTCCCGCGGGCACCGCATGCACCCCTCCAGTCCGGGATCAGGATTCGGCAGCTCCAGGTGGGACCGGGACCTTCCTCCGCGGGTCCCGCACTGTAGGATCGGTCGCCGCCAGCCACACGGCCCGTGCCTCCCTTGGGCGCCGCGGCCTCGCGTAGTCCCCAGCGCCGGCCGCAGACACAGCCAGCTGCGTCCCCTGCGGCCGCTCAGCGACCGTCGGCAGAACTCGGGCCAGGGAGCAAAGAAACGGCCCAAAATGACACCGAGTGTAGTGCCCCAGTCCCGCAGCAGATAGGGACCTCTGGGGCGCTGCTAGGCCAGCGGAGCACGGATCAGTCCGGATGCGAGGGGTCGAGCATCGGGAGCCTCACGTAAGTGCGGCCATCTTGCGGTGCGCCACCTAGCGCTCCCATTTGGGAGTGTTTTTATGAGATATAACCTGTCTCACAAAGAATGATTTCAGATTTCCAAACAAAATATTGTGGATGGAATTATCTGGGAAGAAGTACAGGACAGATCGTTTATTGTCAGATGTGCACTATGAACTGCATCATAAATCCCTCGCAATGTATCCTCAGTATTTGAGATATCAACCCATCTTACATTAGGCATATTGTTGATCAGGACTGTTGCATTAGAGGCTGGTGATCCAGGGCATGAGGTGTGCTTAATCTGTAACCTGTTTAGTTTTAGTGCATGTTGGAAACGATCTCTTTCTTGGCGAACCATGACCTCCATGTCAATCAACTCGTGCAAAATCCTGACATTAAGGAGTGTGTAGCCGATGTTGCTAGTATAATCCCCCCCCTTTTGAAAGTTGGGTTGGCGTTAGAATCCAGGCTAGAGCGGACATTGCATGCCCTTAGGCCGTAGGATACTACTAAATCTGCTACTTGTAGGGCAGTGGAGCTCATCCTAAGGTTTCTCTTAAGAGAAGGGTGTGGAGGTATTCCCCAGCATTCAATTTCTAGCCGAGTCAACTCTATCAAAGGTTTGTATGGCTCAAAGCTGGAGTTAAAGCTGCAGTTAAAGTCCCCTGCAGTAACTATATAGTGGCCAGTTTCATTAATGAATTCAGGATTTCCAGGGTTTGAGATGGTTTGTTGAAGGGAGAGTACCTGTTGTAGATATTCACCAGAATATAAGGAGTCCCATGCTTTTGGGTCAGTTTCATGGCAAGCAGATTGTGAGAGTTGGTAGCAATGACCTTCACTAGACTGTTAAGGGATGCCTTTATCCTTATCATGTGACCTCCCGACAGCCTTCCACCTTTGGAAGAGAGGGCTTCAGTGCTGTACATGAATAGCCCTATTTATAAATCTTGTCAATCGCCCGTGATTCCTGTAGAATACACATCTGGAAACCCTGCATAAAGCAACCCCAGTCTTCATCCACCAATTTGGACTTAATTACTGCTACATTCCAGCTCAGTATTTGAAGGCCAGTCAAATTCACATGCAAGCAATGGGCTGGGGGCAGGTGACAGCCCATGTTATCAAAATCGGGTAAAGTAATGAGAGCATGACCCCGGGAATCTTAAGGAAGGCAGAATCTTGCTGTACTTGCCGGGGGAAAGGTTTTAGAGATTACTATATTGTTGGACTGTGATTCGATTTCAATAGCAGTTGATGCGGAGTAAGGGGGAGCTAAAATAGACTAATTGTGGAGTCAATCTGCAGCAGCCAAGCCGCTGTCGGCAGGATGAATCATGGAAGGCATGGCAGGTGTATCTTATTCCATTGCAGGTAATACCATTATTCCCCCTTAAATCCTCACTGCTCTCAGCGGCCACAGGCGGCCTTTCAGCAAATTCTATATCCTTTGGGGTGGGGGGGGGTGGGGGTGAGTGCGCAAATCCAAAGAAATTAGACCCGCTACCATATCTTTTGCACTCAATTTTAGTTCAATGTAATCATCTTCGTCCACCTGAAAGAGAATCATTTCATGCTGAGAATATCTAAATATACAATCCAATAGCATTGCCCGACATCTCTTATCCAATAAAGGACCTTATTCTTCAGAGAAGCTTTGTCTTCAGATGAGAAAAGTGATAATGTTGAAACTTTGATCATGTAGACAGTATGACCCGGGTGTGGACGCAAAGTGCTCGAGGCCCCCAAAATTGTGGCATCTTTTGGGCACATGGAAATGTTAAATATAGAGTTAGTTAGAAATCTCTGGCCCAATAGTAAAGAACTTGGGTTCTGGCATGTCACCTGAACAGCTTCCCTATAGGGATTTAGGGTCATGGAGAGATTCTTGTGTGGATGTCTTTGGGTACGCTGGATTGGAAATGTTAGGGGACCCATGGCAATAGGACGTGAAGTGCAAGGCAGCGCAGGCCAACCAACGTCCTCTGACAGTCTATTAGAGGGCCCCCTGGATAAAGCCTCATCCGTCATCTGTCAGGAAGTAAGCAGAAGAGCTTCCAGCCCCGATACGTGCCACAGACTAATTGTTGGAACAAACCCCTGATAGTTTAGCAAGGGCCTTCACAATATATCCATTGCTTGTTTCAGGTCTTGAATTTCACCCCTTAGTATTTTAATTAAGCTTAATGTCTCCTACAATGTTGCTGGAATAAGGCCAGGTGCCTGCATGGCTGGAGGATCTAATGATGCAGGCGTTTGTGAATAGGTGACGGGGGGGATGGAGTCAAGGTGGAGGACTTTGTATCTGTTTGATCATTTGACCTTCAAAATAGCATGTGGGGGGGCGTTGGCTGTATTGGAGGCTGGAAAACAGTTGTGTGGCTCTGCTGGAGATAGATGTTTGTTGGTTTGTAAACAGGTTCTGTCTGTACTGATTTTAGGAGGCTTCAGTTTCTTTTCAAATATTTCTACCACCTTCCCCCCATTGGGCACTGTCTGAACTCCTGGCATTAGTTTTTGGTAGGCTAGCCACTTTGTTAATTAAATTATCAATGTTGTTAGCATTTTTAGAAAGTTTAGAGCAGTTATAATGGTTAGAAGAACCTGGGAGGCTGGTGGTTTCTCTCCTTTTGCCCATGGCATGAAAATAAAGAATAGGAAAACAAATTTCCCAACTGTTTGAGCAGTGACAAGCAGAGCAAAAAGGTACAAAGGCTAGAGTACCTTGGATTCACACCGGTCCCTTGATAATGTTGATTTCTGAAATCCCAAACTGAAGCCAAGAGGTGTGGTCCTGCCCTGCCTTATCCTGGGTTTGACGGGTACGCCCTTGTCCAGGTGCGTGTCCCGCCCTGCGGGAGGATGAAAGCCATTTTGAGAGATGCACGGGCCAGATGCTGCTGCGCTGACCGCCTCCTCATTGGAAGAGCCGCACTGTTCCCCTGGACAATGGAGTGCCTCAGCCTTGTTTGTGTGTCCCGCGCTGCGGGAGGATACAATCCCTTATAAGGGATGCACGGGCCAATTGCTGCTGTGCTGACTGCCTCCTGGTGAGAAGATCCATGATGTCCCCTGGGCAATGCAGTGCCCCAGCCTGGTTTGCGGGTACCATGCTGCAGGAGGATGGAATCCCTCATGAGGGACGCACATACCAATTACTGTAGCGCTGACCGCTTCCTGGCGGGAAGAGCCATGATGTCCCCTGGGCAATGAACTGTCCCAGCCTGGTTCGTGTGTCCCCTTCATGGCACTCAAGGTCCTCGACACAAGAAGAAATCTAAATGGACTTCGACTTCACCTTGTCCATCAGCTGGCGAGGTGAGTGGGAAACATTGATGTTCTATGCATGGTTCTGCAGAGCTGTTGCCAGGTGCAACTCTGCACCTCCCCCTGTTTCTGGGAGCCAGAGCGACCACCGCTCAAATAAAGGAGTTTTGCAAAGCCCCATCAGGTTCCGTGCCAACGGCTCCTGCCTTGTCTCCGATGGAGTCTCAGGCATCCGACCTCAGATCCGGGTTGGTGCCCGTCGTGCCAACGCAACCTTTTCCGGTGCTGATCCCAATGTCAATATTGCCAGCGCCACCAACCCCATTCTCATCCCTGACGACTTGGGAGTTGGAACGGCGTCGATCGACACCGATTCTGACGTTTACCGGGCCCAGTGTCTCTAGGTCGTTGCCTGAGTGTTTTGTGGAGCAGACAGGCATAGGGGAAGAGTGGGAGGGGGTCACTAGACCCTTTAGAGCACCAGTTGTACACCCCATGTCAGACTTTAAACTGGTATGAGGAACTAGAAGATGCCAGTGGATTGGACACCTTTCCAGATGCTGGTTTGCTCTTTCCAGCTACTGTGGCTAGAGAGGAGGGTGTGTCTTATGTAATGGTGGTGAAGAAGGTAGCGGAGGACCTTGCCCTCCAACTTCCATCTGTGGCGGTCAAGACTAACCTCTTGTCTGAAGCGCTTCAGCCTGGGGCTTCCTCATCAGAACCCCTATTGCCCTTTAATGAAGCACTGACTTATGACCTTCTGGGAACTTGATCCAAGCACAGCACAGGGGCTCCTGTGAACAGGACAGTTGCCTGCCATCATCGCCCTGCCCCGGGTGATCCTAGTTTTCCCAGCTAACACTCCACCCCTTGGTACTCCTAGCCTCGACTTTCCATGGTGCATTCCCTGCCGCTCCCCGGACTGAGACTGGAAAACACTTGGGAAGATGATGTTTTCATCCGCATCTGGCATTGCGGTTGGTGAACACCGCGTGCCTTACTCTATGGGATATGGTTGCACAAGTACTTCCACAGATTCTGGAGGAGGCTTGGGCCATCCTCTCCCAAGCAGTGAATGACTGGAGAGATGGCCCAAAGTTCACCATTAGGTGTGGTTTGGATACGACTGACTTGCTTGGCAGAGTGGTTTTGTCGACAGTGGCTTCACAGCATTACGCCTGGCTGAGAACACCAGGCTTTTTGGGCAATGTCCAGGACAACCTCATGGACTTGCCCTTCGACTGTACTCATTTCTTCGGAGAGAAGACAGACTTGGCACTGGATCGCTTAAAGGACTATCGGCTATGGCCAAATCCTTGGTCCTCTCAGCGACACTTTGCCCCCAGTCTGCCTTTTGTGGCTGCGAAAGAGGTGTGCCACCACGTCAGCCATATCCCAGCCACCATCCTGCGCAAGCTTACCAAGCTGTGCAAGGAGGTGGTGCATTCCCACCTCGTGGGTTGAGTAGCCAGGAGTCGTCATCCACCAACCGCCTGGCAGCTGCAGTCTTTAAGCTCTCCTAGTTTGGTTATGCAAGACCATGGGTGCCCAGTTGGAGGAAGACTCCAACATCATCTCCTCCACTGGCCATCCACAACATCGGACAAATGGGTCTTTCAGATCATTCAGAGGGGTCACTCCCTCCCTTTCCAATCCCCCACCCCCTTTACTGCTATCTCAAGAACGAGTGGCTGAGGATCAGCTGCTCTTGCTCCGAGTGGAAGTTTCAGCTCTCCTGGCCAAGGGGGGTTATAGAAAGGGTTCTGATATCAGAAGCAGGGAGTGGTTGTTATTCCCTCCGATACCCAAAAAGACAAGGGTCTTTGTCCTATTCTAGACCTCCGAACCGTGCATCTCATCCTCAAAAAGGAGAAATTCAAGATGCCCACATTAGCTCAGGTCTTGTCTGCCCTAGACCAAGGAGACTGGCCGGTAGCGTTGAACTTGCAGGATGCGTATTTTCACATCTCCATCCTGCCTTCCCTCAGGCGTTACCTGCCTTTCAAGGTAGGCCACAAGCACTTTCAGTTCACTGTGCTATCCTTTGGCCTTCCTAGCGCCCCTCATGTATGCACCTAGGTGATGGCAGTGGTCATAGAACATCTGCACAGGTTAGGGATTTGTCTTTTCCTTCTTTGACGACTGGCTGTTGAAGGCGGCCTCACACTAGACTTTTGTCTCCCACCTCCAGACTACTGTGGACCTTCTGCATTCGCTGAGATTGACTATAAATGTGCCGAAGTCACACCTAACTCCTTCTTCGATGCTCCCTTTCATGGGGGCTGTTAAGTCCAGGATATTCAGGTTATGATACCGATGTTTCAGCCTCTATCTTAGATTTCGGTGAGAATGACTCTGAGGCTGCTGGGCCTCATGGCCTCCTGCATCCTGCTGGTAAATCATGTCAGATGACATATACTGGCTCTGCAGTACGACCTGAAATTCCAGTGGGTGCGGACTTGGGTGTCTATTCAAAAGTAAGGAATTTGGAGCTAGAAATCTCTATCAGATGAACAAGTTACTTACCTTTGGTACTGCATTATCTACTAGAGATAATATCTAGCTGAAGATTATTTACAGACTCACCCATGCCTGCCTGCTCAGTGGACACATTTCTAGGGCTAGGGCTGCTCCCCTTTCTGGGCCTTAGTCAGGACACACAATAGTCCGTTCACTTCCTGGTGTGGAAAGTCCTGCAAAGTAACTGACGTCCTCGTGCCCTGGTGGGTTTAATGTAGGTTACCTCAATGTTTCATTCCGACGCTAAACAAAGACACTCGGCGGAGCTCAGGGGTACTGCTCATGCAAATGTTTCTGGATTCAGTTGGACGCCTGACAAATTCATAGGTAAGGAATCTGCAGCTAGATCTTCTCTCTACCAGACAATGCGTTACTAAAGGTAAGTAACTTGTTCATCCAAGCAATTTAGGGGGAATAGCCATCAATTTGTATGTCAACAACTGCAGTCTTCCCTGCAAAAGTGGGCAGCAACAATACCCATATAAACCATACCAAGATAGAGGAATGGCCAAGACTAGATGAGCGCCTATTCCTCCTCAATGTTTTTTATACTGATGGCTAATAAGCAGATTTGACTTCCTTGTTCTTTTGTCTGTATCTGACGGCTGTAGAGAGATTTAACATCAGGAAAGGATTTGAAGAGACACCTCCTAATTCACTTAAGAGACCACTGCTCACCAGTATATTCGACTGGAAAGCAAGGGGTCTCCTCCAGTGTTAGGGGAAAATATAGCAAGTAATGCCAAGAAAGTTAGAATGAGGCAAGGACAATTAACAGTAAGATGTTCTCATGGTACAATTCTTAATATTTAGTTTCTTGTCTCCCACTGCCATACTTTCCTAGTGAACTACCTAATCCATAATGCACTGATGCCGATAATCTGAATTGCCAGTAGCAACGTCAGGGGAAATGGTGATAAGTCACTTGGGAGAGTTATATGGACCTGACACAAGTACAAGTGAATTGAGTCAGTCATAGGAAATTCTCCCAGGATAGTATCACTGAATCAGACGATACTGAGCCAAATTAGAGGGGGTCAAGATGAGGGTTAAAAGTAGTAAGGAACAGGAAACAAGAGAATTCTCTCTTTGGAGGAAGAAGAGGAGAGTATGGCAGGAACTGGATCAAGGTCAGTGCAAAGTCTAAACATCTAACTAGTCAGGGGGGCAGGAAGGCAGAAGTAGGTCTGGTCAAACTTTGAGCAATCTTTATTTTCAAAACATATTTTATTGATTTTATAGACATCAATACGGTATGAGTGTACGATAAAGACTGTGACTGGGGGTGAGTGTCTGAAAAGTTTCAGTGCTCCGTCCATCATCTCCTTGTATTTGCTTTGTTCGCCCTAAATTGGCAGGGTATGCCCAGGCGTGGGTCCCTTGCTCACTTTGCCACTGGATTCAAGCTAGCCTAGCTGATGAAGGGTGTTACCCAGAAACCGGTCCCAGGATGCTTGTTTCCGGTTCAGGGAAGACCTGGCTTGGCAGTTCGGGCTGGACTGTTACCATGAGGCACAGGGTCAAGACTGATTTGCACATAGCTGGGTCTGAACTGGCGAAATGAGCTAAAGAATAATGATGGATTTAACCCAAATCTGTGACTCGGGGTGAGTGTCTGAAAAGTTTCAGCGCTCCATCCATCATCTCCTTGTGTTTGCTTTAAACATAATTGTAAGCATACAGTAGTGGCAATCCACAACATATCCGATATCAAGGATGATCTACATTTGAACATAAGCAACAACAAAAACCGCATTGTATCAAGCCATAACTTGCGCTTAAGTCCGTACCCTTGTCTCAAGTTGCAGTGTGCCCCCCATGCGGGTGTGTGGTGGCCTGGATTAGTAGCCATGTCAGTCATGTGTAACCGCATCGGGCATCAATAAGGGATCACCCATGGTATGTGCCGCAAACGGTATGAGTCTGTACACGGTCCACGATATCCCGATTTTGGTATGTTTGAGGACAACCTCTGGTCATAAATACAGGCCGTTCAAGTTCCATGGCATGGTTCAGGCCTATCTTCCAGGTCGATAGGCGAGGAGGAGATTCAGCCTTCCAATGCCACGCGATGTCACGTTTGGCTCGTGTCCACCCCAGAAATAATAGGTGTCGTTTGTAGATGTTACCCCCTATTTCGTCCGTACAGTGTAAGAGTGCGAGCTTGGGAAATCGCGGGATATCCCAGTGTATTACGTCACATAGACATTGTAGTACACACGCCAGAATTTGTCCAGGGTAGGACACGTCCAGACTGTATGTATGAAGTTGCCTTCATCCACACTGCATCGAAGACACCTGGGAGTGGCGATCAACTCGTCCCGCCACAATCTGTATCGAATGTAATACACCCTATGCAGGTATTTAAATTGTATGTAGCGGAGACGGGTGGGGATAGGTGCACCCTGCGGTGACTGAGGTGCCTCAGACCAATCATCATGGTCAATGGGCCCTATGTCCGCGTCCCATGTGGCCTGCAATTAAGCTAGGGTTGTAGGGCTGTGCTTGACGGGTGTTTGGTAGATTTTAGAGATTCTATGGTCTCCCAGGTCCCCCATCAGGAGGTTGCCCTCCAGTGGACTGAACTTGGGTAGGGTCGGCAGGTCTTTGATGTAAGGTCGTAGGGCAATGTGCAGCTGTAAGTATTTATAAAATTGGGAGTGAGGCATCGAGAAGTCCAGGATGCAGATGCATTCTCACTCCTGAAGCTGTACCTGAAAGAGGTTGTCATCACATTCAAAGTCATCAGGCACGTCCAAGGAAAAACGCATAAGAATTACAAGCATGGCTCCTGTTCATCCTGCCGCTTTCAGCAAGAGACGTCACACGGCTATCAGGGTACCTCAAAGTCACGGTCTCGGTCTCTGACTTCTGATGGATACATCTGCCAGTGGATTCCTCACCTTGTGAATATCCCCTGCGCCAGCAACATTCGGAAACTTTTGTAGCAGTCCACGCCGATGGGGTCGAAGATGACGTCACAGAGACACGGCTCCGCTCGCGACTCCACTGACGTCACCGGCTCCATAAGAAGACCTCCTCGGCGTGATGACGTCAGTTCCCTTTTTTCCGCGCCGACGACGCCAACGGATTTCGGGAATCGTTACTGGTAGCTTTACCTGTTACTTTGTGTTTATTCCGAAGTTTCTCTGTCTTTCTTCGAGAATGTCGGCAAGGAAGTCTGGTTTCAAGCCTTGCCATGAATGTGGCAAACACATGTCCATCACTGACCCGCATGACGACTGCGTTTGGTGTTTGTCATCGGACCACGATGTTGAAGGATGTTCGTGTTGCAGGAAGATGAGCTCAAAGGCTCTTAAGGAAAGAGAGGCAAAGCTCTTTATCGCCCGGATGAAGAGAAAGGAGAAAAGAGGTAGAAGAAGATCCAGGTCGAGGTCGAGGTCGGCTTCCAAGTCGACGTCGGGACATGCTTCAAAGAGCAAGAAGCATAAGAAGAAAAGGAGGCATTCGTCTCATCACAAGGCCTCGACGTCGAAGTCTAAATCGCCTGCTCGGCGTCGAAGGGAGTCAGTGTCTCCTTCTCCTGTTCCGGCTTCGCCTCCTGTTCCATCTTCTCCTGTGTTTTCTCCGGCTCCGGCTGATTCGCCGGTGCCGGCGTCCTCTCCGGCGCCGATGGCTTCTCCAGGTCCTGCAGGTCCTTCGGCTCCGTCTCCGACTCCGGCCCAGGATGAGGATGATCAGGCTCCGGGTGAGCCTGACCAGTATCCAGCTTTCCCTAATCCAGGTCAGGACCCCTCGCAGTATCTCAATGCGATGTATGGGGTGTTCTCACGGGCCATGTATTCCTCTGGTGCACCTATGGGTCCGATGGGTCCGATGGCTTTTAATCTGGGAGTGCCGCAGGTTTATCCTCAAGCACCGTTTATGCCTTTCTTCCCAGCGACGCCGTCTTGGCAGATGCCGGCGCCGAAAACATCGACGCCGCTTCCCTCTTCACCGGCGCCGACTCGACCTCGTTCGACGCCGGCTGCTCCAGCTGATCCGCGTTCGACGCCTCTGCCGGCGCCGTCGGATTCGATCACGGCGCCGCCGACGCCGCAGGTGCGGATCCGTTCCAGGAGAGAGGCGCAGAGAGTGCTGGAGGAGAGGAGCTATCTTATGGATGAGGCTGAAGAGGGAGAATTGGTCGAATCCGATGAGGTGTTTGACGAATTGAAGGAGGCAAGTGGGTTGGATTTGTCTCCGGAGTGGGAGATCACTCCTCCTTCAGATGAACCTTCTAAAGACGCGGCTCCTTATCATGCTGTGATAAGAAAGGCTGCAGAGTTGTTGGACCTTCAATTGCCATCTGTTGAGTTCAAGTCTAATATCTTGACTGAGGTGTTGCACTCTCCAACTGCGGTGTCAGAGCCGCTGTTGCCTTTTAATGAAGCAATATTGGAGCCTGTGTTGGATGTGTGGCGCAAGCCTTTTTCGGCTCCTGCGGTGTCCAAGGTGGTTGCAAGGAGATATAGGGTGGCTCCGGGGGATCCTGAGTTTTTGTCATCACACCCTTCACCTGAAAGTCTGGTCGTTCAGGCTGCTTGTTCTGGACGTTCAAAAGGTGCGTTTCCTCAGGTCCCAGGGGACAGAGAGGCCAAGAAGGTGGACCAATCGGCCAAGAAAGTCTTTTCTTCAGCCAGTATGGCATTAAAGTCTTCTAATGCGACTTGTTTATTGGGGCGCTATATCCATGCGCTTATGGATTCAGCTAAAAAGTTGGCACCAAAGCTGTCGGAGGTGGATAGGGCAGGCTTCAGTGAAGTACTGTCGGATGCCCAGGCGGCTGCTCGCCAGGTTATACAGAGTGGCTTGGATACAGCAGACTCAGTTGCCAGGGTCATGGGGTCTTCAGTTGCCACCAGGAGGGGAGCATGGCTTAAGTCCTCCGAATTTTCTTCGGATGTCCAGTCGACCTTGTTGGACTTACCTTTTGATGGGTCTGGTCTGTTCGGGAAGAAGGCTGATGCTGCTCTCGAGCGCTTCAAAGAAAGTAAGGCTACGGCTAGGTCGTTGGGCCTTCAATCCCAGCCGAGAGGTACTTTCAAGAGGTACAGAGGTTTTGGAAGGGCGAGTTTTCGTTCTTATAGACCAGCCCAGCAGCAGCAGCAGCAGCAGCAGCAGCAGCAAAGCTCCAAGGGATATAGAGGAAGGCTTAGGGGTCGCTCACGTGGCCGTCAACTCTCCTCCTCCTCTTCCTCTTCCTCAGCCCCTCCCACCACCGCAAAACAGCCCTAGATTCGACATTCCGGATCATGCTGGTCCTGTGGGGGGCCGGCTTACCCATTTTCTACAAGATTGGGAATCGGTTACTACAGACCTTTGGGTTCTGGATCTTGTAGAGAATGGGTACGCCCTTCCCTTTCGGGAATTCCCTCCAGTTTACCCTCCTTGCCAAGGTGCTTGCTCGGAGGACCACCGTCTTCTCCTGCAGGAAGAAGTCCTGAAGTTGTTTCAGAAAGGGGCGATAGAGGTGGTTCCGGAGCAGGAGAGGGGTCAGGGATGCTACTCCCGGTATTTTCTGATCCCGAAGAAGGACGGCAGATTGCGTCCGATACTAGACCTCAGAATCCTGAACTTTTACCTGAAACAGGAAAAGTTCAAGATGCTCACCCTTGCGCAGGTTCTTCAGGCGCTGAATCAGGAGGACTGGATGGTGTCGCTCGACTTGCAGGATGCGTATTTTCACATCCCCATTCTGAAGTCGCACAGGAAGTATCTCCGTTTCACGGTAGGGTCGCAACATTATCAGTTTGCGGTCCTTCCGTTTGGTCTTACTTCGGCACCTCGAGTCTTCACAAAGGTGATGGCAGTGGTGGCAGCCCATCTCAGAAGATCGGGAATTTCGGTTTTCCCTTATTTGGACGACTGGCTGATCAAGGCGGAGTCGTCGGAGAAGGTGCTGTGTCATCTGCAGGATACAACTCGGCTGTTGTACAGATTGGGTTTTTCGATCAACGTGCCCAAGTCTCACCTGGTGCCCTCTCAGCGCAACCTGTTCATAGGTGCGGTACTGGACACTACTGTGTGTCGAGCATTCCCTCCTCCTCAAAGGATTCTCGACATACAGGAAATGATTCCTTTGTTTTTCAGCGGAGCGGTTGTTCCAGTTCTGAAGGTCCTTCGCCTGCTCGGTCTGTTCGCTTCCTGCATACTGTTGGTCAACCATGCACGCTGGCACATGAGGGCGCTCCAGTGGTGCCTCCGCAAGCAGTGGTATCAGCACAAGGGAGATCTCAGGGAGTCTGTGAGGATCTCCAGAGAAGCTGCAGCGGAGATGTCTTGGTGGAGCGTGGAGGGCAATCTGTCCCAAGGGAAGCCCTTCCATCTACCTCCATCGGTGGCCACGGTGATAACGGATGCATCCACCTTAGGGTGGGGTGCTCATCTGGGGGATCTGGAGATCAAGGGTCTTTGGTCTCCAGAGGAAAGGTTGCTTCACATCAACCTTCTGGAGTTACGGGCGATACGCTTGGCGCTCAAGGCCTTCCTCCCTTCCCTTCGCGGTCAGTCTGTTCAGGTTCTGACGGACAACACTACCGCGATGTGGTATATAAACAAGCAGGGAGGAGTGGGGTCTCTTTGTCTGTGCAGAGAGGCCCTGCGTCTATGGTCCTGGGCTCAGGACCATCGGATTTGTCTGATGGCAAATCATCTGGCCGGGGTGCTGAACGTTCGTGCGGACAGTCTCAGTCGGCAGTTCTCTGCCGACCACGAGTGGAGGCTCTATCCGGAGGTAGTTCGTCACGTCTTTCGGACGTGGGGAACTCCTCGGGTGGATCTGTTTGCCACTTTCGAGAACGCGCACTGCCTGTCATTCTGCAGTCTCCAGTATCCGATGCAGGGGGCGTTGGGAGACGCGTTTCAGTTGAGTTGGGGCTCACGACTCCTTTACGCGTTTCCTCCCATACCCTTGATTCCTCGGGTTCTGAGGAAAATTCGCCAAGACCGGGCCCAAGTTATATTGATCGCCCCGGATTGGCCAAGGAGGGTGTGGTATACAGATCTTCTCCACCTCTCCTCGTGCCCTCCGCTCCGTCTCCCTCGCAGGGCAGACCTCCTCTCGCAGTCGGAGGGGCAGGTTCTACACCCCCACCTCCAGAGCTTACACCTTCATGCCTGGAGATTGAACGGGGCAACCTGAATTCTTTTTCTCTCCCGCCGGATGTGGTGGACGTTATTTTATCGGCCAGGCGACACTCCACCAAATCCATATACTCCTATAGATGGTCTAAATTCGTTCTCTGGTGTGGAGAGAGGTCGATTGATCCCTTGAAGGCTCGTTTGTCTAACATTCTGCAGTTTGCTCTTTCTCTTGCCCAGCAGGGCTTTGCTGTGGCCACTGTAAAGGGATATTTATCGGCTTTGTCGGCTTTCCTATGCCTGCCGGATCAGCCGTCCTTTTTTAAGTCACCTATTGTGCTTAGGTTTCTCAAGGGCCTTACGAATAAATTTCCTCCTACTCCCTTTATTGTACCTCAGTGGGATTTAAACCTTGTACTGGCTTATCTTATGGGTTCTCCTTTCGAGCCCTTACATAAGTGTCCCTTGAGATTGTTGTCTTTTAAGACGGTTTTCCTTGTTGCAATCACCTCGGCAAGGAGAGTAAGTGAGCTTCAAGCTCTTAGTTCAAAACCCCCATTCTTGACTGTGCATGCTGAACGAATGGTTCTCCGGACCAGGGCTGCGTTTTTGCCTAAGGTGGTAACTCCCTTCCATCTGGGGCAGTCCATTACCCTTCCTACCTTTTATCCTCCCCCTCACCCTTCCAAGGAGGAGGAGAGACTTCACCGCTTGGACCCTAAGAGGGCGGTGAGCTTTTACCTGGACAGGACTAAGGACTACAGGATTGATGACCAGCTCTTTGTGGGCTTTGCTGGCTGCAGAAAGGGTCGTGCGGTGCACAAGCGCACCCTTTCAAGATGGATTGTGCTATGCATCAAGATCTGCTACTCCCTAGCTGGTAAGGAGCCTCCGGAGGGTTTAAGAGCTCATTCCACTAGAGCAAAGTCTTCTACCTCTGCTTTGTCTAGGGGTGTTCCTGTGGAGGACATTTGTAGGGCGGCAACTTGGGCCTCCCTTCACACCTTTGCAAAACATTATTGTTTAGATTCTGAGGTGAGGAGGGACGGACATTTTGCCCGTTCCGTCCTTCAGGATTTTCTGGTATAGGGGGATGGACACCCTCCTCCGGGAGCGGGGACTGCTGTGGAATCTATTCACAAGGTGAGGAATCCACTGGCAGATGTATCCATCAGAAGAACAAGTTACTTACCTTCGGTAACGCTTTTTCTGGTGGATACAGTATCTGCCTGTGGATTCCTCACTGACCCACCCACCTCCCCGTTGTCCATCCTTCTATTCCAGTGACTCTATGACGGTAGTTCTATTATTGATTTCAAATGTATTTATGACTGTCAAGGACATTGGGTTATTTCTAGTGCTTTGATGTTTCTTTTCCACACTGTGTGTGTTGATATGCATATTGTGTACTGTGTATGCTGTTTATGTACATATTGCTGTCAGTCCGTCCGTGTGCCTCGGAGGCACGGAAAAAAGGGGCGGAACTGACGTCATCACGCCGAGGAGGTCTTCTTATGGAGCCGGTGACGTCAGTGGAGTCGCGAGCGGAGCCGTGTCTCTGTGACGTCATCTTCGACCCCATCGGCGTGGACTGCTACAAAAGTTTCCGAATGTTGCTGGCGCAGGGGATATTCACAAGGTGAGGAATCCACAGGCAGATACTGTATCCACCAGAAAAAGCGTTACCGAAGGTAAGTAACTTGTTCTTCAGAACCGATCCCTGATTTATCTCAATCCACCCCGAGTTTCCGGGACCATCCGTGGCATTGCAGCAGATGCAAGTCTTCATAGAGGCCATGCTGTGCATTTGGTACACCACTGGATCTCTCTTGCGCATCTTCGCGCCCCAAAGTACAGAGTAGGCCTCCAGTAGGGTTACTGCCAATGGATTTATGCCTGATGCTGACTGTGCCTCTCGACCCCATTCTGGGGTGCGTCCGAACTTTGGGGTCAGTAGCCATCCTGACACTACATTCTAGTGTCAGGATAGCTGACCATCATGGTCATGCAGTTATCTCAAAGTTAACCAGCAACTCCTCATAATTGTTCTCCTTGTGTTTCAATGACTCTCCAATACATATCGCTACTTTAATGGGGCCATATCTGAAAGAGAATGTTAGTTATGGATTCCTTACCTTAGAATTTCAACCAAGCGTTATAGAGGACCCGGAGATTTTTCTTTAGCAGTACCGCTGCGCGTCTGTAGGTTGTGTCAGACGACTCTGCATCTGTTGTCAGCATCGTGGTCGCCGGGATGACGTTGCATTGTTTACTTAGACACCCCCCTGCGCGCTGATGTGAGTTCTTTCTTTTTCTGTGCCAGCCTAGCACAGATCCAGAGAGAGCTAACCCTTGGCCTATTTTTGGCTAACTTTTTGTTGACATCTTTTTTGAGTCCTTCAACTCCTGGTGCACGAGGGATGTCCCTACGTCGGACTGGCTTCAAGCCCTGAGGTGCCTGTCACAAGGTGATGTCTGTGACGGACCCACACCTTGTGTGCTTATTGTGTGTCAAGCGCGGCCACGGCCCGAAATCGTGCTCCAACTACCATGCCATGGTGCGGAAGACTTTGCAGGAGCGCTCCAGAATGTTGCTGGAGACCCGGCAGTCGGCTCCGTGTCGCTCCCGGTCGAGAGGAAGGTCTCGAGGCCGCTCGTGTAGCCCCCACTCCTCGTCGCACTCCAAGTTGTAGAGGTCTTCAGTAAGTCAAAACACAAGAAGAAGACAAAGAAGCACCGGCACTCTTTGCCTTCGCGGGACTTGGAGTGTCGTTGTTCTAAGGCACTGTCTCTGGCGCCTGCTCCTGGGACGGCTCCGTACCTCCCTCCTTTTCCGGGAGCCGGAGCGTCTCATGCTTCACGAGGACTTGCACCTCGTTTAAGGTCAGCACAACTCCGGCGGCTCACCTTTGAGCCCTGCGGAGCTGGTCGGGGTCCCTGGACCTTCGATGCTGGTGGCTCCAGCCCCGGTGCTAATGGGGGGCCTCGCGGATCCAGGCCTGAATCCAGATCAACTAAGGCGAGGACGCCTGTGGTGTCGGCTGTGCCCCCAGCCGACATTGACCCCAGCCTCATTCCCGACTTGGACACGGAACCGGACTGATGTTGGATCCGACGCCGAAGGGTAATTTTGTTCCCCTGTTCATCTCTGGTGTTCCCTATCGACCAGAGGTTGGTGATGAGGACTGGGAGGGGTCGCTGGACCCTTTAGCTGACCAGCTGGAAGAACCAGACTGGCGGGAGGACCTGAGTGATGCCAGTGGTCTGGACACTTCTCGTGACACTGGTTTGCTTCCCCCGCCTACCGCGGCAACGGAGGATGGATCTTCCTATGCTGTGGTGGTGGTAAAAGGAGGCCAAGGCCTTGGGCTTCGAGCTCCCTTCGGTGGCAGTCAGGACTACCCTCCTGACGGAGGTGCTTCAGCCTTCGGCTTCCTCATCTGAATCCCTGTTGCCTTTCAATGAAGCCCTCACAGATGTCCTCTGGGCTTTTGGTCCAAGCCCAGCATAGGGGCTCCTGTGGATAGGAGTATTGCCCGCCGCCACCACCCGGCTCTGGGCGACCCAGTGTTCTTGAACCAACACCCTTCCCCTTCGAAATTGTGGTCCAAGCCTCTTCCTCCAAGGGCGCATTCCCTTCTGCTCCCCCAGATAGGGAATCCAAGAAGTTGGATCACCTTGGAAAGTGCATGTTCTCTCCCTCCATCTTAGCACTGCGGTCAGTGAATCCTGCGTGCCTCTTGGGCCATTATTCCCACTCCATATGGGATACGGTTGCGCTGGTGCTGCCACAGTGTCCAGAGGAAGCCCTGGCCGTTCTCTCCCAGGCAGTTGCGGATGGGAGAGACGCAGCCAAATTAGCCATACGATGTGGACTGTATACCACCAACTGACTGGCCTGAAAGATTGCCACATCGGTAGCCCTGAGACACTACACCTGGTTAAGGACATCTGGCTTTTTGGGAAATGTCCAGTCAACATTGATGTACATGCCCTTTGATGGCCGCCGTCTTTTTTGTGACAAAGCAGACTGTGCTTGAGTACTTCAAAAATTCTAGGGCTATGGCCAGGTCTTTGGGCCTCACTGCGTCGGCTTGTCCACCTCGGTCTGCTTTTCGCCTGTTTCGTGACTACACACATCCGGCCCAGCCTAGCCCGGCTCTGGGCGACCCAGTGTTCTTGAACCAACACCCTTCCCCTTCGAAATTGGTGGTCCAAGCCTCTTCCTCCAAGGGTGCATTCCCTTCTGCTCCCCCAGATAGGGAATCCAAGAAGTTGGATCACCTTAGAAAGTGCATGTTCTCTTCCTCCATCTTAGCACTGCGGTCAGTGAATCCTGCGTGCCTCTTGGGCCATTATTCCCACTCCATATGGGATACGGTTGCGCTGGTGCTGCCACAGTGTGCGGAGGAAGCCCTGGCCGTTCTCTCCCAGGCAGTTGCGGATGGGAGAGACGCAGCCAAATTAGCCATACGATGTGGACTGTATACCACCAACTGACTGGCCTGAAAGATTGCCACATCGGTAGCCCTGAGACACTACACCTGGTTAAGGACATCTGGCTTTTTGGGAAATGTCCAGTCAACATTGATGTACATGCCCTTTGATGGCCGCCGTCTTTTTTGTGACAAAGCAGACTGTGCTTGAGTACTTCAAAAATTCTAGGGCTATGGCCAGGTCTTTGGGCCTCACTGCGTCGGCTTGTCCACCTCGGTCTGCTTTTCGCCTGTTTCGTGACTACACACATCCGGCCCAGCCTAGCCACAGGTACACGCAAGCTGCCCAGCCTCTGCGTTGCTGTGGACGTGGGACCCACCATGTCACACCCGCCACTGCCTCCAAACCTTCCTAGTCTGACGTTCCAGGGCTAGCTTCAGCCAGTGGGCGGCAGGATCCGCCATCACCACCCCAACTGGCAATCCATCACGTCAGACAGGTGGGTTCTACAATTCGTCTGAAGGGACTACTCCCTCCCTTCGAGACTACCTCATCTTCCATGCTACCATTTTTCGATCGCAAGTCGGAGGATCAATGTTTGCTTCTCGGCCAGGAAGTCTCTGCTCTTTTGGCCAAAGGAACAATAAAGAGGGTGCCGACGCCAGAAGTAGGTCATGGTTGCTACTCCTATTACTTTCTGGTGCCCAAGAAGGACAAAGGCCTGAGTCCCTTCTTAGACCTACGGGCCCTCAACCGCTTCTTCTGGAAGGAGAAGTTCAAAATGTCCACATTGGCTCAAGTCCTGTCTGCCCCAGAGACTGGTTGATAGCGTTGGAATTGCAGGACGCTTATTTTCACATCCCCGTCCTGCCATCTAACAAGCGCTATCTATGGTTCATGGTGGGCCAGAAGCATTTTCATTTCACTGTGTTCCGCTTCGGTCTGACCAGTGCCCCTCGGGTGTTCACAAAGGTGATGGCGGTGGTCGCAGCTCATCTGCGCAGGTCAGGGGTTCCAGTCTCCCCCTATCTCAATGACTTGCTGTTGAAGGCAGGCTCGCCCCAGGCAGTCGTCTCCCACCTCACACC
Organism: Triturus cristatus; assembly: GCF_964204655.1. Taxonomy (NCBI): domain Eukaryota; kingdom Metazoa; phylum Chordata; class Amphibia; order Caudata; family Salamandridae; genus Triturus; species Triturus cristatus. Next base: position 404,992,301 of record NC_140583.1, on the reverse strand, counting down.
TGACCCCCTCTCAAACACTCCCTTTCATCAGAGCTGTTCTGGACACAGTGAAGTTTTGGGCCTTTCCTCCCGAACAGCGAGTCTGGGATATTTGGGCTATGATACCGATGTTTCAGCCTCTATCCCGGATTTCGTTGAAAATGACTCTGAGGCTGCTGGGCCTCATGGCCTCCTGCATCCTGCTGGTAGATCATGCCAGGTGGCATATGCGTGCTCTGCAGTGGGACCAGAAGTTCCCGTGGCTGCAGCATCAGGGGAATCTTTCCGACTATGTCCAGATCTCGGAGGGGACTGCGTCACCACTGCAGTGGTGGTTAACAAACCAAGATTGGGACAGAGGCAGATCCCTCTCCCTTCCCCAACCAGATCTGACAGTGGTGACAGATGCATCACTTCTGGGCTGGGGCGGCCATCTGGTAGAGGCATAGATCAGAGGTGTCTGGTCTCCAGTAGAGTCTGGGCTCCAAATCAACCTGATGGAGCCTTGGGCGATCTGACTGGCACTGAAAGCATTCCTTCCCTCTCTCAAAGGAAAGGTTGTAGGAGAGTAGGATCTGCTTCACATGTTTACCCCCACTTTTTGCTGGTGTTTCACTGTTTTTTTACTTTAGTCTGGCTGGGACCCTGCTATCCAGGGCCCGAGCCTAGCTGCTTTCTCTCTAAATTGATTGCATGTACTTTAGGTACACCACAGATTGGATCTTGAGGTATCCTTGTGAGTCCCTAGTATATGGTACACTATGTACCCAGGGCATAGGTACCCCAGAGGCCTACCAGGGGCTGAAGCATGTATTATGCCCCCCTGGAAAGCCATCCAAAATGACACCACAGGTCTGCTACTGAAGCCTGGGTAAGGTGGTGTGATATAGGTTACCTATATCACTATATATATATGTATATATATATCTACTGGCGGTCGGCAGTAGATAGTTATAGTTACAACCTAGTTTCCATAGGAAATCTCAAAATTCTATTTTGAATAACTTTGGCGCCGGTTGACGAATCCTCGCGAAATTTTCAAAACTAATGGGGCGCTCTGTTCAGCTCCTACCCTGAAAGCCTCGGGGTGATTCGTCAAGCAGGGGCCGAGAAAAAAGGGGGGTCCCAAAACGCGTTTTCCCCATGCATTTTTCCATAGGACCTTTAGACACAGCTACAGCCCGAACGGCTGAACAGAATTACTTGAAATTTGGCAGAGAGGTAGCCATAAGGTCAAGGAAGTGCCTTTTGCAGGTCTGGTGTAAATCTGTTCAGTATTTCCTGAGAAAATAGCATTTAAAAGCATATATATATGTGGGCGGAGCCTAACCACACTTCTCATCCTGAGATCTGATTGGCTGTCAGCACTTCATCCAAGAAGTGTTGGCAGCCATCTTGGGACCAATATACATGATCGCACCTCATTAAAAAGCATTGCAGTTAATAGAAGGTTTTAAGACTTTAGTTAAATTATAAATCATTTGTTGATGGTACCATACTCATTTTAGGAATTGTGGTATGTTCTAAGGTGATTTCACCATGTGAAAAAGCCTTCTGCTGGGATACCATGATTGAGAGAAAAATACTTTCTCATGCTTTTACCACAGAGGTTTGGAAGGTGATCTATAAGCTAAACTGAGAGCTTATTTTCTGTAAATTCACATTATCTTTCTCAGTCATGTGAGAATGAAGTCTGACATTCTCAGTAAAACATGTACATCCAACAAGGGCAGAGACTGTCAGTTGATTCCTTTGTGTTCTACTGCAGCTTCCCAGAGTGTTCCAACGAACTACTAGAGCGCTAACAGTCCTACTTATGATAAACGTATGGCACACCTGAAGCCATCTTGCTTGGATTAAAGTGGTAACTCTTAAAACATTTAATTTAAAAAGGAACAAAATGAGAGGGTTCATTTTTCCATAAAAAGTAGTGACTTCTCAAATCCTCTTCTATTTCATTAAAAAATTCTGACATGCAGACTGAAACATGCACTTTCAATACCAGCAGCAGTTTTCCCTGGTGAGCAGTAGCTTTACTACAGTGATCTAATGAGTAAAAAGAGTGCTAACATTCTGAATTTAGGGCAAATGTGTGACACATCTGAATGCCTTCATGATGGAATCAAAGTAAAAAACTGAAAGTATTTTCTACTGAGGAGACTGCCGTACATGAGGAAATTAGGAAACTTCATAACAAATAAATCTCCCAAGATGGCCACCGGAGACAAAAGAGCCCAAATGTAGCCCAAAATCACCCAGATGTAGCCCAAATATAGCCCAATGACAGAAGTGTGCAAAACACTTATTATTTTGTGTTTTTGCAGTGTTATATAATGCAGACTTGTCAGGTATTGAAGTGCTTTACATGAACATTGGTTACATCACACAAGAACAAATTCATTTTGGTTGTAGACATGGGGAGACTAAGTGATTTGACCAGAATCACAGAATGTCGAGCTGAAGCAGAAACTTCAACCTGGTTCCCCAGTTGCAAAGTCTGCAGTTCTGGAAGTAACGCCACATCCTCTCCCCTAAGTGCAACATTTAATCAAGTGGTCAACTGGATAAAAAACCATAAAGATAACAAATAATTTAAAAGTGCTTTGTTGCTATTTGAAAACTCAGAAAATATGTCCTTATTTTAGTCTTTTAGAGCACTAACCATAATTTTGATGCCAATAAGACCCTCTCATATAAGGAAATGCTCTCGGTATTACAGTTTTGATTACATCAAGATGATGTCAGGCGTTCCACACTTTTGTAATAAATATAGAATGTTAGCAATCTAGTTGTTCATTAGGATACTGTTGAGAGGCAGAGGCCAGGGGCACGGACTCTGAAAATTGAAGGCAGGTATGAGGGTGCAAAGGCAACAATTTAACCACACTGAGCAGGCAGGAAGGGCAGTGGAAGCACAACAGACTATGGAGGGCAGTGGAAACGGGGGCAGGGGCAACAAACCAACAATACAGGACTTACAAGAGAGGCTGTGGCAATGTAATAGACCATTGTGGGCAGAAGGAAGAGGCAATGGTAGTACAACCATACATGCCAACAGACCCGATTCAGCCAGGAAACGTCCAATGTTTTTAAGCTCAAATGGGCTTTATTTGATCTGTCTCCTGTCTACAATCTCCTCTTTTTCAATGTAACTCAAAGGGGAAAATCAATACCCCAGTTTTTTTTCAAAATCTCCCTCTTACCAAGTTCAAAATGTTCGCAAGTATGGTGCATTGGATCATGGAAGGAAATGGGATAGGGACATGGACTTGGATAACCGAGGACAGGAGGGACATGGAGAGGTGCACCAAACTGACCCTGCAGGGCAGGCATCAGGGTTTGCAGCAGCACAATACACCACACAGGGCATGCAGGACGGGAGTGCAGCACAACAATCCATAGAAAGCAAGAGGGAGGGGACAGGACCATGCACATGGACAACAGAGAACAGAGGGGAAAGAGGCAATGGTAGCTAGGTGACCATAATGGACAGACAGGAGAGAAAGCTGCAGCATAACAGACCATAAAGGGCAGGAGGGACGGATCAGGGGCATTACAATGGAACAGACAAGCCAGGAGGGAGGGAGTAAGGGTCTGCACATGTAAACAGAGGGCTGGGGGCAAGGGGGCAGGGCAGGAGCAGCAAGATAGCCATGGAGGTCAGGCAGGATGGGCACTAGAAGCAAGACACACCATGAAGAGCAACAGTGAGACTGTGATGGCATACACACAGACCATGGAGGGAAGGTGGGAGGGGGTCAGGGGCAGCTAACTGACCACACAGGGAAGGTGGGAGGGGCCATGGCAGCACAGAAGACCATGCATGGCAAGTGGGAGGGTTAGTGGCAGCACAATGGCTATGATGGGCAAGGAGGAGGGTGCAGGGGCATGCACAAAGGACGATGGTGGATAGAAGGGAGGGTCAGGACCTGTGCACAGACAAGAAAGTTCAGGGGAAGGGGCCTCACAACAGACCACACGGGGCAGGCAGGAGGAGCAGTTGCAGCACAACAGACCAGGGAGGGCAGAAGGGTGTGGCAGTACAATGGACCATGTAGGACAGGAGGAAGAGGATAGGGGCATGGCATGTGGACAGGCAGGGTGGAGGTGGCAGGGACAGGTTACAGTCATCTGACAATGCTAGGCAGGTGGGAGGGGAGTGTCAGCTCAACAGAACACTCAGAGTAGATAGGAGTGGCAGGTCCATGGGACATGGTGTGCAAAAAGGATGGAGCAGGGGCATGCACAAAGACATCGGAGGGCAGGGGGAAGGAGAATAGGGGCAGCAAGCTAAGCACAGAGTTTAAGCAGGAGGTCAATGATGGGGCATAGAATTGGGCAATGGAGGGCAGGAGGAGTGGACTGGTACATCATACTAAATTGAGGGCAGTGGCAGCACATCAGACCATGCATGGCAGGAGGGAGGAGGCTAGTCCATGGATTCACACAACAGAGGATAGGGAGGAGGGGGATGGGGCAGCAAGCTAACTGTTCAGAGAAGGCGGGTATTAGGAACTTTATTGTTTTTAAAACATTGTGTCTGTGCGAACTACTTAAAATATTAACAAGTATGCAGCATAATCTCACTTTTATTCAGGAAGAAGAGGACGTTTGTGACTGTGACTCCGGGCTCACTTGGCAGAAACACCCCCTGACCCTCCACCCCCTATCGCAAAATGTAATGCCCGTGAAAAGGGTAGGTGAACACAGTGTTATATAGAACATAGTCCTGAGAGCACGATTGAAAATGAAAACTAGATATAGTGTATGGTATAAACTATGCACCAAAAAGTGTGATATAAGATGAACCAGCCGTGAAATATAATATGCAATACATTGTGCGCAATGACTGATTCATTGGAGAGCGCGAGATAGCACAGGCACTAGCGCGTGCTATGCGATATGCGCCTTGGAGTGTAATATGCACAGGGCAGTGCTGTGTAACCTAAGTAGTCTCTAAAGTTGTAATATAAAATATGTGCTGGGGAGTGTAACGTTGCATATGCACTGTGACAAAGATATGGATCCCAGATTGTAATATGTATGGCATAGCACTGTGCGTTATAACATAGGCATCGAGGAAGGCACGGTAGATGGGGCAATATAACCCGTGCGAAGACAAGTGTGGCATGACATATTCACGGGGTGGTGTTACAGTGCACATGGGCTAGAGAGTGTCATAGCATATGCACTAGCTAGTGGAATACAACACAGAGGTGTGTGGCACTCGGCAGGCAATGGTGGGTGTAACACAGCATTGGGCTCTGTCAGGAGCGCGCTGTGACTCTCAAGTGATGTTCGTCCCCTTTCCAGAGAGTAAAATAAAAAGTATTACACATCCGGCAGTGGATGTGTGTTTTATTAACCGTGAGGGGGGTTTCTTGCATAGTTTTGGTCGAATTTTTGTCGAATCCCCTTTGAATGGCTTGGTGTGCATGTGTATTAAATGTGCCCGTCAATAGCTACCCATGTTTGTATAAATAAACGACAAGGGTGTCTATCGGGATTAGGCACGGTAGGGCATCAGACATGTCAGAGCTTCACTAGTGGTGTAAATACATTCCACGTGGATTCATTGCATGCATAGTCGCCTTTTAATGAATATCACGCAAATCGTCATGGTGATAGGTACGTACGGTTTGTCCAGCATGCCCTAGGTGTGTCTATAAATATATATTTTTTAAAAATAATAAAAAACAGTGGCCGGCCCTGGGGATTGGGGTCAAAAAAATATAATTAGGAGACAGGCCCTGGGGGATGGGGTCATCAGGGCCAATAAATTAGAATAAGAAGGGGAACCACACAGCCCCCCTTCTTAAAAAATTTAAATAAATAAAAGACTGGCATCGTGCCGGAGGCCATGCCCCCTCCGTGCAGCACTCTGCAAACGCGCCCCCAACAGGCATCTCCAGTATGCGCCAGGGAGCTGCGCTGCAGACAGGTGTTCTGAGGCCAAGCCCCTTTTTACACCTCTCTGCAACGCAGCTCTGTGGCGCTTACTGGAGGTACCTAGTGGTCTAGTTTGACCCTAGGGACCCTTAGGATTCAAGGGGACTTAATCTCCCAACTAAAAACGGACACAGGGCGTGTTTACACAGTGGTGAAGGGAGGGGACGGGGCCTCAGTTAACGTGTACAAAAACGCCCTGTGGCCTGTTTTAAGAGGTAGTTTTAATCCCCATGCCCTATTATATACTAGGGGCTTACAGAGGAGGTCATGCTAATCACAGGGGGACCGCAAAGCATAATGTTCCCTAGTGTATGTAGGTGTTTTCACTGTATTCTAAGTGTCTTTTAACATAGCACTGGCTCTAGGACTGGTTAGTCAGACTCAGTTACCACCAGTATCCGTCTGAAAAAGTTGAGGGTACAGGATTATTTTGCAACAAGGCTTCTTTCTGCTCTTCTTCTTGTTCTTTCTGCACGTTATCCTTCTTCCTGCACTTATCGTCGTATTTGAGGACTTCTGTTGCTTCTTTCTGCACTTCTTTTGTTTCTTTCTGTGCATTTTTTCTTCTTTCTTCACATGTCCTATCTCTGTAGGCATAGTTAGAAATTAGCATTTAAAAAACCTTTGAAATTCACAGAAAAAAACATAGGTTTCAGGCACGTTATAGTTGGGAATTAGCATTTAAAAAACCTCAGAAATTCACTGAAAAAACCATAGGTTTCAGGGGTGTTATAGTTAGCTGGACTTTTCACTTGTACAAAACCATTGAAATTCCCCCTTTATAGTTAGTTCAGCTAACTATAACTCGCGCGCCCGCAATGCACTGCTGATGACGTCACATATTACATCACTCATGACATGGTCAGTGACATCACTCATGACATCACTGATGACATCTCAAATGACATCACTGATGACATCACTGATGACATCATCCTTGTGATAGAGTGGCAGACCTCCTCTCACCCTAATATAACCTTTGATACACACATTCAAAAATAGAGACTAAAATTTTCAAAACAATGGACATACCAATACCAGTTACAACAACCTCTTCAGTAATTCTAAGATCCACATACACATCCACTCATTCACCAACAGTCACTCATACATGTACTCACTCATCATATGTACTCATACACCTATACATCCTGTTACACAATGCCACTCATCCATAGAGTTACTCACACACACAGTCACTCATGCTAATAAAGAATCAAACATACATTTACTTGCATATACAGTTATACACACACCACCACACTTACTTCTATGGAAACTTACACATACTTAGTCTTTTAAACAATCACTTATAGATCAGATCAGAAAAACTTTATTCAATTGTGAGGAAACAATCATAAAAGTATACATAAAAAACACAGAATACATTTGAATCATAAAACATTAGGTTAAATGATACATAATGGCGAAAGATTTGCAAGAAAATAAATTTATAAAATCCTCCTTTTCCTGGTAGAAATCACATTTTTCAAATACAGGGTAAGTATTGCAACACAAAGATGGTTATCCAGGCGTTGGACATCGTACAATGCACGACGACATTGACGGTGTCCAATCATCCTTAAAAACGGCAATAATATAGTTCGCCTTTCATGTATATAAAATTTACAAAACAATACAACATGCATAGTACTTTGGGGAGAAATTTCATCACAAGGGCATGGGGACAAATCATGAGACCATCGTTGGTTGTGGGAAAACTAACCAATCTCTGGAAAATATTAAATCTGAAGCGACACAATAAAAATCTATTATAATTGCCCTTGACATAAGTCAAATAGGGTTGAATATTAAGAGAAGTTAAAATTAATTCATGTTGAAAAACAGTTGGTTTTAAAACCTCCACAGCACATCTTAAGGATTCTAAATGTATGAGGCATTCTTTTTTAAGATTCTTCCTGGAAATAGCTGAGATAGTAAGTGGATTTAAAAAATAATCCAATTTACCTATATCAGATAGAAAATGTCGTACATAACTCAGCCATGGTATCCTTAAATGTCCGTCTAACTTTAAAACATCTGACAATATAGCTCTATTAAGCTTAGGTTTATTCTTTTGACCATACCCTATGCCATAATAATACGGGTTCTAGCTTACTAAGGTCAGATATAAAAGAAAGTCCCAATTCTGTATGACAGTTATAATTAGAGGAACTATTTGGGACCGCAAGGATAAACTTCAGGAATGTGTTCTCAACTACCTGGAGCGGGATCGGATCCACAGACCCCCATATCCCGCTACCATACATGGCGCCGGATACACATTTAGCTTTATAAATTTTAATTAACTCTGCGGGAGGACAGGTGCCTAATTTCCCTGAGAAGGACCTAAGGGCAGCGGTCGAACGAATCATCGCCTGTTTTTTTGCAACCAATGCCTCGCTCCAAGAGTCCTTCTGAGTGAATAAAATACCAAGATAAGAGAATTGTTGCGTAAAAACCAACCGTTGACCTTCAATAAATATAGGCTTCTTTGATTTTACATTTCTGCCACAGTGCATGATAAATGTTTTTGCTATATTTACTTTTAAGCCCAATTCTTTCATGAATAGGGCAAAACTACCGACCACGCGCTGTAGTCCCAATTGAGTACGGGACATCAATACAGCATCGTCCGCATACATTAGTAGCGGAATCGGGCGGCCAGCGGCGTAAGGGGGATCAAATTTATTGTTGCACAAGGCCTTCTCCAATCCATTTATATACACATTAAAAAGGAAGGGGGCCAGGACACAGCCTTGCCTAACCCCACTCCTAATTGGGATTTTACCAGTGCGTTCCCCGTTTTGGCCGTAGCGTACAGACGCTGAAGCCTCACTATAAAAACATTTAAGAAAATAAATAATATTATCTTCAACCCCAAATTGTTCCAATAGTAACCACAGTTTGAAATGAATCACACAATCAAAGGCAGCTGAGAGGTCAACAAAAGCCACAAACAGATTCTCCCTCCTAGACCGAGTGTATTTTCCAGTCAACATCAAAAAGTTTAAGCCCTGTTCCACAGTTCCTAGTCCAGTACGGAAACCGTATTGTAGGTCAGAAAGGATAGAGTTGTCATCAGCCCATTGAAGTAGTCGGTCCAGAATTATTCGTCCAGCTATTTTTGTGAATGAATCTAAAAGGGCAATAGGTCTATAACAGGCCGGATTGTGTCGATCCCCTTTTTTATATATAGGGACGATTATGGACTCCACCCAGGTAGGCAAAAAAGTAGATGCACAACAAGCATTTAGCACCTGAACCAGAAGGGGAGCCCAAAGTGGCATAACTGCCTTAAATACATCTATAGGTACACCGTCTGGACCAGGGGCCTTCCCGCCCTTGCTTGCATTAATCGCCTTTTCAACCTCGGGAAGAGAGAACTGCATATTTCTCAGGGATGGATAATCAGAGGGATTACAAGGGGTGGAATACGTTTTATCCCCCTCATACACTTTTAAAAAGTGATACATCCATTCGTCCTCAGAGATTGCTATTTCAAGGGTGGGACATGACTCTTCTCTAAAAAGGGGATTTCTAATGGTCTTCCAAAAGCTTGCACTATCGTTGCATAGCGACGCCTGGTGCAACGCCTCCCAAGATTCCTTTCTTATCTCCTCTTTCCTCTCTTTAACAGCAAGTTTATACTGTGTCCTAAATTTGCGTACATCATCTAAACACCTGGGTTGTTTATGTAGTGCCTTCTTTAAAAGAGAGTACGCTTTGGTGCACCTAGAATTAAACCAGCCGCCACTCTGTGCTTTATTAAGTCTACGATGTCTCGTTAAGGAAGATCTAATCTCATTACAAATTGACAGAAAGGAAACTAATATGTTATCTGGAACAGCATCCTCTGTTAGGCTTGTTGAGAAATCAAGAGCACAATTAGCGAATACCTTTTTAAACATACTAATTTGATCCACCTTATCCCATTTGAGGGTGTAGCCATTGGTAGAACCAATGGCAATGTTTTCCCATAGTATATCTTTATCCATGCCATTTTTGGGGGCAAACCTCTTTGGAATAAAAATGGAAAAACAAAGTGGAAAATGATCGCTTAGTGCAATGTCAGATACCTCAAAGGTGACAATAGCACAGGCATGCCTATTTGTGATGAGTGCGAAATCAATCGTAGAGGTGCAACCTCGCCCGTTAAAAGTTGGGGGAAGAGGAAGTGGTATTGGGCAAACCTCGTTTATAAAACCCAAATCAAATTGACCAATGAGTTCATTCAAATGATCTCCCAAAGTAGAATGATTAAAATGAGACAAACTCAGGCCGTCATCATCTCTACCTATAGCACATCTATTATCTGCCGTCATATTGCATAAAGTGCAATTAAAATCTCCCAAAAGGAGTATAAGCATATTAGGTCCCAAAATGTTTTCCTGTGAGTAGATTACCTTAGCCAACTTCTTACAAACAGTAATAACTTCCCTGGGGGGGATATTATTATAAAAGTTGAGTAAAACAATCGGAATGGGTGAGTCCAAGACTATTATCAATGCCTGAAAATAGCAGTCTCTGACTGGCTCCATAATCTTTGTAATATGTAGTTTATTAGATATACAAGTCGTCAAACCCCCCTTGGCCCTACCGTGGAGGGTACCCACAGCTGGAGTATGAAATGTTTTGAACCCATTTAGATGTACCGGGTCCTTACTCCATGTTTCTTGCAAGCAAATAAGATCTTGTAATTTAATGAAGTCTTGCCAGAGTGGGTTACCAATTTTAGATTTAACGGCAGCAATGTTCCAAGAGCAAATGTTGCAAGGTAGGGAACCAGGGGGGGGGGCACACAGACCGTACCAGAATGGGATCTGCCAGAGAAGAAATGAGACCACTCTCATTTCTCTCCGCAAGTCCCACATCCAATGCCCCCAACCTTCCTACATTGCCCTCAGACTCTAATAAACAACAAACTGCCCCCAGTTCTTCCTTATTGTTATCCATAGGATCACGCCTAGGCTCTGTCGTAATAATTAAGGTATTTTGGGAAGAATGAGTTTGCTGTCAGTCGTTGTTATCTAGTCCACTTAAAATGTCAAAATGATTATATGTTGATATATTATATCTCTCTCCTTCGGGGTACCCCTGGTTATAAAGTTGAGGACCATGACCCCGCAGCCTTTCCCATTGTAATGGGGGATAGAAAAAGTCAAGGGGGACAATATTGACATAATCAGCAGCTAAGTGGCCAGTATAGCATTTTTCAAGTATATGGGCAACCAGCAAGGGGGACCGGAACGATACAATCACACAATCTCCTCTCAAAGATTTTGCTGACAAACCAAGCCAGCGGACTCTTCTAACCATCTTGAAGTTTGTAAAGAGAGCGGAATTCGACCCAAATTTAATAGACAAATAATGAAGGGCCTTATTTCTCAAAGTTGACCAATGTTCGAGAGCATTTGGAGGGAGAGGTGGGACATTTGCTAGCACCACAGTATAGGGTCGAGCCTCAGGAACTAGATTCAACGTGGGTAAGCTAGATAAGGAATTTTTCTCTCTGATAGCTGCAGCAGATCTTACAATAGTTGAATCTATATTATGAGCTACATTTGGGGGTCCTACGATGTTTGTTCCATCAGGGGTAGTGTCACTTGTGTCAATGACCTCCTTCTGCGCACAACCATTAGACATCTCTGATGTTTTCGCAGGGTTGCTATGAGCGTCTAACGAGGATAATTGAGGTGCAACAGGCGATAAAGTAGAGAGTACATTTGCCGGTGAAACATTTGAATTTCCCACCACATAAGTTTCCATATTATTGACCCTCGATTCAATGTTTGTTAATTTTGTCAAAAGGGGTGCAATTAAGGTAGTTAACATGCCCTCCATTTTCCCCCAAAAGCTCTCCCCTAATAACAGGTCATTCATACAGCTATTAGAAGGGGCAGCTAAAGATTTGTTATTTTCCTTTTTTCTTTTTTCTTGATCAATCTTAGTTTCGCTAACAACTTTGCAAGATTTATTAGGTCTCTTTCTTTTAGCAATTATTGTTTGCGGCCCTTCATTATTACAATGTTTTTGCTTGCTCTTCGCCTTCTGGCCTCTAGTTGTCATTTGCGGGACATTACTAATAATACTATGCACTGAGCCTGCAGTAGAAACTGGACTTAAGGGTAGATCCAGCCCCATCTGTACTGCAGGGTCCTCGTGCATAGGTGGGACCACAGGCGAATCATTTGTGGAAAATATGGCCTGGGACAAGGAGAGTCTAGATTGTGTAGACGCAAAGTCTCCAGCTAGCTGTTGCTGGGATGTTACTATATCCCCTAGTTCTTGTTGTGTTCTTATTGCTGGGAGACCAATAAACGATGGTGCCATTAAAGAATCCTGAGACAGTGTAGTATAGATAGATGCATTATTAACAGACAGGGGGGGGGGCAGACCTGCAGGAAGTGAAAGACGCCTTTCGGTGCTTTCAATGGCAGATGCGACCACCCCAATTGTTTTTTGAAGCATAAGATCAATTGCTGTCAATGTTGGTAATGAGCTATTATTTTGCCTTACATCAGCATGGCCATGAAGGACCTTACGCTTCCCCATATTGAATATTAGTCCCGGTGCAACAATATCTACCTTAATAGGCAAACCTCATGCAATGAGTATATATGATACCACCAGTACACAAAGGATGATTACAATAGTCAAATATCAAAGGCAATATTAAAATAAGGATATGATTGACTGAACCAAGAGATGTGGCCCGGCCCGGCCTCAATCGGCCCCGGACGGCCACAGACGGTCCCACCCTTGTCCCGGGCTTCTCCCGGCGCCACCCGCGCGCGGTCCCGCTCTGTCGAGGGCGGTGTTAATTTTAAAGCGCGTTCTGGCACGAAATGCCGCTTCCGGTATCCGTGGCGATTAGCAAAGGAGTCTGGGAAATGTAGTTTTGCTGGACCCTCCTCACTGTAGTCGCCGCTCACACCACCACAACGGCGGAGAGGAGGAGAGTCACGCAACAGCAAGGATCCGCCAGCCCTCAGAATCAGCCAGCAGGTAGGGACAGCACCTCCGTCAGTTTCCAACAGTTGTTCAAAGAACCTGCTCTGCCGAGGGCGGTGTTAATTTTAAAGCGCGTTCTGGCGCGAAATGCCGCTTCCGGTATCCGTGGCAATTAGCAAAGGAGTCTGGGAAATGTAGTTTTGCTGGACCCTCCTCACTGTAGTCACCGCTCACACCACCACAACGGCGGAGAGGAGGAGAGTCACGCAGCAGCAAGGATCCGCCAGCCCTCAGAATCAGCCAGCAGGTAGGGACAGCACCTCCGTCAGTTTCCAACAGTTGTTCAAAAAACCCGCTCTGCCGAGGGCGGTGTTAATTTGAAAGCGCGTTCTGGCGCGAAATGCAGCTTCCGGTATCGGTGGCGATTAGCAAAGGAGTCTGGGAAATGTAGTTTTGCTGGACCCTCCTCACTGTAGTCGCCGCTCACACCACCACAACGGCGGAGAGGAGGAGAGTCACGCAGCAGCAAGGATCCGCCAGCCATCAGAATCAGCCAGCAGGTAGGGACAGCACCTCCGTCAGTTTCCAACAGTTGTTCAAGGATGCAATGGGTATTTTCGACCGAAGGGCTAAAAACTCACTAGGTCTTGTTGACCTACATAGTAAGCTGTCATCCCAATTGTTGCAACATCTCACTAAAGAAAGACAGAGGAGCCATAGCTACGGCACAAGACCTGATTATAGAAACACATACTTATTCATACAGGAACTCTTTCAATCTCTCACTCTCACATATACTCACATATATACACCAATATTCACATATACTAGTTTAAAACATATGTAGTTACTCATAAAGACACTATTGAGACAGTCATTCACTCACTAACACACCCATACACACACTCATCCACCCATACAGTCCTGCACACATGCTGTGTTCAACACATACAAACAGTGAGAGTCACTCATTCATGCACCTATGCACTACGTAATACCCCCCACCGAACCATGCAGACACTCAGACTGATACTCAAAAAACCAACTAATAACCTATAGACACCCAAGTAGCTACTCACCAACCCATGCAGCCACTTATACACAAAGTGAGACTGATACAGATATTTACATATTTAAACATTACTCACTAAGCCATGTATTCACTATGATAAACTTAATCAGTCAGTTACACAATCAATTTTTCAAAAACAAATCATCCATTTAGACACTTATATACCCATTTATTCTTCCATCGACCTTGAGATATACATATATAAAACATATTTAATTTTCAGAAAAACACACATTCACTGGATGATGTCATCAGTGATGTCATCAGTGATGTCATCAGTGATGTCATTTGAGATGTCATCAGTGATGTCATGAGTGATGTCACTGACCATGTCATGAGTGATATAATATGTGACGTCATCAGCAGTGCATTGCGGGCGCGCGAGGTATAGTTAGCTGAACTAACTATAACGGGGGAATTTCAATGGTTTTGTACAAGTGAAAAGTCCAGCTAACTATAACACCCCTGAAACCTATGGTTTTTTCAGTGAATTTCTATATATATACACACATACAAACCTATAAGTCACTCCAATGGCAGGCCTTCTCAATCCTGAAGGCAGAGTGCTTGTTTCTTATGTGAGAGGGTGCCCCTGCATGAGCAGAGCCCCTCTGCAACGTTCAGAGACCCTTCTCTGATGCTGTTTGTAGTGCAGCCTGACCATTGCACGGAAACAAGTCGTGTTTGGTGTCAAACTCTTTGGAATCCTATCCCCCGGTGGGGGTAGAATTCCACCCTTCTAGAGGGAGAGACCTGTCCCCACTGGTATACCCAGTAGAAACTTAATAAAGCCCTGGCATCACAAAATGGATGCTGCAGCCACAGACACGGGTCTTGCCTCCTGCTGCTGACCGAAACTCCGGCAGGGGACAATAGGTTTCCTGTCACAGGGAGGTGTAACCACCTCCCAGACAGGCTTATGTGTATTGGGGCTGGGTGGGAGCACTCGCTGAGTGCTTTGAAGTCCTGCACTGGGGGCACAGTTGGTGTCCCTGTGTATAGTCCAGCTCAAATCGGTCCAGGGGCTTCCAGCCCCTGCTCTGGCGCGAAACTGGACTAAGGAAATGGGTGTGGCCACCGCTCTTTCCAAACCCTCCCATAGGTGGGTCCCCAGAGCTAGTCCAACCCCTTCCTTAGGTTTAAGTAATGAACTTCGGTAACCATAACTTTAGATATCCTTGGACGAAACTCTGAAGCTGAATCATGGAACTTCGATGCTCTTTTCAAGACTAGAGGACTGAAGAAATCTCTCTTGGGGTCAAGGAGGGACTCCCCTGCTTGGTAGGCACCAACAAAGCAATTTGCCGGTCTGCATTTCCGAAGCTCCCGCCGGACTCCGAAGTATTTGCAGCCCAGGAAGAAGATTTCCAGACATCTCAGAGGCCGACCCGAGTCCCCAGCAAAGCTGAGACCCGCAGCCCTCGTGAGTAGCGTGGAACCAGAACTCCTGGTCACCGTGCACTTTTGCAAGTGCATTGACTTCTCGACGTCTCCTGAAGTCGTGCTTGGGCTGACTTGTAGCCCGCACCTCGAGCACAGAATCCACCGAAGATTATCGGCCTAGTCACCCCGAGTGACCCGTGGGCCACCATTTTGTGTTTCGTCTCGTGGTCCCTTCGTGATCCCTGGTCCGTCGACTGGTGGGTCCCTGAGGGGGTAACTTTGAATTTCCTTGGGCTTCCCTGCTTGCCCCAGACGCGCCCTGACTCCCTACCAAGTGGTGAGTCCCACAGACCTTGCTGGTCTGCGCCAAAGCATCTTTCTCGTTTCTGCGTTGGTTGCTGTTGCCAAGGCTTGTTGTGTCCGATCCGGGCACCGACGCTGCAGCACTCGACATCCTTCGTGGGACAGCTCGAATCCAGCTCCTGGTCATCCTCGACGCCTCCTGGTCCTCATGGCTGAAGAGTCAAGCTTCACCTCCTTCACCTGAAATCCCCCGACATCGGTGGGCATCTGCCTATCGCCTTCCTGGTCACTGGCTAGTGACCTAGACTCTGTTCCCTCTCCTTTCAGGTTCTTCTCATCTTCGATCCAGGCTTGGATCTCTTCGGACACTTCGTATCTTCCCGGCATCCGCACTTCTTCGCCAGCTCCCATTGAAATCGGCAACGCGACCCGACGCCAATTTAACACCTATGCACCTGGCTTCCCTGGGTGAGGTAACAAGAGTACTCCAGTGCTCCTTTGGGTGTTGACCCTAGAACTTCCTAAGTCCAAGAGGGTTTGGTCCTGACTCAATTCTAAGTGTCCCTAATCTTTAAAAATCTAACCGCGACTTTCCCCATAGAAGCTAACGGGAGCTTGCGGCTGTGTTCTCACAATGCACACGGCCCCCGTGGGTCCCCTGTGTCACTACCTTGGGTGGTTCCTTGGGGTCCCAGCGATTCTACAGGCTCTAGGCCTTGTGTCTAGTTAAGTTGTGGTTCTTATACCACTATTTCAGTATATGGTTTGGCTCGCCCCTAGGGCTTGACGTGTATTTGTGCTTATTACTGTGATATTTGAAGTGTAACTTATGTGTTTTGAACTCTAGCCTCATAAGGAGTCTAGGAGGGTATGTCTAGAAATAAATACATATATTTTATATATATATAGCTGGTGTGGATATCGTTCATTTAGGAACTCAAGAGATTATAGACTGGTAAAACAAGCTGCTTTACATTCCTTAAAGACTTAGCCTGAAGGCTGCTCTCCATAGCTACCACTAGGATAGCTTTCAATAAAGGTTGTCTTTAACCTATAACCAATAAGGGGTTTAGACTGGTACAGGGTGCTCACTATAACTAGAGGACAGCATATACCAGGCCAACCTCTCACAAAGGTGGTGCAGGTGTTTGCGGGCAACAACTCTGCAATGTGGTACTGCAACAAACAAGGCAGGGTGGGGTCCTTTGCCCTTTGTCAAGAGGCTCTTCATCTCTGGACGTGGCTGGAATACCAGACATAAGCCTGGTGGTTCAACATCTGGTAGGTTCTCTGAATGCCAGAGCGGACAAACTCAACCGTCTGCCTGGTGGATCACCAATGGCATCTCCATCTGGAGGTGGTGCAAGGCCTCTTTCAGCAGTGGGGAGAGCCTTGGTTAGGTCTGTTCGCCTTCTAAGAGAACGCGCAATGTCGGCAATATTTGCGTTGGAGTTTCCAAGGCGGCATTCACTTGGTGATGCTTTCATTTTATCGGCACGTGTGCTTATTTGTGGCGATCAGTAATCCATAGTAGATTCTGTTTGCTTTATTTGCACAGCTACCATGAATCAAGCTGAAGATTCCACCTTAATTTATAGCCTACAATTTTGAATTCCTTCACATTTACAGACCATGTCGACATTTTCAATTTCACATTGACATTTTTGAGATATATATAGTTTATTAATCTGCTATTTAATTTTCTAAATATTTGTGGATCCTATGAGTAGTTGTCACAAGGGCTCTAGGTAAACAACATCTCTAGTTTAAAGTATTTGCACATATAAGATTGGTAAACTCTAAAGGAGAGCTTAAGATGTGAATTATTTTTGTAAATATTTAAAGTGACTAAATAAAAAAGCTTATATGCACAATTGTACTTTCGTTGGTGGTTTTATTTTCAGCTCTGTCATACAAAAATTGTCTTAATGGTGTGACATTGTTTATTCCTAATGTTAGTGATAAGTGTAAGTTTCTAATTAAAGACCTTTTTGAAATCATTATCACAATATGCAGATCTAGAAGGTCAATTTTCTGTAACATTGCATTATTTTTGTTAATATTAGGTGTGCCTTGAAAAGATGGAAGATATTCAACTTGCAATGGTTATTTCCCGGTTATATGAATCCGAATTTGATACATCATCCACTTATGAATCGATTCTTTATGAAAAGGTTTTGGGATGCAATAAGGATGGCACAGGGTTCGTCTGTACCAAATTGCACCCAGATCCCTTTTTGCGAAGTATTGCCTACTGGATTATAAAGGATCCACCAAGAGCGCTGGATACACTGTTAGAACAAACTCCAAAGGAAGATGAGGGCAATCCAGGTAGGAATAGGTCCTATTAAATGCACTTTGTTGATATTATTCTAGTTTAGGCATAGTCGTGCTATCGCATAAACCTATATCCTGTGGGGCATGCAATTATCCATGTGGGATTCAATTAGAGTTTATATTTGTCTTTTTTTTAATCTGGTAGAAGGGCTATTTCATAATTTCATCATGTTCATCCCTCCTTTGTACTGCAAACAGTAAACACAAGTTATGCAATATAAATGTTTTATGCTGCAATTTTTATAAATGCAGTACTGCTTGATTCATCATACAGGTATGCGAGTAGTGTTGAGAGGTAGGAGCATCAGGGCAGCTTGATTGATCGCTTGAGTTTACTTCTAGTCAGGAATGAGCTGAAGACACACCCTTTCAAAGACATCCTGCTGACTTGGAAGGGCCCTTACCCAACAGTGGAGTTCAAATCCGCTCGTTCCAATCCCGCGACGCCTCCCACGCCCTCTAGCGGTGGGAGGTCGGCGCCAGGAGTAGAACCAGTACCAGCCGCATAGGAGCGAGGACGCTCCCACGGCCGAATTACAATTAAACGCGGGCGTTAGAAATAACGCAAACCAATAAAGTCACAAGAAAATGGGGAAATAAATTCGAGCGCTAATAAAGACACAAGCGCTTAGCAAAAACAGCGGGCAGCTGAAGAAATGAGCACGGTGGCGCGGCGTACTAAAGCATTCAAAATAAGGCACAAAGCACTATACAATCATAACGAGCATTTGCAATGAAATCGGTCTCACATTTGCGAGAGTTTGAGCTATTGCCATTGTAAATAACTGATATTTATGTTTTGAAAACCTGTAAGCGTTGTGTAAAAACGCACTTTGTACTTCTAGTCTTTGCTTGCGAGAAACAAGGTTAGCAGTAAAAAATGCGCAGTTACTGCCAGCCTTGCTTCTCATAAGCAAGGCTTCTTGTAAGCAAGGACTACAAGTACTAAGTGTGTGTTTATGCATCGCTTGCAGATAATTAAAACACATAAATAAAAGGCATTGTCATTTACAATGCCAATGGCTCAAACTCTCGCAAATGCAAGACTGATTGCATTGCAAATGGTTGTTGAGTAGAAGTGCACTGCATATTTGTGCACAGTGGAGAAAGTGGATTGTCAGAGTGCTACAAATGTCTCAGTATATCTGCGGGTGACTCAGGACTGGAAAATCAGTGAATACTTTAGGTCAGTACAAAGGTGCATTAGGAGGACTCCATGGGTGCTTGTACGAGGAAAGTGAGCATAGAGGTGCATTGCTTGAGCTCTGTTAACGTTTCCGTACTTCGATGGCAGTACAGACTGTAGGCTGGGACAGAGGTACATTATGAGGACTCGATGGGTGCTTCGCACAAGGAAGGCGGTATAGAGGGGTATTGCATGAGCTCTGCTGACGTTTCAGGACTTGGTGGCAGTACAGCATGTGGATCAGTAAAGGCTTGTGTTAAGAGAACACAATCTGTGGTGCAGGAGGAAAGTCACTGATTTGCACGTCCCTCATTATTGGCACGCTCCTGACATTGGTGCCCTTCAACTTAGAAAGTGTTACAGACTTGCTTCCAACGATACAAAGCACTACATGCGCAACTAACTGATGTGCGCGGCCAAAGTACAGCTTATGGACTGTTTCAGCTGCGGCCGGAAGTCAGCTGCGTGGCTGTGTATAGCTGCGAATCGCGCCCCCACCCCTCAAAGTGATGTTTGAGAACATTATTCGTCAATTCAAAAACAGACATTTCCAATTATCGACCGGCCCCTGTCCACCTTTTCAACCAGCATGAAATCAAAAACATTTAAAAGACGGGTAAAACGTTGCACGAAATAACCCATCAACGCACTAATTGCACAGCTCACTCGAAGGACATGCCCCTAACTCTTTCAAACCCACTATTATTTATTTAAAAAAATAAACATTTCGAGAGAATCTATTAGCCGTGAACTGTAATGCACAGGAAGCTCTAGACTACCACCTAACTCTAAAATTGGACGCTACATGAACGAGGGACAGGAGGCAAGTATTCGGGTGGAAGCGGTGGTGGAGAGTGGGAAGCTCTGGCGTTGCAACATCTAGGGCTCGAACACCACATAATTCAAACAGAGCAGTCTTCCCTACTGGTGCCCCCGGGGCATAAAGATCTGCTGGTTGGCAAAGAGTCTGCAGCTCAACCGGAAGAGATTTGATTCACCCACACACTTCTCTGGTAAACTTTGGAACCACAGGTTCGCACCTGGCAACTCCTTGACTCTAGCCCACCCCAAATAAAGCAGTCACTAAACATGCTTTTTTTAAACGTTTTGATAATTGAGGGCAGACGAAAAGTGATATGTATACATTAATGAAAAAAATAAACTTACCGTGTGATTAGCATCCCTTTAGAAAGCGCTCCATTGTCTCCACACGCCTCCAATAACAGGTGAATAGCATTTGAGTGGGAGGGCTTGCTTGAAGCCGCGCACACGCAGGCTCCATCCAGTGCCTCGCAACGCATTGTTGTTGTGGAATCTGCACAGAGTGGGGCTGTGAGGCAGCATCGGGTGCCCTGGAGGAGATCGGGTCCTTGTTTGTGTTTTAAGGACCCCTCCTTAAGCTGTGGCGAGGGACCGGTCACACCCCCTTGCTTACACCGGTGAAAATGAAGGCACGCAAACGCTATTCTAAAAGCGTGCCGTGCTGCAAAAATAAATATATATATATATTTTTTTTTTATTGGGGGGGAAATTACCATGTTTAATGAGCGGTGCAAGTCAGCGAGCCGTGCATTTGAAAAAGAAGACGCTCGGGCGCCATTGCGAGCCGTGCATTTTAAGCAGAAGACACAAGGGCGCCATTATGGTTGTCCCATGCTCCGAAAAAAAACCACACAATGTTTCAAAACAAGCACTAAAAAAAAGCAAGCCACATTAAAAAAAGAGATTCCTCAAAAACAAGAGAAAATGGACTAGTACAAGTAAAGGGGCCAATAGCCATAGACGTGCCCGACAGGAAAAAAGGAGGGACTTGGAACACGATTAGCAAATAGCAAGTACTACATTTTGAAAGACACACTCCATAACAAATAGAAACAAGCATTTGCAATGCAATAGGTCTCGCATTTGTGAAAGTTAGAGCTAATAGTGTTGTAAATGACAATTTATTTTAGATATGTTTATGGAGTGGATATATGTGGTATGGAGTTGAATTATGTGGGTTGGTTTAAAATTGTTAGTTGTGGAGTTGTGTGGCATGGAATGGATTTGTGTAGTGGAAATATGTGGCATGGTGTGCAGTTGAATTATGTGGATAGTAATTATGTTGTACTTAGTGTACTGGAATCATGTATAGTGGGATTGGTTATCATGGAGTGTAAATATGTGAATTGGTATTTTGTGTTGTGGCGTGGTATGTAGTGGAGTTTAATTAGGTGGTGTGCTATTGAATGTTGTGGCATGATGTGGAATTTTGTGGTGTGTATAGGATGCATGTGTTATGTAATTGTTTTGTTGATTTAAATTATGTGGTTTCTTGTCGAATTATGTGGTGTGGAATGGAAATATGTGGAGCTGAATTGGGTGGTGTGGACTGTGTGGTGTTGTGAGTGAAATTATGCTGATGGGAATTAAGTGACATGGTATGAAGTGTATTTATATGGATTGTTGCTATGTGGCTGTTGGACTTGGCCCTTTTTCCCTCATTTTTTTCGTTTTTGTAGTGTTAAGGTGCAGGTGCTTACTTCTCCTAAGATGGCTGCCACAGACCCCTGCTACTGCAGGGTGGTCGTTTTTCATAGTAGCACCCTAGCTGCCAGGAGCTGGCTGGGACCCACAACAATGTTGCGATACCAGCCCGCCGTTTTGTCCCATAGTTAGAGTGGGGAAGCTCCTGGAAGAAGCTGGAACCTTCTAGAAGGGAGGTGGGGTTTTACTTTTGCCGCCTTGGCTAGAGGTCACCTGACCTAGGGCTACTTAAGAGAGGGAGGGAACTTTTGTGGTGAGTTGGCCATTGGGGTGAAGCAGAGTTGGAAGAATCCACCAGGAGTGTAGGCGGTAGGGCCTAGCCAGGGACTTATGCCTCTGAGAGTGACAGGATTTAGGTACTGCCTCTTAAGTGAGTGAGGTGCCCTGTGAATCCCACTGATCTTGCCCAGTAGTAGGAGGACCCAGAGACTCTCTGCCAACCTGACTAGGAAGGACCTAGTCGCCCTCTCCATCCCTACCCCTGTAACAGAACCCCTTAAGGTCGCCAGATACATCTGCGCCAAAAGACTTCATCTGTCAACTGAGAACTGAAACCTAACTTTAAGAACTGAGACTGCATGACAAGAGCGAGCTGTAAGCCTTGAATGCCAGAGCTGAGACTGCGTGTCCAAGCTACCCTATTGAACAAAATACTAAGCCGATTGCCAAGTCACCGGGGATCGACCAGGTACTGGCGCTGTGACCCCCGCGCTCCCTGCCCTGGTCTGGGACCCCCGGCAGCGTGCTCCGCTGAGCACTTTACCCCCATCCTTAATTTGAGCCCCCCCCCCTGCGACGACGAAGCCAGCGCGCTCACCGCCGCGGCCTGGAGGCCTGGAGGAGTGCCCTGCTGTGTCGCGAGGCCCAGGCGAAGTCCGGGGGGCCCGTCGCTGCCGTCGCAGCCGTGTGAGGAGGTGCGCAAGATCGGGACCGAGTTCCCCCAACGACGTGAGGACGGACGCCTGCTGACGCCGAGACGGAGGTAAGCCCGGAGGCCGAGATCCCCCCTGGTGCGCCCCCTGCTGGTCTGGAAACCACACCGCACTTGGCCCGGGTTGTCCCCTCCGTGGGAGTCCCCGCCCCTGCCTGCGCGACGGAGAGACCCCGCCGAGGGATCCTGTCCGTGTCCCCCCTTCTGTAATACTGAGCGCGGTGCTCTCTGAACTGCACCGGAGCATAGGGACCCGCTCCTCAAGTCCGGTCACCCTCCCCGCTGGAAGCCGCCCAAAGAACTGACTGACATTACCCTCGTGTGGCGCTTCACGCCACCGACCCTGCTTCCACAGCCGGAGAGACCGGGACTGCGAGTAGCGCACTGTGTTATATGCTCGGCTCGAAAGTAATTACCTGCCAAGGAATGCGAGTAGCGCACTGTGTTACATGCTCTGCTCGAAAGTAATTACCTGACAAGGAATGCGGGTAGCGCACTGTGTTATATGCTCTGCTCGAAAGTAAATTACATGCCAAGGAATGCGAGTAGCGCACTGTGTTATATGCTCTGCTCGACAGTAAATTACATGCCAAGGAATGCGAGTAGCGCACTGTGTTATATGCTCTGCTCGAAAGTAAATTACATGCCAAGGAACGCGAGTAGCGCACTGTGTTATATGCTCTGCTCGAAAGTAAATTACATGCCCAGGAACGCGAGTAGCGCACTGTGTTATATGCTCTGCTCGACCGTAGTTACATGCCCAGGAATGCGAGTAGCGCATTGTGTTATATGCTCTGCTCGAAGGTAATGATATGCAACTGATTACGAATAACGCGTTGTGATAACTGTTCTACGCAAACGTTTCCACATGCAACTGATTGCGCGTAGCGCTGTGTTTTATATGCCTTGCTTCACAGTACTAGGGGCCAGTGGTCACGAGGAGCGCTCAGTTCGACAGGTGCCATGTTGATGAACCCAATGTTTCCCCTTACAAGTATTACGCTGTGTTAGACGGCCGGTTCAGGGAAAGACTTTACATAAGCGCGCACAGCGCTGGAATCTCCTGCATTTAACCAGCGGGCGTGGGTACCTGAACGAGGTTAGGCACTGCATAGATATCACCAAGAGTGTTGCATGTACTGAACGATGGTATTATGATTCATGTATTACCTTGTTATTTCCTGAACTGCAACTGACCAGCTATACTTGGATAAACTTGAAGTATTTGCATAATTTAAACGGTGTGGCGTCCCTTATTGTGTGTGACTCTAGTCCATGAGAAGCGTGTGGTGTATGGTTGCTTAACACATAGCCCTCTGGTTGCCTGACCGGCTCGCGCCACGTTACCGCCCTTAGGGCCTGGTGACCCCAGGTTCCTATAGTGGCATAGTGGTTTTATGTGTGGTGTATTTATGTGGTATTGAGGAGAGTGTAATTAGGTGGTATTCATGAATGTACGCGTATCTGTACAGGCTATTTTGTATGTATTTTCTTATTCTTTAAGAATAGAAGTTAAAAACAGCTGCAGTTGTTGGAGGCAAAGTTACTGGACCGGCCCGTCGCATAGACAAAATCGTAATGTTTTTATTTGTGTTGCGAAAACAAAGCACTGCTTTGTTAATTTGGACAAGCACAGTGGCAGAAAATAATGTGTGCAGGCTGCAAATAAACATCGTACCTGGATCATGTTTGTAAAATGCTGCACAGTTCGTTCCAAATCCCACTGTGACATTAGAGTTAAATAAAAACGCTGTTTTCTAATCTCTGTATTTATTGTCAAACAGTTTCCCTTATCAGATGACCGGTGCTTGAGCCACTTTAGGAATATGAAATGGCGTCAGTGTGCCACAGTGCGAGGTGCGGTATACGCAAAGTATACCTTAACCCTGTGTTGACAGACCTGTGCTCTTTCTATTTTTTTTAACAACAAATTTTATTTCGTCATTTTGCAAGACATCGGGCATCAGCCCCACAATGGCGAATCGAAGCAGTCGGACAATCTGTGCAGCAATAACCATTTCTATGTCCATATACAATCCCTGCCACATATGCAGGAACATCTGTGATCTTAACATACTTAACAAAATGCAGACAGTGGTCAACTTTGGTGATATAGCACGTACTTCAGCAGATGCAAAATATAGCACATAGTGGTACAATGAACCTAGGGGACCCATGGACGGAAGCGGGATACGCCACTCACAAATCTTCCTCGGGCAGGGGAGGCAAGTCGATACCACGATATGTCGCCGACCGTGACCATATCTTACGATGCTTCCTTGGGCAGCCCCTGGCTTCGAGTACCGCAATCTCGGCTCCCATACACCTATCGAATTTGGTTTTCCATTTGCCGATAGTCGGGGAGATGATGCCTTCCATCCCTGCGCTGGGTCTCGTTTGGCAACAGTGAGGGCAAGGAACAATAGGTGTTGTTTGTATCGGTTCCCCCCAATGTCATCCATCGAATGTAACAAAAACAGTTGTGGATCCAGTGGGAGCACCCACCCCAGTACCTCATTCAGACATGATCGAACTCTGTTCCAAAAGGGCTGTAGAGCCGTACAGGACCAAACCGTATAGAAGAAAGACCCGTCCTCACTCCCACACCGCAGACACACGGGGGATTGGATGACTCCCATTCACCACAGATGTACTCTCGTGTAATACACTCTATGTAAATATTTGAATTGTATGAGCCTAAATCAGGTGGAGACCGCCGCACCCCGCGGACTGGCAATCGCCTCGACCCAATCATCCTCTGTCAGTTGGGGGATATCGGCCTGCCGGCCAGTCGGGTCTTGTCTAGAGTAGTAAGAGTGTGTGTCTGGTATATCTGCCTAATTTTTTTTAAAGTCCAAGGTCTCCCATCAACAAGCGCCCCTCCAAGGGCTGGAACTCGGGGAGAGCCTTTAGATTTCAGATCTGGGGCGAGAGTGCTTGTCTAAGCTGTACAAACCTGTAAAATTCAGATTTATGGAGGTCGAAGTCAGCCTGTAGTTGCTGAAATGATTTTAAGGTAGTGCCCTTCATAACGTCTCCTAGAGATGAAATCCCAACCCCGGAACCCGTTCAGTGTGGTACCTGTTCTGAGGTATGTACCATGCCACAACGGAGTCTGTCGAATGAGTCGCCCCTTCCAGCCCATCTGTCTGGTCTTTGCCCTCCATAGTTGTATGACTAGCCTACCAGCCGGTGGTAAATGGTCAAGCCTCCCGTAGATATATAATAAATGGAGTAGGGGGGTTTGTTCCATCACGGCGTGCTCGATGGCATAAGCCGGATCTGTGGGTGAATTATACCATAATTCGTTAATTACATGGATTTGAAACACAACATAATAAGAATAGATGTCAGCAGCTGCAATCCCCCCACAATACGTGGATTGTGCGCAGGTACGGAGTGCCACGTGAACAGCCCCACCGCCCCAGAGGAACTTATTTTGTATTGCGTTGATTTGGGCAAACCACGTACGAGGGATAGGATATGGAACATTTTGGAGACAATATAAGATCCTAGGCAGGGAAACCATTTTGAAGATGGCTGAGCGCCCATAGAGGGGCAAAGGGAGAGCAGACCAGATCATCGTTTCATTTTTGAGGCGAGTTAACAGTGAGGTGATATTGAGCATCCATGAAGTCTTGGGGCATGGGGAAATGAAGATCCCCAGGTATTTGAAGCCATCTGTGGCCCGGGACAGCTGTACGGCCCACGTTTCACGGCCTTGATGTCCGCATACTGGGAAGAGGATAGACTTAGCTGGGTTTGCATGGAGGCCCGTGGTGCCACAAATATACGCGGTCCAGAGTACCATGGGTCTGTCATAAAAAAGAGATCATCATCCGCATATAATGCTATACGATCCGATCTGGAGCAGGACCAGTCGAACCCCCTGAGCACCAGGTCGCTTCTGACCCAGGCCGCCGGAGGCTCAACCGCCAGGGCGAACAACAATGGAGATAGTGGGTAACCCTGGCGGGTACCCCTTTTCAGCTGAAAGGGGCAGGAGCGGTGTCCCGCAATACAAACCGATTCCGTCAGCTCCGTGTAAAGCAGGCGTATGTACGCCAAGAAACGGGGTCCAAAGTTGATCGCCTCGAGCAGTTGAAAAAGGTAGACCCAGCTAAGTGAGTCGAATGCTTTGTCTATGTCGGCCAATAAAAGGGCAGCTGGATGGCCTAAAGCAGGGGCTGCTGCGATGGCGTTGTGGACCCTCCTGATGTTATGCCTAGTAACCCTCTGTGGCATGAAGCCTGACTGATCTGGGTGGATCAAGTCGGTAATACACCCCCTGAGGCGGTCAGCCAAAACTTTCCCCAATAATTTGGGTTTGAAATTTATAAGGGAAATGGGGCGATAGGAGGACGGGTCTTCCGGGGATCGGCCGGGTTTAAGAAAGAGCCCTATCTCCGCATGGCGCCAGTCGCTTGGCAACCGTGCCTGGTCAGATGCGTCTACAATGGTAGCCAGTAAATGAGGCCCCAAGAGAGGCATATGGGATCGTAGAAATAATATGGGGAACCCGTTGGGGCCTGACCCGGCTGAATCTCGTTAAGGGCTCCCGTCAACTCTTCTATGGTTATTGGGGCCTCCAGGTGCTCCCTGACGGAGTCAGAGAGTCCGCGGGGTGGAATGTCGACAAGGAATTCCGCTACGAGTTCGGCTGAGATCTGTTCCCGCCGGGTGTATAGGGACGTAAAGTGTTTCGCAAATTCCTCCACGACCCCGGCTGGCGATGTGTACAAGGATCCGTCGGATCCTCGAATAGTGGGTGTGACGGCATGGGCGCCGTCTGCCTGGCACAATCTGTAGTATTTTACTGGACTTATCACCCCACTGGTATATCCGGTGTTGCGATGCCTCCCAAATCTCCTTAGCTTCACGTAGTAGGTATTGACCCAGTTCCTGCTGTGCAAGGACCAAATTGTGCCGAATAATGGGGCAGGGATTGGCACCGAGCTGGGAGGATAGGGACGCTTGGCGCATTTCAAGGGCATCCAGCTGTGCGCGGCGCGCACGTTTCTCTTAGAGAGGTGCTGTACTTTTTAAACTAAAGGTGCTTGTGCTCAATTAAAGGGGGTCCGCTACAAGGGGTGGAAGTGGCTGCCATGAGAGAAGTTTTGCAGTAGTTCTAGCTGAAATAATGTACAGTGGCGCAGAAAGGACGGCAGCAATGATGGCGCAGGAGAGGGAACCCAGCGAGGAGGCATTTGCGCTGCCGCTCTTTTTGAAAATTAAATGCAGCTTGCCGTGCTACTGTAAGCAATGTTTAATACTAATTAAAAAAAACTATTATAAAACGGGCGCAACAATGACGGCGTGGAAGAGGGAAGCCAGCGAGGAGGCATTTGTGCTGCTACCATTGTTGAAACAAGCAGTGCTCAAAACTCATCTGAAGAGCTTCCTCCATATACAATGGATAAAATAAATTAAAATACTGATCCCTATATGCCTGTGATCCTATGATTAGCGTGAGAGGAGGGATTAGGCAGAACAGAGCAATGAAGAGGATCTGACGTAATGGCTCGTGTGGGTGACTTTGATGCGGGGGACTGGGTTCAAGCCAGCTCTCTGATACCTTTGGAGTGCCGGTACAAAAGTGTAAAATCACACGGAGTGGGAGGCACAGATGCGGTTATGAGGCGTGAGGCTGAGCTCCGCGGTCAGTAACTGTAATTGCTGGCCCGGTGTCGCTAATCTGGTTAAAGGTCCTGGTTCAGTCTATAAATCTGACAGACAGTGTGTTTGTTCTGTTTGCTGTAGTTACCTAACCTGTGAGACCTTAATAAATCAGATTGGGCTGTTAATGTTTGCAGCGGCTACCTGTGTAGTTTGAGGGACTCTCTCGCACACAGCACCTCCACCCACTGTACCACTTCTAGCCCAAAACATAATCGTTTACCTGGTGGAGGAGTCGCTATCCTGTGGCCCTTCTTCACCGAGAAGCCTTGAAAACACCAGGCGAAACATCTCTTTTTTGTCATATTTGTTAATTCTGTAGACTACATTGCCTCGTGTGCACAGACTTGGTGAGCATTTGCAGTACTGCAGCCTTCCCCAAACTCCTTGGTGCCATCAATTTTCCTCCCATTTGTCTGCTACCCACTGATTAATAAAAAAATAAATAAGCGTTGTGATATCAGGGTGCATAAAACCAAGGATGCGTAGTTTTGCTCCACCTTGTGCCTCTTTAAGTCATCACCGTACGCTCCCTGCGCCTTTACCTCCCTCTTCCAGGTTCTTTTCTTACCAGCCTTATTTCTTTCTTTCTTTGTCGCTGTTGTTCCATCCCTCTAGCTCTTTTTTTCAGCCTTTTGTGTTTCTCTCTTGCTCTGGGTCAATTTGCGGAAAAATTAATGCCAGCCCTAAAAATTAATGCTGGTGGGCCCACCCACTGGCTCAAATTAAACACTGTCCCCTTAGACCGCGCCAATAAAATAATAATGAGGCTACACTTCCAAGCTGGTTCCTGCCAGGCCCGGGGAAGCCTGGTCGGCGGTGGCTATCTACAATGAACCAAGAATAGAGGCTGATGGGTGCGGTATTTTAATGGTATTGATGCCATCACGCATCAGCTGTTACAAGAGTGTTTATACCATTTACGGATTAGAAATATGGCTTTGTCCTGCCCCACTCATGTATATCCGAGTATAGAAGAAACTATACTCGCTCCGACAACAGTTAGACTCATCAACGTGAAACTTCCGGAAGCCGGTCATATCAAAGTCACGGCCTCATCTTAAACATGATGAAATCCACACGCTGTCCATAGCGCACAACCAGCAAAAGAAAGCGGTATAAAGTGCGGTGTCCGCGAAGTGGGCACCGCGCTACGAATTACAGTAAAAAAATAAAATAAACAAACCGAGCGCGGTGTCCCTGAAGCGGGTGCCACGCTCAACTTCTAACTGTAAATTTATTTTTTATACAGAGCGCGGTTTCCCTAAAGCGGGCGGCACGCTCAGCATGCACATACAACAGAACAAGCTCTCGCTATTGTGCAAAGGCAGCCGCTTGTTTATATTTGCATTGCGCTTTCACTTTAAGTGAAAGCGCGAGGCAGAAATAAACACGCGGCTGCCCTTGCCATAGGCGACTGAAACAAGCTGTCACCATTACACGATTAATAAAAAAATTGTTTACCCACTAATTAAAAGAGACTGTATAACCCCGCAAGTAAAGGATCCAGTCCGGATGGGCCATCCCAAAAGGAGACAGGACGGTAACAAAGAAGCCTCATTTTCAATCTGAAGCCATCGTTTATCATAAACGATGACGCCAGCCAATGAAGAATAGAGACGGGGATTTAATCCCACTTCTAAAACTACCCTACTACAATATGCCTCGCAGAGCGGGCAGCGCATGCGCGCTGCAACGCTAGGATTGCGAGACCTAAAAAGGAGGCGGTGACTCACATAGTAAAGCATATACCGCATGTCTCAACGATACAGCGCATGCGCTGCCTAGGCGAGACCTTGGAAGCACCAAGACAGTAAAACTGAAGGGAAAAGAGGGGGAAGGGCAAGTGAGAGAGGACTATGTTGCGGTTGTAGGCCTCCTGATTGGATATTGTTGAACTGTCCGAATTGGATGTTGCTATGTTTTTTTTCTACACTACAATTTCCCAAGTGTTCATGGGCAACTTAGTTTTTGTTTATCTTTGAAGTGGGCTGCTATAAAAATAAAGTGAAGAAGGAAGTCATAATCCTCGCCTCCAGTCTTGACATAGAATTACCCACATACATAAACATAGCTTTCCATAAATAAATATATACATATTTTAAAATTTGTGTATTGATTTTATCATGCACAACAAATTAAGGATTTAGGATTTTATGTTCAGATTTCAAGCCCCATCAATGTATCCCAATTAGATTTGATCCATGCAACAAGCATCCTAATCTGTTACTAGTAATGAAGAATGGGTGCCATCATAATCAATACAGTGCTAAAAATATTAATTATGCTAAAAGTGTAACCCCACCAAAGATTGTGAAAACATATTTAAAACAATAAATAAACGAAAAATGTGCAAGACCCAGCCATAGACGTCATTTAGGGGTCGCAGCTGTGACACCTGGCTTGCCCCTTGCAACCCTTATCTCTGCCTTTGCGATCCCTGACCTTGGGTGGCAAAATCAGTGCCATGACCACACAAGGATACTCTGCCTTCTTGGTCTGCCTGCTTTTCATTAATGTGGATTAATATTCTATTATTCACTATTAGTTAATAAAATTGAGCACACTTAGGATTTATGGTGGGAGCTCTGGTAGCTAAAAATGGTTTTAAATGTATGTTGTATGTATGCTTGCAGGTGAGGGTGAGTTTAAGTGACAGAGCTTGTGCATATCTGTAAGAAAATATTACTGTATATGTAAGCGTGTGTGTGTGTGTGTAAAAATTAATGAGTCAAATGTCAGGTAGTGTGTGAGATTGAGGCCCAGATTTACTAATCTTTGATGCAAAGCAATGCTGTACGAAAGCTGCTGCGCTACCTTGTGTCAAAGGGGGCTAATTGTTTCTGTCCCAGGACACTGGCGCACTTTTGGCAACGGTGCGCCAACGCATATACTCTTGTCCCGGAGTGCATTGATTTTGTACTGGATGGGGCCCCTTCCAGTACAAAAGCTAAGCTTTAAGCACAAATGCAAAGTTGGAAAAACCATAAAAAATTAAATAAAGTCTCCTCATTATGCATGCTTAGAGGAGACATAGGATTGTGGTGCAAATCCCTCTATAGCAATGTTTGTAGATGGGGAGTTGAGTAAAAATCCCTTAGTTGGTTGCATGGGAACCCCTATGCACCATTCATGAAATGACGCCATAATACAGAATAATGCAAACCAGCGCATAGCTCAACTTTGTGTTACTTTGTAATAATAACCAACCCAAATTCTCAATTGTTGTGATGTTAGGTCATGTGCCATGCTTTCCTGGGAAACAGTCACTTTCTTCACAGGGTATGTGGTGACACCTCCACTACCCCAGGCATTTTGGCGAATTGACACCCATTTATACAGCCCATGAGATGTGAGCCAATTCTATGTTGAATCCAAAATTCCAAATCTGCATCTGTCTATTCCGTGACCTTTATCCCTGCTTCAGAGCTTAATAGTGCTCCCTACTAGATTGCTGAAATAGGCCAATACCTTGAATTATTGCAGTGTACCCTCTTATTAACACGTAACATTCGTCATATTTTAACAAATGCTTTTTAAAAAAAAATAAGAAATCAGTCCGGTGCCCCAAATTGATACAATACACCTCCTTATCCACAGGTGAACATACAAATTGAGCTAGTGCTTTAGATTGTTCATGACAACACAAAACCCAGTAAATTAAAGGTCAATACCGTTTAAGGCCTGTGAACCCAATCCCTTGGTGCAATCCTATTCGATAATAACAAAACAGAACTTGAAGGGGAACAAGGAGAAAA
Organism: Triturus cristatus; assembly: GCF_964204655.1. Classification (NCBI taxonomy): domain Eukaryota; kingdom Metazoa; phylum Chordata; class Amphibia; order Caudata; family Salamandridae; genus Triturus; species Triturus cristatus. Next base: position 404,960,247 of record NC_140583.1, on the reverse strand, counting down.
TAATCCAGGTATATGAACAAGAAGAATAAGGAAATATCCTCTTATTCCTGACTGCATTCCCCTCGATTTTTTTATGTTCTAAAGCTCCAAATGTCTTCTCCCCTCTAAAATTCATGTAAATTAAAATCATCAATGGTTATGTGTCTGTTACTTCAATTTGCACGACAATTATCATTTTCAGTAATGACATATGATCCTTCTAGGCAATTCCCTTGGTATAGGAGGACACAACCGTCCCAAATATCATGTCCTTGGGATCCTACTAGACAGTTGAAACACAAATGAACTCATATAGACCAATGTGCACCAACAATTCCTCATCCCTGTTAAGGCCATTAGGGGATGTGTGTTCAGATCAATGATAAGACTTGACTTCAAAATGCACAGTTCTTTTTCCCTGTCTTCGCCTCCATCCAGTTTTACGATCTCATGGATACCAAAAAAGCAAAGCATTTCAATTTGACTTTAATGTTTTTCAAAAAAATGTGTTTCTACAGAATAAGTTTCATCTACATTCCCAATTGTCAGTATATGCTCCAGGATTTTTTTGCCTAAGGGAGCAGTGTTTTTGGTGCAGTGCCTATATACACCAGTTTACAGGGACATTCAAGTATGTAAACAGCATAATCTGATGAACATGTAATATACGTTGGTATTCTCCTCACTTTATGTGGGGATAATGCATACCGCTTCTGATTCTAGCTATGTTTACAGGCATTACATGATCCACATTTGAAAAACCACTTCGGTATATCGAGCCAAGTAGACATTTTGTGTACTGTCAAATGAATGTGCACCACCATATCTATAAAGGATTAAAGTTTTCTATATATGATTGAAGGGTATGCACCAACATCGCTACCTCTCATAGGATCTTCCCTCAGGAGCACCTAGTGTTTTCCAATTATGATAACGATGTGATCAGGCTGATTACTACATACTGCCTGTTGTACGTGGTAATCAGCCTGGTCACATCTTTTCTGCCCTTTGCTCTTGTGTCGTTATAAAAGAGGATACCTTCATGTTTTATGTTTGCAATTTTTTGTTCAACCAGTAACAGGAACTTACTGGTGTATCTACTTTGGGTAAAGCATTGCAATAATCTTTCGCTCCTCCAGTAGATAATACTTCTGAGTGCTGCAGTTTTGTTGTGCCCTCAGAAGGTCCCTATAGGGAATGCCCCATTTCAATGTGGTGGTATGGTGACTCCTGGCATGCTGATACACTATTACTGGTCGTCTCTTTCCTCTGTAGGGATGTCACAATCTGACTGTTGTTTATGTGTATGCCCAAATACTCACTTTGTTTTATGCTCATCTTGTGCGTGAAGGTTAGATTGAGTTTATTGTGTCCCAATTTTTCAGTAAACTCACTTGCTTTTTCCTTTTGCCCATCACTGATCAGAAAAAAGAATATCTATGCATCTGATCCATAAGAGTATACGCCTAGTGTATTGCTCATTGTCCACGGTCCAGACCACTTGCTCCTCCCACTAGCTCATGAGGATACTCGCAAAGTTGGGGACCAAATGGGTGCTCAACGTTATACCGTAACACTGGCAATAAAGTTGATCTTTAAACAGAAAAAAATTCTGGTCAAAGCAATAAGTCTACACGGAGCGCAACATTTCTCTGTGATTATATAAAGAAACGGGTCTGCGCCGAAAAAATTGCATACAGGCATAAAGGCCATCCTCATGTTGTATGAATGTATACAAGAAGCAAGGATCCATGGTTATCATGATAGATGTCTCCTGCCATGTGATATCTCGCATCCTACGTAAACAATCAGTACGGTCCAGACAGTAGTATTCCAAACCTGTAATATAAGGTGCCAAAAAAATACTGTGTTTTTAAGCATGCCACCTTTTGAAGATAGGGTAGGCCTCCTTGATGGCCAAATGGGATGCTTGTGCGCTTTTGGGAGTAAGTACATACACAGTATCCTGGGTACCTCAGTCTTAAAGAACTGGTATTCACGAGTATCCAGCAATCATGCATCATGCCATTCCCATAAGAATATTTGTTTGCCCCCCCGATCTATAACTTCATAGCAGCTTAAATCACCAAGCTGTTAGTCATTAGCATCCATTATGGCATTCGCCAGTCCTTATATATTGAGAAAAAATGTATTATTTTAAGTTAAACTGATATAGTGCAAGTAAACATTGACCATACATTTTCTATATCTATGATAATGTGAACATATATTTCCCTAAAGGATAGGCTTATTTTCTTAACTTAACAAAGGCTTCTGTGCAGTTCAGACGTGTTGGTATGTGTCTGCTCATTAAACTGGTGTGCTGTAGTTGGACTGCTGCTTCCTTTTTAAGGACTTTGAGCCATATGTAGGTAAATGTGAAATACCGATTTCTTAATAGCGAATTTTACCGATTCGGTATTAAGAAATCGGTATTTCCTATGTAGGTAAAGATTCGGTAAAAAATACAGAATCCTTAATATTCCTTATCACCGAATCGGTAATTGAGATTCGGTAATAAGGAATACCTACCCATTCATTTCTATAGGCTTGGAGGCCCATAGGAATGAATGTGAAGACATTCACTATTAGCGATTCGGTATTACCGAATCGTTAATAGCGGAAGGTATTTCAAGGGTGCCAGGGTATCCAAAGGACACCTTGTTGCACCCCTGAAATGTGCATGTGTGCACATGTGGCGCACATCCATGCCCTAAGGGCATGGATGTGTGCCACATTAAAAAAAGCAAAAAAGTGCTTTTTGTAAGGAAATCGCTACTTACCATTAACTTGAAGTTGGTGGTAAATAGCGATTCCTTAACCCCTTGCATGCCCGCCCCTTTCCCCGCCCAGTGCCGCGCCTTGCATTAGCGGGCGGAGTTCATGACGAGCTGGACTCGTCATGGGCACAGCGCCACCGCAGCCCATGACGAGTCCAGCTCGTCATGGGCACTGAAGGGGTTAAGGCTGAGGTGCACTGTTTAGAGCACTGCAAGAGCAATAAGGAATCAGTATTTGCCGATTCCTTATTTACCGATTCCTTACCTACCGATTCCTTACCTACATCGCACATGGCTAAATACCGGTCGGTAACGCTGAAATTTACCGAATTTCGACCGGTATTTAGCCACCTACATCTGGCCCTTGGTTTCGTATATGTATTTATCGCCATAGATCACAACATTGTTTCCACAAATTAGTTCTGTGGCTTTTCTAACACTAATTTTCCTCTATATTTTGTTACATTTCAGTACTGTTTCTTATATATCCTGACGAGCCATTCACTCCATGTGAGATAGGCGTGAAGGAAACAATCGTTAGCTCGTAATTGACCCTACAAAAATAAGAACTGTGGTTCCACCTTGTATAATGCTATTTTTGTGTTAAGATACCATTCACCTCTCATATGATGATTTCAGGCTCTTTAAGGACATACTCACTTTCCAATTCCAACCCTGCTGTTATTTTAAAGGAGAAAAGTAGAACAGCATTGAAGAACAGTGCTCTAACAATAATACAAACATCCGCTCATGTGCATAATTGTCTATGGTAGAGCTATAGAGATTGTCTATTCCTTTGAATCTAATTGAGTACTTAAGCATAGGAGATTAGCATGGGCTAATTAAAGTTTTGTTACCTGTGTTTAAAGAATAAATCATAAAGCTTTGTAAGTAGCCAATCACTCCCTTCACAGTACCCTTGTGCTTTAAGTATAGGTTTCTAATTTGGTCTGATAAAGCGAATCTTTGTATGTTCAATACAGAGAGCGGGCTTCGGTTCAGCCCCTTCAGACCATTCTTGGATGAACCCCCTTCAGCCACTGGCTTGAGACATTACCAGCCACATCCTCGATCTGCCCAGCGGAGTATTTCAGTCTCACCTTCATGTTATTGGCTGTTTGATTGTATCCTTCCACCTCCTAAAAGTGTTTCCATTGAAAGACATCTTGGATTATTTTGTATTTCCAAACTATATTTAATCATCACCGTATTTGTCACATTCATTCTGTATCTCATGCAGGCGATGTTCACAACAAGCATTGTTGAAGCCATTAGGTTTGGCGTTGGCCACCAGCATTTTGGCAATTCCTCCTTTGTCTTCCTTTTTGCAAAACTTTCTTGTTTGGAAAGCTGCTGTGTCCTCATTAATCTAAAATAAAACATGGGTTAAAGGCAACATTTTTGTCTTGTTCTCAAAAAAGCCCACATTGCAGAAGGAAACTACTTTGTGTGCTGATGTGCTCCTTGTGAAAGGGCAGCACCCTGTAACGTATAGTGAATTCAGCCAATGGCTGAAGTGGGCTGACACATTGCCCCTTGATGCATGCCAGAGTAGGTAGAAGAAAAATGTGAATGACAGAACACAGACTAATGGGCAAAGTCGGGCTAAAGGCACCATCCCCTTCCGGTTTACCAACTCTGGCACCAGCTACCCCTAGATTTTCTATGCCAAGGTCGGACCTGGTGGCATTATACTCTCTTTTTGCATAGCCGTTTAAGCCATTCACATTTCCATTGGCTCCAAATGGACCACCAGTCTTCCTCCCTATGGCCCAGACACCAACGGACGCCGTACCATCGACCTCGATGCTGACTCTGCCTTGTTTTGACCTAGTGCTCTGATACACAACACCTTGGACAGGGATGCTGCCACCAGCGCTTCTTCCTCCCCGGCACCCGATAGAACAGCATTGGTGCCGCTACCAGATACTGCTTCTATAAAAAGCTCCTGCAGACAAACCTAATGTCTCATTGAGGGAGAGGAATACTGAAATTGACTAAATGACCTTTTTGGAACTGATTCGGAAGCCCTGAATCTCTGCCATTTTGGGGACACTGGCCAGGATCTTCAGGGAGACTTCAAGGGTCTGTCCTCCACTGGTGTATTTGACACCTCCCTGGAACTAACTGTGGATTTACCCTCTTTCCCTTGAACACTAGAAGTGGCCTTCCTGCATAAGATTATGCTGAAAGCTGCAGCGGTATTAGACCTACAGCTCTCAACTATCGATGCAAAAACAAATGACCTTACGGAAGTCCTCTTGCCATTGGCTCCACTGGCAGCGCCTTTACTCCCATTTAATGAGGCCATCATAGGACTAGTCATGGCAGCATGAGAGAAAAATCTTTAGCCCAAACATTCACCTGACTAATGGCTTGACATTACCGTCCAGCACTAAGTGGTCCACTATTATTCTTTCTTTGACTTTTATCAGAGAGACTGGTTATACAGGCTTCCTGCTCTGGTCAGTTAGGCAGAGGCTTCCTGACAAACCTTGCTGATAGGGAATCCAAGCGATTGGAGCTTGGGGGAAGAAGACATTTTTCTGCGGGAACCAGGGCCCTGAAATGGACAATGAAGTGTCTGTTGGTGGGTTTCACCCATTCCTTGTGGGATATGGCCCAGATGATGGTTTCTCATATGCTGGAGGACATCTCACAGCATTTCCAAGGGTTGATGAACGATGACCAAAATGCCTCCTGCACATCATAACATCGGGATTGGATATAGCTGACTTGGTGGCCCATCAGTCACCATTCTCAGAAGTGCCTGGCTCGGGACCTCTAACTTTTCTCCAGACTTCTAGCCGAACCTAATCAACAGGGGGCACGTGTTTGGTAACGAGGCATATTATGAGCTGGAGGCATTTACCAGCAAGGCCATTACTCGGTCCCTAGGTCTGCAATTACCTCCTCCGTTGAGAGACTGCCACCAGTCTCGCCATTTTTGAGGATTCCAAAATGGGTTTTCTTTTCGCCAATGTCAAACATACCAGCTGCAAACTTGACAGCTAAACGAGCTGGTCAAGCAGTACAGGAGCAGACCCAGAGGGCAGGGCATAGATCCACCCAGCAGATTTCCTTTTCATCCTCTTCTCCCGCAACAACAGGACAGCAGACCTAGTTTGCTCCCCTAAACCCACTTGAATATTGTGAGAGGGCGGGTGTCCTGCTTTCTCTCGGCCTGGAGCTTCCACCTACCCTGATAACATACAAATGATCACACAAAAGTCCATCTGCGGGTGTACAGAGGGACCCAATGCAGGAGGGTGAGCAGTTGGGATGGTCTTTATCCCTTTCCCAGCATTATAGGACTGACAAATGACACAGGAGTGGCAGTGATTTTTGGTGATAGAGGAAAAGAAGCTCACATACCAGTTGGTTGCTGCGGCGTTAATCATGCCATCCTTACTGACACGGGTGGCTCAATGATACAACCATGCAGTGTTTGGGCATAGAAATTTTGTTGTGACCACACACATTCTGCCCTGTCTCTGCACACTCTCTTGGGGTCTTTTGCACATTTGTGCTTGATCCATTGTGGTTTGTCACTCTGAGCCTCGTTCCTGCAACATAGACAAATCTTTCATAGAAGATAAACAACACAAATCAGTTGTACACCATACATGGCAACATCAGCATTTCAGACAGAGTAGCCTTCTAGCGGTTGAATTAGCAAGGACATTTTCTCGGGACACCTTGTTGTGAGGATATTGGTTGACAGTGCACTTAAATATAGCAATGTATTTGGGAAACATCAAGGTAATACATTTTGTACATAGTGTCGATTCTTTATGTGAGTGCAGGTGTATGTTAGGAAATCCCTTTGCATCAAAAGAAGCCCAACGGCATGCATCACTTCAGTCGCGTAATTTGAGTCTATATTCATGGTTACAATCTTTTTCTCGGCCAGGATAAAGGCATGAGTAAGTGCAATGAGGTCAGCAACTCGAGCAGATTTAACAGGAGGCAATTGGCTACTTTCTACAATTTGATATACATTTCATAAGATAACAGTAACCTGCAGCCAAGACACCTTCATCATTTATGAGACATGGTCCATCAACAAAGTATATCTATGCAGTTCAGAATGGGAATGTCAGTTAAGTAAATATGGGTTTGGTAAAATGGGTAAAGACAATCTAGCAGTCATGCTGTTCTCTTCAAAGGTGGTCATTAGAGATGGTGGATTCAAGGTAGGAAAAGTGGATAAGACTAAAATGAGGAGCAGACATCCAAAACATTTTTATCTTGACAATCTGATTGTGGAAATATGTTGGGTTTTGGTAATGAGGAGAAAAGCAAAAACAGCATGGTGCACCACAACAATCAGAGTGTCTCTTATTGTAGTGTTTTCAGAGGCTTCGATAAGATGGTTAGCAGCAGTCACAGTGTGGAGACACGGTGGAAGCCTAGCCTCGACTGGGTCCAAGGATGCAGTTAAATAGGCTACAGGCGTTTTCTGATCCCCATTGTCTTGGATCACCATCCTAAGGTCAAACCCATTGCATTCTTGACTATGCATTATAACCAGTCTTAATTATCAGTGAGCCCTAAAAGCCAGCACAGAAGTCAATGCTTGTTTTATTCGTATAACCAATTTTTGGGCTTATTTTATAAATGCCAGGTTTCGGGGGAGGGGGGTCTTTGCTGACGTTGTTAAGGCTTTGGCATAGCGGTATTGCCCAAAATCCTTTGTCTACAGTACCCATCCACACCCAAGAAACTATGTACCTTGGAGAAGGTCACTGGACGGGGCAACTAACAAATGACTTCCAAATAGTAGATTGACAGGTGGCGCTCACGGATAGGCTAAGAATTCCTGGCCACAAAATTGCACTCGAAAGAGGCAAAACTGGAGTTTCTTCTTTGCAATGTTGTTCCACATTTTATTCAGTTCAGTGAGTCTACCTTAAAGTGATCTAAAGTAATAGATACTAAAAACAAGTCCTCAACATACTGAACCACCCTGGCGAAAATCAGCGTGTCTAGGTCACTCTTCGAAGCTTGGGAAAGGATTGAAAGAGACACCATAAATCGTTATAGGAGCTTGCACCACAAAAGTTGAGACCCTTGGAAGGACAACAGGAAGATGAACTGACTCGCTCCATGTATGGAGATAGATAGAAAGGCACAACAGAGGTCTGCTATTGAAAAGCATGTAACTTTTGCAAGGTTGGTTGAAAGGATGGTGACTGTGTTTTGTGGACCAGAGGGAAATTAGGGATATCCATATTATGTATGGCTTATAAATGTTGCACAAACCTGCTTACGTTGACCTTACCATAATAAATCGGGCTATTAAACCTGCTCTCAATAAGTACCAAAAAACATAGCACAAAAAAACACTTAGCTGACCAAATCAGCCATAACAGGACGAATTCCTGTCTCTATTTAGGGTTTGAAGAGATAATGAGGTATTGTAGTAGCTTCTTTTGCAGGTCGATCTTGATTTTCAGTGTTCCATTGAAGATGTAAATCTTACTTTATTGGCCGTTGTGGGACCTATCAAAGCAAATCGGTTACATTGTAGTGTAGTTCCTATATCCCTGATAGGCTCTACGCATTGGAATAACATACACTATAGATTTGACATAGGACTAAGGTCAGTATGTCTCTACCGAGTATATTAAACTTAATTACTTGTGTGTGCCAGCTAACTCAGAGGTAACTAGAAACTTCTCGAATATACAAGAAGGGATTGGTCTCTGACAACCGCACACACATGACAACTTTGTTTCCCTTTAGAATTGGAACAGTCTCAGAATCGTGGAAATAATAGGTAACAGTTTCACTCAGTCAATCGTGCATGCTTCATTTCTACAGAGTTGAACAGAAATAGAGAGACGGGCGTTTTCAATAAAAAGGGTTTATTGAACAGTCTTATTTCTCGTGCAAGAGATATGAATTGCTACAATCGTAAGACAGACTGCGAAGTACAATATGTACGAGGTTAGCAGTAAGATAAAATAATACTGCAATAGCATGGTTTGTAGCTATGCCATATATTAATCAAAATACATACATAAATAACATAAGTGTAACCTAAGTGTAGTACGAGGTTTGAAGTAGGTGTTGTTTCTAAAGTATAGCTAGCTATATTTTAATTTAGCCAAGAGTTGCCAAAAGTTTCTCTAAGTTCTAGTCAGCTCCATACCTGAGAATGAGAGAGGTTGGAATCTCTTTTCTGGACTCGATAGTCTAACCCCCCGCAAGGGAAGTCAGAGAGCACTGGAGCTAGATTCTCTGCGAGGAGGATGACAGCATCTGGTCAGTGCATCAGGCTGGAACTCGATCTCCTTCCGAACTTTCCGTGGCAAACCGCGTAGTCTAGGTTGGATCGAATCCTCCGGGAACCGCAATTTGCCAAGGCAAGTGCTGGTATATTTATACCTTGAAGGTATCTAGGAATGCCAGTATTGACGTAAAAGTCGGGCAGAGGAACGTCATGAATGAACCCGTAAGGAATAGATGTTCATTCATAATGAATGAGTTCTTGGAGAAATCAATATTCAAGCTGGAGGAAATGCCTTAAGGCTTAAGGGTCTGGTTTTCCAAGAAATAGTTGTGACATGTCTGGACAGATGTAGGTGGCCATGCCTGTATTTGGTTTGTACGGACAATGTCTAAATAAGGGCCGGATTTCCAAGTCCAAATAAGGGCAATGTGAATTGTACCTATATAAGGGCATAAATCGGGATACCTATAAACGGAATCTAAATCTACACACAACACCCACTCCAGTTTCGTATGAATGACGTTACTAAATCCTAAACGTTCTAAACATATCTTAAAACAGAGTATCGCATTGGTTTGCTAAAATAAGCTAAAAACATATCTAAAACATATTGTCTAAAAATACATTACAAAACCATTGCTATGCATAAAAAGTGTTGTACGTATAAACGGAAATTTTTCATTCTAAGCATTAGATCACATTGGAATGGTAGATGAATGATCCAAAATATATACATGTGATGAAATGGCTCGTAAATACAGAAGAAAAAAGAGGCCGAAACCATTTCATATCAGGTTACACAAGTCAAATTGTTATTCATGACAAGGTGGCATACTGTCCCTGGAAGTGTTATCAAAGAATTCTGTTCTCTATGAATAGTTCTACTATACGCAGATTACTGTGCCAAAAAATGCAAAAAAATACAAATTTTGGGGGGGAAAAATTAATCATAGGAAAAAAAGTTCCAAAGTCAGTAGCATGTTTGAAAAGGAATGAAGGCCAAATTCAGAGTCTCTCCGGAACACTGTGTACTTGAATCAAAAGTCAGTGTGTGGGGATGGAGAAAACATAACATTTTCTAATCCTATAGACAACAAGCCGTCTACTGTTGTGGGTGAGAGTTGGAATACCTTGTGTAGAAGATCAACAGCACAGAGATACGAACTATCGCCTTCAGCATGGGAAGCATCAGCAATGTTCGGATTGGATGTTACCTGCCCACCTGGTGTTTCCTCTCGTACCTCAGCAGTAGCATGTTGCGTCTGTGAGATCTCAATGAATGCCGCCATCAGGATTGGTAGCCGCTGGGGATAACACATAGCATGGACCGTTATCGGGTCCAGCAGAGTATCGATATCCGTAGGCATGACTGATGGGAGTGTCAGACAAATGTCCAGCACGCATTCTTCAACCGCATAGCAGGCAGCTTAGAACAGGTAAGATGCAATCTTGCCAAATTGGTCTGAATGACAGGAACCAAGTGGTGTTTAATTCTCGTAGACGAGGTAAACCCAGAATTTTGACGATGCGCTCACAACACTCCATCTCCAATAGAGTTCTTTCCATGGTGAACTGGGTGTCGCTGGTGATTTGGCTTGCCATATCGTAGCAGTATTAGCAAAAATAGTATCCCTGCAACGAGTGCTAAAAGGAGCGGCAGTCAGCCAAACACAGAGTGCACGAAGTTTGGAAAAATTCCAAGGACTTCTTGAAAAGGTGATAACAGTCTTGCACACACGTTCTTAAATACATGTACAATACCGCTCGTATCAGACATGTTTAAGATACGACCTAACATTTCTGAGCAATGCCCAGGGCAGTTTGTATACAAAAGGGTATGTATCTCCGCAGAAGTCCTTGCGACTTGGAGAGCATAGGTTTCCTTGGCAGAGGTCAAAGGCACAGTTTTTTGTAAAAGAATGGCTTTCATTCTGCTTAAAGTATCAACTCGTATAGAAGAGATATTCAGTGAAGGCCATAAAAGCGACTCCCTGACTAGGTTTATTTGGGGAAACACGACTTGAATACAGCAAGTGACCCTGAAAGTAACCGTTACTAGATATGGGATACCTGGCAGCATGCCACAGCAGCTGTGATCATTCAATATAAAGTAACTCCCGTTTGAAAGTTGACCAAAGATTGGATTGATCACTGCTGCCGGTGAACCGTGCAGGTGGCAGGATAAGTTTGTAGTGGAACCATCACAGGCCCCGTGTAAGTTAATACCCTGACAAAGGAGAATACCGCTTAGTGCGTGTTCACAGTTTTCACTGCTAAGAAACACTTCTGGTCCCCCACTCCAACATCTGTGTGTGTAAGGTAAATCCCAGGATGTCTTGATGTATTCTTTATCCAACCTTTCATATTTGCCTGCTGGTATATTTTTTAGGAAATACTGAAAATGGAAAGTTGTAACAGGCAGAGTAATCTTACCATGTATGATCCGCTCAGTAGCTGTTTTTTCTGCTACTGTGAATGGTAATTTCTCCAGTTTTTCAATGCTCAGCACCATGTAGTCTGCTCCCCTTTGCGCCAGTTTGATCTGTCTGTCAGTGAGATTGAATTCCGCAAACAGTGACTTAGTATTGATTAAACGCCAAGGCTCATAGCCAGAACGCAGTTTTTCGAGCGTCCAGCCTAATAGCCACCGAGTGAGAAACTCCTCCATATTCCCAGACTCGCAGCCCTCCGGAAAGCCAACAAAGCGGAGGATGTTGCGTCGGGCCCGACCCTCCACGTCCTCAACCCTAGATGCCAGGCCCCTCTGGGTAGTCTCCAGGGCCGCCACTCGTTGCTGCAGGGTAGTCACCACGTCTTCTACCCCAGAGACCCGGGTCTCGGCCTCTGTAATACGTGCCACAGCATTGCGCAGATCCTGGCGCAGCAGCATTACATCGGAGCCCACCGCCCCTATTTTGGCGTCCAGGGCATCTCTGGACTGGGTGATGGCCGCTAGAAGGGCAGCATTGTCCGGCACGGCACCCGGGGCCCGGCCACCGTCCTGGCAGAGCCCCCCGGGCCGGCATATTTATCTAGCGTGGTCTGTTTAGAAGGCCCTCCGCTAGGTTTGTCCCTCGTCCGGGTGAGGCAGGCGGATCCCCGCAGTCCTTCGTCCCTCTAGAAGCGCCGCTCCCGTGTCCCTCGCCGGGCCCCCGTGTGCGGCGCAGTCGAACCCCACAGACCAGTTCCGGGCCGCGCAGCTCGATTTGACTGCCGAGGCGGCCGTTCGGGGGCCCCAGCCAAGCGGCTCCGGCCAGCGCGGAGCCAGCGGCCCCACTCCACGTCTCGCAGCGGGCAGGCGTCTATGCCTCTCCAAGACTCACGGGCGGCAAGGGCCCCCCAGGGGCACCCCAGAGTCACCACGTAGGCCCCGGTGCCACCATGCTTCCCGGGCCTTAGACTTCACTAGGTCCCACACCGGGTCCAGTGCACACCCGGGGGGACAGACAGGATATGCCTCCAGGCTATCCCCGAAGCGCTGCGGGCCTCCCGGCCACCCTCCTGCACCCCCACGCGGGCCGACAGCACCGCCGAACCCCCAGGCGATCACAGGTCAGTAAGGGGGGGGGGGAGGGAGGGAAGCCCCGACACCCCAGCCACAGGGAGCAAAACACCCAGCCTGCAGTTCTTCCACTAGCGCCGCAGCCCGACTCGACTGCCGTCACCAGGCGTAGTCGCAGGTGGTCCTGGCGATCCGACGCGCAGGTCTCTGCTGCCTCCGTCTCCCGGGCTCAACTTCAGGTGCCAGGCCCGCTTGGGCCAACTCTGCAGCGTGTGGGAGCCACGACCCTCAGCCCATAGACCTTGGACTCCACGCGGGCCCAGGAGCTCCCCCGGCGCGGGTCCAAAATGGCGACTACTGCCGCAAGCGCTGGTGCGCTCCACAACGTCCGTCGTTCGTCGGACCTGCTGCCAGTCTATCCCCGGTGGGGTGGGAGGCCCGCCGACCAGGAACACAGGTTGCCTCTGCTCGCCGGGGATCGTCTGCAGTGCCCCAGGCAGGGGCGCTCCCAGCCAGTCCGCCAGCCCGCAATCGAGGCCGCGGCTCTCACGTCGCCTCTAGGCCCCAACTCCGCACTGGACCCGTCTCAGCCTCCAGGCGCCGCTCTCGGTCCCGGAGCACGGGAAACAGGAGCGCCGCGACCACCAAGCCTCCGCCGTGTCTGGCGATGGGAAACTCGGCCAGGGGAGCAGGATAATTATAGGATATGTGGCGGGCTAGACGGAGCTCACCTAAAAGCCGTCCGCCATGCTGGCTCGCCAAGCCACGCCCCCTAGAATTTTGAAATGTGCAGGCAAACTAGAGTTTTAGTTGTCTTCCAGCTGATAAAAATGACATAGCTAAAAGTTAATACACAGTATGTGTGCATAGCATTTTCGTAGTACACATGTATGTTTTAAGGCAGAAATAGGGGTGAATCCACTTTCTCAGGAGCCCTGTTATATAGATGTCTCCTATTCTATAGTGCGGTGCCCAGTGATCGCCTGCCATCGTAGCACTGTCCTGCTCTTTGCCTTAAGATGCCACTAAAAAACTGGGCTAATAAATGTTTTCCTTAGACATGTGATAGGTATATGCATACCAATCATGTTTCAAGTGAAGCATTTAAATTCAGCAAATCTTTGCCATTTATCAGAAAAACAAAGCTGGAGTCAGAAGGGTAAATTCAACCATTAAACTTTTATATACTACAGTCATAGCCTAATGAGATGCAGGCATATTTCTATTCGCACCTATCTTTGGCATGGGGTGAGCGGCTGGACGGCTGGAGACAGCGATTTGAATACTGGGAGTGAGAGAAATAATACTAAGTTTCTTGGAAAAAGAAAATCATGGAAAGGTTAGAAAGAAGGGACTTAGGAGCATGATAGAAGAGAGAAATAATTGACAATACGAATGAACAAGCAGATGAAATGTAAGCAAATTTCTTTTAAGCACTGGAAAAACACAGTCCCTGTACTTTTCTATAGAGCAAAAAATAGAAAATATTGATAACCGATTTTTACACTTTTTGAAAACATTGGAAAACACTGAAGAAAGCCCACCAGAATTTACACCAGATAGAAGCAGATAAAAGATAACAGGAACACATACAAAATATGATTCCCCCATTAAATGAAGAATGTGTGCCAATGATATCAGCTACATATTAAACAGCAAAGGTGAAAGGATTGAGCCCTGGAGTACCCCAGGCCCTTTATGGTCAGAGGTGGGCTTAAATGTAGGAAGGAGGATGGTCTGAGTGCAGTTAGTGATAAAAAAAAAGTAAATTAATTTAGTGTTTAGAAGATCACAGCCATGGTTTTCCTAATCCAAGAGAGAAATATAAGATGGTATTAGAAGCCTCTGACAATTCTGACAAGCTAGTTTGCCAGTGCTTCAACTGTTCATCATCCATCAAATGTCCTCCAAGATTGTTAATACAAAGAGCCCAGTACTGTGCCTCAGCTGAAAGGCCGATACGAAAAGAAGGAATACATTCTTTATTTCAATGCATTGCTGTAGTTGTTTGAAGGCAAGTGTCATCAGAATTTTTTCTAAGAATGACAGTAGAAATGTAGGGTGAAAATCTGAAGGAGAGAGAGTAGCCTTTTTTTTTAATAAAGGACTTGACCATGATATTCTTCCAATCCTCTGGTACTTCCCTGTACATCAAGGAATGGTTTAAAAAAGACCGTTACTAAGAAAAGGCCCAGTCTTTTCAGAATACTGGTTGGGCATAGATCAGCGGGGTAGCTAGATGGTCTGGAGCTGAAAATGTTTTGAATTTCTTTGGGGATGGTGACTTCCCTGAACTGGAAATATTTCTTTGGTTACGTGGCAGGAGGGCTTTCTAGCGAGAAACTCCAGTCTGAAAATTAGTCTTTTATGGTTAATATTCTAATGTTGTCAATTGTAACTAGAAAAAATGTGGAAAACCCATCACAGAATTTATGTTGGAATTATCTGGGCCTTATTAGCCAGCGGTATGTTATTAATAACTCTAAAAGGTTCACAAGGCATTTTAAGGGCTAGTCTGATCTGAAGGGAATAGTATTCCTGCTTAGCTAACTGGATGCGTTAATTACGTCTCTGGTGCTGTTCCGCCCCTCTAGCATTTAATTTCAAGGAAGGAAGCTCTTATGTAAACCAGGTATTTCACTTAGGACAGGGCTTTATAGAGCGCATGCTAGATTGTATTGCTTGTAAACAATGGAGTCCTAATGACTGTCTGATCACCTTGAAAGATTGATCGAATAATGTTGACACCTCAGTCATAGAGACCTCAAGCTTTTATTTTTAAATTAAGTTTTCTCATATAGACTTCTAACAGCAGATTCCTCACCTTTTGAGGATTCCCTGGCTTCAGGCTGAATCTGAAAACTTTGTTAATAGCAATGCTCTCCCATGCCGACAGGTGAAGTCATGCAGCATCATTCTATCTTGTGCTGCTATGCCTCACGTGGATGTGACGTCTTGATCAGTATATATACTCCACCTACTCAAGCTGGCATCAGTTCCTTTCTTTCCGCATCAACTGATCTGAATCCAGCGCTCCAACATTCATTCAACAAACTTTGCCTTTCTCTCATTAAAATTATTTAAGTCTGCAGATATGTAACCAGACCTACAGTTTAAACCACGTAAGGACTGTACCCAACAGATGTCAGTTACAGATCTTCATGCCGTCTGTTTGTGGTGTCTTGGCTCCAGTCACAATTTGTGTGCCAAGAGGAAGAAAAGGCAATCTGCGAGGTGAAGCTCACGGTCGTCGAGCAGTTGAGCACCTGTTCCAGATAGTCCAGGGCATAGGGACCCCAGTCCAAGTTGAGGACGTGAACGCGCTCTCGTTCTAGAGGTTGCTGTCATGATCGGATTTCATAGAAGTGAGGTAAGTCAAAGAGGAGGCTTAAAAAAACATTAAAAAGTCCAGACACGGTTCACCTACATCTTGCCACTCGTACCATTCGGAGTTGCCCTATGCACCAGGCATCTCTTGGCCATGGAGGTGTTCTACCACTACGGACTCTGCTTCGATGGTGATCCAATTACAGCTCCCTTCTGAACAAGTAGCGATGCCAGAATAACTCCAACATCTTAAGTTAACTATGGACAAGATTTTTGGTACCTCACTGGATCCCACTGGAGCAACTTTGGGCCCTGTGGATTCAATCAGCGATGTCATCCTCACCACTAGCTGTGCCCTTAGACCTTGTTCGGACACTGAGTTGACACAACCAACACCCTTGCCTTTTACGTCTGCTCTGAGACCGACATTGCTGGCGGCAGCATATCATCCAATTTCACAATCAAACTCTGAGACACACGTTCCTCAGTCTAGATCTTGACTCTATACTCAATTGTGGCCAAATTACACTCAGGAAGAGTTTAATTATGATCAAGAATATTATCATTATCAAAGCAGGAGATTTGCCATTAGTCTGGATACGTCAGCGGACATTGGCCTTTTTTTGCCAAATCCTGCAGTAGCAACTGAAGAGTAATCTTCATTTGCCACAGTAATTAGAAGTGCAGCTGAGTCTCTTGACCTCATCTTACCCACACCAGAAGTTAAAATAACACTAATGATGGAGGTTTTAAATTCAGGCCAATCTTCACAACAACCTTTATTACGATTTAATGAGGCTGTTACTGATGGACTGTTATCAGCAAAGACAGTATTTGTCAGCAACAGCAACCTCTCAATTCCTTAGGGGATGAGTTTGGAAAGCTAATCTGCAGTATTCTACCCAAGCCACAGCCCCACCTTCTGCAACTGCCACAAAACTTCTTTAGTTTAACTGTGGCAACACACGATTGACCGATTGGAGGCCAGATCACCTCTTACTTCCTCAAATTTGAAGAGCATCAACTCTGATCAATGGGTTCTCCAGATTGTGGAACTAGGCTACTGCCTACCCTTTCTTTTCTATCGTCCAGACATACCACCCACAATTCAGCATCTTCTGTAGGATCACTTGTCTGTTCTGTTACTCTAAGCCAAAGGAGCAATAGAGAGGTGCTGGTTTCAGAAATCAGGAATGGTTGTTACTCCTGTTACTTTCCGATACCGAAGAAGGATTGAGGCGTTTATCCCATCCTAGATTTTTACTCTCTTAACTTCTTCCTTAGGAAAGACTAGTTTAACATGCTCACCCTGGCCCAAGTTCTATCTGCCCGTGATTCAGGAGTCTGGATGGTAGCACTGGACTTGCAGGATGCAAATTTCCACATTCCCGTCCTGCAATCTCACAGGTGTTACCTGCGTTTTCAAGTGGGCTAAGAGCATTTCAATTCACCAGTTCTCCAATTTGGCCTAGCTAGTGCACCTCTGGTGTTCAGAAAGGATGGTTGTGTTGGCAGCCCATCGGCCAAGGTTGGGAATACCAGTCTTCCATATCTCAACTACTGCCTATTGAAGATTGACGCACCTCAAACATTTGTAAACCACCTCCAGACGACTCCTGATCTGTTGACATCATTGTGGTTTTCCATCAACATGCAGAAGTCACACTTAACTCTTTCACAACAGCTCCTCTTCATTGGTGACATCACAACAGCTCCCCTTCATTGGTGACATCATGGTTATGGAGGGGTTCAGAGCCATCCCTCTACCTTAAAGAGTCCAGGACATACGGGCTATGACCCCGATGTTTCAACCTGCAGCCTGGGTCTCAGTGAGGTTGGCTCTGAGTCTATGTAGCCTCTTGGCCTCCTGCATCCTACGTATACGCCACACCAGGTGGTACATGCAGGCTTTGAAGTGGACTCTGAATTCCCAGTGTGCTAAGCACAAAAGGAAATCTGTTGGGTTCTAACCAGGTGTCGGAGGAGACTGTGAAAGACCTGCAGTGGTGGCACCTTGACTGCAATATGTCCCGCTGCAGACTCCTTTTTCTATCACACCCAGAAAAAGCAATTGGGATGGATGCATCGTTTCTGGGTTGGGGACATCATCAGGGAGAGATGTAGGGCATTTGGGTATTGGGGTGATTGCCCAACACCTGGCATTATCTTTAGACACCAAAGCAGACAAACTCAGTTGACAGTGCTTAGCGTATCACAGATACTGGTTGCACTCTGAGATGACACAGGCTTTCAACAATGGGGAAAACCTAGCTTGATCTATTTGCCACCGCAGAGAACGTGCAGTGCCCAAGCTTTTGTGCATTGTAGTTCCCAAGGTAATCTCCTTTAGGAGACACCTTTTGCCTACATTTGGGCTCAGAACTCCTTTACAACCCACCCCCCCGCCCCCCACCTTTCCTGCCCAGAGTACTCCAGAAGATCAAGAGAGCCTTAGTGGCTCTGAACTAGGTAAGGAGTGTGTGATACCTGGAATTTTAGCCATGAGCACATGTCTTTTCAGGAGGATCTCCTGTCGCAGCTGTAGGGATAGATCTTGCACCCGAGCCTGCACAGCCTACACCTCCAGCGTGGTTATTATGCAGCCACAGTTATTACTTATCATCCATTTCTGCTTTTTTACGTTTACTGGATCAGCCATCCCTCTTCAAGTCATCTGTTGTGACGCATTTTTTTAAAGGATGAGGATATGGTCCCACTGGCATATTTGTTCATTATGTCTATGCACACCTAAAATAGTGTTCCACGACACCATAACATCTAATAGATAAGTGAGTGATCTTGAAGCCTTGTCTTCAGTTCCACCATCCGTCTCCTTTTTTCTGGACAAATTAGTACTTCGAACAAAAGTAGCATTTGTGCCTAAAGTAGTCATGCCCTTTCACATAGGGCAATATATCATCTTATCAACATTTTATTTACTGCCTCATCCAGCGAAGGATTGCACCAATCCTAAGATGGTCCTTAGTTTTTACATTGAGAGGACCAGGGAATTTTGCAGTATGACCAACTGTGTCAGATTTTCTTGGGCAAAGTGTTGCGGGATGCAATGAGGCTCGGAGACAGGAGTGGTTTCTCGTGTTGTTTTATTCGTTTTATGCACACTTTTCCTTCTTATCGTTGGGCGGTAGTAAGGCAAGGTGTTCTCTTCCTCGATGTCTTGGGCCAGGCGACGGATAGGGGGCGTCTTCCCTCTCCGGCTCCGCTCCAGGGTGCCGAGGTCTTCGAGACAGGGCGGTTATCCGGTCCTCAGGACGGGGGGGGGTAAAGAAAGGACAGAAGGTAGATGTGTGTCAGTGCGGCGTTCAAAACAAATCCCGTGAAAGGGGCCAGGGAGTGAAGGAGGTTCACCGTGCTCAGTACTCCTAACCTACGTGACGGGGTTAGTGAGGAAGGGTACGGTCAGGGATACGGTTCTTATGTACTAGGCCCACTACGGCGTCCTGCCCAGCCCGCTATACGAGCCCGTACCTGCTGGTGCCACGCTTCTCCCACGGAAACGTGGCGGGGCGAGTCACAGTGTCGTTGGCCTCCTGGCTCTGCTACCGGCACCGCTGCTCGATGTCCGTTGGTCTCGTCGGTCGTCTCTTCGTCTACGCTCTTCCTTCGGTCTCTCCGCTCCTCTCCTCGGTCTCTCCGCTCCTCTCCGGTGATCACACACACTTCTCCTACTCGACTTCCGGGATATGTTGGCTCTGTATCTGTGACGTCCTCCACGGGGGCGTGGTCTGCTGTTAGTTCATCCCAATTAAAGAAACAGTGTTCACCTGGAGTGCCAGTGCTTCCGAAGGCTGTCGTTCCGTCCCGGGACACCGGGGCCTGGAGGTAAAGAGGGGACATGGAGGGGGACACACAGTCAGTGAGAGGCGGGCATGAGTAGTCTCTGTCGGTGCCGGGCTCCTTGTCACACAAAGTAATACAGAAAAGAACAATCTTTAGGTGGTTTATCATGTGCATTAAGATCTGCTATGGGCTAGCCAAAAAGCAATCCCCAGAAGGCTTGCATGCACACTCCACCAGAGCAAAAGCTGCTGCCACAGCAGTATCATGTGGTGTGCCAGTCATGCTTCTGCTACAAGGGTGTCTCTCCATCAATTCAATAAATATTACTGCCTAGACAGACAGGTGTGATGGGACAAGCATATTGCCCGATCTGTCCAGCAGGATTTCCTCATCTGAGTCATTCTACAGACCCACAGCCTGGGTGGTACTGCTTTGCTATCTATTCACAAATGAGTAATCTATGGTTAGAAGTCTCTATCGGATGAACAAGTTACTCCCATTTGGCAATGTTTTCTCTGGTAGAGACTGTGACTGCAGATTCTTCAGCTACCCACCCTCCCCCCCCTTTCTGTGGAATGATGTCACACAGTCTGATGTTAATAATATTCCATCACAAAAATGTTGTGTACGCTGTTTTCATTTTTGTTTGTTTAGGCTCCACGTCTGGTGGCACGGACACAGCTCAGGAAGAAATTGACGCTAGTGCGTGCAGGATATATATATATATATATATATATATATATATATATACTGCTTCAAAAGTGCCCGGAAGGTGAGAAAGCACTCCAAAGCCAGCATTCGCTGAATGCTTTTAATGGTATGAATGAGTCTCGGCACGTCGATTCGTTTTGCAGCTCACACGTCCTCCAATGCCTGACGCGTTTTGGTGTCCCTTTCTCAAAGGCTGTAGGCTGTGAAATGTATGCGCTGTTTGACCTCAGTCCTTATAATCATCATGACACGCCCTCTGATGGGCTGCTCGGTTGAGCCTGTGCATACTGGGACTTGTAGTCAATGAGATGCGCCAATGTTACTGCAGCTTAAATTTAAAGCCCTGAATGGGCCTCGGCATGACGTCCTCATTCTAAATCCTGCATAGCTTTTCCGCAAACACAGTTCGGGTACATACCCAGCTGAGCGGCCCCCAAGGATAGCGGGGTGGTGCTCTCTCGGCGGCGGGGCAGCCGCCAACATATACTGCTTCAAAAGTGCCCGGAAGGTGAGAAAGCACTCCAAAGCCAGCATTCGCTGAATGCTTTTAATGGTATGAATGAGTCTCGGCACGTCGATTCGTTTTGCAGCTCACACGTCCTCCAATGCCTGACGCGTTTCGGTGTCCCTTTCTCAAAGGCTGTAGGCTGTGAAATGTATGCGCTGTTTGCTATGCAGGATTTAGAATGAGGACGTCATGCCGAGGCCCATTCAGGGCTTTAAATTTAAGCTGCAGTAACATTGGCGCATCTCATTGACTACAAGTCCCAGTATGCACAGGCTCAACCGAGCAGCCCATCAGAGGGCGTGTCATGATGATTATAAGGACTGAGGTCAAACAGCGCATACATTTCACAGCCTACAGCCTTTGAGAAAGGGACACCGAAACGCGTCCGGCATTGGAGGACGTGTGAGCTGCAAAACGAATCGACGTGCCGAGACTCATTCATACCATTAAAAGCATTCAGCGAATGCTGGCTTTGGAGTGCTTTCTCACCTTCCGGGCACTTTTGAAGCAGTATATGTTGGCGGCTGCCCCGCCGCCGAGAGAGCACCACCCCGCCGCCGAGAGAGCACCACCCCGCTATCCTTGGGGGCCGCTCAGCTGGGTATGTACCCGAACTGTGTTTGCGGAAAAGCTATGCAGGATTTAGAATGAGGACGTCATGCCGAGGCCCATTCAGGGCTTTAAATTAAAGCTGCAGTAACATTGGCGCATCTCATTGACTACAAGTCCCAGTATGCACAGGCTCAACCGAGCAGCCCATCAGAGGGCGTGTCATGATGATTATAAGGACTGAGGTCAAACAGCGCATACATTTCACAGCCTACAGCCTTTGAGAAAGGGATACCGAAACGCGTCAGGCATTGGAGGACGTGTGAGCTGCAAAACGAATCGACGTGCCGAGACTCATTCATACCATTAAAAGCATTCAGCGAATGCTGGCTTTGGAGTGCTTTCTCACCTTCCGGGCACTTTTGAAGCAGTATATGTTGGCGGCTGCCCCGCCGCCGAGAGAGCACCACCCCGCTATCCTTGGGGGCCGCTCAGCTGGGTATGTACCCGAACTGTGTTTGCGGAAAAGCTATGCAGGATTTAGAATGATGACGTCATGCCGAGGCCCATTCAGGGCTTTAAATTTAAGCTGCAGTAACATTGGCGCATCTCATTGACTACAAGTCCCAGTATGCACAGGCTCAACCGAGCAGCCCATCAGAGGGCGTGTCATGATGATTATAAGGACTGAGGTCAAACAGCGCATACATTTCACAGCCTACAGCCTTTGAGAAAGGGACACCGAAACGCGTCCGGCATTGGAGGACGTGTGAGCTGCAAAACGAATCGACGTGCCGAGACTCATTCATACCATTAAAAGCATTCAGCGAATGCTGGCTTTGGAGTGCTTTCTCACCTTCCGGGCACTTTTGAAGCAGTATATGTTGGCGGCTGCCCCGCCGCCGAGAGAGCACCACCCCGCTATCCTTGGGGGCCGCTCAGCTGGGTATGTACCCGAACTGTGTTTGCGGAAAAGCTATGCAGGATTTAGAATGAGGACGTCATGCCGAGGCCCATTCAGGGCTTTAAATTTAAGCTGCAGTAACATTGGCGCATCTCATTGACTACAAGTCCCAGTATGCACAGGCTCAACCGAGCAGCCCATCAGAGGGCGTGTCATGATGATTATAAGGACTGAGGTCAAACAGCGCATACATTTCACAGCCTACAGCCTTTTAGAAAGGGACACCGAAACGCGTCAGGCATTGGAGGACGTGTGAGCTGCAAAACGAATCGACGTGCCGAGACTCATTCATACCATTAAAAGCAATTCTCTCTTGTGTCGACAGGTGACATCATGCAGCATCGTTTTACCTTGTGCTGCTCCGTCTCACAAGGATATGACACCGGGACATATATACATATATATATATATTCTGCTCCAAGGTTGTCCACCTGTAAGTAGCACTCGACCAGCAGCTTAATTTATGTGTAGGTAGGGACGGGGATCCGCTTGTAGGAGCCGCTCCGTAGTGGATTTGCAGACGCGTTTCGAAGCTCCATATGCTTCTCTTCAGAGGCTTTAATGGAAACGGTGTGCACAACCGCTAACCCACTTCACCATTTAACATATGACACACACACCAATGGGAGACTCAAATGAGACTGTGCATTATGGGAAGTGTAGTGCGGAAAGCACGTAATCAAGTCCTGTATGGACCCTGCAAGTGGGCCCGTCCTCGATCCTATGTAAGGCTGCTGTTCCACTTTCGTGGCCCCCAAGGCTTCCGGGGTGGTGCATACTCCACGGCTGCACGGCCGCGTGTTATATATATATCGGAGTTCCAATCGTGCACTCGGATCTTGTATAAAATTCACCAAAAACCAAGGCTCATTCAAAGCATGTGTTAGAACCGGAAATGTATGTAAGCCTTGGCCGGTGGGCGTATCGGTGTGTGAACAAGCCCCCAGAGGGTGAAACGCGTCACGTCGGATATATATATATATATATCCCCAAGCAAAGAGCACTCCTGATGGAGATCGTAGCCCGTTGAGGGGTGGCACGATGCCGGTGGAGTATGCTGGTATTTAATAATAACAAAGAACGGAGTTCCAATCATGCACTCGGATCTTGTATAAAATTCAACAAAAACCATTCAAAGGGGTTTATTGTTGTCATAAACCCGACGTGACGCGTTTCACCCTCTGGGGGCTTGTTCACACACCGATACGCCCACCGGCCAAGGCTTACATACATTTCCGGTTCTAACACATGCTTTGAATGAGCCTTGGTTTTTGGTGAATTTTATACAAGATCCGAGTGCACGTTTGGAACTCCGATATATATATAACACGCGGCCGTGCAGCCGCGGAGTATGCACCACCCCGGAAGCCTTGGGGGCCACGAAAGTAGAACAGCAGCCTTACATAGGATCGAGGACGGGCCCACTTGCAGGGTCCATACAGGACTTGATTATGTGCTTTCCGCACTACACTTCCCATAATGCACAGTCTCATTTGAGTCTCCCATTGGTGTGTGTGTCATATGTTAAATGGTGAAGTGGGTTAGCGGTTGTGCACACCGTTTCCATTAAAGCCTCTGAAGAGAAGCATATGGAGCTTCGAAACGCGTCTGCAAATCCACTACGGAGCGGCTCCTACAAGCGGATCCCCGTCCCTACCTACACATAAATTAAGCTGCTGGTCGAGTGCTACTTACAGGTGGACAACCTTGGAGCAGAATATATATATATATATGTATATATGTCCCGGTGTCATATCCTTGTGAGACGGAGCAGCACAAGGTAAAACGATGCTGCATGATGTCACCTGTCGACACAAGAGAGAATTGCTATACAAAAGCTTCCAGATCCAGTGCCAGTGTGACTATTTGGAATAGTCAGCGGTGAGGAATCTGCAGTTAGATAGTCTCTACCAGTCAAGGTGTTACTGAAGGTAGGCACCTAGTACTTTAGCAGTATAATCTCTCAATGAATGTAGTGCACTGCACAATGAACAAAAGACTGAAATGGGATCATTCATTTGCCAAACTGCCTTAATGGTTTTCGCTCAGTGGCGTAGAGATTGTGTTACCCAAAACAGTGCAGCATAATGTTGAGATATCAATACCACCAAGAGAAATATATTGAATACTGGTTGCTGCTTCAGGTATGCATCATGCTGTTCGGTGAGCATGGTTTAATCATGGGCGGCATTGTGGATCTCCATGGTGCTGAAAATAGGCAAGGAGTCACCGACCGCTGTTAAATACTGGTTCAAACCTACAAAAAGCCAAACCTATTCCCAGATTATGGTAATTAGAGAGTAATGAAGCAACAATCGTAAAGGAAGGGGCTGTTAAGTAGTATGAGGAATATGCTTGTTGTATGATTTTGAATGACAAAACAAAGATACGTGTTTAATGTGTTTTTTTTTTTTTTACAGCTGTAATAAAGGCATGTAATCCTGTTGTGTTCAGCTTTTACAACTACTTACGGACTCACCCATTGCTTATCCGAAGACATTTCATCTCACCCGATTCTGTCCTTTCCAATACAAGTTTAACAACAGAGAGAAGTACTCTAGATGAAATCAACCTCATTGAGAGAAAGCTGTTCTTTACTACTGCCAATGCCCATTTCAAAGTAGGCTGTCCTGTATTGGCTCTTGAAGTACTATCTAAAATTCCAAAACTTAGTAAGAAAGATGCACCTTCCAGCATAGATTTGCTAACCCCAAGTTCTTTAAAGAAAAATGAAGTGCCTCTGCTGCAAGTCGATTTTGACTGGAGTCAGCCTCTTGTCACAGTTGATGATAGCCCCCTTCAACTTGACTGGGGTGAAGACCAACATACAGAAAAGGAAACTGATGATGATGATGATGGTCCAACAATGAAAGACTCAGAATTTGAAAAGGCTTTGGGAGATCATAGCAAAGAGGATCCCATTGATAAAACATCCAAAATGTTACATGAAACATCTCAAGGTTTTGACAGTGAAGTTGATGTGATTGCCGAGCAACTTAAGTTTAGGGCATGTTTGAAAGTACTTATGACAGAGCTGAGGACTTTGGCTACCGGTTATGAAATAGATGGTGGAAAACTTAGATTTCAGCTTTATAACTGGTTGGAAAAGGAGATTGCGGCTATTCATGATATATGTAATCATGAATTGGAAAATAGAGAAAGGGAGTTTTCTTCTGAAGCATATACTAACACAGGAGATGACATTCTTGACCTTGATGCTATGGACAAAACTGATATCGGGTCATATGAGCGACATCAGATGGAACGGCGTCGACTACAAGCCAAACGTGAGCATTCTGAAAAGCGTAAGTGGTGGCTGCAGAAGAATCAGGCCCTTCTGAGAGTGTTCCTCAGTTATTGCAGTCTCCATGGAGCTCAGGGTGGCGGTCTTGCATCCGTGAGAATGGAACTCAAATTTTTATTGCAAGAATCACAACAGGTAAAACAAATCTGTTTTGCATTTGCTAAAATATGTTTGAAATGCCACAATATTGTATAACATAAATAGTATATAATCTAAAAATGTTTTGTCCATCATTCTAGTAGAATCATGCTTGTTTAGCTTAGTGTTTTTGGGTACCCTGCGTAATAGCACCAATTTATTTTACAAATGCTGAACTACGTGAGAGCAAATGTCAGTTCTAATCCAGCGGAGCTAGGTACTCCAGTATGTATTCTACTTTGGGTAGAAAAATAAAATGTGAGTAGGAGAGATTAAACAAAAAAAAAAACACTTATTAAACAAACTCGTAGGTGTGTCATTTGTTATATACAACCCTCAGCAACATGGAGACGCACGCAATGACAGGCAGACCCCAGCTTTCGCAGCAGTCTTTATTTGGCAAACCAGCAAGCGTATCTGGAGATTTCCGTCGCCTCACCCAGCGCGTTTCGGAGCTCCTGCTCCTTGCTCACGGGTGGCTTGTTTATGTGCAGATGCATGGGGAATTAGTCCCTGTTTCGCTGTTATGTCGCCCTCTGGTGGGCTCTTGTTATCCATTACTTTCTGGGGCTTGTGGTCCCCACGTTAAAATATTACCCCGATGGGTTCTGCCTTAAAACAATTCTTTTCAAGCTCTTCATAGAGCCTCCAGTGTGTTGGCCAGTTACATAATGCTCACTCCTGTCATCCTGTTAGAACGATTCCGTGTATCGGAAATCAACAGTCCACTATAGTTATGTGGCGGTGCTGCCTTCCCGACCTGTACGGCGGTATAATGCATATATATGTATTATTTTTTTGGGAGGGATTTGTCACCCAGAAGTATTTTTAACAAACATTTGCAATGCAATAGGTCTCGCATTATTAAAGTTTGACCTATTGGCATTGCAAATGACAATGGCTTTCATTTATGTTTCAAAAACCAAAACATAAATAAAAGGCAATGTCATTTACAATAAAAATTGCTCAAACCTGCGGTAATGCAAGACCTATTGCGTTCTACATCCCTAAAATATGCATTTTAAATTAAAACAAAATAATGGAGGCGTTGTCCGCTGTGGTGTAATCAGCAGGCAGATATCTTGCTGCAGTAATAAAGTCCTCCATTGTGACGTCATCAGCACAGAGACAGATTGAACTGGGATGCCATCAGCGGTGAGACTGTATGCACTGTGACGACACCCGGTGCCCGACTGTATTAGTATGTGCGGTGACGTCAGCAGTATGACGCACGTTGCCCTCATGGAATAAAGCAGTGAGAGGTTTTAGGCTCTACGAAGCGACTGTAAGACAGTGGACTCTGCGATTCCAGCTCCCAATAAAAGAAGAAATTAATTTTAAAAAATGATCGGCACAACTTCTCTGTGACGTTAGCAATGAGAAATCGTGTTTACCGAGTCTTTACTGCTCGAGTGTTACGTATTTTGCGCAGCACGTACACAAACTAGGGAACTGAAAGGGGCCCTCGGAACCCCGTCCCGGGCACCCTGCCACGCGGCAGGACCGAGGACGGAGCCCGGGGTGGGGAAGCCACCCTCACCAGGGCCCTCAGGGGCCCCGGCCGGAGCTCCTGAACCCAGCCAAGCAAGGGAAGGCTCCCCAGGCACAACGGAACCCCGTACCGGGCCTTTGGCAGTGCGTCAGGCCGGGGACGGGGCCCAGGGCCAGAGCACGCGACCTGGGGCCCGGCGGGACCCCTGGACCCAGCCGGGGCTCCCAGGCCCAGAGACGCAGGGATCACCTCCCCGGGCCCGCCAGACCCCGTCCCGGGCACCCTGCCACGCTTCAGGACCGAGGACGGAGCCCGGGGTGGGGAGGCTGCCCTCCCCGGGGCCCCTCAGGGGCCCCAGCCGGAGCTCCTGAACCCAGCCAAGCAAGGGGAGGCTCCCCGGGCACAACGGAACCCCGTCCCGGGCCTTTGGCAGTGCAGCAGGCCGGGGGATGGGGCCCAGCGCTGGAGCACCCGAGCCGGTGCCTGGCGGGCCCATGGACCCAGCCAAGGCTCCTGGGCCCGGAGGCAAAGGGGGAAACCTCCGCTGGACCTCGTTCAGGCACCCTGGCACGCAGCAGGACCTAGGACTGAGACTGGAGTGGGGAGGCTGCCCTCCCTGGGGCCCCTGGACCCAGCCCATCAGGGGGAGGCTTCCCGGTCCTGCCGGACCCCATCCAGGGCAGCCTGCCACGAGGCAGGCCCATGGACGGACCCAAGGCTGGGGCAGCATCCTGGCCCCTCCAGCTGCCGACTGAGGACCGCTAGGCCGGGCGGGGTCCTAGAGTACCCTGTCCCTAGTAATCCGGAGGAAGGCTACTCCCCTTTCTGGTAACCTGTGCGCACCGCAAGACTAAGGGGACCCTAAGCGTGGACGCGCCCGACCTCCTGGCTGGATTCGGGTAGGCAAATGAGCCCTCATCGGGACTTCCAGTGCAGCCCAGCCATCTGGTCGCCCCAATGTAAAACATTGCGTGCGACCAGATGCCCGAGGGGATAGGTGCGACCAGATGGCCGGGACCGAAAGGACGCCCATCTGCCCGCCCGAGCCTTCGCGGGAGGGCTTCCATGGGGCTGCAAGGCACGGGGACTGCAGGGCTCGAGGGGCTTCAGGGCTCGGGGGGGCTGCAGGGCTCAGGGCTAAAGGGTTCAGGGGCTGCAGGGCTCCGGGGGCTGCAGGGCTGGGGGGGGGGTTCAAAGACCCCACACTGGGCCTCAGGCATGGGGAGGCCCGCAGGAGCTCCCGAGGCCTGGACGTACGGGGACCCATGGAGCCCGTCCCGGGCACTTTGCCTCGCCGCGGGCTGGAGGAGGGAACCCCGATTACCCGGGAGGTGTCGTCCGGGCCCAACCCATCTGGTCCCTGTCTGAGAACCGCCATCCCCGGGAGGGGCGTCCCGGCATACCCTGCCCCTAGTAATCCGGAGGAAGTCTACCCCCCTTTCTGGTAAAGCGTGCGCACCAAGTGATGGAGGGGACCCTAGGCGCGGAGGCGCCCGACCTCCTGGAGCCCTGGCTGGTATCGGGGAGGCGTATGAGCCCCCATCAGGACTTCCAGGGAAGCCCGGCCATCTGGTCGCCCCATTGGAAAGCATTGCGTGCGACCAGATTGCCGAGGGGAAAGGTGCGACCAGATGGCTGGGACCGGAAGGACTCCCATCTGCCTGCGCCGAGCCATAGCGGTAGGGCTCCCGCCTGCCCTTTCAGGGCTCCGGGGCTCTGCACCAGGGTCCCTTGTCCTGGGCAGATGGACACTTGTCAGGCCGCAGTACGTGGGCTCCCATGCCCTGACCGAAACTCAGGAGGCCCGGGGCCTGTCCCTGCTTCTCAACCCAGCCAGACCAAGGAGATCGGGGAGCCTGCCCAAGCATGAGGGACCTCTGTCCCGGGCACACGGTCCCTCAGGTTGTGCACTCGTTTTCCACAATTTTTTTCAAAATTATGCGTAGTTGCACTACACAAAGTCCGCCCAGCCTTGCTCAGGACGTGCGCTCGTTTTCCACAATTGTTTTCAAAACTATGCATAGTGGCGCTACGCAAAGACCGCCCAGCCCTAGCTACAATACTGCCAGCTCAGATCCAGGGCCTTCCGTTGCCAAAATGCAGTAGCAGCCACCAGGACACTAATCAAGTCCCATTCGGTGAGTCTTTGGTCTACCATATATGAAGTAGGGAAGTGATCCTATCAACAGAGATGGGGGAGACACGTAGAAAGGGACTTCTTTGATGAAACTTGGTATTTGCTCTGACATCCCAGGGCATACAGAAGTGCATCCCTCAGGGAATTGGTGTACAAGGTTATGTACCAATGATACAAGAAGCCAGAATGTCGCCATAACTTCTTTCCAGCTGCAGCTGATGTTTGCTGGTGATGTCTAGAGGACGGAGGATCCGTTCTTCATATTTGGTGGTCTTTCTCTCTTGTCTAGATATTTAATTAAGATGCGCTTTATCACATTCAAGATGTCTTGTGGTTGCCCGTTCCTGGTCCAGCAGTTCCCATCCTAGGTTTACCATCTAGCGTTCTGGAGGGGTCTCTCAGCTTTTTTGCTCTTATACTTTTGAGTATCGAGCCAGAGTCCCCGTTTTTTCTGGGGGACAAAAGAAGCTGCGCCCATTGAACTCTGATTCAGCTCTTAATGACAACTGCTCGAACTGTAGCAGCTAACGCATAATATAAGCCAAACAGAATGTACATTACCATGAGGTGGGCTTCTTTATCGTATTAGAATATCTCTGTTTTTTGCCTGCATGATTAAGAGCCTTTCCAGCTGTCTTGATTATAATCTCAGACTGTGTTTGAAAAAGTACTATATCTCAGAATACTTTAACCCGTTATGCATCAGTGTTATTGTATCGTGACGTGTAACAGGGTTTAACACAATGATGAGATGGATTTATGCTTTCATTATCTTCTTTCTGCGTCACACTGGTCCTGCTGCTTGTTGGACAACCCAGCCTCTCCCATATGTCCGTTGATTTTGCCCGGAAGCTCCTGGCCCAAATGTGCCACTGTAATTACTCACCTTCTGTGTTAAGCTTCCACTTTGCATGAAAATCATATTCGTTCAGCATCGCATTCCCATTCACAAAGCCCTGTCAAGCTAATTCACTATGGACCTAAACTGCTTAAGCAAATATTTATTCTTGAAATCAAAGGCGAATTGACATATTTTTTGCATAGATTCCAACTTCTAAGGAGAAAGGGGGTCGATGCATCAGGCTGGAGGCATGCTTTTTGACCGTAGTGACGCCATAGAAAATAGTGTCAGAGAAATTGCTAGTCTGCAAGTAATTCCTGATTGTGAAGAAGATTTGTAGGTTTTCAGTGTTATGCAGCATTCCAATTTCTACGTTTCGATGTGCATAGTCTTCTCTTTATAATGTGAAATTCTAAATTACGAGCAACAGAATGCATAGGAACAGCTAGTTTGGATAAACGTCCCACCTTCACTTGGGACAACTTCAGCTTGCTGCCCCTGTCTCCATCTATCCCTCCGTCATTTTTTTCTCTTCCTCTTGTTCCTTTGTACAGAATAACTCTGCTTGGGTATCTCCGTCTTTATTCCCACAGTGAGAAATTCTGTTGTTCTTGTCCCTCGACTTTACTTTGACACTGAGCTAGGCCTTCACTGCTCGACCAAGCTACCTAGTTAAAGAGGCTTCAGAAGCCAGTTTACAGTTGCAGAGAGGGAACCTTATGACCTAGTTAAGTCCTTCAATCTCATCTTTGATATTGCTAGTTTATTTGTGTGATTGCATGAATAGAAGAACAGCTTCACAAGA
Source organism: Triturus cristatus (assembly GCF_964204655.1). Taxonomy (NCBI): domain Eukaryota; kingdom Metazoa; phylum Chordata; class Amphibia; order Caudata; family Salamandridae; genus Triturus; species Triturus cristatus. Next base: position 404,929,171 of record NC_140583.1, on the reverse strand, counting down.
GAGTGCAGCAGTATTGGGAATCGGGGGGCGATTTTAGACTATATATGTAAGCAAAAATTAAAAGATGCATCATGTTTGTGTTGATCCTGCTGGCATGTGGCTAATATTCCTATCTTTGAGACCACACATTCAGTAAGTTTTTTGAGCAGTTGAGTAGGTGACATCCAATTTTGTCTGAATTAAATTTGTTAATTTATTCCCAGTCACGCATCAACGCCGTCGAGAATTATTCAGCTGAATATTACTCTTCTCTCACTCGCCTCATGGATCTGGCGACTATGTGGTCAGCGTTTGTATTAAATATTAAATGGTAGACCTACCATGGCGATTCTCGGATTGAAATGAATAGAGAATCAAGATTTCATTAAATAAACAGAGGCTAACGTTATGTATAACATATTTTTAATGCCACTCCACAGCACCTTTAAAGAACTTTCAAACAAACAATCCAGAACACTGTAGACCATAAATAGCCCCAACTCAGACAACTCTTCCTCTTTATGGAATAACTCTTTTTATTGGTTTGCATCAAGGCACAGTATCAAGAGAAGAGAAGATCAAATTTCAAATATTGTCAGCAGCCAATAGTGTAGACACCAGCCTCATGGAATTAACACAGCTATAAGCCAACAACCCAGAGGCAGGCAGCGTGGACTAAGGGCTACATTAGTCTACTCATCTGGGGTATGCTCTATAATCTTCAAACTCTCGAGCTAGCTTGAGCCCTGCGTTAGCAAAGCTTGTCGCTTGCCCAGGTATAAGAACTAGTAACGTGCCTTCAAGAGAGGAGAGGAAAGAGGAAGAAAGATTAAAGAGAAGCAGTACCTCCCTCCCACACCCACCCAATCTCCTTTGCACCTCGTCTCTTCCCCACTTGGAGATTACGTAGGAGCCCCTGTTTGCTATTCAGCACGGCGTATGCAGCTGGTCTATGTCAGTGAGGGGTAAAACCTGCAGAAACTTAGGGCAGGTTACTTCTCTGAACTCCTTACTGAGGATGTTTATAAAGGTAGCCCATATTTCCTGAAAAATGTTGGTTTTGTTGTCTGCCACCAACGATAACCGTTCCATGCCCAATACCATCCATAATAGTCTAAGCCAGGCAGAGTGATCTGGGACTTTCTCGGACCCCCAGTGTAGTAACAACTCTAGGCGCGCGGCGTTCAAGGCTATGGCTATCTGTCTCCATCTCAAGGAGCGCAAAGGGAAGGTCAAGCGGTTGGGAAGACCTAGCAGCGTGTATGCGGGGAAGTATGGGATGTGCGTATCGAAAGCCTCATTAATATCTTGTAGAATTAGATCCTAATATCGCACTAGTTTGGGACAATGCCATAGAAGATGTACTAGGGACCCAGTCCGATCACAGCCCCGCGAGCAGTATGCCGGGCGATCTTTATTCCAGTGATTGAGTTGGGCCGGAGTTCGATACCAATATGTGGCCACCTTATATGCTGCCTCCGTGCCTGATATGTCGTGTGGTGCACTCTGTGAAAGATGTCCTGCCATTCTTTGCTAGTGAGTTGTCTGCCTAGTTCCTCCTCCCACCTTAACTGTCCCTTAGTCTTTGCAGAAGAAGTGCCCGGGAAGAGGAATACGTAGAGCTCCGATATTAGGCGCTTGTCAACTTCTTTCGCGATGAGCCACTTTTCAAATGATGTTAACCATTGCGAGGCCCCTGGTCTCATTGCTGGTAATGTTACCCAGTGTTGCACTTGTTGGTACATGTAGCAGTCCACTGCTGGGATTGCATAATCCACCTGGAGCTGAGCAAAGGGAATACGTCCCCTCTGATCAAAAAGGGAGCCCACCCTCTTACATTCCATCTCACGCTAGCGCTGATAGGGTTAATAGTCACAACCCCGCGGGAAATTCGGGTTGTCAATCAGAGGAGTCATTGGGGAGGAGAAAGTGGTAAGCCCATGTTGGATCGCTGTGGCATCCCACACCTTTATAGCAGTTGCCGTGACAGGAGAAGAGTACATACCCCAAGCTCTGTCCTTCCGGGGGAACCAGAGTTCACGCCAGATATTTCTGCCCACTAACGTTTGAGCAATAAATGTCCAAGGTTTCTCTGTTAAAGGGTAGTTCCACTCTAAAACTAAACGCAGCTGAGAAGCTTGGAAGTATCGCGAAACCACTGGGAATCCCATCCCCCATCAGATTTCTTATTTGCGATTTATGCGAAACTGAGACGCGGCTGCTTCCCACCCCAGATGAAGCAGTTTACAGCTCGTTTGAGGCTCCGCAAAGTGGCCGGAGGGGGCTTCAGGGGAATAGTTCAAAAGACGTACAGTATATGTGGCAGGATCATCATCTTGACTGTGGCAGTAGGTCCTGACCAGGAGAGGCCAGAGTGTGTCCATGTTGCCAGTGTCTTGTTATTCTGGGGTAGTAGTGGGTTATAGTTAGCTAACAAAGTTCTGTCAGGGGTGCATGCCAGGAGAATTCCTAAGTATGGTATGGTATGTGCTGGCTGGCCCAGGAGAATGGATATTGTTTAGCTAAGACCTCCTCAGTGGTCGGGGGCAAGGATAGATTAAGAATTTGGGACTTGTGAAGGTTCACCTTGAATCCCGAGACAGTGCTGAAGCAAGAAAAGTCGTCGACTAGAGCCGCTACGGAAGTCGCCGGGTTCGTCAGTGACAAAATCACATCGTCGGCATATAAACTGATAGTATGTGTGTCTGCCCCTAGGCGAATTCCGAAGATTCTTAGGTTGTCTCTGATCCTCTAAGCCATCGGCTCCATATACAGGGCAAACAGTAAGGGGGAGAGCGGGCACCCCTGTCGAGTCCCCCTACATATTGTAAAGAGCCCCAAAGAGATCCCGTTGACCCTGACTGATGCTCTTGGCGTTTTGTATATGCAACCGAGCCAGCCAAGAAATCTGTCCCCAAACCGGCGGAGCGTCTCCATTAAAAAAGGCCAATGGACCCTATCAAAGGCCTTCTCAGTGTCGACAGATAGCAAGAGGGCCTCCCATCGGGAGCCAGCAATGAGATCCGTGAGGTGAATGAGGTGTTTCGTGTTGTCCCCGCACTGTCTAGTAGGGATAAACCCGGCCTGGCCCAGGTCAATGAGGCCCAGCATGTACGGGTTGATGCGTGCCGCCAAGATGCCCGTGAAAAGGTTAGCATCGACGATAAGCAATGCTTTCGGTCGATAAGGTGCACGTTCTAGGGGATCTTTTGTGGGTTTCCGTATTACCGAAATTGAGGCCTCTGTGAACGAGTCGGGAAGTGCTCCAGTGTCAAGAAAGGAATTAAAGATCCTCATTAGGGCAGGGGCAAGGACCTAGCAACATTATAAAACTAAAGAGTAAATCCGTCTGGTCCTGGAGACTTCCCTATTTTTGAGGCGGGCTATTGCAGTGATTACCTCATCTACATCGATAGGGCGATCAATGTGGTTGGCCGCGTCTACCGGCAACTTGGACAGTTGCAAACACTGGAAGTAAGCAGCTATATCCCCACTGGGGGAGTCATCTCCAGAGTAGAGTTTGGAATAAAATCCCCTGGGGGCCTCTGCGACCTCTGAATCCGTATGAACCACTACCCCTGAGGGAGTTTTAACACCCACGATCGACCCTGAAATCTCCTTTTGCCTTAGTTTGTGGGCAAACATGCGGCCTGACCGGTGGCTACTAAGGAAAAATGTATGTCGCAGGAGCAGCAAAGCGTAGGTCTAGGTCTATGTCTAGGTCTATGTCTAGGTCTATGTCTAGGTCTGGTCTGCGGGAAGTCACTTGCGCTCTAGTTCTCGCCACACCCGAGGGGCGCCTGTGTATAGATTCTAACTCCGCCACCGGTGTCTCCATCTCTTTTCTATGTTCCTTCCAGTTTGATTGCCTTCCAGAGCGAGGCTGGACGCACGCCTTCACCGTCATTATCTGTAAGGGAACCTCCAAGCGTTGCCAATCGCGCCATTGTAATGTGCTCTGAATGTAACAACACGTCCCGGAGGCGCCAATGAGGTTGGCGTGGCTGGGAGGCATTTAGGTTCAGCGAGTGCGTGATCAGCGCATGGTCAGAAAGATCGTAGTCTCCACCAAAGCTCCCCGCAGGGCATCCTTGATTAGGAAGTGATCAATTCGGGCATATGTCTTATGAGCTGCCGAGAAGTATGTATAGTCCCTGGTAGAGGTGTGTATCTGCCTCCATATGACATTAAGTGTATTGTTGATAAGCCATTGCTGTCCCGCTTGTGAAAGTGCCCCTGCTTGATTTGTGCGCTGTCCGGAGCGGTCCATGTCCGAGTTCATTACTAAATTCAGGTCTCCCCCTATCACTACTTCCTTGTCGGGTGTAGCCAACACCTTCGGAAGATAGTTGAGAAGGAAGCATTCTGGGCGCTCGTTTGGGGCATAAACAGACTTCACCGTGAACTGTGTGCCACCCTACTGGATTCTCATCCCTAACGCTCTACCTCTTTGTTCAGCAATGGTCTCTATCACCCTTCCCTGGAATCTCTGGGCAAGTAGTATGGCTACCCCGTTCCTCTTGGACTGATCTGAGGACCAATATTGCCTGGGGAACTTCGGGGAACGCGTGCGAGGAGTGTCTTTTATTAGTAAATTAGTTTCTTGCAGTAGGCAAATGTCCCTCCGTATGCTCTAGGTAGAATACATTCGCCTTGCGCTTGACTGGATTGTCAACTGGACTATGCATGGGACACCTTGTGTGCCCCAGGCAGTGTCTCGTTTCATTCATCCCTCCCTGCCCCAATACACTAAGGCCTGTCTAGGGTGGTGCTAGCACCTCCCAAGGCAGGAAACCTATTGTCCAAGCCTCCCTCGCTGGAAGGACTCCCAGCAGCAGGAGGTCAGACTCGTGTCTGTGGCAGCAGCATCCATTTTGTGACGCTGGGGCTCTGGTTAACTTTAACCGGGTAGTAGGTCTTCAACATGTCTTCTCCCTCTAGAAGGGAGGAATACTATCCTCACCGCCAGAAATGGTGTGGGGGTAGTATTCCAAAGTGTTAGACATGTTTTGATAAAGCCAAACCATAGTTACCATAAACGCGAGGACTATAAGGCACTTTAAGAGTATATGGTAGGCGATATCATAGAACAGCTATAAGGACATGGTTCCGAAAGCTGCAGACAGCTCAGCTCATGCTAGAGCACATCTCACATGTTACCAAGCACTCTGCCTTCAGGATTGTTAAGACCTGCCATAGGAGTGACTGATAGGTTACCCATGTGTCTATATATACGGTAGGTATAGGAATACTACACCTAAGCAAGGGGTGATTACACGACCTTGCCCCAGCTGAGTGGTCAGCCAGTTGTGTCATAATGGAAGGCCAGCCAGGGGTGGCATAATACATGCTGCAGCCCCTGGTAGGCCTAGGGTACACCTATGCCCTGGGTACCTAAGGTACACTGTACAGGGTCCAAAAAGGTGATCCTTACCAATTGGGTTATGTACCTAAAGTACATAGTGTGAATTTAGAGAGAGAACAGCTGGGCTGTGGGTCTGATTAGCAGGCCCACAGCCACATCTAAGTCGAAAACCAGTGAAGCAAAAGCAAAAAGTGGGGGTGAACATAGAAAGCAGACCCTACTCTCCTACAATATGCATCCTATTTGTACCACCTGTGGTCCAGCTCCCTGCCCACGTGACCGTTCTAGCACGTGGCCCACCCCCCAAGTGTAGTCTATTGAGAGGACTCTGGGTAGTTTGCCACCTGACATTAATCTAGGTTGGTGCGCAGGAGAAGAAGTGAAAGAATACAGAAAAACCCCTGTGAATATCATAAAGGATACAGTGAACCAAGAGAAGAACAATAACTGTATCTGAGTCCGTTAACTCCGAGTTGGTATGAGGCATATTCGGCGGAGATGGAACCTGTGGTTGATAAGTCATTAAGTCAAACCAGGTATCCACCACTCCTCCGCCGCCTCACTTGAGTCCTCACCTAGCTCGCCCCAACCCTTAGGGGCATGTTCTTTGCTAGGTCACGGAGTAGACAGGGCAGAGACTCCGGAGGAAGGGCCCTGCAACACTGCCTACCTCTCCTTGCTGATGGTGTCAGGATCCGGTCTAGACCCACGTCGCCCGCCTGTCACTTTCTTCCATGGTGATCGTTGGTGTTTGCGGGACATCTGCTGGCACTCAGAGATATCTGGGATGTCAAGGTGTAAGAGGGCGCAGGCCTCCGTGAGAGTTCGTAGCTGATGCAGTGTCCCTTCATACCTAAAGATGATGCGAAAGATATGGCCCCAGGCAGAGGAGTCTTCAGGCCGGCCACGTGGAGTAGGCCGCACTTATGGCGCAGCTCGTGTCCCAAGCCCACTGCAGATCCTAAGGCCGCAAATCTCGGATGTCAGCTTCGACGATTAGGTCGAGGGACCGGTCACGGAGCCGCAGCCATCACCGCTCGTCCGGGTCGAAGTCCTCACATTCCGGTAAGTCGAGGCACAGTAAGAAGAAGTCAAAGAGGCGACATCGCTCTTCTGACTCCCCTCGCCGGTCGCGTGACTCGGCAGAGGGTTCGGGTGGCACCACCCGCGCGGCTCCGTCGGAGCAGCGGGAGTCGCGTCCGCCCCTATGCCCTCCGGTCCCTGGGTCAGACGCGACTCCGGCGGAGATCAGAGACTTCCTCGTGGCCATGAGGAGTCTGGCTCGGACGTCAACGCCTGCCGGCGCGCCTTCGGGCCCCACAGGCTCGACTGGGAGGCCTAGCGAACCGGCGGCTCCGGCCCCGGCGCCGTCATCGACTTCGGTCCCGACGCCGTAGGCCCCGTGGGATCCAGGCCTGGATCCCGGTCGACGCTGGTCCACCTTACGACCCCTCTGCCGGCGCCGACCCCTCCGGTGCAGCCCCCGGTGACGCCTTCGGACGACGCCATACCCAGGTTTAGTCCCGGTCTGGGCCCGGCGCCGTATCCTGCACCGATGGATGACCGGTTCATCTTCCGCCCGGCTCCGACCCTTCCACCTGTATACCAGGAGTCGGATGATGGGGACGACTGGGAGGGGTCTGAGGACCCTCTGGCACAGCAGTGCCAGTTATCTCAGGACTGGGCAGAAGAACTGGGGGATGCCAGTGGTCTTGACACCTCCCCTGACACTGGCTTCATCTCTCCTTCCTCCGTGGCTACGGAGGAGGGTGCTACATATTCGGTGGTGCTGTGCAAGGCAGCCGAAACCCTCGGGCTAGAGCTCCCTGCTGTGGCCATGATGACTAATCTCCTCACTGAAGTGCTTCAACCGCCAGTAAGCTCCTCTGCTGCAGTTCAATGAAGCACTGACCAACGTTCTGATGGGCACCTGGTCCAAGCACTCCACAGTCCCTCCTGTGGACCGGAACGTGGCCCGGCGCCATCGCCCTGCACCCGGCGACCCCAGTTTTCCGTCGCTGCACCCCACCCCCGAGAGCCTGGTTATCCAGGCCTCTACCTCCCAGAACGCCTTCCGTCCGCTCCCTCGGATCGGGAATCCAAAAGGTTGGAACAGTTTGGGAAGAAGCTGTTCTCCTCCCTTAGTTTGGGGTTGCGGTCTTTCAACACCGCGTTCCTTTTGGACCATTACACCCATTCCTTGTGGGATACGGTGGCGGACGTGCTGCCCCAGTGTTCGGAGGAGGCCCGGACACGGCTAGCCCAGGCTCTTTCCGAGGGGCAGGATGTGGCACGGTATTCAATCCGATGTGGACTGGACACAACGGACCCGCTAGGCACTGTAATTGCGACCACGGTGGCGATTCGTCGCCACGCCTGGCTGAGATCCACGAACTTCTCCGAGGATGTCCAGAGCACCCTCATGGACATGCCCTTCGATGGCCGTTGCCTTTTTGGTGACGAAGCGGATAGCGCTGGAGCGCTTTAAGGACTCCAGGGCCACGGCCAAGTCCATGGGCCTCTCGGCCCCACGCCGGCAAACTTCCGCTTTTCGTCCCTTTCGTGGCCAAGGAAGGGGCGCCCCCTCATGTCCGTCTAGCCACAGGCCGCAGAACCAGCCTCAACGCGGACGTGGATTCCGCCGAGGCGGAGCAGGGGGACAACAAACCGGTCCGTCCACATATGCCCCAGCAGCATCCGCCTCAAAGCCCTCCTAGTCCGAGCTTTCAGGTACATTCCACTTCAGTGGGAGGCAGAGTTAGCCATCACCTGCTCCACTGGATTACCATCACATCGGACAGGTGTGTGCTGCAAATCGACTGAAGGGGCTACTCCCTCCCCTTTGAGGCGACCCCTCCAGCCATGCCACCGCAGTACCACCGCATGTCTGGGGGTCACTTGCAACTAATACAGGAGGAAGTTACGTCCCTCTTGGCCAAGGGGGCCATCAAGCGCGTTCCTGGCCCAGAAGTAGGTCGGGGTTGTTATTCCCATTACTTTCTGGTTCCCATGAAGGGCAAAGGAGGCCTACGCTCTATCTTGGACCTCAGGAGCGTCAACGCCTTCCTCCGGAAGGAGAAGTTCAAGATGCTCACCTTAGCTCAGGTTCTGGCTGCCCTAGACCCTGGAGACTGGATGGTAGCGTTGGACTTGCGGACGCTTATTTCCACATCCCCATCCTGCCGGCCCACCAGCGTTACCTGCGGTTCACGGTAGGCCACGAGCACTTTCAGTTTACCGTTCTCCCCTTCGGCCTCACCAGTGCCCCTCGGGTGTTCACAAAAGTGATGGCGGTGGTCGCAGCTCATATGCGCAGATTAGGGGTTCCAGTCTTCCCCTATCTCGACAACTGGCTGTTGAAGGCGGGCTTGCCCCAGGCAGTCGTCTCCCACCTCCCACCTCCAGACTCCGGCCAACCTTCTGCATTTGCTGGGGTTCTCCATCAACGTGCCGAAATCGCATCTGAGTCCCTCTCAGAAACTCCTTTTCATCGGAGCGGTTCTGGACTCGGCGCAGTTCCGGGTCTATCCTCCGGAACCGCGGGTTCGGGATACTCAGGCTCTGATTGCGATCTTTCAGCCTTTATCCCAGGTTTCGGTCAGGTTGGTACTGCGGCTACTGGGTCTGATGGCCTCCTGCATCCTGCTGGTACATCACGCCAGGTGGCGGATGCGGGCTCTGCAGTGGGACCTGAAGTTCCAGTGGGCCCAGCATTGGGGCAACCTGTCCGACCACGTCTTGATCTCAGAGGGAACTGCAAGACAGTTGCAGTGGTGGCTCACGGACCGCGATTGGTTCAGTGGCAGATCCCTCTCCATACCCCAACCGGAGCATGTAGCGGTGACGGATGCGTCCCTCCTGGGATGGTGGGGGCCACATGGGAGAGGCGGAGATCAGAGGCCTCTGGTCTCCGGCTGAGTCCGGGCGATCCGGCTTGCACTGAAGGCATTCCTTCCCTCTGTCCGGGGAAGTGTAGTGCAGGTGTTCACGGACAACACCACCGCCATGTGGTATTGCAACAAACAGAGCGGGGTGGGGTAATGGACCCTTTGTCAGGAGGCTCTCCGCCTCTGGACATGGCTGGAACATCAGGGCATCACCCTGGTGGTTCAACACCTGGCGGGCTCTCTGAACGCCAGGGCGGACAAACTCGGACGTGGTGGTGCAAGGCCTCTTTCGGCAGTGGGGAGAGCCTTGGTTAGATCTACTCGCCAGCGAAGAGAACGCGCAATGTCAGCAGTTCTGCGCGTTGGAATTTCCAAGGCGGCACTCGCTCGGAGTCGCTTTTCGTCACAAGTGGAGTTGCTGTCTGTTGTACGCCTTTACGCCTATACCACTTCTGCCCAGAGTGCAGAAGAAGATCAGGCGCAACCGGGCCCAAGTCATCCTTGTGGCTCCAGATTGGGCACGAAGATACTGGTATCCTGAGCTACTCAGTCTATTGATCGATCCCCCGGTTTGACTGCCTCTTCAAGAGGACCTTCTGTCTCAGCAGCAGGGGACGGTCCTCCACCCGAACCTGTCCAGCCTCCACCTCCATGCGTGGATGTTAAACGGCGGCAGTTGATGCCATTTGACTTGCCTCCTGAAGTCTGTAATGTTATTCTGGCAGCCAGGCGTCCCTCCACAAAATCGGTAAACGCCTTCAGGTGGAACAAATTTGTGGTATGGTGCACAGCAAAGGCTGTGGATCCCCTTTCTGCCCCTCTTTCTGAGGTTCTCCTCTTTCTTCTTTCCCTGGCCCAGCAGGGCTGTGCTCTGGGCACCCTCCAGGGATACCTTTCGGCTATTTCTGCTTTTTTACGGTTTCCTGATCGGCCTTCTCTTTTTAAACCCCCTGTTGTTTCTCAATTCTTTAAGGGCATTACTCACATGTTTCCTCCTGTCCCTTTCGTAATGCCTCAGTGGGATTTGAATCTAGTGTTGGCCTATCTGATGTGCGCTCCCTTTGAGCCACTTCATAATTGTCCCCTTCGTCTTCTGACTCTTAAGACTGCTTTCCTGGTTGCCATCACCTCTGCTAGACGGGTGAGTGAGCTCCAGGCTCTATCTTCTAAGCCCCCTTTCCTTTCTGTCCATCCGGACTAAGTTGTTCTCAGGACTCGTCCTTCCTTCCTCCCTAAGGTGGTAACTGCCTTTCACATCGGCAGTCTGTTACACTGCCCACCTTCTTTCCGCCTCCGCATCCCTCGAAAGAGGAAGAGAGGCTCCACCGTCTGGACCCAAAACGGGCGCTGTCCTTCTATCTGGACCGCACAAAACAGTTCCGGGTGGACGACCAACTCTTTGTTGGCTACGTGGGCGCTAAGAAGGGGTGAGCGGTGCACAAGCGAACCATCTCTCGGTGGGTCGTTTTGTGTATCAAGGCCTGTTATTCCTTAGCTAAGAAGGAACCTCCTGTGGGGCTGAGGGCCCATTCCACTCGGGCCACAGTGGCGACCACTGCCCTGGGCCGGGGAGTCCCCTTGCAGGAGATTTGTCAGGCAGCAACGTGGGCCTCGCTGCACACGTTTGCCAAACATTATTGCCTGGACAGCCAAGTCCGGAGAGACGGCTTCTTTGGCCGTTCCGTTCTCCAGGACTTCCTGGTGTGATCTTAGTTTGCAGACCCACTACCGGGGTTGGTATTGCTGGGGTATCTATTCCAAGGTGAGGAATCTAACTAACGTGTTTCTTTCAGATGAACAAGTTACTTACCTTTGGTAACGATATATCTGTAAGAAACATTAGTTAGTTAGATTCCTCACCGCCACACCCATGCTCTCCGTTCTGCGAACCGATATCTAGGGTTAAGGTCATCCCTTTCAGGGCCCTAGATTTTTGGCACCAGTGTCGGGCTCTTGCATGGCTCTGCGTTCCTTGCGCGGAAAGCTATGTACAAGAACTGACGTCAGCGCGCGATGGTGGCAGCGTCTAAGTACTCTGACGACGTCATCCTGGAGATCACGATGCCGATGACGGACGTGGAGCCGCAGACGACGCCTAGCGACGCGCAAGGGTATTGCTGACGAAAAATCGTTCCTGATCCAGCCTGACGCTTGGGGATATTCTAAGGTGAGGAATCTAACTAACTAATGTTTCTTACAGATATATCGTTACCAAAGGTAAGTAACTTGTTCTTCCGCCTCTGTCCAAATTCCTCCTGTCTCCCTAACCGTGCACCCCAACCTCTCAGGCTCACATCCATCTCTAGCACATAATCCGGAACACATCTGAAAATGTCATGGTCATTCCAAGCCTGCATATTGTCCAACCACCAACTTAATTCTTCCTTCGCTTTTGCACTCAGGAAAATCCTGTCCCCATACCAAAGCCCTTTTCTCAAGGCATCCCCTTTCAACCTCTGTAAAGCTCGATAATGTAGAAGACCCGGTAAAATTACCTATATTGAAGATGACAACAGACCTATCATCTGTGCCAAATCTCTTAAAGACAGAAACTCATTCCTCAACGAATGGAAACTCTCCTTCCTTACTATCTTCATCTTCTTCTCTGAGAGTTGTAAAATAATCTCCCTCATATACATCTAGAAATCTAAGAACTCAAACTTCTGCGTTGGCTCCAAAACAGACTTCTCTCTGTTTACAATAAATTCTAAGCCTTCCATCAAACCCCTCACCTGCACTAGATCTTCCTTTAGTCTCTTCAGCTCCTGATACATTATCAACACTGTGAGAAGTTGGCCTGATATATGATGTCACTAATTCTAGTGTACACCTTGTATCAGTCCAAACAACCCTTATGTTGATTGGTTGTAAAGTCAACCTTATAGACCAGCTATCCTAGTGGTAGCATGGACAAGAGCAGTCTTAGGCTAAACTCTGTATGGCATGTGAAGCCAGCTGTTATACTATATGTAATCCCTTGAATACCAAATGAAAGGACACCACAACAGATATATATAAAAATAGAATGTATTTATTCTAGTCAAACCCTCAGCACTCTTTATGAGATTCGAGGTAAGTACAACACAGTCTTATTTAAGCATACATTAAGTCAAACAGGTAAGTAATACAGTTAGGCCCTAGGGGCCACGCAAACCATATACTAAGTAAGTGGTATAAGAACCACTGTCACGAACACAGGGTAGGCCTAGGCCTAGGGAATCGCTGGGGCTACACTATACTACCAATTGTTAGGAAGTGGCAGGCCCACGGGATTCAGGTGCAGAGTGGAAACACTCACGCGTAATGCGTAAAAGTCGATAGAAATAGAAGTTATTTAACAGTTTTAGGACACTTCTGGAATAGCTAGGAAGTCGAGACTTGGAAACTAGACCCTAGGATAGTCAATACCCTTGTGAGCACCGGAGTACTCAAGTTACCTAGCCCACGGGCTGCGGGTGCATAGGTGTGAACTTGCGTCTGGTTTCGTCGTGGACTCCTATGGATGCCTGAAGGAAAGTTGCTGACAGGCAGTCAGTGAAGAGTGTCCGGTGGATCCCAAGGATTGAATCAAGAAGGAAGGATACCTGCAAGCAGAAGGGACAGGGTCTAGGTCACCAGCCAGGAGCCGGGAAGGAACCAGGAAGGAACCAGGCGATGTCGTGAAGATGCAGGTGAAGAGGTGAAGCTTGTCGCAGCAGCCACGGGTACCAGGAGGCGTCGATGATGACCAGGACCAGGAGGTGAGCTGTCCCACGAAGGCTCTTGCTGTCGGCGATGTCGAGTTAGGACCCAACATGCCTTGGCAAGCGGAACCCACGCAGAATGGAGGACTTGCTTCTGGTGCAGACCAGGAAGGTCTGGGGTGCTTCTCTTTCACAGAGGAGCAAGATGAAAACAAAGGTTCGTCGTCGTAGAGGTCACTAGCCAACGGGCCAGCAACCGGACAACACGTCGAGCAACTCAGGTGCAGAAGGGCCCCACGCAGAACACGTGAAGTGTGGGGAGCTGATCTTCTTTGCAGATGGTGCTCGGGATGGGGGCTTCTCAATTCCCCAAGCACAGCTTTGAGGAAGCCTCGAAAGTCGCGCTAGTCAGTTACTAGCCACTTTTCCCAAGTCGCCGGTCCCACGTCCCTCGTCGCCTCCACGGGTCTCCGCTTCGCTGCAGATGTGGATCTGGGTCAGAGGTGTCTGGAAGTCTCGGCACTGGTCAGTCTCTGCAGTCGTCCCTCGTAGGATCAGTCTCAAAGCAAGCAGCGGTCACTGGATGGTGCCTGGTTGCCCAGGGTGGTCACTCCATGGCCACAAGGGAGATTTCTTCAGTCTTCTTCCTGAGGTCGAATGTCGAAGGTCCAGAGTTTCTGTTCAAGTTGCAGATTAAGGTTAATCTAATTTAGCAGGGCTCAGCTAGCTACTGATATACTGGGCTAGTGGGCTGGGCTACCTGCAAGGGACCAGGAAGGGGGGTGGCTACACCCCCTTTCCTTTGTCCAGTTTCGCGCCAGAGCTGGGGCTGGAGTGCCCCAGCACCGGTTTGAACTGGACTATGCATGGAGCACCTTGTGTGCCCCAGGCATGTCTCATTCCTTTCAGCCCTCCCTGCCCCAATACACTAAAGTCTGTCTGGGGAGGTGCTAGCACCTCCCCAAGCAGGAAACCTATTGTCCAGGCCTCCCTGGCTGGGAGGGCTCCCAGCTGCAGGAGGTCAGACTCGTGTCTGTGGCAGTAGCATCCATTTTGTGATGCTGAGGTTTTGATCAGAGTTAAACAGCAAAGTAGGATTTTAACATGTCTCTCCCTCTAGAAGGGAGGAATAATATCCTCATCACCAGAAATGGTATGGGGGTATTATTCCAAAGTGTTAGACACCTTACACTTTATGTTTTGATAAAGCCAAACCATAGTTACCATAACCGTTTAAGATTATAAGGCACTTTAAGAGTATATGGTAGGCGATATCATAGAACAGCTATAAGGACATGGTTCCGAAAGCTGCAGACAGCCTAGGCTCATGCTAGAGCACCATCTCACATGTTACCAAGCACTCTGCCTCCAGGATTGTTAAGGCCTGCCATAGGAGTGGCTCACAGGTACACATGTGTCTATTTTAAGGGTAGATATAGGTATACTATATCTAAGCAAGGGGTGATTACACGACCTTGCCCCAGCTGAGTGATCAGCCAGTTTTGTCTGATTGGAAGGCCAGGCCAGGGGTGGCATAATACATGCTGCAGCCCCTGGGAGGCCTAGGGTACACCTATGCCCCGGGTACCTACGGTACACTGTACAGGGTCCAATAAGGTGACCCTTACCAATTGGGTATGTACCTAGGGTACATGGAGTCCATTTTAAAGAGAGAGCAGACAGCCTGAGACCCTGAATGGCAGGATCTCAGGCCAACTAAGTCGAAAAACCAGCTAGACACTAGGCAAAAAGTTGGGGGTAACCATAGTCAGATATCCACCTTCCTACACACACTATACTCCAAATACCCTTTTCTCGAAAACCTGGAATTACCACTTTCATCACCTTCGTGAAGCACCAAGGGGATGTTTAAAGTCCAAACGAAAGACATCGAAATTGGTACAAATGGCCTCTCCAATGGATCTACAGAAACCTCCGACTCTTCTTCCGAATAGGAATAGTGAAGTACGCATCCCTCAAGTCTAACTTCAACAACCAATCGTTCCTTTGCAACAGATCCCTCAGCCAATTAAATCCCTCCATTTTGAAATGCCTGTAAACCAAATACTTTTTTAACTCCGAGGTTTTTCACTGGTCTCTAACCTTTGTCCTTTTTCCTGACCAAGAAGATTGTACTTTGGAAGCACTTTTCTGCCTCTTCTATTTCGTTCTACATCATCCTTCTGAATCATTGACTGTCTCCAAGTCTACTTCCTTCCTATGTTCTTCTGTTATCGTCAATTCCCTTGGCTCTCCTGTTTGATGCTGCAACTCTACAAACTCCATCATAAACCATTGAATCGTTTCCAAAATCCAGGGGTCCCGTGTTATATTTCTTTACTTGTTCTTGAAATTTCTCAACGACCCCTACTTTCCCTTGGAAAGAACCAGAAATTATCCCCATACTAGCCTTGGAATGCTGTTGAACTCTGGCCCCATCCTCGAGAAAAGCTTCCCCTTCCAGCTCTCCCAGATCTTCTCCGACTAGGAAAGACACCTGCTGAGGACTGATAACCTTTTCCTCCATACTAATTGTAGTATTGGGAACTTTGTAACCCTCGGCCAGTAGTGGGTCCCGTTCTACTGGGACTACAAAAAACTCCCCTACCAAAAACTCTTCTCATGTTTGATTGAGCCTTATCCAGGGTCATAAACGTAGTTATGTAATTTCCCAGGCTTTTTACCAGGCTCTCACCACATAGCAAGCCTTTAGCATCTTCACTGGGCTCTCTCGGAGCCATGTTCCTTTAACTTGGGACTTATCTTCATGAATATAGCCTTTCTTTTCTCCGCCAGCAAGCCGGTGTTCACATTCCCTAACATTACCGCTTCTCGTTGACTCCATCCTCTGATTAACTCCACATCTAAAGAAGTCTCATTAGGATGGACCTTCTCCACTATCTCTAAAATCCTGACTAAAGGGCCCAATACATCCATAAGTTTGTCCTGACATATTTTCAACAAGCGCACCAGACCCATCTTAGGATAACCTCCCTAGCCGAATCGAAGAACTTATCAACTCAGGATCCAATTTGGGTGTACTAGACACCTTTTCCACAATAACTGACCTAGAGTATTCCACTCTCATTACCCGCCTCACCTTCTTTTCCAAAGGTCTGTGTATCCATTCCTTTATGAACCTACCCACATGGTCCATCAGTCACCACTCCTAGGATGACTAATACCAAATGGGGAAAACATTTCCTCACCCAAAGGATCACTGAGTACCTCTACCTTACCTTCACTCCCAAATTTCTGAAACTCTTCATCAAAAACATCTTCGTGTTGTAATATGTGCTCATCCCACTTTTCACCTCCCTATGTCAGATAACTTTTTCCTTTATACTCTCTTCTCCATGTATGCCGCAAAGGACACCTCTCCTCTGGGTGCTACTAAGGACACCCATTCCCTGTGTGCCACAAAGGACACATCTTATTTTGATAGAGTTCAAACTATCCTTTGTTCTTTAACCCTTCTCCAAATGCTTCGTCTTTCTTAACTTTTGACCTCTTTCCTTATCTCCTCCTTCTTTGACAGGAAATAAAACTCCTCACCAGACTTCAAGTCTATTCTCTTCCTATTCTTTAAAATACTGTCAACTGGCTCCTGCACCTTACTCCTCAATTCTTGCTGAACTAATCACCACACTTCTTCCTTACTGTAAATCACACCAGATGTCTTCATTCTGCCACGACTCCAAACCAGTAACTTCATACTCAATAGCACTGGCCAAAAGAATAATCCTTAATATGCCTAATATCTATCCCTTAACAGCAAACAATGGAAAACCTCTTAATAATCTGCTTAGTCCAAACCCTCTTAAACCTTTCATCAGACCTTATCGCTAACCTTGCTCATTAAACGCTACCTTAACAAGTCCTGCTGTTACTTTGAAACTGGCATATACATTCCCCGATATGCGTCAGTGTATCCTCCATTACCTACATGTATTTGGGCCCAATTCAGAATGATGCCCAACTCTTGCGAGATTCCTCGCGTGCACCATCAAGGCTTCCTCTCCTGCTGTGCAACAGCGCGTGAGTAGGCACTCTTCCCTGCTCTGCTGCCTGCGCCCAATTCTCACCGGTAATACTGTGTGCGCTTGTAAAGGGTTTTTACTACAGAGTCCTGTATTATTTTATTGTTTGGAAGTTCTTTAAAGGTGCTGCGAAGTGGTATACAAAGATGTTATGCATAATGGTAGCCTCCGGTCTTGAAATGAATTCCAAGGGTCAAGTCTCACCCATGCAAAGATGTGGTACTGGGATGAAAAGAGACGCAAGTTCGTGTTCAGCAAATATTGAAATCAATCGTAACTCGTTGTTTTAATACTGTGAATGTATATGAGTGCAGGTAATGTAATATTTAATGACCCTGTTTTTTTCTCTACAGGAAACTACTGTTAAGCAACTGCAGTCTCCGCTTCCATTGCCAACAACACTACCTTTGCTTTCAGCAAGTATAGCAGCAACAAAGACTGTCATAGCAAATCCGGTTCTGTATTTAAATAATCATATCCACGATATTCTTTACACTATAATGCAAATGAAATCACCGCCTCATCCTGAAAGCAGAGATGTAAAGGTAAACTACTGAACTTGATGTAAATTATATTAATTATGGTATTATGAATATTAACATTTAATTTTAATTTGGAAACATTTTTAGTCTCAGTGCAACATATTATGTTATCTCTGATGCAACAATGACTCCCCTCTTTGTTCATGGGTAGAAATAGAGAACGTGAAAGATGTAATCTTTGCACCTAACAATGACAAACTATGGCCTCACGAGGTTTGAATCTGCAAAATAGCTATGTACTAAACCCTTTATGTGATTTGGGAAAGTGCCACCATGGCATGCTGACATTAGATCATTTCTTTCTGCGCTAGCAGCGCAGTGCTGGAGAACTATCCTATTCTCTTTTTGACCATCTTTTTAAAACAAATGTCTTTATTGTTTCGAGCACCTTTCTCCCAGTGTGCTAGGGACATGTCCCCTTACAAGCCCACAGGTTTTAAGCCTTGTTGGGGATGCCACTGACATATGTCTGTTTCTGATCCCCACTTGGTCTGTCTGCGGTCAGACCATGACTCTAGGGCTGTGCCCACTGTCAGTCGATGCACCCGAAGGCAATCCAGGAGCGTGAGATGAAGCTCCTAGCAGCACGGCACTATGTTGCTCCCAGTCATGATCCAGAGGAAGATCAACGACCTGGTCACAGAGTCTCGTTCGCAATCGGTCATCATCAAAATTGGGTAAGTCAAAGAGGCACAAGAAGTCCAAGAGTACTTAGCCTTCCCCCATTGATCTTGTGTTTCTAGGCTCCGCTCCCGTACTCCTACTGCAGAGCCAGAGGCTGAGCCCACTCTGCGTCTCCCTCCCCGAGCCGGAGCAACCCCTTCCCAACTTAAGGAGTTTTATGTGGCCAAGGAGTCTATATTTGGGCCCCCACCTTCCTCTAACGTGTCTTCAGGCCCCACTGAGCCGAGAGGACTCAGCTGGCATTGGAGCAGGCTCCTCGTGGTACCCTAGCTGAGCCTTCTGAATCCACCTTCAGATCTGGAACAATGCTGAGACCTACGCTGGAGTGTCCTCACAATGACTTGGACCCCATTGTCCTGCCTTACTCCGAGACGGCATCACTGCTCAACATCAACCCCAGTTCAATTTGGTCTACATCAACCTGTGACAGGCCTAGGGTGGAATTGGACTTGGGGTGGTGGTGATGATGCTACCGACCAGTACTTTGATTCATCTGATGTAATGGCCCATCTTCTACCAAGATGACAATTGCTATAAGGAACTAGGAGATGCCAGTAAACAGGACACATCTCCAGATGCTGGTCTGGTCTCCCCTCCAAGACCTGCCATGGAGGAAGGCACATTCTTCACTATGGTGGTGAGGACGGGAGCGCAGGTCCTTGATTTGCAGCTTCCCTCTGTCCACGTGGAGACCAACACTGCCCCACTCCAGGGGATCCAGCTTTCCTCACCCAACACCCAAGAGTCTGCTGTTACAGGCCTCAACTGCTATGCCTCGCATTGTGGTCGGTGACCGCCACATGCATATTGAGTCAATACTCCCACACCTTGTGTGACACGGTCATGCAAGTGCTGCTCATGTTCTTGGAAGAAGCTCGAGACGTACTGAACAAGGCCAATATTGATGGCAGGGATTCAGCAAAGTTCACCATCTGGTGTTGATTCGACACCAGTGTTTGGCTTGGCAGGGTTTGAGTCTCCACAGTGGCACTATGCCGCCACACCAGGTTGCAATCAACTGACCTCTCAGAGGATATCCAGTCATCTCTGATGGACATGCCCTTTGTTGGCTCTCTCCTGTCCAGTGATAAGGCCGAATCTGAAAGAAAGAGTTATTTATAGATTCCTTACCTTAGAGTTACCCCCAGGCATCAGACTGAATCCAGAAAGTTTTTTGTCAGCAGTACCCCTGCGTGTCAGAAGGTGGCGTCGGTCGACTCTGCATTCGTCATCGGCATCGTGGTCACCGGGATGACGTTGCGGTAGCTACATAGATGCCGCCCTGGCGTGCTGACGTCAGTTCTTTAGATTTCCATACCAGCAAGCGCAGGTCCAGAGGGAGCGGAACCCCCAGTCACTTTTTGACTGATGTCTGTGACGGTTCCCCACCGAGTGTGCCTCTTCTGCCTGGAGCGTGACCAAGACCTCAAGTCATGCTCTGACTGCCGGTCCATGAATCTAAAGACCGAAAGCTTCTCGATGCCCAGCAGTCGGCTCCGCACCGTTCGAGGACCCGGTCGTGTAGGAGGTTGGGGGATCGGTGGCGGAGCCACCACCATTCTTCATCCAAGTCATCGCACTCGGGTCAGGTAAGTCAAAGCACAAGAAGAAGTTGAAGAAGCATTATTGCTCTTCGACTTCTACCCATCCTATGGCTGACGCTTGGAGGGATGCGGGTGGTGCCGCTACCGCGGCTCCGCATGCAGAGCCTGAAGGGTCGGCTCTGGATTTCCCCCACTTCCAGGGACCTGGAGCGACCCCTGCCCAGCTTCGCCATCTGTGAGCAGCCCCACTCCACCGGCGTGCCTTTTGGCCCCGCGGACTCAGCTGGGGGCCTTGGGCCTTCGACGCCGGTGGCTTCAGCCTCGGTACTGCAGGGCCCCCTTGGCTCCAGGCCTGGATCCGGATCGGTGCCGGTCAACCTTGTTATGCCTCCCCGGCGCCAATTCCACCGGCATCTGAAAGAAACACGTTAGTTAGATTCCTTACCTTAGAATATCCCCAGGCGTCAGGCTGGATCCGGAAAGATTTTTCGTCAGCAGTACCCCTGCGCGTCGGTAGGCGTCGTCTGCGGCTCCGCGTCTGTTGTCGGCGTCGGGATGACGTCGTCGGAGTACTTAGACGCCGCCCTCGGGCGCTGACGTCAGTTCTTCTTTTTTCCGCGCCAGCAAGCGCAGATCCGAGAAGAGCGTACCATTAGTCGTTTTTTTGACTAACTTTTTCGAGCCGACTTCGACTCCTGGTGCCGTGAGGGATGCCCGGGTTCAAGCCGTGTGACGTCTGTCACTGACTTATGTCCCTGTCGACACCAGTTGACCTCACGACTCCTCCATTGGCGCCGACCCCCATAGTGTCGCTCCTGGCGCCTGGTCCGGGTCCGGCGTCGGAGCGGCGCCGTCTCCGGCGTCGATGGGTGAGCCTTTCGCCTATGACCCGGCTCCGTCATTTCTACCTGTTTACCAGGACACGGATGAAGGAGAGGACTGGGAGGGGTCTGAGGACCCTCTGGCACAGCAGTGCCAGTTAAGTCAGGACTGGGCAGATGAGCTGAGGGACGCTAGTGGTCTAGACACTTCGCCTGACACTGGTTTCATCTCTCCTCGTTCCATGGCTACGGAGGAGGGTGCTACGTATGCTGTGGTGCTGCGCAGGGCCTGGAGCTCCCTGCAGTGGCCGTGAGGACTAACCTCCTCACTGAGGTGCTTCAACCACCAGTAAGCTCTTCAGAGCCTCAGCTGCAGTTTAATGAGGCCCTCACCGAAGTCCTGATGGGCACTTGGTCCAAGCCCTCCACAGTCTCTCCTGTGGATCGGAACGTGGCCCGACGCCACCGCCCAGCTCCGGGCGACCCCAGCTTTCTGTCCGTACACCCCACCCCTGAGAGTCTGGTTATCCAGGCCTCCACGTCCCAAACCGCCTTCCCGTCCGCACCTCCGGACCGGGAATCCAAAAGGATGGAACAGTTTGGCAAGAAACTGTTTTCCTCCCTCAGTCTTGGGTTGCGGTCCATTAATACCGCGTGCCTTTTGGACCGTTCCACCCACTCTCTGTGGGATACGGTGGTGGACGTGCTGCCCCAACGTCCTGAGGAGGCCAGGACACGGCTCGCCCAGGCTCTTGCTGAGGGGCGTGATGCAGCACGGTACTCCATTAGATATGGACTTGACACCATGGACTCGCTGGGTAGAGCGATTGCAGCGACGGTGGCGATTCGTCGCTGTAGGAGAGTAGGGTCTGCTTTCTATGTTCACCCCCACTTTTTGCTTTTGCTTTACTGGTTTTCGACTTAGATGGGGCTGTGGGCCTGCTAATCAGACCCACAGCCCTGCTGTTCTCTCTCTAAATTGAACTATGTACTTTAGGTGCATAACCTATTTGGATAGGATCACCTTATTGGCCCCTGTACAGTGTACCCTAGGTACCCAGGGCATAGGTGTACCCTAGGCCTCCCAGGGGCTGCAGCATGTATTATGCCACCCCTGGCCTGGCCTTCCATTATGACACAACTGGCTGATCACTCAGCTGGAGCAAGGTAGTGTAATCACTCTTTGCTTAGGTGTAGTATTCCTATACCAAACTTATATATAGACACATGTGTACCTATCAGTCACTCCTATGGCAGGCCTTAACAATCCTGGAGGCAGAGTGCTTGGTAATATGTGAGATGGTGCTCTAGCATGAGCTGAGCCTGTCTGCAGCTTTCGGAACCATGTCCTTATAGCTGTTCTATGATATAGCCTACCATATACTCCTAAAGTGCCTTATAATCTTAAACGGTTATGGTAACTATGGTTTGGCTTTATCAAAACATGTCGTGTAAGGTGTCTAACACTTTGGAATAATACCCCCATCCCATTTCTGGGGATGAGGATATTATCCCTCCCTTCTAGAGGGAGAAGACATGTTGTAACCTACTTACCCGGTTAAAGTTAACCAGAGCCCCAGCATCACAAAATGGATGCTGCTGCCACAGACACGAGTCTGACCTCCTGCTGCTGGGAGTGATCCCGGCAAGGGAGGCTTGGACAATAGGTTTCCTGCCTTGGGAGGTGCGAGCACCACCCCAGACAGGCCTTAGTGTATTGGGGCAGGGAGGGATGAATAGAATGAGACATGCCTGGGGCACACAAGGTGTCCCGTGCATAGTCCAGTTCAAACCGGTGCTGGGGCACTCCAGCCCCAGTCCTGGCGCGAAACTGGACAAAGGGAAGGGGGTGTAACCACCCCCCTCCCAGGTCCCACCCATAAGGCGTGACCTAGCAGGTAACCCAGCCCCCCAGATTTGGATAAGAGTGGTAGCTGGGCCCCAGGAGATTAGATTATCCTGAACCTGCAACTTGAACAGAAACTCTGGACCTTCGACATTCGACGAAAGAAGAAGACTGAAGAATCTCCCTTGTGGCCAAGGAGTGGCTACCCTGTGCAAACAGGCACCATCAAGAGACTACCCTTTGCTTTGCTGAAGTTCTACGAGGGACCGACTGCAGAGCCCGACCAGAGCCTTGACTTCCAGACTTCTCCGACCCTGATCCACATCCACAGCCGAGCTGAGATCCGTGGAGGCGACGAGAGACGTGGGACCGGCTACCTGGGAAAAGTGGCTAGTATCTTCCAGCGCAGCTTCTGAGGCACCCTCGAAGTTGTGCACCGGGGATTGAGAAGCCCCAACCCCAAGCACCATCTGCACCGAAGATCAGCCCCCCACACTCCACGAGTCCTGCGTGGGGCTCTTCTGCATTTTCCTGCTTGCCGCGTCTGTCCGGTTGCTTGCCCGGTGGCTAAGTGGCCTTTGTGACGACGCATCCTGAAATCTTCACCGCTGGTTTGGTTCCACCAGACTGGCTCCCGCTTCTTTGCAAAAGAGAAGCACCCCAGACCTTCCTGGTCTGCACCAGAAGCAAGTCGTCTGTTCTTCGTGGGTTCCGCTTGCCAAGGCTTGGTGAGTCCTAGTTCGACTTCGACGCCGCCGACAGCAAGAGCCTTCGTGGGACAGCTCGCCTCCTGGTCCTGGTCGTCCTCGACGTCTTCTGGTACCCGTGGCTGCAGCGACAAGCTTCACCTTTCACCTGCAATCTTCACAACATCGCCTGGTTCCTTCCTGGTCCCACGTGGTCACTGGCTAGTGACCTTGACTCTGTCCCTTCTGCTTGCAGGTCTCCTCTCTTCTTGATCCCAGCCTTGGGATCCACCGGACACTCTTCACTGACTGCCTGTCAGCAACTTTCCTTCAGGCATCCATAGAAGTCCACGATGAAACCCGACGCAAGTTCACACCTATGCACCCGCAGCCCGTGGGCTAGGTAACTTGGGTACTTCGGTGCTCACAAGGGTAGTGACTATCCTAGGGTATAGTTTCCGAGTCTAGCTGCTTCAGAAGTGTCCTTAAACTGTTAATTTCTAACTGCTAGTAATTCTATCGACTTTTACGCATTACGCGTGAGTGTTTCCACTCTGCACCTGAATCCCGTGGGCCTCCCACTTCCTAACTGTTGCTAGTGTAGTGTAGCCCCAGCGATTCCCTAGGCCTAGGCCTATCCTATTTCCGTGACAGTGGTCCTTATACCACTTCTTTAGTATATGGTTTGCGTGGCCCCTAGGGCCTAACTGTATTACTTACCTGTGTGACTTAATGTATGCATAAATAAGACTGTGTTGTATTTACCTCGAATCTCATAAAGAGTGCTGAGGGTTTGACTAGAATAAATACACTTTGTTTTATATATATATCTGTTGTGGTGTCCTTTCATTTGGTATTCAAGGGATTATATATGGTATCACAGCTGGCTTCACATGCCATTCAGAGTTTAGCCTAAGAGTGCTCTTGTCCATGCTACCACTAGGATAGCTGGTCTATAAGGTTGACTTTACAACCAATCACCATAAGGGTTGTTTGGACTGATATAAGGTGTACACTAGAACTAGTGACATCATACATCAGGCCAACTTCTCACAGTCGCCACGCCTGGCTGAGGTCCACAAACTTTTCAGGGGATGTCCAGATCACTCTCATGGACATGCCCTTTGATGGCCGTCGCCTTTTTGGCGACTAAGCTGATAGCGCACTGGAGAGATTTAAGGACTCCAGGGCTATGGCCAAGTCCTTGGGCCTGTTGGCCCAGCGCCAGCAAACGTCTGCTTTTCGCCCTTTTTGTGGCCAAGGAAGGGGCGCCCCCGCACGTTCGTCTAGCCACAGCCTGCAGAACCAGCCTCAACACTGTCGTGGACGTGGATTCCGCCATGGCGGAGCAGGGGGACAGAGAGCCGGTCAGTCCACATCCGCTCCCGCAGCATCTGCCTCAAAGCCTTCCTAGTCTGAGCTTTCAGGCCCATTCCACGCCAGTGGGAGGCAGTGTTCGCCATCACCTGCTCTACTGGTGTACCATCACTTCGGACAGGTGGGTTCTGCAAATCGTACGAATGGGCTAATCCCTCCCCTTCGAGGCGACCCCTCCAGCCATGCCACCGCAGTACCACCGCATGTCAGGGGATCACTTGCAACTTCTGCAGGAGGAAGTTACGGCCCTTTTGGTCAAGGGGGCCATCGAGCGCGTTCCTGGCCCAGAAGTAGGACGGGGTTGTTACTCCCACTACTTTCTGGTTCCCAAGAAGGGCAAAGGGGGCCTAGTATAGTAAGCACACTCATGCTATGTATTCCTCGGGTATACCAAAACGTGCGAGAGCATATAACATATAATCCCAACGTAGGGAGTCAAACGCCTGCCTCAAATCAAGTGATATGCAGCCTTCCATAGTTCCCGTGACGCGTGTGTCCAGCATAACTTGATCTAGCCGTCTGATGTTGAGTGCCGTGCTCCTACCAGGTACAAACCCACACTGATCTGAATGTATTAGCGCGGGAATAAACTGATTAAGGCGAGTAGCCAACAACTTACTCAGGATTTTATAGTCCGTGTTGAGGAGTCATAAGGGTCTATAGCTCAAAATAAGCAAAGCATGCCTCCTGGGCTTTAATAGTGAAACCACTAACGTTTGCAATGTAGTAGCGGGGAGCCCGCCTTCCTCCAATGATTCGTGATAAAGACATTACAAATGAGGAGTTAGCAAGTCTGCGTACATTGCGTAAAATTCGACCGGTAGGCCATCATTCCCTGGAGTCTTATTACGTGGTAAAGCCTTAATCGCCTGTCGTATTTCCGCCCCTGTTTTTGGTCGTAGTCAGTCATCACGTTGGCGTTGTGTGAGTTGGGGGATGCATAAACTGTCAAAGAATGATTCAAAGTCAGTGTCAGTACGTCCGGGCAACGGACCGTAAAGGTGTTCATAGTAGTCCTTAAACGCAGTATTGATGTCTAATTGCGTGTTCACCACCACATCCACATTGTTCCTAATTTCTAATATGGGTGTGGGCAAGGGGGCGTTCCGGACCAACCGTGCCAGAGGTGGCCCTGATCTGTCAGCTAAGTTTGTTGCTTTTGCGTGTAAAATCGGTAATCAACAACACGTAGCTCCGCAAGTAGCTCCGCGTATCAAATGTTAGCCTCTCGTAATTGTGTCAATTGTTCATTTGTCCCTGTAGCCTCCCCCTCCAGTGCGGCTAAACTACCCTCTATCTCTGTAAGCCGCTCTATAAGAGCGAGTCGCACTCCTGTCTTAGTGCTAATTGCCACTCCCCTGATGACCGTTTTAAAGGCATCCCATTCCATCTGTCGGGACCTAGCAGACCCCGTATTTTCTGAGAAATAATGGACAATCGCCTCTGAGAGGGCATTGCGGAAGACCTGATCCTCCAACATCTCAGGTTGTAGCTTCCAAGTCGGTATCGGAGTGGGAACCTTGCCCCATTGCATAGTTAATTCCACTGGGTTATGGTCTTTCAGGGTTTTCCCCATATGGAGCACCGAAGTAATGGACCCAGGAACCGATCTATCCGAGTGTGTAGTCTGTGTGGTGGCGAATAAAAGGAGTATTCCCTGTGACCAGGGTGTTTTGCCCGCCATGCGTCATGTAGTTCACAGCCTTCCATCCATCCCCTAAACGCCTCCGCTTGTTTCTTGCTTTCAGTGGCATGTAACGGAGGGTGAGACCTGTCTAAGTCAACATCTAACACAGCATTGAAGTCGCCCCCTATCACCCAAGGAAATGCAGCCCAGTCTGTCAAGGCTGCACCTAATGTAGTCAGATATTTATCCTGATCAATATTTGGTGCATATATGCAGCGCATAACCACATGAGCCCCATCCAATAAGCCATGAAGCAGCACATATCTACAGTTGACGTCTATTTTCTGCTCTAGGAGCATAAAATTCCGCATCCACACCGCCGCCCCCCTGGAGAAAGCCGAGTATGTTGTAGCGAATAGCTGCCCTCTCCATTTTCTCTGCAATTTGGCTGCCTCATCAACATTAAGATGAGTTTCTTGTTAACAGGCTATAGCAACCTTCCTTCTAGTAAGTTGCGCCAGGACCCGGTGTCTTTTATGAATTGAGCATAAACCCCTCACGTTCCATGTGCAATAGGTATATGCATTATATAATGCCATCGTGGTGCAGAAAGCGTAATTGCAATGTGACCTGTGGAAACTGAAACCCTGTAGATAGAAACTGCTTAAGAGCCGAGCACGCTACAACATAGAAACTCCCCAATACTAGGTTCCCCCTTAAAACATCAGAGGACCAAACATGAAACAAAAGTCCAACATGGATTGCAAACAATAAATGCTTCATCGCAGTCGCCTGGGGGGTGGAGGCCTGAACTGCATCAGTTCGTAGAAACAACGTAATGCTCAGTTGAGTATGTCTTGGTTACATTAGCACACTTCCCTTTAAAGCATATGTACCCTGGACCCACAAAGCAGTCATCAACTGTAATACATACATTGCATAACCTTCATATACATTACCACTCCCGGACATGCCGGATCACAATATTAGAAGTCTCTGGCAACCTGAGCTGTAATCGAGGGGAACAGCGTTATGCTAGTTTCAGATTCAGAGCGCACCGTGTCGGCATTTGATGAGTGTTTTGAAGACACCGCAGCTTGGGCATCATGAGCCGCCAAAGCCACTGCTGTAAGGAGTGCATCTTTCTGGCTGGTAGTGATCTGTTCCGAAGTTGGGCCAGAGTCCATAGTGATCATGGTATTGCCATGACCCGATCGGGGTAGTCCAGTCGTTCGTATCGGGGAGACACGACGCAGCTTTCCCGACGACAGTGAAGTCTGAGAAGTCTCCGGTGTAAAAGTTATTTCAAGCCAGTCCGCTACTTCCTCAGTGTTTTCAATAAAATACGTTTTCTGTCCGTAGACAACTTTCAGTCTAGCCGGATAGAGCAGTGCGTATTTCAAGTTGCGTTCGTGCAGGCTTTTCTTGACTCCCAAAAATGTAGCTCTAGCTTTCTGGACTGTCGGGGTAAAATCCTGGTAAAGAGAAATTGTACAATTCTCGAAACGCATGGGAGCGTTCTCTCTGGCAGCCCGCAGGATAGTGTTGCGGTCCTTGTAGTGCAGAATGCGTGCTATCAGCGGGTGAGGCGGTGCACCCGGTTGAGGACGTCTGGCAGGCACCCGGTGCGCCCTCTCCACACTGTACAGGGATGTTAGGCCCTCCGTTGCTACATGGTCCCACAGCCAGTCCTCTACAAACTGTGTAGGGTTGGATCCATCGCTGCGCTCCGATATACCAAGTATGCGAACGTTAATGCGACGGGACCTCCCTTCCACGTCGTCTACCCTGTCCTGCAAGCCCTTCAATTGTCGTTGAAATTGTTCAAGTTGAGTGGAGTGCATAGTCTGCTGGGGTATGAGATCATCCAGTGCCAGTTTATTCGATTTGACCTTGTAGACCAGCTTTTTGTGGTCCGCCTGTAGTAAGCTGAGATTAGTGGACATCATGCCCATGCGTATCTCCAGCGCCGTTCGTGAGTCTCGTATTTCTTTCAAGATTAAATCCAGTTTAGCATTGTGGGGGTCTATACAAGTAGGTATCACATCATTGTCCGAAGCATTAGAGGGGTCACTGCCAAATGTGAGCTGCATTTCGCCATCCGCGGCAGCGTCCACTTGCTTGCTTCTGTAGGGTCCCATCGCACCACGGTGTCCTCCCGTCCATCTCTGCTCAAGGATGGTCTCTTGGGGGGCCTCTAGGGCACTACTCCACTCCGTTTATACACCCAGATAAGCACAGGTCCTTGGCGCACACAGATTACACCCAAAGGCACAAGTTCCGCAAGCCACAAGTATTCAGTCTCTTCTGGTCAGTGGTTACACACTCCCGGTGGACACTGTCAGGGATGCCAGTCGCCGTATCACTAGCAGCTATCAGAGCAGTCCCAGCGGTGAGAACTACACCGCACCTCCAACTCAATCGTGAGCTCTTCCCCACATCCAGGGCAGGCCGCAGGTGGAGAGCGTCACCGCGCCCAGCTCGAGTGATCACTGAACATGGTGGACAGGGGTGAAAACTTTCGCAGGCCGACCATCCAGCAGCATTTCAGCCAGTACAATGCTGAACGAAGTATATATCTCAAAGGCGGGGGTAGAGTGTGTATATCGCCACAATACAATGCCACGCAGAGGGCTATCTTCCACACGTGTCGGGCAACAGCGATGCCCAGCACAGTTTCAGGGGCGCCCCCCTCTGGTTCCAATATCACGCCACTCAGTGTGTGTTCAGCCTGGTATCAGCCGCGTCCCAATGGGGGGGGAGCGCCCGCAGTCCCCACATACTACAGCGCCAAGAGTTTCCGCCCGCACTCGTTCTCTTACCAGAGCGCTTCTAATCCTTGTCCTCTCTCACGCAGATTCCTGGCGCGGCCGGCCGCATCCACCATCTTGCCTATGGCGTCTGTTGTGGTGCAGCAAAGTAGAAAAGCAGACGATCACCTCTGCCCACGCTCTCAGCGCCTCCCAGCTGCTCCTCCCTCCCCACCTCCCCATTTATGGCGGCCACTGCGCAGCGGACGCGCCACTGGCGCGCCTAAGGCAAGCCCGTCTGTGCCCGTCCTCGCCTGGACCGCGCCCAATGCCAGAACCCCTGTCCCCCGTAGCAGCCACGAAGTCCGCCTCCGCTACGACGCCAACACCCTCGTAGCTCTCAACCCAGGAAGGACCCACACCTGCTGCAAGGCCGCCCCGAGGCGCACCCACGGCCCCTTCACCTGCCGGAACTGCAGCTTCTCCTGCCGCGAAAGTGCCAAGACGCCTGCCACGACGGAACCCAACCAGCTTAAATACATCCTGATCAACACCCGCTCCGCACACAAACATGCCGTTGAACTCTGATACCTACTCGTCACCGCATCACCATACGCCGCCTTTCTAACCGAGACCTGGTTGAACGAAACTTCTCGCCAGACATCGCCATAGCCATCCCAGACGGGTACAAGATCACCCGCAGAGACCGCACCAACAGGGCCGGAGGAGGAATCGCCATCGTCCACAAAAACACCATCAGGGTCTCAACAAACACCAACGACACCCTCGTCTACAGACCGCCAGGACCCCGGCCTCAATTCTGCGACTTCATCGCCGACCTCATCAGCCCGCACACGCTGACCTCCACCGACTACATCCTCCTCGGAGACCTGAACTATCACCTGGAGAACGACGACGACAGCAACTCCTCCACCCTGATCGACAACCTCACCAACGTCGGACTGAAAGAGCTCGCCACGACGCTGACCCACATCGCCGGCCACACGCTAGATGCCATCTTCTCCTCAAGCCCACACGTCACCTTCAGCCACGCCTCCGAACTCAACTGGACAGACCACCGCTGCATCCACTTCTCCTTCCGAAAACCCCTCACACACCACCGCACACTACAGACCCCCCGCTGCTGCTGGTGCAAAATCACCCAAGAACAACTACAGAAAAGCTTCGCACTCAACCCTCCGACGAACCCCACCAACCCCGATGAGGGTGCACTCAAAGGCAACTGCCGGAAACTGGAGAACATATGGCTCAGCGACAAGACGCCAGACAGCCGCGCTGCCCACAAAGACGCCATCCGCAACCACCACCACCACCACCTCATCAGGACCGCCAAAAGGACCTCCTTCACAGACCGCCTTGACAACAACGCACACAACAGCAAGGAGCTCTTCACCATCGTGAAGGAACTCTCCAACCCCAGCTCCAACGCCAACGACATCCCACCATCGCAAACCCTGTGCGGCTCCCTTGCCGCCTTCTTTCACCGGATAATCTCCGACATCCATAACAGCTTCAGACCCCGGACGACCCCTGCCCACCGCACCGAACCCTCCGCACCCCTCTGCCCACAACACCCTGACAGCCTGAGCCAACGTGAGCATCGAGGACACAATTAAGACCATGGGAACAATCCACTCCGGATCCCCGTCCGACCCGTTTCCGCACCACATCTTCAACAAAGCCAGCAATTCCATCGCACCCCACCTGCACAAAATCATCAACCTCTCCTTCGAGACCGCCACCTTCCGTGAGAACTGGAAGCACGCAGAGATCAACGCCCTACTGAAGAAACCCAAGGCGGATCCGAGCGACCTCAAGAACTTCCGACCCATCTCCCTGCTTCCGTTCCCAGCAAAGGTCATCGAGAAGATAGTAAACACCCAGCTCACCCGTCACCTCGAAGACAACAACATCCTGGACCCGTCCCAATCAGGATTCCACAGCACCGAGACCGCACTAATCGCCGCCACAGACGACATCAGGATCCTACTAGACAACAGCGAGACAGCGGCCCTCATCCTCCTGGACCTCTCCGCCGCCTTCAACACCGTCTGCCACCGCACACTACGCACGCGCCTCCACGACGTAGGGATCCGAGACAAGGACCTGGACTGGACCACCTCCTTCCTCTCCGGCAGAACTCAGAGAGTCCGCCTCCCCCTGTTCCGATCCGAGGCCTCCGAGATCATCTGCGGCGTCCCTCAAGGATCTTCCCTCAGCCCGACGCTATTCAACGTCTACATGGCACAACTAGCACGCATCGCCCGACAGCACGACCTCAACATAATCTCCTACGCCGACGACGCTCACCAAGGACCCCCTTACAGCCAAATCCAACCTCCACCAGGGAATGAAGGCCGTCGCAGACTGGATGGAGGACAGCCGCCTCAAACTGAACACAGACAAGACGGAAATCCTCATCCTCAGGTCCAATCCCTCCGCATGGGACGACTCTTGGTGGCCCACGTCACTGGGGTCCCCCCCGGCCCCCACTGACCATGCACGCAACCTGGGAGTCATCCTCGGCTTGAAACACTCCATGACCAAACAAGTCAACGCAGTCTCCTCCACCTGTTTCAACACCGTCCGCATGCTCCGCAAGATCTACAGATGGATCCCGACAAACACGAGGAAAACAGTCACCCAGGCCCTAGTCAGCAGCAGACTCGACTACGGAAACGCCCTCTACGCCGGAGCCTCGTTCAAGCTCATCAACAGACTACAGAGAATCCAGAACGCCTCTGAACGCCTGATCCTCGATGTCCCACGCCGCGACCACATCACCCCCACCTGAGGAACCTGCACTGGCTCCCCGTCGACAAAAGAATCTCCTTCAAGCTCCTGATCCACGCACACAAGGCACTCCACAAAACCTGCCTAGCCTATCTCAACAGTCGACTCTCCTTCTACGTACCCAACAGGAATCTCCGCTCTGCTGACCACGCCATGGCCACGGTCCCACGCATCCGGAGAACTACTTCCGGAGGCAGATCCTTCTCCCATCGCGCTGCCAGGACCTGGAACACCCTCCCCCTCTATCTATGACAAACCGAAGACCTGCTGACCATCAGGAGACAACTCAAGACCTGGCCCTTCGACCAATAGCAGCAGCACCCCTCTGTGAGAAGTTGGCCTGATGTATGATGTCACTAGTTCTAGTGTACAC
Organism: Triturus cristatus; assembly: GCF_964204655.1. NCBI lineage: Eukaryota > Metazoa > Chordata > Amphibia > Caudata > Salamandridae > Triturus > Triturus cristatus. The sequence goes on along the minus strand of NC_140583.1, from coordinate 404,897,153 downwards.
CTTATATCAGTCCAAATACCCTTATGGTGATTGGTTGTAAAGTCAACCTTATAGACCAGCTATCCTAGTGGTAGCATGGACAAGAGCAGTCTTAGGCTAAACTCTGAATGGCATGTGAAGCCAGCTGTGATAACATATATAATCCCTTGAATACCAAATGAAAGGACACCACAACAGATATATATATAAAATAAAGTGTATTTATTCTAGTCAAACCCTCAGCACTCTTTATGAGATTAAAGGTAAGTACAACACAGTCTTATTTAAGCATACATTAAGTCACACAGGTAAGTAATACAGTTAGGCCCTAGGGGCCACGCAACCCATATACTAAGTAAGTGGTATAAGGACCACTGTCACGGAAATAGGATAGGCCTAGGCCTAGGGAATCGCTGGGGCTACACTACACTAGTAACAGTTAGGAAGTGGGAGGCCCACGGGATTCAGGTGCAGAGTGGAAACACTCACGCGTAATGCGTATAGTCGATAGAAATAGTACAGTTTAGAAATAAACAGTTTAAGGACACTTCTGAAGCAGCTAGAGAGTCGAGACTCGGAAACTAGACGCTAGGATAGTCACTACCCTTGTGAGCACCGAAGTACCCAAGTTACCTAGCCCACAGGCTGCGGGTGCATAGGTGTGAACTTGCGTCGGGTTTCGTCGTGGACTTCTATGGATGCCTGAAGGAAAATTGCTGACAGGCAGTCAGTGAAGAGTGTCCGGTGGATCCCAAGGCTGGGATCAAGAAGAGAGGAGACCTGCAAGCAGAAGGGACAGAGTCAAGGTCACTAGCCAGTGACCACGTGGAACCCGGAAGGAACCAGGTGATGTCGTGAAGATTGCAGGTGAAGGTGAAGCTTGTCGCTGCAGCCACGAGGACCAGGGAACGTCGAGGACGACCAGGACCAGGAGGCGAGCTGTCCCACGAAGGATCTTGCTGTCGGCGGCGTCGAAGTTGGACTAGGACTCACCAAGCCTTGGCAAGCGGAACCCACGAAGAACGGAGGCCTTGCTTCTGGTGCAGACCATGAAGGTCTGAGGTGCTTCTCTTTTTCAAAGAAGCAGGAGCCAGTCTGGAGGAGCCAAACCAGCGGTGAAGATTACAGGATGCGTCGTCACAAAGGCCACTAGCCAGCGGGCAAGCAACCGGACATACGCGGCAAGCAGGAAAATGCAGAAGGGCCCCACGCAGGACTCGTGGAGTGTGGGGGGCTGATCTTCGGTGCAGATGGTGCTTGGGGTTGGGGCTTCTCAATCCCCGGTGCACAACTTCCAGGGTGCCTCAGAAGCTGCGCTTGAAGATACTAGCCACTTTTCCCAGGTAGCCGGTCCCACGTCTCTCGTCGCCTCCACGGATCTCAGCTCTGCTGTGGATATGGATCAGGGTCGGAGAAGTCTGGAAGTCAAGGCTCTGGTCGGGCTCTGCAGTCGGTCCCTCGTAGAACTTTAACAAAGCAAAGGGTAGTCTCTTGATGGTGCCTGTTTGCACAGGGTAGCCACTCCTTGGCCACAAGGGAGATTCTTCAGTCTTCTTCTTTCGTCGAATGTCGAAGGTCCAGAGTTTCTGTTCAAGTTGCAGGTTCAGGATAATCTAATTTCCTGGGGCCCAACTACCACTCTTATCCAAATCTGGGGGGCTGGGTTACCTGCTAGGTCATGCCTTATGGGTGGGACCTGGGAGGGGGGTGGTTACACCCCCTTCCCTTTGTCCAGTTTCGCGCCAGGACTGAGGCTGGAGAGCCCCAGCACCGGTTTGAACTGGACTGGCACGGGACACCTTGTGTGCCCCAGGCATGTCTCATTCTATTCATCCCTCCCTGCCCCAATACACTACGGCCTGTCTGGGGTGGTGCTCGCACCTCCCAAGGCAGGAAACCTATTGTCCAAGCCTCCCTTGCCGGGATCACTCCCAGCAGCAGGAGGTCAGACTCGTGTCTGTGGCAGCAGCATCCATTTTGTGATGCTGGGGCTCTGGTTAACTTTTAACCGGGTAAGTAGGTTACAACATGTCTTCTCCCTCTAGAATAGAGGGATAATATCCTCATCCCCAGAAATGGGATGGGGGTATTATTCCAAAGTGTTAGACACCTTACACGACATGTTTTGATAAAGCCAAACCATAGTTACCATAACCGTTTAAGATTATAAGGCACTTTAAGAGTATATGGTAGGCTATATCATAGAACAGCTATAAGGACATGGTTCCGAAAGCTGCAGACAGGCTCAGCTCATGCTAGAGCACCATCTCACATGTTACCAAGCACTCTGCCTCCAGGATTGTTAAGGCCTGCCATAGGAGTGGCTGATAGGTACACATGTGTCTATTTTAAGGGTAGATATAGGTATACTATATCTAAGCAAGGGGTGATTACACGACCTTGCCCCAGCTGAGGGATCAGCCAGTTGTGTCATAATGGAAGGCCAGGCCAGGGGTGGTATAATACATGCTGCAGCCCCTGGTAGGCCTAGGGTACACCTATGCCCTGGGTACCTATGGTACACTGTACAGGGGCCAATAAGGTGATCCTATCCAAATGGGTTATGCACCTAAAGTACATAGTATTAATTTAGAGAGAGAACAGCAGGGCTGTGGGTCTGATTAGCAGGCCCACAGCCACATCTAAGTCGAAAACCAGTAAAGCAAAAGCAAAAAGTGGGGGTGAACATAGAAAGCAGACCCTACTCTCCTACACCCTCCCCCCCTCTCCCCCCACCCCCCCCCCACCCCAGCGCCTTGAAACCTTCATGGGTATGTAGTGCGCTTTACAAATTATGTGATTGATTGATTGATTGATTGAAAATGCAATTTTTGTAATGATGCTTGTTCTGGAAATAGTGTTAATTTGAACATTCTCCATCACTGCTCGTCTTAGCCCCTTATATTTAAAAAACGTGCTGGTCCCTATTTCCGAGGCAACGTCTGTAGTCCAATCCTGGAGGAAGATCGAGACTCTTTAGAGAATAACCAGAATAAGTGTTGCCAAAGGAAAGTAACTTTTTAGGTCGAGCCCTGAGCCAGAGCACAAGCTCTGCTCTGGGGTTGATCTGTGGTAGTTGACTATCGCCCATCTTTTTCATTGGCTTGTGTCTTTGTCGTTCCTAAATGCTGCCTTCTGATTGGTTTATAGGCTTGTTAGTCTCTTCTTATGACGGTCATGTCGTCATTTGTATCCTTCCATGGCTACTGGCCCCTTTACTTTGAGTGTTGCACAGTGGTTTTTTTTTAGTTTGTGATCACTATTTTCTTCCCGTGCCTTCACCCCCCTTCCCGCAGTCCGTGCCTTCTCGCCCCCCCGCCTGCACTCCTGTTGTGTGTGCTTTCTCGCCCCCCTGACCACCCGCACTCCTGTTTGCAATGCAATAGATTTAGTGTAAATATGAGTCCTATTGCATTGCAAATGCTTGTTGTTAAATAGAGTGCTATCATGCTGTTAAATGTTAAGGCTCCCACGGTCATTTTACATCTGATAGAGACTACTGTAGAATTATCCCCAGGCGTGAGACTGGATCCAGAAAACTTTCTTGCCCAGCATCCCTGCGCACCGGGGGGACGGCATCACACAACTCCGCCCAGGCGTCGTCCGCGTACGTAACGTCAGCGAGGTCACATAAGTCCAACCCCGGCGCGCCTACGTCATTTTTTTCCATTTCCGCGTGCAACGCGGATCCAGTTTGTGCTCTGGGCCTGTTTAGGCCTTTCCCTTATGCTATTGCTGCGTTTGTGGGAACAGTGTGCAAATGCCTTCAGGCTTTAAAACGTGCACGTCGTGTGGCCGCCTCATGTCGGTGACGGAGCCTCACCCCATCTGTATGTGGTGTTTGGGGGAGCACCACGACTCCACTGATTGTGAGGCGTGCCAGCAGATGAAGCCGAAATCCCGATGGGAGCGCCAGATGAAACTTCTTTTGGCTCGTGTTTCCAGGTCGGCGGCATCATCTCGCCCGGACCCTGCGGAGGGTTCTCGGACCTGCGGCTTCCCTCGCTGACTTCGATCTTCTCCCAGGTCGCAAGAGCGCCGCTCACCTCTTGGTAAGTGTCGCAGTTTGTCGAGCCAGGGACGTGGGCTCTCCACGGGTGGTGCGGCCACACGTGTCGTCCCGTTATCCGCCGTTTCCCGACGTGGGGGCGACCAGAGCCCAGATGGAGACATATGCGGCGGCTTTGCAGGCCTCGCTGGCTTCTCCTCCTCCTTCCCCTCCTGGGACGTCAGCGGATCCCTTGCAGTGTGCGGGCCACTAGTCGGCCCCGCGGCCGACTAGTTCGACTAGTTCGGATCCAGGCTCTTAGGATGTGGTGCCGTTGGGGTGCGGCCCTTCGGGGGTCCCTACTTCAGACCACGGCGCCTCTGCTTCGCCGCAAACTCCCGCGGGAGTCCCTGTGGTGTCACGGGAGGTTGCCGGGACTCGGGTCGCACCCCCGAGGCCCTCTCGGGTCTCGGGACAGGCGGAGGCCTTAGCCGAGGTTGAGGTGACGCCGCTACGGAGCCGACGGCTGCTGGCCCTTGTGGCGACATAGGGGTCGGCGGAGGGCCCATCTCGCCCTGTCCCGGGTCGCGGCTGGCAGGGGACTCCTCGTCCCTCCCCAGGCCCTTCTCATCCCTCCACGCAGGCGGCTGCCTCGCCGGAGGTCAGGTCGGTGCTGCCCCGGCTCCGGCCCAGCTCCGGTCTCCTGCGCCGTGTCCTGTATCGGAAGTCGCCCCGGCTTCTCCCCCGGCGATGACGGTGTCCTGCCTCAGGTTGCGGACTCTACGGCGCCGGGCCGACGTCGGGTTGTTGACTCTTCTTCGGACGCCTCTTCTTCTCCAGAGGTTCGGCGGGTGCTGGTTTCATCCTCGCCGGAGACGGGCTGCTGTGTCGTGGCTTTTTTCCCGACGTCGTCTAAGGGTGGCTCCTCGCCATCTCCACGACCACGATCTTCGCTGGAGGAACCGCAGGTCCCCCACTCCTCGGTCCCTCTTCCTTCCGGCCTTGGCCCTTCCTTCCTCCAGTTGGTTTGGGGGATGGCTGCCTTAGCTTGCAGCTGTCACCTAACGAGGAGCTGCTTTCCCCTCTGCGGGGCCCTACGGAGGCGGGTGCGGCTTTCGCCCGCACTGTTTCCAAGCCTGTGGGAATTTTGCGCATGGGTGATCCAGCTGCCCATTTCCCCGCAGATCATCTTCTGGAGGTTCTCCATCAGGGCTCTGGTGGTAGGGAACTGTTGCTTCCCTTCGAGGGTTCGCGCCACTCTTTTCTTTTGAGGACTTGGGGCCGTCCCGCCACGGGGGACCCGGTGCCCCAGCACCTTCTGCACCACCACCACCATCCTGCACCGCGTGATCCGGTGTGCCTTTCTCTTCACCCTTCGACCAGAGGCCCCCTTTTGCAGTTGGCCTTTCCTGCTTTGCCATTGCTGTTGTCTCCCCAGTCAAGGGAGGCCCGCTGGCTGGACTCCTGGGGGCGCAATATGTTTGCCTCGACCAGTGCGGCTCTGCGGGCCCTTAACACACTGTGTGTTTTGGCTATGGCCACTTCTTGCTTGTGGGACTCTGCGGCGTCCCTCATGTCTGCCGCTTCTCAGGAGGGTGCCTGTGTGCATTTGAGACACCATGTCTTGGATGGCCGGGAGCTGGCAGTGTTCATCCTTCGCTCCGGTCTGGACATCTCGGAGGGGCAGGGCCATGCCATGGCTTCTTCTTTTGCCCTTCGTCGCCATGCCTGTCTTCGGGACAGTGTGTTCCCGGAGAATGTTCGAGAACGGCTGGTGGTCTCCCCTTCGATGGCGCTCTTTTGTTCCATGCCCCTGCAGACTCAGCCATCCAGAGGTTCTTGGTGGGGCTTCGACCTCCTCCTCCTCCTAATCCACCCCCCCCCCCTTCTTCTCCTCCTCAGTGACCTGCCTGTTGATCTGGTTCTTGGAGCTGTTCTTCCGTTGGGGCGGGTCGCCCCGGTTGTCTGTTCTGTTCTGTGTGCTTTATGGCCACTTGAGTCCTCCTTGCTGAGGCTGTGAGTCTGTTGGCTGCGGGCCAGCCCTTTTTGACTGTGTGTTTTTCCTTTGGGTTTTTTACACCATGCTGGGCCTGAGATTGGGCCTTCTGCGTTTCCCCTCTGGCTGCTTGATATGCTTCCTGCGGGGTTTTTTGCCGCAGGTCTTTTTTGTTGTCCTCTGCTGCGGAAGTTTCCTCCTAAGAGGTTCCCATGTCTTGGGATATGACATGCTCTATGTGGGGCAGGGTTGGCTGTTATATAGCCCTGGTATGTGCTGGGGAGTTGTGGTCACTTGCGGGATTCTGCTCTTTGTGGCGTTAGGGTATGTTGCTGATGCAACCTTCTTCTTCGCCTTTTTGCTTTGAGTGTTTTGTTCTATGGTGTCCCTGGTGTCTGGCGGAGCTTGCCAGTGCCGCCCTCTTATTCTTTCTTCATCGTTGTGCTTTTTTGGGGCTTTAGTGGGACTGTCGTCCTGTCTTCTCTGCTGCTTCCGGTGGGCCTTGCACTCGTTTCTACCTCTTCTCCCTGTGGGGGGGGGGGATGGTCCCTGATTTCTGGACCCTCTTGCGGGCACAGTTTGTCCCTGCGGGGCATTGAGCAATTTTTCCTGGGTGACCTTGAGTTCCCCTTTTCGGCTTCCCCCTGCTTCTTGCTGCCGGCGCCGTCCTGTCTGGGATTGCCTTTGCTCTGTCTCTTCTCCTTGTAGTCTCTAGGTTGCTCTTCTCCTTCGGTGCCCCTTTCCTTGCCTTTGGCGGAGGTTTTGGTGCCTCATGTGGGCGTTTGGTGTTTGGCCTCTATCATCTTCTTCTCTTCTTTTCCCGCACCCCCCTTGGGGTTGGTGGCCTCCTGCTGGCGAAGGTTTCCCTTTGCCTGGGGGACGGTGCTCCTCGTCCTGTTTTCGGACTCTGCCCCTGTGCGGCCCTCTGTTGTGCCCAGGTGGGTGTGGTCCTCTCACAGACCCTCCTTCCCCTTGGGTATGGCTAGGGTATCTATTCTACGTGAAGGCATCTGCGGCTAGTAGTCTCTATCAGATGTACGAGTTACTTACCTTCGGTAACGATGTATCTGGTAGAGACGATTTTATCCACAGATTCCTTCATGGCCCGCCCTTCCTCCCCGTTCTGCGAGGGCTTGTGATTTGGTCTTTTGCACTCGCTTCCCTGTGGGTGGCTGTGTCTTCTATGAGTACATTCTTTCCCTCAGACTGTCCCCTTTTTCCTCCCTGTTGTCACATGGGAGGATAGGTTTGTTGGTACTTCTGGCTCTTTGCGATCCTTGAGGTTGGGGCTTTTGGCTGTGCCTCTGCCCTTGTTCCTGATGGGGGTTGTCACGCTCTGTGATGGGGATGTCTTGGAGGTTTGTTGTTCCCTGTGTGTCCCGGACTGGTTCCCCTTCCTTATCTTTGGTTGGGGTTGTAGTCCTGTTGCATGTTATCGTGACATTTTACATATGTCCCTTGTCTCGGGGGAGGGGGGGGCTGTCTCTGTACTGGCAGGGTCGCTGCTCTGTTCTTTATTCTTTCCCTGCCTTTGGGTACTACAGTGCCGGGCACTGCTCTATTTGGTGTTGTTCCTCACCATTCCTTTTCTGCTCTTTCACACACTGTTCCTATACTCACAGTTTTGTCTGTTGACTCCGCGTTGTGGCGCGGAAAAGTTCTCCGTAGAAAACTGATGTAGGCGCGCCGGGGTGGGTCTTATTTGACCTCGCTGACGTCACGTACGCGGATGACGCCTGGGCGGAGTCGCGTGATGCCGTCCCCCCAGCGCGCAGTTATGCTGGGTGTGAGAAGTTGGCCTGATGTATGATGTCACTAGTTCTAGTGTACACCTTATATCAGTCCAAGCAACCCTTATGGTGATTGGTTGTAAAGTCAACCTTATAGACCAGCTATCCTAGTGGTAGCATGGACAAGAGCAGTCTTAGGCTAAACTCTGAATGGCATGTGAAGCCAGCTGTGATACCATATATAATCCCTTGAATACTAAATGAAAGGACACCACAACAGATATATATATATAAAATAAAGTGTATTTATTCTAGTCAAACCCTCAGCACTCTTTATGAGATTCGAGGTAAGTACAAAACAGTCTTATTCAAGCATACATTAAGTCACACGGGTAAGTAATACAGTTAGGCCCTAGGGGCCACGCAAACCATATACTAAAGAAGTGGTATAAGGACCACTGTCACGGAAATAGAATAGGCCTAGGCCTAGGCCTAGGGAATCGCTGGGACTACACTACCAGCAGTTAGGAAGTGGGAGGCCCACGGGATTCAGGTGCAGAGTGGAAACACTCACGCGTAATGCGTATAATCGATAGAAATAGTACAGTTCTAAAATAAGCAGTTTTAGGACACTTCTGGTATAGCTAGAGAGTCGAGACTCGGAAACTAGACCCTAGGATAGTCACTACCCTTGTGAGCACCGAAGTACCCAAGTTACCTAGCCCACGGGCTGCGGGTGCATAGGTGTGAACTTGCGTCGGGTTTCGGCGTGGACTTCTATGGATGCCGGCAGGAAAGTTGCTGACAGGCAGTCGGTGAAGAGTGTCCGGTGGATCCCAAGGCTGGGATCAAGAAGAGAGGATACCTGCAAGCAGAAGGGGCAGAGTCTGGGTCACTAGCCAGTGACCACGTGGAACCAGGAAGGAACCAGGCGATGTCGTGAAGATTGCAGGTCTTCACGATTGCTTGTCGCAGCAGCCACGGGTACCAGGAGACGTCGAGGACGACCAGGACCAGGAGGCGAGCTGTCCCACGAAGGCTCTTGCTGTCGGCGGCGTCTAAGTCGAACTAGGACTCACCCTGCCTTGGCAAGCGGAACCCACGAAGAATGGAGGACTTGCTTCTGGTGCAGACCAGGAAGGTCTGGGGTGCTTCTCTTTTGCAGAGGAGCGGGAGCCAGTCTGGAGGAGCCAAACCAGCAGTGAAGATTCAAAAGTGTGTCATCGCAAAGGCCGCTAGCCAACGGGCAAGCAACCAGACAGACGCGGCAAGCAGGAAAATGCAGAAGGCCCCCACGCAGGACTCGTGGAGTGTGGGGGGCTGATCTTCGGTGCAAGAGAATTTTCCAGATCCAGTCTCACGCCTGGGGATAATTCTACGTGAAGGATTCTGCGGCTAGAATCGTCTCAACCAGATACATCGTTATCGAAAGTAAGTAACTTGTACTTTAGTCCGCCTTCGTTGATTAGTTACGTCACGTCATTTTTACATCAGCATGGGTTTATTTAAAATCATTTGGTATCTATTCTAACTGAACCGCTTAATTAGAGCAGCTTTGGGTAACTTATGCACCACACCGGTAAGAGACGCTAGGCAACGAGTGTGAGAAGTTGGCCTGATATATGATGTCACTAGTTCTAGTGTACACCTTGTATCAGTCCAAACAACCCTAATGGTGATTGGTTGTAAAGTTAACCTTATAGACCAGCTATCCTAGTGGTAGCATGGACAAGAGCAGTCTTAGGCTAAACTCAGTATGGCATGTGAAGCCAGCTGTTATACCATATGTAATCCCTTGAATACCAAATGAAAGGACACCCCAACAGATATATATAAAAATAGAATGTATTTATTCTAGTCAAACCCTCAGCACTCTTTATGAGATTCGAGGTAAGTACAACACAGTCTTATTTAAGCATACATTAAGTCACACAGGGGCCACGCAAACCATATACTAAGTAAGTGGTATAAGAACCACTGTCACGAACACAGGATAGGCCTAGGCCTAGGGAATCGCTGGGCTACACTATACTACCAAAGGTTAGGAAGTGGGAGGCCCACGGGCTTCAGGTGCAGAGTGGAAACACTCACACGTAATGCGTAAAAGTCGATAGAAATAGTAGTTATTAGAATTTAACAGTTTTAGGACACTTCTGGAATAGCTAGGAAGTCGAGACTTGGAAACTAGACCCTAGGATAGTCAATACCCTTGTGAGCACCGGAGTACTCAAGTTACCTAGCCCACGGGCTGCGGGTGCATAGGTGTGAACTTGCGTCGGGTTTCGTCGTGGACTCCTATGGATGCCTGAAGGAAAGTTGCTGACAGGCAGCCAGTGAAGTGTCCGGTGGATCCCAAGGATGGAATCAAGAAGGAAGGATACCTGCAAGCAGAAGGGACAGAGTCTACGTCACCAGCCAGGAGCCAGGAAGGAACCAGGTGATGTCGTGCAGATGCAGGTGAAGACGTGAAGCTTGTCGCAGCAGCCACGTGTACCAGGAGACGTCGAGGACGACCAGGACCAGGAGGCGAGCTGTCCCACGAAGGCTCTTGCTGTCGGCGGCGTCGATGTCGAGTCAGGAGCCAAGAAGCCTTGGCAAGCGGAACCCACGCAGAATGGAGGACTTGCTTCTGGTGCAGACCAGGAAGGTCTGGGGTGCTTCTCTTTCACAGAGGAGCGGGTGCCAGTCTGGAGGAGCCGGACCAGCAAGATGAAATCAAAGGTTCGTCGTCGCAGAGGTCACTAGCCAACGGGCCAGCAACCGGACAACACGTCGAGCAACTCGGGTGCAGAAGGGCCCCACGCAGAACACGTGAAGTGTGGGGAGCTGATCTTCTTTGCAGATGGTGCTCGGGATGGGGGCTTCTCAATTCCCCAAGCACAGCCTCGAGGGAGCCTCAGAAGTCAGTTACTAGCCACTTTTCCCAAGTCGCCGGTCCCACGTCCCTCGTCGCCTCCACGGTTCTCTGCTTCGCTGTAGATGTGGATCTGGTTCAGAGGTGTCTGGAAGTCTCGGCGCTGGTCAGTCTCTGCAGTCGTCCCTCGTAGGATCAGTCGCAAAGCAAGCAGCGGTTGCTGGATGGTGCCTGGTTGCCCAGGGTGGTCACTCCTTGGCCACAAGGGTGATTTCTTCAGTCTTCTTCCTGAGGTCGAATGTCGAAGGTCCAGAGTTTCTGTTCAAGTTGCAGATTCAGGTTAATCTAATCTTGCAGGGCTCAGCTACCTACTGATATACTAGGCTAGTGGGCTGGACTACCTGCGAGGTCCCTCCTATGGGTGGGACCAGGAAGCGGGGTGGCTACACCCCCTTTCCTTTGTCCAGTTTCACGCCAGAGCTGGGGCTGGAGTGCCCCAGCACCGGTTTAAACTGGACTATGCATGGAGCACCTTGTGTGCCCCAGGCATGTCTCATTCCTTTCAGCCCTCCGTGCCCCAATACACTAAAGTCTGTCTGGGGAGGTGCTCGCACCCTTCCAAGCAGGAAACATTTGTCCAGGCCTCCCTGGCTGGGAGGGCTCCCAGCTGCAGGAGGTCAGACTCGTGTCTGTGGCAGCAGCATCCATTTTGTGATGCTGAGGCTTTGGTGAGAGTTAAACAGCAAAGTAGGATTTTAACATGTCTCTCCCTCTAGAAGGGAGAAATAATATCCTCATCACCAGAAATGGTATGGGGGTATTATTCCAAAGTGTTAGACACCTTACACAACATGTTTCGATAAAGCCAAACCATAGTTACCATAACCGTTTAAGATTATAAGGTACTTTAAGAGTATATGGTAGTCTATATCATAGAACAGCTATAAGGACATGTTTCCGAAAGCTGCAGACAGGCTCAGCTCATGCTAGAGCACCATCTCACATGTTACCAAGCACTCTGCCTCCAGGATTGTTAAGGCCTGCCATAGGAGTGGCCGATAGGTACACATGTGTCTATTTTAAGGGTAGATATAGGTATACTATATCTACGCAAGGGGTGATTACATGACCTTGCCCCAGCTGGGTGATCAGCCAGTTGTGTCTGATTGGAAGGCCAGACCAGGGGTGGCATAATACATGCTGCAGCCCCTGGGAGGCCTAGGGTACACCTATGCCCTGGGTACCAAGGGTACACGGTACAGGGTCCAATAAGGTGATCCTTACCAATTGGATATGTACCTAGGGTACATGGAGTCCATTTTAAAGAGAGAGCAGACAGCCTGAGACCCTGAATGGCAGGATCTCAGGCCAACTAAGTCGAAAAACCAGCTAGACACTAGGCAAAAAGTTTGGGGGTAACCATAGTCAGATATTCACCTTCCTACAGCGAGATGTCATCTAAGGATATTAGCCACCAACATACACCTCACTGCCAAAGAGTTTGTGGCCAAGGAAAATCACTGCTAAACTGCTCGCTGTGTGAGAACGGACCCACATGCCTGCCTTCCCCAAACCCAATTTTCTGAGCCGCCTCCAGTTTTTAACCAAGTGCCGGAGATTACTCGAACTTTTCATCCAGAACAAAGGCGGAAGTGCCCAAAGCTATCAGGAGAGGCCATTCAAACACCACCCTGTGCAAGTTACTGGTTAGGGAGGGGCCTCGTAATCCCCTCCACCTCCTCCTGTGCATGTTCAACCACTGGATAATGCAGCTCTCAATCTAAATTGCACTTCTGTTAGTTTAGGGTGCACATCACCCCCTTCAAAAGCGACAGGCGAGATTGTCTGATGAAGTATGTCACCTTCTACTCTTATGCACGGACACTTTCATTCGGAGGGTTTAGCAAAGCAGGCCTCTCTGCCGAATAAGACGCTCAAATAACATAACTATATATTTTTACAAGAATTCAGGGCACTTTTTTCGTCAGTCTCCGTGTTTCGCCTGCAGGTTATGCACATATCGGTGCAGTGGACTCTCACTGTTGAGCTACAGTTGTAACGTGGCGCGTATTCATATTGTGATAGCATTTTTAGATCTCGCTGAGCCCAGAGCATGCGCTGGCTCGGAGAGACATTTTGTAAGTGACTTTTTTAAGTGCTGCTGGCTGGCCTAGTGCTTGAGTGCACGTGAGCGTGCACGCACGCAGCCGCCATGCGTTAGGCCAGCCAGCAGCACTCAGGAGAGCGTCATCGCGATCACTTTTACTTTCACAGCGATCGCGATGACTTTCGTTTTGGTATAATCGTGGCACCGGCACTTTACTTTTAACATTAAAAGTAAAGCGCGGGTGCCGCGATTATTCCAAAAGTAAAGAAATAGATGTTTTTTCTATTTCTTTACTTTTGGCATAATCGCGGCACCCGCGCTTTACTTTTGCGCGGGTGCCGCGATTATACCAAAAGTAAAGAAATAGATGTTTTTTCTATTTCTTTACTTTTGGTATAATCGCGGCACCCGCGCTTTACTTTTAATGTTAAAAGTAAAGCGCGGGTGCCGCGGCTGCCTGGCGAGCGCTTGTTTAATATAGCGGTCAATACAAGATGTCGAAGAATAAAAACAAATGCTAATATTGTCAAACTAAATGGTACTACTTTTCTCAAAGTCAGAATACAAAAAAATCATGTCTAGGGTTCTAGGTCCGGACCAGGTGAACAGCCAGTCAGAAAGTGCTTTGCTGAAGGAGGACAAATGAACGAGCCATTTTAGCAGATATTTATGTCCTCCAAGATCATTCAGAACTCTTTGGTTAATCCAATTACAGCTTTTCTATTTATTTACGTTTATCATACATTTTGAGCCTGCAGCTTCAACCTCTATTTTGACAAATGCCAGCTCATGCCTGCGGGTGTGAAGAACACTTTTCCACAGGAGGGTCAGAGTCACTGTGCACTTTTGAAGCAATTGCGACACACGCGCTTTAGCTTAAGATGTTTAAAGCTTAATCGCAGGTGCCGGGATTGTAAGAAAAGTAAACGAGTAGAAAATAAATAGCGGCCACTCGCATTTTTCTCCCTATTTGTTTACTTTTGTTGCAATGGCAGCACCCACGCTTAGTCTTTGAACATCTTAAGCTAAAGCGCGGGTGCTGTGATTGCTTCAAAATTAAAGAAATAGAAAAAATAATGCACATTTCTTCTTTCTATTTCTTTACTTTTGAAGCAACGGTGGCACCCACGCTTTAGCTTGAGATGTTTAAAGCTTAGGCGCAGGTGCCACCATTGTATCAAAAGTAAATAAACAGAAAAAAGGCTATCGCGATCGGAATAAAAAAAGATTTAAAAAAAAAAGAACTGCGGCGCAAAACCCACTAAAGAAATTGTGCTTACAGACTAAATTAACACAGACTGTGTAACAGAAGTAAAAGAGCCAGTCCTCATGGGAGGTTACAAATGAAGACAAGGTGGTACTAAGGAGGCACTAACCAGCAGATTACCAGACGGCATTTATAAAGGACAAAGACTCAAGCCAATGAAAAATATGGGCAGAGAGTGGGCAGGGCAGCGATTCCATACTCCAATAAAGCATGGCTTGCAGAGCAGCACATGCGCTGCACAGGTTTGCCCTAAAAAACTTGCTATTATTAAAAAGCATAGAGTAATACTTCCTCTCAAAATATACACCAAGGTTATATGAAGGGCAACGGATAATGTGACTCAATGTGCAAACACATTATCCTACTAACTGATTTTTATTCTGGCGAAGATGGCCCAGCCTTTCTTTCTCCAAAGCATAAGATAAGCATAAAAGAATTTAGTTGCAGAAAACATGTTATTGCTTTACTTGCACAACCATGTTTGAAGCGCTACAAAAACAATTTTGGAGTAATATAAAAGCAAATGCAATATATAATATCAGTATATATAGATACAGCTTCATAAAGTGTTGTGAACTTGGGTACATTGTGTTCAAGCAGCAAACAGCGCACATGCTCCCTGTGAGTAGAAAGCTGAAACAAGAAAGATAGAGAGGATTTTAGATGAAGCTTTAAAGCACCTCTGGTTTGAAGAGCACATTTAATTGCTTAAGTTTCTGAGAGCAAAAACCTCTACAGGGCAAAACGATAGCACTGCACAAATCTTCGTATTCTTTCTCAGTGATGAGAATAATCTTGACAAATACAAGAGTCTTACACTAAATTCCACCACTCACTAGGATCGCAGTTTAAACACACCATATGTATAACATTTGGCCTCAATCAAGATGGAAACAACAAGCCATCAACAAGCGCAAGGAAAGCCAGTAGGTGTTGCCTTTAAAAAGAAACTTACAAGCTACTAACTTTGCCAAAGCTCGTTTTCACTGGAATAAAGAAAAAAAAATGTAAATGGCCACCGGTGACTCAACACAAGGGTAGGCATCAGAAGCCACTGTGGAGAGGATGCCAAGATAGACAACCAGCCATTTTAGTGAACTCTAATTAAGATGACAGTTTGCTGGTAGCAGAGATGTGAAGGAGTGCAGCAGATGTGGTAGAGAACAAGGAAAGCCATGTACCCCTGTGGAGAATAACTGAACAATTAGAAAAGTTGTTCCTTCATGCCACCAATGGAAGCATACACTTCATCCAGTCAAAGGGATGTTAAAAAAATGTATGCCCCAGGGATGGAACAAATAAAACAAGCATTGGCATAGCCAATAGGTCTCGCCTTTGGGACCTTATAAGTGTTTAGCCATGCAACAGTTAATGTTGTTGCACCAAGGATATTGTGCTGGATAAGTAAACACTTATAAGGTCCCAAAGGCGAGACCTATTGGCTATGCCAATGCTTGTTATACTTCCTACTACCCGAGGCACAAAAGTACTTTATGCTGAGTAGCACGCTACTTCTGAACCCGAGGTTAGCTGTTCATTTGATGGGTTTGTTTATTGGGATCAGTTTTGTCTTTTCAAAAGACACCCTTCCATACATTTACCATAGTCTGTTTGTGATAGAATAACCAGACTTGTATGGGATTGTTAAAAGGGGGGAGGGGGAATAGTTCATGAGAATGATTTCTGGGGTGAGTAGGTCGTGTAGAGGACAAGTAACCCTTTTCAGAAGTAATGTTGAATAAAGGGCCCCTTGGACTGTCTCTCCAGCCTGTTTTCTCTTAAATTGATTGTTATGGCCTAGTTCCTGGGAAGCAGCACCTACAAGTAGTTTAAGTTCGGAGCTGCACTTTACCATTTTCCAAAATGTAATAAATACAGGTCCATCTAGGGAGTTGTTTCCATATTGCGAAGAATGTCCAAAGTAGACCTTCAGTGTCGGACTGGGACAGGTAGCAGGCCCAGACCCCAAAATAACAGTGGCCCTGATTAGCGGCTCACATACCAAACAAGCATTTGCAATGCAATAGGTCTCGCATTTACGCGAGTTTAAGCTATTGGCATTGTAAATGACAATGCCTTTTATTTTTGTTTTCTAAAACCTAAATAAAAGGTAAATGCTTGTTATTTGTTTCTAGTAGCAATTAGCACAAGTCGTTCTATACTTAGTGATTATTTGTTTAACTAACTAGCTTGTGAATAGTACTATAATATGTTGTTTGCAATATTTACTAAAAACCATGGTAGTAGCAAGCTGCCTTTTTTTTGCCATTGATCGGAAGTCCTAAAACTCACTAACTGTTTTTTTTTTTTTTTTTTTTTTACCTTTAGGTTGCTACGCTTCATTCATTAGCAGCTTCTCTTTCAGCTTCGATTTATCAAGCCTTGTGTGACAGCCACAGCTATAGGTAATAACTCAATATTTATTAAGACCTTGGTAAAAAAAAATATCAATCTAAGTTTGTTTAACTAGTGTGACTATTTTTAAAATTGTGATGTAATGCAAGGTTACTTTTAACTCTAAACATACATCTATTCACTCTCCTCTTTTTATTTGGGCATCTTCTCGTCAAATAATCTAAACAGAATGATAAGTTATTTCTGTTATGAAATTACATACCTCACCCAAGAAACGTCATGAATTACCAATAGACTTGATCAAAATGCAACTTGAATATAAGAAGCAAGGGTTCAATTAAGAGAGGAGAAAGATAACAATGGAGGGTGCGACACACAGTATGTTTCTTCTGATACCATTTTCAGTGAGTGGAAATTTCAATTAGAAGTTTTTGACTAGTGACTCAATATTCATGGGAAGATGCCTTCTCATTTCCCTAAGAAGGAATATCATTTCTTTCAGCGTGACTAAGGTTTATATCTCTGGCAGTCAGAGTTCTTCTATTACCCAGCTTAATTCCAGGTGTTTTTTTAAAAACACACATTTTACCCTGAAAAAATCTGAGACTGTTACAGCTTCCCAGGTGTATTCCTGGAATTCTTTGCGAGTTCCCCAAATAATGAAAATTTACAATCAACATAGATAAAAGCCTGCAGGAGTAAATTTATAGTGTTTTTTGAGAATTGGACCCAATAGCTTTTGTGGCAGTGCAGTTAAAGTTTGTCACAATTTTCTTCTTATGCCACCCCACTACACCCATGTTTCTAGGCAAAATTTGGTAGGGCTAGTGTTGATTGCCGCTCATGTCCCTGGGTCACAATTCTGGCACACTGCAATTGGATTTCATTACTCTCTGATACTTGACTGTCTAGAGGGTAGCATGGATTAGTCTATGCTTAATCCTGGAGCTATATAGAAACACTGAATGTAAGGTAAGACTTCATACCTTTAAAGTATAGTTTGTACTTTACTTAGTACTCAATACACAAACGCTTTTCAACCAGCTACCGTAAATTATTGGCCCTATAAGTGCAGGTTTTTCTAATAGCTACCCTATTTGCCTTGCCGTTTATTAAGATGTAATATAGATCTTCTAATATGGTTCTTACCATGGTTAAGAAAGAAATGTAATGCTTTTTTTATTACCACTATGATGTAAGTAATAATATAAAGTAAACAGTGGTTAGTTTTGTTTGCATACTGTACTTCAGAAAACTACTCAGTGTATTGTAGAAGAGCACTGATTTGTAGTTTACTTATACTGGGTGATATGGAATCTACAGCGTGTTTCCCTGCAATGTTCCTTGTGATCTGTGTAGTTGTAATCTACATTCTTACAGTGCATACCGGAAGAAGCATCCCTATTGCTAGGGAAATCATGGCTGTCATTCAACTGAAAGGAAAAGGGAGCCCTGTTCCCAGAAGTTAGTGGAAATCCCTGCTCCCCATGAAGTTCAGCCCAAATTGGCTCAGATTGACTGCCAAAGAATTAATCTGATTTTTGTAAATTCCACATAACCTTCTTGAAGTTTCAGTGTTTTTGACTGGTCACATGGCCACAATCAAATTGTCTGATACCGTCCTTCATATAGCCATTCATGGCAAACTATGCAGTCGAGGAAAGCTGAGGGCTATCCCAAACAGGGAGTAAGACAGACCGTCAGGTGAAAAACTATGACTGTATTCCCCTAGGTAGTATGTGAATTCAGTTTATTCAACATTTTCATGAAAATGTTTTCTCACTCCTTCTTACAAATGCCATTTGTCTAACCAATGGTGCTTAGTTATTTTTCAAGCAAAAGCAGCATTGTAAGATGGTTTTTACACCTATAGGGATGATATGGTTAAAGATTATGCTACCTGCTGATTTAAGAAATAGTCCTAAAGCACTTTTTTCTTTTTCTTTTTAGCAATCAGACAGAAACAAATCAGTTCACTGGAATGACTTATCAGGGTCTTCTTTTGAGTGAACGCCGCAGATTACGGACAGAAAGCATCGAAGAACATGCAACACCAAATTCACCTCCTGCCTCGTGGCCTGGTGAGGAAAAGTAATCTAAAGACATCGAATATCATTTCACTTTCTTTTTATTGTTCATTCCTTGTTTAAACCCCTCATAGGTAACCAGAACATAATGGGTTATCTTGGTGATGATGGTTACAGGACCACTGATATGAGGTTTTTGGTATTGCCTTTGTCATGTCCATACTGTACACAGAAAGAGCAACATGCACCTAATTCTAATACAAGCCTGTTACTTTGTGTCATCAAGGGTCTAAAGCAATAGACCAGATCACCCCGATCATGCTGGAACTCCTCTGACTCCCTTGCCAACCTGCATTATCTCCAAAATCAGCTGCATCATTCATAAAACCATTACCAATGGCACTGCTGCCTATGGTTCCGACAAACTCCCAGCTTTCTGTGGCTCTTCGAACACCTACCCCCAGGACACCATCAGACCAGAGAAAAAGCAGTGCAAAAAAGGAAAATCCCAAGGCAAAAGGCTGAAAACTCATTAAATTCCAGTGAAATAAATGTCCATCTGCACTCTCTGAAATCTCCCGTCACTTGATTTCTGCTGGATACATCTAGCTGCAGATTCCTCCCCTTTTGAATATCCCATGTGCCAGTCTGGATCTGGACACTTTTCAATAGCTCTCCTCGTCAGTAGGGTGAACCGGCTCCACCTCTGCTACATACTCTACACACTTACGTCACTGGAGTCTTAAAGTACCCCCTTAGATGTAATGTCAGTTCCCATTTTCATGCACCATTGACACAATCCAGAACTCTTCAATTCTCTTCAGGAGACAATTGCAATTTAATGATTTATTTTATGATTTATTCCTTTTAAATTCAGTTTTCATCAAATGTTTGCTGCCTAAATGGTTGGTATTGACTGCAATGGTCAGATTTCCATCGCTGATACTCACTCCATCTGTCTATGGTGCATTGGATCCGTCGACAACATCGGTGCTTGGGACTCTTGTCAGAAGATGAATCCTAAGGTGCTCAAGGACCGTGAAGCCAAAATGTTTATGGCTCGAGCATGAGATAAGCAACTTGATTAAAGCAAATTTCGACCAGGAACCAAGTATCTTTTGCCTCACTTTTCTAAGTCTTCAAAAAGAAAGCATAAGAAGAAGGAGACATGAATCCTGCAGAAGATCTTCAATAAGCAAGTCTCCACCGCCCCAGCTTCACTTACTTCAGATCAAAGTCAGGCCAGAGAAGAGCAAGTGGAAGAACATCAGAGTCCTGCATGGCTATCAGCGCCAGTGAAACCAGCAGACCCAGTGCCAACAGCTCCACCGAACCCAGCTCCAGCAAATGTTCCATCTGTGGCATCTGCTTTAAGGTCGCAGTTTGGCCATCCATACCCAGAGTTTTCTCTAAATGGGATGGATTCTTCTCTGTTTCTGAATGCAGCGTTAAATCTTTTTAACTAAGTAATGGTCTTCACTGGTGCACCTGTCGTCCCTGTGGGACAGATGGTCTATTCATTGGGTGGATTTCAAGCACGCTATCAACAGGCGCCTTTTGAACCATTATAGCCTCTGCTTCAATTAGATTGGGCACCCACAATCTCGATGCCAGTGGCTCTGACTCCAACGCAGAAGTCGAGTCCTCCACCGTTGTGCATTCAAGTGCTTCTCCTTAGACGTCGAATACCAATAGATCATCGGTGCCTCAGTTCACACCATTCCTTGAAGAAAAGCTCAAAAATTTGTTAAACAACAAAGATACTTCTTTGTGGAGGATGACCCAAATGATGACAATCCTTCTGGTGATACAACTGAACAGGGCCTCATTGACCCCGACTTTGAAGGACTAAAGGATGCTAGTTGTCTAGACACATCCCTGTAATGGTGAACACTCTCGTAAGACAATATAGAGGATGTGGCAAAGGAAGATTGCATGCTTTACTTTACCTCCCTCCTCATCCTCCTCTTCTTCTTCCCCAGCCACAACAGGGACGTAGCCCTAGTTCTGACTAGTTGATTCACCACCTAATAGTTGGAGTGTGATTATAATCTTCTACAAATGTGGGGAAAAGTCACTTCAAACCTTTGGGTCATACAGATTGTGGAAAGGGCTTATGCCCTTCCCATTCAACAGACTCCACCCGCCATCCCTCTCGAATTTGTTACTCTCCCACGAGACTATCTTAAGTATTCTTCACCTAGAGGCCATATCCTTGCATTAAAAAAAAGTGCACAGTGGAGTTGGTCCCAGAGCAAGAACTGGGTCAGGGATGTTACTTCTGTTATTTCCTGAACCCAAAAAGGATGGTGGACTCAATCCTATCATAGAACACATGGTCTTAAACTGGTTCCCCAAGTGGGAAAAGTTCAAGATTCTGTCCCTTGCTCAAGTTATGCTTGTGCTGGAAGCAGATGACTGAATGTTGTCCATTGATTTACAAGATAACTACTTGACTACTTTCACATTCCGATCCTGAAATCTCACAGGAAGCATCTACAAAAAAAATATTTGATTTATCTGAGCACTCTCTTAGAACAGGGTTCTCCACGATGTCTCAGGTGGGATGTCTTCTTCCTCACCTCCCTTCCTGGCAGCCAGTCTCTCTCTCTTTCTTGTATCAGACCGAATTCTTTCTTATATCAGGCCGTTTGCCTAAGCGGGGATCTTTTGTAGGATCGGTTCGCAAACCCTCCTCTGGGCATGGTACTGCTTGGGTATCTCATTTAAAGGTAAGGATTCCGTGGCTAGACTTCTCTATCTGATGAATAAGTTACTTACCTTTGGTGATGCTTTATCTGGTAGAGATGAGATCTAGCCACAGATTCCTTACCGACCCACACATCCTCCCCGTTCTGTGAACTGAATTTCCCTTTCTTTCCAGATCCTTACTATGTACTCTCGTGGCTTTCATATGGTGAACGTTTTACAAAAGGAAGATTCTTTTTGGGCACACCGTTTTCATAGCAGTTTCTATACATGGCTCTGCGTTTTAGCACAGGAAGTAGCCACGAAAGAAACTGACAGCGCATCAGGGGAGGGCTTATATCGACTCTGTCAACGTCACCTCTGGTGGACGACATTGTCATGGTGTAGCTCAACGCTCTCTAGTGACGCGCAGAGGTGCTGCTGTGGAAAAGTGTCTGGATCCAGTCTGGTGCCTGGGGACAATTCAAAGGTAAGGAATCTGTGGCTAGATCTTAATCACCAGATAAGGTGAAGGTGAAGGAAGCTGGCTTAGTCTATGGTGCACACTCACGAGTGATGCACCTTGCACTAATCCAGGCAACCCTTATGGTGATTTTAGTGGTCTTTGATAACCATAAAAAGCTTTCAAAGTGGTAGCTGTGGACACCAGCTTTCAGGCTTATCTTGAAGGAGCGTAAAGCAGCCCCTGTGTTTTTCCAGTTTCAGGCAAGAGCGGGAACAAAAGGTTCCTGAACTGGCTTAAACGGGAGTATGCAAGGAGCACACAAAATGTACCAGTCAAAGCAATCTGGTGGTGCTGGAAAGTGCCCCCACTCCAGTACACTAAATCCTGTCTGGGATGTGGTCACACCTCCATGTGACAGGAAATCTATTGTTCTACCTTCTCTTGGTCGAACTCTGCTCAGCAGCAGGAGGGCAGAATTTTGTCTGTGTTTGGCAGCAGCACTAGCTTGCTGGCAGACCCTGAAAGGCTGTTACTGGGAGTACGGGGGTCCACTAAGTTTAATTCCAACATGTTTGATACCAAACATGACCAGGTTTGGTGCAACTATTATATAGTTAGACATCTCATAACGACTGATGTCCACTATATACCCTAAAATGCCTGACCGCATTTGCAAAGTCTAGAGAATCGACTCCAGGGTTGTATGGGGTCATGCTCATGCAGGGGCACCCTCACACTTGTAACCAAGCACCCTGCCTTCAGGACTGAAGACCTATCATAGGGGTGACTTTTAGGTTTTAAGTGCAGTGACCTTCGATACAAGGAAACGTATATCTGTTGTCAGGGGTGCAAGCACCATCTCACACAGGCTGCAATGGCAGGCCTGTAGTCAGAGTTTAAGTTGCCTCCCATGAGTGGCACAATACATGTACATAGCATCTGAGTTTTGTCTGCTGCAAAGATTGGGATGATCCCAGGAAATGTATATGCTGGTTTAACTTTCTTACAATTGCATCAGGGAACTTGTGGAAAAACCTAAAAAGTGTGCTTTGAGACTACCCCCTACCCCCCCCCCCCCCCCCCCCCCCAAGGCCACTGCTATCACTGGCTGGTAGCTCCCTGATTCTAGGAAGTGCAGGCAACACAGTACCTGCAAATGGCAAGGTCCGGCATTGCCCCGTAGTGTTGGTGCCCTGTAGCTGGGGTGTAAATGAGCAATCTGAAAGAAATACTTTAGTTATAGATTCCTTACCTTAGAATTACCCCCAGGCGTCAGACTGGATCCGGAAAGCTTTTTCATCAGCAGTACCTCTGCACATCGGAAGGTGGCGTTGGTCGGCGCCGTGTCTGTCTTTGGCGTTGTGTCGCCGGGATGACATTGGGGTAGCTACTTAGACGCAGCCCTCGCGTTCTGATATCAGTTCTTTCTTTTTCCGCGCCAGCCAGCGCAGATCCGGGAAGAGCAATACCTCCAGTCACTTTTTGACTGACTTTTTCTTGACTTTTGTCGACTTCTTTTTGAGTCTTCGACTCCTGGTGCACGAGGGATGCCCGGCTTCAAGGCCTGCTGTTCCTGTAACCGATTGACGGTGATGGATCCGCACCGCGTGTGCCTCTTTTGCCTGGAGCGCGACCATGACCTCAAGTCGTACTCCGACTGCCGGTCGATGGCGCTGAAGGCTTTGCGGGAGCGGTCACGAAAGCTGCTTGAGCGCCGGTCGCGAGGACGCCACCACCACTCGTCCAAGCCATCGAAGTCTTCGCATTCGGGGTCGGGTAAGTCGAAGCATAAGAAAAAGTCAAAGAAGCACTGACGCTCTTCGACTTCTCCTCGTCGGTCGGCCGATCCGACGAGAGATGCGGGTGGTGCCCCTCCCGCGGTTCTGCGTGCAGAGCCTGAAGAGTCGACTCTGCGTTTCCCTCCCTTTCCGGGACCCGGAGCGACTCCCGTCAAGCTTTGTACATTCTACGAGGCGATGCATGCCATCTTTGGGCGGCCCGGCCTGCCTTTGGGCCCCACTGAACCGGTTGGGGGGCCTAGGCCTTCTCGTCTGACGGCTCTGGTGCCGCAGGCCCCCCTTGGATCCAGGCCCGGATCGGCGACGGTTGACCTCATTACACCTCCACTGGTGCAGTTTCCACCGGTAACATTACCGCATTCGACGCTGGTCTGCCCCCCGGCCAGCGTCGACCCCGACCTCCATCCTGTCGAAAACACGGAGCCGGACCGACGTCACTTTACGTCGGATCCGGCGCCGAGAGGGTTTTTGTGCCCCTGTTCACTCCTTGGGTCCCTTTCCAGCCAGATTGGCACCCAGATGATGATGAGGAGGAGGACTGGGAAGGGCCAGGAGACCCTTTAGCTGAACAGGACTGGAGAGAGGAACTGGGGGATGCCAGTGGTCTGGACATCTCCCCTGACCTTGGCATCTCGTCTCCTCCTACCGTGGCTATGGAGGAGGGAGCTTCATACGCAGTGGAGTTGCACAGGGCAGCCGAGGCTCTCAACATCAAACTCCGTACCATGGCAGTCAGGACTAATCTCCTGACAGAGGTGCTTCAGCCGGCAGCGAGGTTGTCGGAGCCCCTACTTCCGTTCAACGAGGGTCTCACTGACCTCCTTTTGAGCACTTGGCCCAGGCCCAACATGGGGGCTCCCGTAGATAGGATGATCGCCCGATGCCACCGCCCGGCCCCAGGTGACCCCACTTTCCTTTCTCAACACCCCACCCCTGATAGCTTGGTGGTCCAAACCTCTACTTCCAAAAGCGCATTCCCTACCGCACCACCGGAAAGGAAATCCAAGAAGCTGGACCATCTTGGGAAGATTTTCTCTTTCGCCAGCTTAGGACTGCGGTCGGTAAACACTGCATGTTGCTTGGGCCGTTATTTGCACTCTGTGTGGGATACGGTTTCACTGGTGCTGCCTCAGTGTCTGGAGGAGGCCCGGGCAGTACTCTCCCAGGCTGTCACCGCCGGGAGGGATGCAGTGAAGTTTGCCATCTGTTGTGGGCTGGACACTGCCGACTCTCTGGGCAGGGCCATTTCAACGTCAGTAGCGCTTCGACGCTACGCCTGGATGAGATCGACTCGCTTTTCGGGGTATGTCCAGAACACCTTGATGGACATGCCCTTTGATGGCCGTCGCCTTTTTGGCAAAAAAGCAGACAACGCTCTAAAGCATTTCAAGGACGCATTGGGCTACGGCCAAGTCCTTGTGCCTCTCCACCCGCCCTGCACAGTCTGCTTTTCGCCCCTTTTTTGGCTACGGAAGGGGTGCCCCGCTATGTTCAGTCCAGAGCCACAGGCCGCAGCACGTTACCCAACCTTTGCGTGGCCGGGGACGTGGGAAAAACAGTCGTAGATCCGGGGGCCAGTGGGCGGACCAGTCCACTAACCGCCCCTTTGCAACAGCCTCTAAACCTTCCTAGTCCGACATTTCAGGCCCATCAAACGCCAGTGGGTGGCAGGAATAA
The DNA here is from genome assembly GCF_964204655.1 of Triturus cristatus. Lineage (NCBI taxonomy): Eukaryota > Metazoa > Chordata > Amphibia > Caudata > Salamandridae > Triturus > Triturus cristatus. The sequence continues at coordinate 404,872,220 of NC_140583.1, read as the reverse complement.
CCATCACCCCACCCACTGGCGCACCATCACGTCGGACAGGTGGGTTTTGCAGATAGTCCGAAGAGTCTACTCCCTCCCCCTCGAGGCTACCCCTCCAGCCATGCCACCGCAATTCCACCACATGTCGGAGGATCACTTGGCCCTTCTCCAGCAGGAAGTTACGGCTCTCTTGGCCAAGGGAGCCATCGAGCGTGTTCCTGTCCCAGAAGTAGGCTGCGGTTGTTACTCCCACTACTTTCTGTTCCCCAAGAAGGACAAGGGCCTGTGTCCTTGGATCTCAGGAACGTGAACCGCTTCCTCCGGAAGGAGAAGTTCAAGATGTTGACGCTTGCTCAGGTCTTGTCTGCCCGACACCTGCAAGACTGGATGGTAGCGTTGGACTTGTAGGACGCTTTTTTTCACATCTCCGTCCTGCCGGCCCACAGGCGTTAACTGCGGTTCACGGTAGGCCATGAGCATTTTCAGTTTACCGTGCTCCCCTTTGGCCTTACAAGCGCCCCTCGGGTGTTCACGAAAGTGATGGCGGTGGTCTCAGCTCATCTGCGCAGATCAGCGGTTTCAGTCTTCTAAGATGGTATATGCCTGTCGGTGGAAAAAATTTGCTGGCATGGTGCACAGCAAAGGCATGTGGTACTGCAACAAACAGGGCGGGATGGGGTCGTGGACCCTTTGTCAGGAGGCTCTCCGCCTCTGGACATGGCTGGAACATCAGGGTATATCCCTGGTGGTTCAACACCTGGCAGGTTCCCTGAACGTCAGAGTGGACAAACTCAGCCGCAGGTGCATGATGGATCACGAAGGCATCTTCACTCGGAGGTGGTGCAAGGTCTCTTTCAGCAAAGGCTGTGGATCCCCTCTCTGCCCCTCTGTTGGAGAGTAGGGTCTGCTTTCTACGGTCACCCCCACTTTTTGCTTTTGCTTCACTGGTTTTCGACTTAGATGTGGCTGTGGGCCTGCTAATCAGACCCACAGCCCAGCTGTTCTCTCTCTAAATTCATACTATGTACTTTAGGTACATAACTGTGAGAGGACCTCGGACATTACGATGACCACACCTCTTCCCCGCTCCTACCTGTGGACTATGCCCGGGGAGACCGTCCTCGAGAAATCCCACGGTCGGCCGACACCATCACGGAGGCTGGCCCCGCCCCGTGACCCTCAGATTCGAACAGGTCATGGCGCCGACAGGAGTGACCCGGAAGGGGGAGGGACTAAACCCGGATGTCCTTCTTTACTGCAGGAGAAAAGAAGGACCAACACAGAAGACGGACGCACTTGTGCCGGAGAGAGACGGGAGACAGAGGAAGCAGCGAAGGCGGAGCAGGAACCGGAGGAAGAAAGAAGCGAAGCGGAGGACGAGGAACCGGAGCCGAGGAGGACCGAGCCGGAGCAGGGAGGAGTGAGCGCGACGCGGCAGAGGCGAGAAGCGGAGGAAGCAGAGGAGGCCCCGGACGAAACGTGGTGCGAGGACTGGTGGACCCCACAGGAGGAGGCTGGAGAGCGGCCGCAACCAGGAAGTGTTGCGGCGGGGCCGGTGAGTGGCTAAACCACGGGGAAACGGGAACGGGAAGCGGGTGGTAGACAAGGGTAAAGGGGAGGAGGGTGGTTACAGGATCACAGGGTGTTGCTTTATTGTGGTGGTGGTACGGTGCTGCAGTACAGAACGTCTCTCTTTCCCCCTTCCTCACCTTCCCGAAGGTACACACCCAGAGTGCCCGCGACGTGATTGGCGACGGGTCTTTCACCTCCCTGCCCCAGCCTAAACCCTAGGTGCAGTGTCCTAAAACTTCCATCCCCTAAAAGCCACGGGTGCGGTGACGGATCTTTCCTTTAATTGTAGTCCAGATCGGTCAAAACTCCCTGACTGCCTCTCGTTTTTCTCTCTATCCCTCTCATGAGCCTCCCTGGGGAACCCATCTCGACCATCCCAGAGTCAGCAACTGGAGGAGGAGACCGCCCCGAAGAAGAAGAAGAAGAAGAGATCGTGAGACCACGTCAAGAGCCCCTGAGATCCGATCCCACGGCCATATCTACTGCCATACCAATAAAAACCTATCCACTGGCTCATTACATTCAGCCTCCGCGTCGGTTTATCCGTCCCGCTCTCCCACAATAACCCAATTGGTAAGGATCACCTTCTAGGGCCCTGTACAGTGTACCTTAGGTACCCAGGGCATAGGTGTACCCTAGGCCTACCAGGGGCTGCAGCATGTATTATGCCACCCCTGGCTGGCCTTCCATTATGACACAACTGGCTGATCACTCAGCTGGGGCAAGGTCCTGTAATCACCCCTTGCTTAGGTATAGTAGTCCTATACCTAACTTATATATAGACACATGGGTAACCTGTAAGCCACTCCTATGGCAGGCCTTAACAATCCTGAAGGCAGAGTGCTTGGTAACATGTGAGATGGTGCTCTAGCATGAGCTGAGCCTGTCTGCAGCTTTCGGAACCATGTCCTTATAGCTGTTCTATGATATCGCCTACCATATACTCTTAAAGTGCCTTATAATCCTCGCGGTTATGGTAACTATGGTTTGGCTTTATCAAAACATGTCGTGTAAGGTGTCTAACACTTTGGAATACTACCCCCACACCATTTCTGGCGATGAGGATAGTATTCCTCCCTTCTAGAGAGAGAAGACATGTTGAAGACCTACTATCCGGTTAAAGTTAACCAGAGCCCCCAGCATCACAAAATGGATGCTGCTGCCACAGACACAAGTCTGACCTCCTGCTGCTGGGAGTCCTTCCAGCGAGGGAGGCTTGGACAATAGGTTTCCTGCCATGGGAGGTGCTAGCACCACCCTAGACAGGACTTAGTGTATTGGGGCAGGGAGGGATGAAAGAAACGAGACACTGCCTGGGGCACACAAGGTGTCCCATGCATAGTCCGGTTCAAACCGGTGCTGGGGCACTCCGGCCCCAGTCCTGGCGTGAAACTGGACAAAGGGAAGGGGGTGTAACCACCCCCCCCTCCCTGGTCCCACCCATAGGAGGGACCTAGCAGGTAACCCAGCCCCCCAGATTAGTATAAGAGTGGGAGCTGAGTCCCTAGGACTTTGTATTATCCTGAAAACTGCAACTTGAACAGAAACTCTGGACCTTCGACATTCGACTACGGAAGAAGACTGAAGAATCTCCCTTGTGGCCAAGGAGTGGCCACCCTGTGCAAACAGGCACCAACAAGCGACCTGCCGTTTAATTTGCCCGAAGTTCTACGAGGAACCGACTGCAGAGCCCGACCAGCGCCTTGACTTCCAGACTTCTCCGACCCTGATCCACATCCACAGCAAAGCTGAGATCCTTGGAGGCGACGAGAGACGTGGGACCGGCTACCTGGGAAAATTGGCTACTAGCTTCCAGCGTAGCTTCTGAGGCATCCTCGAAGTTGTGCTCTGGGGATTGAGAAGCCCCAACCCCGAGCACCATCTGCACCGAAGATCAGCCCTCCACACTCCATGAGTTCTGCGTGGGGCCCTTCTGCATTTTCCTGCTCGACGCGTCTGTCCGGTTACTTGCCAGCTGGCTAGTAGCCTCAGTGACGACGAAACCCTAACTTTCCAACACTGGTTTGGCTCCTCCAGACTAGCCCTTGCTTCCCTGCAAAAGAGAAGCACCTCAGGCCTTCCTGGTCTGCAACAGAAGCGAATCCTTCATCCTGCGTGGGATGCGCTTGCCAAGGCTTGTTGGGTCCGAACTCGACATCGACGCCGCCAACAGCAAGAGCCCTTGTGGGACAGCTCGCCTCCTGGTACCCGTGGCTGCAGCGACAAGCTTCACCTCTTCACCTGCATCTTCACGACATCGCCTGGTTCCTTCCCGGCTCCTGGCTGGTGACCTAGACTCTGTCCCCTCTGCTTGCAGGTATCCTCCTTCTTGATTCCAGCCTTAGAATCCACCAGACACTCTTCACTGACTGCCTGTCAGCATCTTTCTTCAGGCATCCATAGGAGTCGACGACGAAACCCGACGCAAGTTCACACCTATGCACCCGCAGCCCGTGGGCTAGGTAACTTGAGTACTCCGGTGCTCACAAGGGTATTGACTATCCTAGGGTCTAGTTTCCAAGTCTCTAACTCCTAGCTCCTTCCGAAGTGTCCTAAAACACTTTATTTCTAAACATAACTATTTCTATCGACTTTAACGCATTACGCGTGAGTGTTTCCACTCTGCACCTGAATCCCGTGGGCCTCCCACTGCCTAGTAACTGGTAGTATAGTGTAGCCCCAGCGATGGCCTAGGCCTAACCTGTGTTCGTGACAGTGGTTCTTATACCACTTAGTATATGGTTTGCGTGGCCCCTAGGGCCTAACTGTATTACTTACCTGTGTGACTTATGTATGCTTAAATAAGACTGTGTTGTACTTACTTCGAATCTCATAAAGAGTGCTGAAGGTATCTTGACTAGAATAAATACATTCTATTTTCATATATATCTGTTGTGGTGTCCTTTCATTTGGTATTCAAGGGATTGCAAATGGTATAACAGCTGGCTTCACATGCCATACAGAGTTTAGCTTAAGACTGCTCTTGTCCATGCTACCACTAGGATAGCTGGTCTATAAGGTTGACTTTACAACCAATCACCATAAGGGTTGTTTGGACTGATACAAGGTGTACACTAGAACTTGTGACATCATATATCAGGCCAACTTCTCACACCCTCTTTCTGAGATTCTCTTGTTCCTCCTTTCTTTGGCCCGGCAGGGCTCTGCTCTGGGCACTACCAAGGGCTGTCTCTCGGCTATCTCTGCCTTCCTTCGGCTCCCAGATCACCCTTCTCTTTTCAAGCCCCCGGTTGTAAATCGTTTTCTAAAAGACATAACTCACCTCTTTCCTCCTATTCGTTTCGTTATGCCTCAGTGAGACTTGAATCTGGTTTTGACCTTTTTAATGTGTGCTTCCTTTGAGCCGCTCCACAACTGTGCTTTAAGGCTTCTCACCCTTAAGACTGCCTTCCTGGTTGCTATCACCTCTGCCAGGAGAGTGAGTGAGCTCCAGGCTCTTTCATCAAAACCTCTTTTCTTGTTGGTCCATCTGGATAAAGTCCATCTTGCCAAAGGTTGCTACTGCCTTTCATATCAGGCAGACCATCACTTTGCCCACCTTCTTCCCGCCTCCGCATCCTCCGAAAGAGGAGGAGAGGCTCTACCCTCTGGACCCAAAACGTGCGCTTTCCTTCTATCTGGATCGCACAAAGCAGTTCTGGGTGGATAACCAGCTCTTTGTTGGGTACGTGGGTGCAAAGAAAGGTCGGGCCGTACACAAACGAACTATCTCCCGAGGGGTCGTTTGTGTATCGAAACCTGCTATTCTCTGGCGAAAAAGGAGCCTCCAGTGGGGCTACGCGCCCATTCAACCAGGGCGACGGCAGCGACTACTGCTCTGGGACGAGGCATCCCTCTAAATGACATCTGTCAGGCAGCTACGTGGGCCTCGCTGCACACGTTTACGAAACACTACTGTCTTGACGGTCAGAACCTCAGAGACGGCTTCTTTGGCCGTTCTGTTCTCCAGGACTCTCTGGTGTGATCTTGGTCCGCAGACCCTCCACCGGGGTTGGTATTGCTGGGGTATCTATTCTAAGGTAAGGAATCTATAATGAACGTGTTCCTTTCATATGAACAAGTTACTTACCTTCAGTAACAATATATCTGTAAGAAACATTAGTTAGTTATAGATTCCTTACCGCCCCTCCCATCCTCCCCGTTCTGCGAACTGATTTCTAGAGTTAAGGGTATCCTTTCAGGGCCCTTGTTTTGTGCACCAGTTGTCAGTGTCTTGCATGGCTCTGCGTTTCTGGCACGGAAAGTCGTGTACAGAACTGACGTCAGCGCACGAGGGCGGCGTCTAAGTAGCTACCGCAACGTCATCCTGGTGACACAACGCAAACGGTGGACGCGTAGCCGACCAATGCCACTTTCCGACGCGTATAGGTACTGCTGACGAAAAAACTTTCCGGTTCCAGTCTGACGCCTGGGGGTAATTCTAAGGTAAGGAATCTATAACTAACTAATGTTTCTTACAGATATATCGTTACCGAAGGTAAGTAACTTGTTCATCAGATCAAGTATGACCTGACTAATCGGTCTATACATGTCTATGAGCTCTTCTTCTGTCAGTTTCAATAGGGTGACCCTCATCCTGAATATCCACTCATGTCTCTGCTTCCTCCTGACCCTAACTGCCAGAATCTTCATCCTCCTCGCCAAAATATACAATGTCGCCATTGTGAGAGAGCCAGATGCATTTTGGGTCTCTTTTTATGGTTTGCACATGGTTACCACCTGATCAGGATCAGTGGCACATGCATTTCTTAACATGCCTTTTTTGCTCAGTCGCAAATTGGTGATCATTAGTAAAGGCGGTTCCAATTCGCTAATAGGAAATCTCAATTTGCGCTTCCCTATTTTAGCGATTTCCAAATTACGATTCCTACAGGAAGGGACTCGCAATTTGCGACCGTGCCCGAGGCATTCATATATGCTGATTACTGGTTTTGCATTTCTTAACCGCCCCATTTAGCGATTTGGTATATTAAGAAATGCAAAAGCGTTTCGTACATCTGGGGCATAGATCTTAGTACAGTTGGAATAATTGATGCATGCTTTCCATCTCATACAGCATGGGCAACCTTGCATACCATCTTTAGATCTGCTAAAGGTATTACCGGATGTTATCATGTTTTGGCTAAGAGTTTTACTGAAGGTGATCTGTGGAGAGTCATGTAAATACTTTTCCAGTATCTGGTCAGTTTTAAGTATGTGGCAGTTTTTGTTGAAGATTTTGCTGACAGTATATGGTTGATTAAAATAGGTTGTGATGAATCTAATCTGATCAGAATCTTTTGACCCCGAGTTACTGCTAGGGTGTAGGATGCGTGACCTGAGGACTGTCTCTACATTGGCACTGGCTTGCAATATGGTTTTGATGCTGTAGACTCTCTCCTTGAATCTACTTATCACAAGTTTCTCCTGTTCATATTCATCTGAGGTGCTGCAGTTGCACTTGGCCCTCAGTAATACCCCTTATGGGATGCTGCTGTGTATCAAGCTAGATAGATTTGTACTTGAAGCACTAAGTAGGCTGTTAGTACCTACTGTAGCTTTGCTGTGTAGCAGAGTGTGAAGTTGCCTGTTCTGAACAGTGATTTCAACGTCTAAGAATAGTGTTGCTCTTGCTTATTTGTCTTGTGATTTGTAGATTAAATGTATTCTCATTGAGTCTAGAGATGAATGTTTGAGTGGATTTCTCATCCCCTTCCATATGATAAAATGTCATCTATGAACGTCGTCCACATTATAACCGGACTGTCAAAATTTTCCAGTTTGGTGGACACCTGCTCCTCCCACCAGCCCATGACATATCCACATTGCTGGGGGTGAAGCAGGTGCCCATCGCAGTCTCCTGTACTTGTTTGTATATCTGTTTGTCAAAGAGTAAAAAGTTGTTAGTTAGATAATACAGAATCATATCAAGTAACATCTCAGTGTGGAGTAACAAGGAAACAGATCTTGCTCTCAAGTAGTGCCTAAGTGCCTAGATTCCCAGATTGTTTGATACTCGTTAAGAGGCTATTCACATTGAGTGCTGACAACCTGTAATCCTATTCCAAATAGGCATCCTCTATAAGAGTGAGAAAATGGATAGTGTACTCAACTGATGCTGGGAGCACTGTCACAAATGGCCTCAAATATTGGTCTATGTATTTCGTAGTTCGCTCCAAAAGTGAACCAATAGAAGATACTATAGGTCTCCCTGGTGGTTTAAGTGCATTCTTGTGTAGTTTGGACAGTAGATATAGCACTGGAATTTTGGGATGGTCGTATGTAAGGAAAAGGTACTCTTCCCATTCCAAAGGCCCCTATCTTTCCAAAGAGATAACATTTTCCCAGTACCTGTAATTAGAGGACGATACATTTGCTATGTTGGAAAGACTGTAAAAAGACCGGACACCTAGTTGTATTTTACATTCACCCAGATAATCTGCTTTTCACAGAACCACAATGTTGCCTCCTTTGTCGGACTGATAGATCACTATGATGAAATCACTTTTCAAACTTTTTAAAGCTGCAAGTTGTGCTGCTCAAAGGTTATTTTAGGTGTTACCCTTAGTTCTGTATCTCATGTTTTTCAACTCTTTCATGATACTTTTTTCAAACACCTCAACAGTGTCATAGTGACTCATCCTTATGAAAGTAGATTTAGGTTTAAATGCACTTGAACATGGCAAATCTACTTCAATACCTTAATTGTGCAAATTCAAAAATGGGTCCTCATGACTCACTGTTTCATCATCAAGGCTAGGGCGTGAAGGAGCTCATTATCTTCGATATGTAGTGTTCTCAGGGTAGGGGTTTGAGCTGGCACACATGGTTTTGGCTGGTGCGTGTGGTACCATCTCTTAAATTTTAATTTTCTAATGAAACAAAATCTATTCTGGTTTGACCATAGTCAAGATTCTTGCAGAGAGAAAAGGAGAGGCCCAAAGATAAATGTTTGATGTCATCTTGCGATAACTCACGGTGTTCTAGGTTTATTACATTCACTGTGCTGGATTTTGGCCCTTGTTGTCATTCCCATGGGCTCTGTTCTTTAGTTTCTTGCATCTTGGTTTTACTTGTTTGTTCCTCCTCCTGTTGCTCGCCTCCCCCCCCCCCCGCCTTTCCAAAAATCTGCTGTTTGTACTGTTGGTCTGTCCTTCTCTGATTCAATCATTGAAGCTGCTTCTAAAAATTATTCCTGCTGATGTCACTGACTTGGGCACTGCTGGCCAGTGTGATGGCTAAGATATCTTCTAAATCACTGTCCGAGACGTCACTTTCTTCTGTGGTTACATCCTGTTGCACATCTCTTGTAGTTTTTTGTTCATTCTGACCTTTCACAAACAGATGATCATACTTCCTATGGAAGGTTAGGGTCATACTTCCTGTGCAAGGTTAGGGTCCAACCAGCCTATTAGTCTTTACATTCTTTGCAAATGGCGGTCATCCTCTGTCAAAATTTTCATTTGGCACCTATTTTAGTCCTTTGTTAGTGTTGGTGACCATGCTGTTGTAAATGGTCCCATCACCCACCTCCCCATATCGTAAACAAGGCTATTGCCGAAACGCATTGGTGAGGCTACACATTGCTGCATTAAACTTTACTAAGCATCCTGGAGTGTCCAAGTGCTCCTTTACAGTGGGGGGCATACGATTTGTTATTGGGGGCTACCGGAGTCCGACTCAGACTGCTGCGCCAAGCAGTCCCTGTTCTCTGGATTTATCACTGTTATGTATGTGTGTTCGTAGATACACATGCCCTGCATACTCCTGCCTTCTAGTTTTGGGTCCAGAATTGTGCAAGTTGTTTTTCTTCGAAGAAGTCTTTCGAGTCACAAGGTCAAGTGATATTGTGCATTGGCAGCAACAACACTGTTAGATTGCTTTCTCACTGCTGTCTGGTTCCGACGTGTATGCATTCGCTCCGTGATTCAATTTAGTTCGGTTTGATCTTTCCATTTCTTGCTGTCTTCAGCGGTATTGTTTATTGTTCGCACTTTCACTGTGTTGTTTCAACAACGTGTCAGTTCTAATTTATTAGTCCGATTGCCGTTAGGGGGCACCACCCGTTCGGGCCTACCTTCAGCATCATACGGGCTTGATCTAAAAATGGGTTGCTGATGATTACACGCACGCCTTTTAGATTCTGTGCGTGTGGCCACACTAAATTCCTACACACAAGCCATACCTTGTGTGCAACCTGTGCCTTTCTTCAGACCACAAAGAAGCAGAAAAAAACTTTTGACTCCCTGCCCTCGGGCCAGGCGCTGAAGATTATTATCAAGGACAAGCCTTCGGCATCAACCTCTTAAGAATGAGAACGTGCTTCGGTATCGACTTGACCTTCGGTACCGATTCAGCACCTGACCCCAACTCCCTCTACGCCGACCAAGCATCAAACCTCAGTACCAAATCCTTCACAGCCATATGACTCAAAACTATCATCGGCTTCCTCGGCTCCTGTTAAATCCATCCTAGAAAAGATGGACATTCGCCAGAGGAAAATCAAAATTCAAGTCCCCTCTAAAAAGGAAATTGACATTTGAGGAGGCACTAGATGTTCCCCTTCCTCTCAAAAAAAGGGCTACTAGACCATCCTATCAACCACTTCCTACACCACCTTCCCCTCCAAAACCTTCTCCACCACCTCCATCCCCTCCTCACTCACCTCAACCGTTATCATCACAGCAGGATATACAGAACATATCCCTTCAAGGATCACCACAGTCAAACACTGGTGGGTTGGGGGAATCATTAGGAGATCCTGATCCCTGGGATACATATGACACAGATCCCACAATACCAAATGATCCCAACTTGTACCCATTGTCACCGCTACTGCATGCAAAATGGCCAATTCCCAGGCTACTGTGGATACCCTCTACCCCCAGAAAAGGAAAGTAAGTGCATAGACGCTGCAGGAAAGAGAGTTTCAGCACAAGCTTCCAATCATTGGTACATCACCAGTTCTCAAGCTCTATTTACATTTTTTTAAACATTTTCTGGCTCGCTATGACAGAGTACTTTGAGACGAGATGGAAGAGCTCCGCCAGCACATCTCTGAGGAGTATAGGAAAGAGGTTAACAAATAGTTACAGAGGGACAGATCATCCCTAGCACTTCCATTAGCTGTGCCCTTTTCGCTGCAGATACTGCAGCTGGAGGAATTAATACTAGTGTTCTTCTTAGGTGATATGCCTGGTTGAGGTGTTCTGCGTTCAAACAGGAGGTCCAAAAAGCAGTTTTAAACATGCCTTTTGACAAAGAACACCTCTTTGGTTCACAGGTAGATTCTACCCTAGAGAAAATGAAGAAAGACACTGCCAGGGCCAAAGCAATCGGGGCATTACCAACCCCAGGGGCACCTATTGTCACCCAGGGTACAGGAGTGCATATAAGTCCACCTCCACATAGGCATCCACCTCCCAACAACAGCCCCAGACCTCTTACACCAGGGGTTTCTATAGAAGTTCCTTTCAGAGGAAAAAACAAGAAAGGAAAGGACAGGGGCACATCCGCTTGTGGAGCAACTCCCACTGCAAAACAGTGACTACCCTATCTTTCCCCACAAACCAAACAACTCCTATGGGGGACAGACAACAGATTTTTCACCCAATCTGGAATACCATTACCATAGAGAAATGGATACTAGCCATAATCCAACATGGCTATTGTCTGGAGCTCATTACCACACCACCCAAAATTCCACCTCGCACTAACAGGTTATAGCAGGAACATAAGACACTCCTAAAGCAGGAAATCGGAGCCCTTCTTCTCAAAAGATCTAGTTGTATGACACAACCATGCATGCCTAAACCACATATGTCTTAATCACGCGGTCTTTAAACAAGCGCGTCTTTACAACAGATGACTTTACAAAGAATTTAGTTGTAAAGGCATGATTAGTGAAGGTATATTTGTGGTCAAGATCCCACCGAACCCCTAATCTTGAGCCCTAAGATTCAGCCCTCCTGCTTTACAGTCAACCCGCCCCCAGCCCTATTTACTCACCTGTTCGCCTACTCTGAGCCCTAACATCCGGCCCAGTAGCCCAAACATACCCCGAACCCAGCACCTCTGCTCTGATCCCTAAAAACTGTCCCCATCCCTGAAAACTGCCCCTTCCCCCACCTGCACTAAGCTCTAAAACTGTGCCCCTGCCCTAACAACTACTCCGCCCCAGCCCTGAGCCCTAAAACCAGCCATCATGTTCCCCTGGACCCAGCCCAACTGACCATGCCACATCCTGGTCCTTCCTGCAGTGTTCCTTCCAGTTCTCCCCCCCCCCCCCCTCTTTGTCCGCTCAGACACCTAGAATGCTGACTGCCTTAACCACACATATGCGTGGTTAAGACAAGTGGTGTTCAGCGTGTGGGGAAATGGAACACTACCTAATACCCAAAAAGGGCTGGTCTCTAAGACCGATCTTAGATCTCAGGCCTTTAAAAAACTACATCCTATCAGAACACTTCCATATGGTCACCTTAGAGGATGTCATTCCTCTTCTTCAATAGGGTGACTTTATGGTAACGTTAGACTTAAAGGGCGCCTACTTTCACATACCAATACATCCTGCTCCCTGCAAATACTTGAGATTTGTGGCAGAAAAACACTATCAGTTCAAAGTTCTATTCGGAGTGACTACTGCATCTCAATTGTTCACAAAATGCTTAGCGGTAGTCACTGCACATCTGAAAAGACAAAATGTTCACATAATCCCCTACTTAGATGATTGGCTCTATCAAAGATTGTACACATCAGCAGTGCCAGCAACACACTCAAATCACAATAGAGCTACTTCACAAACTAGGTTTTACAATCAACATCTCAAAGTCTTACCTCCAACTCCCACAAATCCAACCTTGGAAGCAATCCCAAACACACAATTAGGATGAGCCTACCCCAACCCCACTCGAATTTAGAACTTTCAGGCAGACTTGCCCCAGTTCCAATCAAACCAGACAATCATAGTGAGGACAGTTATGCGTCTGTTTCGAATAGTGGTATGCTGAATTGCCATAGTTCCGCATGCAAGGTTACATATCCACCCCCTTCAGCAATGTCTAGCTCACCAGTGTCTCAGTCACAGGGTCAATTGGAGGATCTAGTGTTGATAGACTGCCACACTTACTGGTCCCTGCAATGGTGAAACACCAACAGCCTGTAGAAAGTGCAACTTTTCTGGACCATGTTCCCCATATCACTCTCACCACGGATACATCACAGACGTGGTGGTGTGCTCAGCTACAAGACCTCACCGTACAAGATCTTTGGGATACCAACATTAGTCTCTACGCATCAACTATTTAGTGCTTCAGGCAATCAACTTATCGCTGAAAACGTTAATTCCCCACCTGTCTCACAAGGTTGTCCTAGTCTGGATGGACAATATGACAGCCATGTCTTATCTACAAAAACAGGGGGGACGCGGTCTTCGCAACAATCACATCTGTTGCAGACCATATAGAAGTGGGCTCTACATCACAACGTTAACCTGTTGGCAGAATACCCTCCAGGAACAGAAAATGACTTTGAAGACCTGTTTAGCAGATGCAGCAACAAGTCCATGAATGAGAACTCTACCCACAAGGCCTCTCGCCATACTTCCAAAAGTGGGGGTTCCTTCAGATTGACCTTTTTACGATGGCAGAAACCGCAAATTTCCCAAACTTCACCCGCAGGTACCCACACCCACTATCCAAGGGCGACACACAATGGATGAGTTGGTCAGGGATATTTGCCTATGCTGTTCCTCCTCTCCCACTTCTTCCATTCCTGGTTCAGAAGTTCAGGCAAACTTCTCTTGCAATGATCCTGGTGCGTCAGCCTTGGTTCACAATACTCCTACCACTCCTACCTGCCACTGGAGAAGCTCCCCAACAGGCCGGGCCATCTCACTCACTCAACATCAAAGACAAATCAGGCGCCCAGACCTTAAAACTCTCAACCTAGCAACTCTTTGTCGCCTCTTCACCACCACATAAAAACAACACAATATCCAAATCGGGTATAGCCAGATGGATAGTCAAACGTATTCAAACTTGGTACCTTCAGGCTAAAAGACCATTTTCTGTTCCTCCTAGATCACACTCTGCTCGCAAAAATGAAGCAACCATAACCTTGTTAGGAAACATCTCCAATGCTAATATTTGTAAGGCAGCCACATGGTCCACGCTACACACTTTCACCAGACACTATTGTGTGGATGTTCTAGCAACCCAACAAGCCAGAGTAGGACAGGCAGTGCTAAGTTCTCTTTTCCAAACCCCTGCAACACCCGAAGGCTAGCCACCACTTCTAAGGAGGGATGGCTTCTCAGTCTATGCAGAGCATGTATATCTACAGCCACACATGCCATCGAACGAAATATGGTAGTTACCCTGTAAGCATCTGTTTGTGGCAAGTAGTACTGTAGATTCATATGCGCCCTCCCTCCTACCCAGATATCTGTGGCAGTTGCAGTAACATTAGACATTTACTTTTAGCATGGTCATCGCATTACTAACACTCCTTTCTCACCTACCTGTTGAAAACAATCTATCAGTGGAGTCTATGCTACTGCGCAATATCACCGAGAGGAGGAGTCACTTTTCCTAGTGACTCAAAAGACTTCTTCGAAGAAAAACAACTTGCACTACTCCAGACCCAACACTAGATGGCAGGAGAATACACAGCATGTGACTCTACAGCACTACGTGCCACTAACAGATGCTTACAGGGTATTTCACATATTCCATGTATATATAACATTTATATTATCACCCAGCGGTGGTTGACACTAGGGAGTTATAGTTATGATCGTGTTTCAGTAGGAAATGCATTTTTGTGTTACTAATAACTTTGGCTCCATTTGACGAATGTCCATGAAACTTTCCCAAAAAGTGTTCTTTTTTGCTTAGTTTGCACAGGCAGGGTGGTTGGTTCCCAGAGGTACTCCACCTGGGCACAACAATGTTTTTTTTAAATTTTGCTGTGAATTCACAAAGGTTTTAGAATCGGCTGCAAAGTAAAAAAAATAAATAAATAAACAAGCACTTAATTTTTTTTAAGGCTTCTCCTAATCCCCCTATTCCCCGCCCACCCCACCCCACCCCCTCCCGCATCCCTGTCCCTCCACCATGAGCGGCAAGTCTCGCGACAAGAGATGTTTACTTCTGGGAGAGGGAACAGGCCTGTCCTCCCTCCAGAGGCCGATTACGGCCCCACGGACCCCATTCCCCAGGGCCCGGTGCTGTTGTTGAGGGGAGGGGAATCCCCTCCCCAGGACAATTTTAGCACCAGGTACCCCATCCCCCGGCGCACGTTTCTGAGGGCACTTGCCCTCTTCCCTGGGCCGTTTTTGGTTCCGGGGAACCCATCTCCTGGGGCCCAGACAAATTTTAAAGGATGAGGGGGCTCCCGGGCCCCCTCTTCGGGCTGACTTCAGCCTTGGTGATAACATTTTCTGGGGCCCTCCATGTTTAAAGGGGGAGGGGGCACATGATCCCCATCCCAGGGCTGCTTTCGACGCTGGGAACCCAGTCAACCGGGGCCCACGGCATGTTTTAAGGGCAGTCTCTAGAGGCCCCAGGGACCCCTTCCCACAGGGACGCAAATCAAGGAAAGGGGGGGCACTCAGTCCCCCTGCCTAAGCCAATAATGGCCCTGGGGGCTCCATCCCCCAGGGTTGGCTCAAATTTTATTTCCCGTGGAGCCCACCCACGGACATAGCGGTTTCCCTGTCAGCACTGATGTGGGCAAGGAAACCTGTGTTTGCTCTCACTTGGCGGGAGTGTTTTCAAAACTTGCGGCAAGTGGGAGCAAACACAATGTCCGGTACCAGCGGGCAGGAACTTAAAAAATGCCCCCGCCCGCTGGGAGCAGACTTTACACAGATTAAAATATTGCCCCTCCCGCAGGGGGCAGCATTAGAAGCTGCCCCTTGCAGGCGGGAGCAATGCCGGCTCCCGCTGGATTCAGGGAGCCAGCTGGAGCTGCGGGGGCCTTGGGGAACCCCAAAATACTATGGTGGGTTCTCTGGGTGTACACCAGGGCACCCACCTTATATTGTGTTGGGCCCCAGGAGATGGGGTCACCAGAGCCGAAATCGGGCAGGGGAGGCAGACCGCATGCCCCCTCCCCCTTAGTAGGGTGGCGGGTCGCGGGGAATGGGATCTCTGGGGTAAAATTGATCCGGGGAGGGGGGCCATATGCTCCTCTCCTCCTAATGATAACACCAGGCCCAAAGGAATGGGGCCCCTGGGGTCGATACCTGCCCGGGTAGGGTTTTTTTGTCTCCCTCCCCCTTAAAATGTTGATGAGGGATGGGGTCCCTAGCGCCGACATTGATCTGGGGAGAGGGTGCTTCATACCACCCTCCCCCTAAATATCACACTGGATCCTCAGGGCCAGGACCTTTGGCCAACCACCCACAGCACACAGCCGGAGGCCATGTGCAGTGTGGGGTTGGGCCCAGGGCCTGGCCACAGGCCTTGTGTCCAACCCTCTATTGCACACGGCCAAAGGCAGAGTGTAGCTTGGGGCTGGCTGCATGCAGGGGTTTAGCTGCATGCAGGGTGTTGGCAACAGGGCCTTGACTGAGGCCAGGCCATTCACCCAACTTCCCGCCATGTACGGCCTACAGCTGTGTGTGGTGGGGGGGTTAGAATTACGTATTGTAATTAAATATTACTTTATGTAAAAAAAATCTTTTTTTAACTATAAATGCTCTTTATTTAAAACACAAAAAACCACAGAAATTCACCAGTTATAGTAATAGTTTGCTTTAGTAAATATAACTTGAGCCCAAAGCTAACTATAACTTGCGCCCTCGCCTTGCTGTACTAATTACTTCACTTATTACTTCACTCATAACATCTTGTATCACATCATTGATAATATCACTGCAACAGTTGCGTGTGTTATAGTTAACTTAGGGCACGAGAAATAAAGGCTCAAAATGTATAGATATTGTAGGCTGCAAAGGATCCGTGGAGCCAACAGATCTCAAGATGAGATCTGATTGGCTGCCACCACATCAACAACGATGTGGCGGCAGCCATCTTAGGACTTGGGGACTCAGTCCCTTGTCCTGAAAAAAACTTGAGAAACGGATAGAAGGGGGTAGCGTACGGATACCCTGCCCCCCCTAGGGCTGGTGTTTAGCCCTCCCTGGAGCCCAAATTTTTTTTTTCTTGCGCTATAACACATGCCCTCACAGTGCACTGATAATTATCTCCCATATCACATCACTTGTGACACGTTCTTTGACATTGATAAAATGACTATAACATCTGAAATTACATCATTGTGACAACACTGTAGATTGTAGGGATGCGAGTTATAGTTACTTTAGAGCACGAGTTATAGTTACTTTAGGGCACAAGTAAGTTACTTGAGATCACTATAACTGGTGAATTTAAGTGTTTTTTCTTTTTTAGTTTAAAACAGTATGACATTTTCCCCTAACTATAATGTCCTTTTAGGCGTTCATTTTTTTCAGTAAAAAAATATATATACACGTCTAGCTACATTTAAACATTAACTTAATTACCTACTCGACTTAAAAGACATATGTAATGGAAGGGTTACTTATCATGCAAGCCCCTCGATGTAATGACCCTAGTGTAATGACTCCCCATTGGAAATTTGCCCTTTCTACTGGGTCACCCTAGTTTTTTTGTCTTCTGTGGTTGACACAGTTTTTGTTGGCCACAGCACTGTACCTTTACCCCCTGCGAACCAGTGGCAAAGTGCATGTGCTTTCCTCTTTAAACATGGTAAAAGTGGCATAATCCTAATCGACACAATTAATATACTTATAATTCCCTAGTATATGGTAGTAATTGTACGCAGGGCCAGTTAATTAATGCTACTAGTGGTCTGCTGCACTATATATGCCACATACTAATGTGGCACTGTAAAACATGTCTCCATGCCTGTCATTGCAGCCTGGATGACCTGGCAAACAAACCTTTTCACAGGCCTAAACCTACATATAAGTCACCCCTACGGTGGACCCTAAATGCCCACAGGGCAGGGTGCATGTCAGTTATACTGTATGACATGTGTATTCCATGTTTCACCGGTCCTGGCACTGAAAAATCTCCACAGACCTTTTTCACTTGGGTAAGTCTGCAGTGGCTGCTCCTGGAGCGTCAGCTCACTGCTTAAAAGGGAAAGTAAAATGATGATAACATATTGTTATTTTCATTTTACTTTTCCTATTGTAGTCAGTGGTGGGGCTGGCCAGAGCAGGGGAGGAGTGGTGTGCACTCCCTAACTGCGCATGAACATTTTGTCCGGACCTCTTGGACCGACCAAACAGTTAATGCGCACTTTGCATGTTCCTACCAGGCTGCATTGCCCAGACGTGGATCCCATGCTCTTCATGCCACTGGAGTCAAGCTATCCTGGCTGATGAGGGCTGAAAGCCCGAAACCGGTTCTAGGATGCTTGTTTCCATGCCAGAGAGGACCTTGACTGACAGTTCGGGCTGGACTGTTCCCATTGGTCGCAGGGTCAAGACTGATTTGCATATGGCTGGGTCCAAACTGGAATGGCATGTTGAGCAAATAAATGACGCATTTAGGCCCAGATCTCTGTACTGGGGTGAAAATATGACATTGTTATGCATTCTGTCCACCAATTGTTCTTTTTGCATTTCAGTAGTCAAGCTATCCTGGCTGATGAGGGCTGAAAGGATGTTCTGATGGATACATCTGCCAGTGGATTCCTCACCTTGTGAATATCCCCTGCGCCAGCATTCCACGGAACTTTTCTTTCCCAGCACTCCACGTCGACGTGGGCGACGTCATAATGCATCGGCTCCGCTCGCGACTCCATTCGACGTCACCGGAGCCATAAGAAGCCCACGTCGGCGTGATTACGTCAGTTCCCTTTTTTCCGCGCCATCGACGCGCAACGGTTTTTTTCCAGTGCTCTCTAGCTACTTTGTAGTTTAGCGGTGTAACTGTGTTTAAATCGGTATGTCTTCGACTAGGAAGTCGGGCTTTAAGCCCTGTAGGGAATGTGGAGGTCTGATGTCAATGACGGATCCACACCAGAACTGTTTATGGTGCCTCTCTTCGGACCACGATATGGAGGAGTGCGGATGCTGTAGGAGCATGAATCCGAAAGCGCTCAAAGAAAGGAAGACTAAGCTCTTCATGAAGAAGATCGGTGAGGAGAAGAGAGGGAGGAAAAAGCAGAAGTCGAAGAGGGAGTCATCGACTTCGAGGTCTTCGAGATCGAAGAAGCACCACAAAAAGAGGAAGCATTCTTCTCGACGTCGGTCCTCGAAGTCCAGGAAGTCGAGGTCGGCTTCGCCCCGTCGACGTCGGAGCAAAGCTTTGTCTCCTTCTCCTTCGAAGTCACCAAGGCATTCTCCTTCGAAGGAGCGGACTCCGGCTCAGTCCCCGACGCAGTCATCGGCTCCGTCTAAGGCTTCGACTCCGGTTCGAGTGGAGTCGGATGCTTCTATGGATGGGCAGGAACAAGAAGAGTCTGTTCCGGTGCCTGAAGAATCTGCGGCTCCGGTGGAAGATACTGCGGAGCCGACGCCGGAGACCCCACAAGGGGATACAGGGTCTGTTCCTTTTCCTCGATTCCCGGCTCCAGGTACAGATTCTACAAATTTTTTGAATTCTATGTATGGCATATTTAATAGGGCGGCCTACCCATCCGGAGCACCAACTGGTCCCGTGGGTCCGATGGCATTTACGCTAGGGGTGCCGCGGCAATATGCTCAGGCCCCCTTTATGCCGATGGCGCCTTCTTGGCAGTTTCCGGCGCCGTCTGGGGATCCGATTTGACTTCGGAGGGACCAGCAGACTTCGGAGCCTTCCTCGACGCCGAGGCCGACTCCATCGGCGCCGCATCCGGCGGCGCCGACTCCACCTATGGCGCCGCCGACTCCGGTACCTCTGGCTCCACCGACGCCGCGTAAGACGTCGTCAACGCCGGCTCCCCGGATCCGGTCGAGAAGGGAGGCCCAGAGGGTGTTGGAGGAAGGGAGATATCGAGCAGAGGTGGAAGAAGGTGAAGTTGACTCTTCTTCTGATGAATTTGGAGGTATTGAAGAAGCAAGTGAGTTGGATACAACCCCGGAGTGGGAGCATACGTCTGCCAGGTGTTCTCCGCCTCAGGAATTGGCTCCCTATCATGTGGTGATCAAGAAGGCAGCAGAGCTTTTGGATTTGCAGCTGCCCTCTGTGGAGTACAAATCCAACTTGCTAACAGAGGTGTTGCATTCTCCGTCTTCGACTTCAGAGCCTTTGTTGCCTTTCAATGACGCCATTTTGGAGCCGGTCTTGGAGGTGTGGAAGAAACCTCTTTCATCTCCGGCAGTGTGCAGACAGGTGGCAAGAAGGTACAGGGTTGCACCAGGGGATCCTGACTTTTTGTCTACTCATCCTTCTCCGGACAGCCTGGTTGTGCAGGCTTCATGTTCTAAACATGCTTCGGGTGCCTTCCCTCAGTCTCCAGCTGACAGGGAATCCAAAAAAGTTGATCAGGCAGCCAAAAAGACCTTTTCCTCAGGAAGTATGGCGTTGAAATCGTCTAATGCTACATGCCTTCTGGGGCGTTATGTGCATGCCCTGATGGACTCCATTAAATCTTTGGCCCCTAAGTTGCCTGAGGGGGATAAGTCGTCCTTCTTGGAGGTTGTTGCGGACACTCAGGCAGCTGCCAGACAAGTGATCCAGTCAGGGCTGGATACGGCGGACTCGGTGGCGAGAATTATGGGGTCGTCTGTGGCAGCAAGGAGGCAGGCTTGGCTCCGTTCCTCGGGGTTCTCGGCTGATGTTCAAGCTACGCTGGTTGATCTTCCATTCGACGGACAGAAGCTGTTTGGGGAGAAAGCAGACTCTGCCCTTCAGCGATTTAAGGACAGTAGACTGACGGCGAAGTCCTTGGGTCTGCAGGCTCCTGCTAGGGGTTCGTCTTTTCGTAAGTTTAGGGGTTTCGGAAGATCGTCTTTTCGCTCCTTCAGACAGCCCCAACAGCAGCAACAACAGCAGCAGCAGAATCCCCTCTATAGGTCCTATAGAGGGAAGTAAAGGAGTCGGAGAGGTTCTGGACGCAACCCCTCTTCTTCCTCATCCTCCTCTGCTCCAAATGAGGCTTCAGGGAAGCAGCCCTAGATCCCCCATCCTGGATCATGTAAGACCTGTGGGGGGTCGGGTGTCCTACTTTCTACGGGGTTGGAAATCTGTTACAACCGACCTTTGAGTTTTGAACCTCGTGGAGACTGGGTACGCCCTTCCCTTTCGGGAGTTTCCTCCCCCTTATCCTCCTTGCCAAGGTTATTGCTCGGAAGACCATCTGCTTCTCTTGCAGAAAGAAGTTCTAGCCTTGCTTCAGAAGGGTGCAATAGAGGTGGTTCCAGAGCAGGAAAGGGGTCAGGGATGCTACTCCCGTTATTTCCTGATTCCCAAAAAGGACGACAGATTGCGTCCGATACTGGACCTGAGAATCTTGAACTTTTACCTGAGACAGGAGAAATTCAAGATGCTGACCCTTGTGCAGGTTCTTCAAGCGTTGCAGCAAGGAGACTGGATGGTGTCGCTCGACTTGCAGGACGCGTACTTCCATGTCCCAATCCTGAAGTCGCACAGGAAGTATCTCCGTTTTACGGTTGGGTCGCAACATTACCAGTTTGCGGTCCTCCCGTTTGGTCTTACTACCGCACCTCGAGTCTTCACAAAGGTGATGGCAGTGGTGGCTGCTCATCTCAGGAGGTCGGGGATTCCGGTTTTTCCCTACCTGGACGACTGGCTTCTGAAGGCAGAGTCCCCAGAGATGGTGCAGCGTCATCTGCAGGTGACAACTCAGCTGTTGTTCGACTTGGGTTTTTCAATCAATGTGCCCAAATCTCACCTGGTGCCCTCTCAACGCAACCTGTTTATAGGGGCAGTACTGGACACTACTGTGTGTCGAGCATTCCCTCCTCCTCAAAGGATTCTCGACATTCAGGAGATGGTCCCTTTATTCCACAGTGGAGCGGTTGTTCCAGTTCTGAAGGTCCTTCGTCTGCTCGGTCTGTTCGCTTCCTGCATTCTGTTGGTCAACCATGCACGCTAGCACATGAGGGCGCTCCAGTGGTGCCTCCGCAAGCAGTGGTATCAGCACAACGGGGATCTCAGGGAGTCAGTCAAGATCTCCAGAGAAGCTGCAGCGGATCTGTCTTGGTGGAGTGTAGAGGGCAATCTGTCGCAGGGATAGCCCTTCCATCTATCTCCATCAGTGGCCACAGTGATAACGGATGCATCCACCTTAGGGTGGGGTGCGCATCTGGGGGACCTGGAGATCAAGGGTCTGTGGTCTCCAGAGGAAAGGTTGCTTCACATCAACCTTCTGGAATTGTGGGCGATTCGTTTGGCGCTCAAGGCCTTCCTCCCTTCCCTTCGCAGTCAGTCGATTCAAGTCCTGACAGACAACACGACCGCGATGTGGTATGTCAACAAGCAGGGAGGTGTGGGGTCTCTTTGTCTATGCAGAGAGGCCTTACATCTATGGTCCTGGGTTCAGGACTATCAGATTTGTCTGATGGCAAATCATCTGGCCGGGGTGCTGAACGTGCGTGCAGACAGTCTCAGTCGGCAGTTCTCCGCCGACCACGAGTGGAGGATCCATCCGGAGGTAGTTCGTCACGTCTTTCGGACGTGGGGAACTCCTCGGGTGGATCTGTTTGCCACTTTCGAGAACGCGCACTGCCCGTCATTCTGCAGTCTCCAGTATCCGATGCAGGGGGCGTTGGGGGACGCGTTTCAGTTGAGTTGGGGCTCACGACTCCTTTACGCGTTTCCTCCCATACCCTTGATTCCTCGGGTTCTGAGGAAGATTCGCCAAGACCGGGCCCAAGTCATATTGGTCGCCCCGGATTGGCCAAGAAGGGTGTGGTATACGGATCTTCTCCACCTCTCCTCGTGCCCTCTGCTCCGTCTCCCTCTGAGGGCAGACCTCCTCTCGCAGTCGGAGGGGCAGGTTCTACACCCCCACCTCCAGAGCTTACACCTTCATGCCTGGAGATTGAACGGGGCAACCTGAGTTCCTTCTCTCTCCCACCTGATGTGGTGGATGTTATTTTATCGGCCAGGCGACACTCCACCAAGTCCGTTAACTCCTACAGGTGGTCTAAATTTGTAAAATGGTGTGGAGAGAGGTCCGTTGACCCTTTAAAAGCACATATTTCTGATGTTCTCCAGTTTGCTCTTTCCTTGGCTCAGCAGGGCTGTGCTGTGGCCACAGTCAAGGGCTATCTTTCGGCCTTATCTGCTTTTCTGTGCCTTCCAGATCAACCATCACTTTTCAAGTCCCCGGTTGTTCTGAGGTTCATCAAGGGCCTTACAAACATGTTTCCTCCCACTCCATTTGTAATGCCTCAGTGGGACCTTAATCTTGTTTCAACCTTTTTAATGGGGTCCCCATTTGAGCCTCTTCATAGTGGTCCTTTGAGGCTGTTGTCCTTTAAGGTGGTTTTTCTTGTAGCCATAACCTCGGCAAGGAGGGTGAGTGAGCTTCAAGCTCTTAGTTCCAAACCCCCGTTTTTAACCTTGCATGCTGAAAGGATGGTTCTGAGGACCAGGGCTGCTTTCCTGCCAAAGGTGGTCACTCAGTTTCATTTGGGGCAGTCCATTACTCTCCCTGTTTTCTATCCTCCTCCTCATCCCTCCAAAGAGGAGGAAAGGCTACATCGCCTGGACCCAAAGAGAGCTGTAAGCTTTTACTTGGACAGAACAAAGGACTTTCGTCTGGACGATCAGCTCTTCGTGGGTTATGTTGGACGTTCCATGGGGAGAGCGGTGCATAAGCGCACGTTGTCGAGATGGATTATCCTGGCCATCAAGATCTGCTACGCCCTGGCTGGTAAGACCCCTCCTGAGGGCATTAGAGCTCATTCAACTAGAGGTAAGTCATCTACATCTGCTTTGGCCCGGGGTGTTCCTGTGGCAGACATTTGTAAAGCCGCGACTTGGGCCTCCCTCTATACCTTCGCAAAGCATTATTGCTTGGACTCTGAGATGAGGAGGGAGAGCCACTTCGCGCGCTCTGTCTTGCAAGACTTTCTGGTATAGGAAGGTGGACACCCTCCTCCGGGAGTGGGGACTGCTGTGGGAATCTATTCACAAGGTGAGGAATCCACTGGCAGATGTATCCATCAGAAGAACAAGTTACTTACCTTCGGTAACGCTTTTTCTGGTGGATACAGTATCTGCCTGTGGATTCCTCACTGACCCACCCGCCTCCCCGTTGTCCACCTTTGTATACCATGAAAGAGGTCTTGTAGTTATGTTTTTATGCTGTATGGTACAGTTGTAGGAAATGCTTGGTTTACTCTGCATTCCTTTCATTTGCATATTATGTATGTGTATTGGTATATTGTATACTGTGTATTTTTTGAGTCTGTCGTTAGTCCACCTGTTCGCCTCGAAGGCACGGAAAAAATGGGTGGAACTGACGTCATCACGCCGACGTGGGCTTCTTATGGCTCCGGTGACGTCGAATGGAGTCGCGAGCGGAGCCGATGCATTATGACGTCGCCCACGTCGACGTGGAGTGCTGGGAAAGAAAAGTTCCGTGGAATGCTGGCGCAGGGGATATTCACAAGGTGAGGAATCCACAGGCAGATACTGTATCCACCAGAAAAAGCATTACCAAAGGTAAGTAACTAGTTCTTTGTTTCCAGTCCAGGGAGGACCTGGCCTGGCAGGTCGGGCTGGACGCTTCCCATTGGGCGCAGGGTCATGGTGAGGAAAAAAAATGATGGATTTAGGCCCAGATCTCTGTACTGGCGTGAATGTATGACATTGTTCTGCATTCTGTCCATCAATTGTTCTTTTTGCATTACACAGCCTGGTCAGGAACATGCACAGGCTTCCTGTTGCAGTCGGCGACCTATCACAACGCTGCATTTCAGCATTGTGATTGGCTCAGCGGAGCCTGTCTGCCCGGGTGCTTCCTGCTGCCGCTGGCCGGAACAAGAAGATTACGAGGGCGGAGAAGAGCAGCGGATGGCTGCAAAAGGTAAGTCTTTTTTTAAAAATTGCAATTCCCCCCTCCCCACCTCCTCCCCTCCACCCCATCACCTACGTCCGGTAGCAGCTCTTACTGCAAGTCTGGTTCGGTCATCGATTAACACTTTTTTACTCTATACATTTAATAAGCGCTAAATTCAATTTGGGAGTAGTAGCTGCAAAAATGGTTCAAGATTTTAATAGTCATTTAAAATGCAACTAATGGTCAAGTTACATTTTATATTACTATTTTGGAAAGGGCACTTTGAGACAGTTGTCATCTTCCTACGTAAAACCAAAAGGCTTTCCCGCCAGTGCCCAACTGTCACGTGGCCCACCGGTGAAGTGCGGGTCGGCCTCAAATCCCTGGTTTTCCCCGCTAAAGGAGATCCAACTTCCAGAAACGTTTTTGCTTCTGAATCCTAGAGGACTTGCTCTGTACTGACGCCAAGCAGCAGTCTATTGACTTCAAGGCCTTCCTGGACAAGGACTTCAGACATCTTCCGCTCTGAGCTTTTCCGTCTTTGACAACGACTACACCTGGACCTTGCTTTTCAGAAACTCGCTGTCTTTGAGCCCTGCTTCAGATCTATCTTGCCCCACTGACGACCATTGTTTCTCCATCAAAGTTTCTAAGTCAGAAGGTAAACTTTCCACCTGGAACGTGGTCTCTGTTTCGGACCTGCACTCATCGCGCTCAGTCTTAACTTTCGACTTTGAGTTGGTGTAGCACGACTAGATAACTGTTGTTGGTGCTTTGTGCTTTTTGGTACTATTTTTAATTCAAGTTTAAAAATGCATATCCCCTGTTCTGCTTATTGGATTTTTATCGTTTTGGTGTCATTTTATTTATTAAAATATTCTGTTGTTTCAAAATGTTCTTGCGTTGTGTTTTCACTCTGAGTACTGCATAAATACTTTACACATTGCCATCTAAGTTAAGCCTGACTGATCAGTGCCAAGCTACCAGAAGTATAAGAACAGGTTTCTTAAGGGACTTGTGTGGCTTATCCAGACAACAATTGTGATTATTATTTGAGTTGGGTTCTCACCCTCCTCAACTATTATTGCACTTTCTTACAATCCCTATGTAAAAATGCTGAAGTAATGGTAGCATACCCAAATATGTAGTACAATCAGTTAATAGAAATTATGAATTCTGTAGCATTCGGCCTACATTTATAGCCCATATAACATGTACAAGAGAGTTACCCAAACAAGCGTTGGTCACTTTTCCTCTTCTGGCAGGCAAAGACATGGATGGGACAAGGGAGAAAGCAAAATGCTGACCTAAGACTGATGGTAAAAAAGGCGGGAAGGCTTTAATTTATAAACGCGGAAGGTCAACAAACATATTGTAATTGGCTGATAGGAGAAATCTTAATGGATATAATTGACATTTTATGCTTTTCCTCGAACAAGGTCAAAAATTGCCAGCCAGATATCAGTGGAAATTTGAGTATAATCTGTATTTCGTAATCTAATAAAACAGAATGAAAAACTAGGTGTGAAAGCTATTTATTCAATATCTAAAGAAACATGCGATATGCACATTTTGCAAAGATATGTACAAGTGAAAATGTATTAAAATTTTAGCTTTATTAATCTTTACAAGATATTATAAATGATGGCTTCTATTTTTTCTGTTTTTGCAGGTGTGAGCTCACTTATAAACCTCCTAACTTCTGCACAAGATGAAGATCAACCAAAGCTAAGCATAATGCTTTGTGAAGCGGTTGTGGCAGTCTATCTTAGCTTGTTAATACATGCACTTTCGACTGATAATAGCAATGAATTGTTCCGTATAGCAGCTCATCCACTTAACAGTCGAATGTGGGCTGCTGTTTTTGGGGGCGGAGTAAAGGTTGTTGTGAAGCCCAGAAGAGTAGCAGAAAATGTTCCAGGTAATCAATTATATAAACATAGCATGTTTGCATCGTTCAATCACAAAAAGACTGTCGCACCTGGTTTGGCTCTACAATTGCAGATAGGTTATGGGTATTGCGTTTTGGAAACGTGTAAGTTCCCCCGACGCGCATATACATACACACACTCACACTCACACTCTCTCTCTCTTTCCCAGGCTCGTGTTCATGGCCATTCATTGCAACTCCCCACTAGTCTGTCCCCTTACACTATGAGAGCAAACAGTCTTGACCTCTACATTTGTGACCCAATTTTGGCGGGATAAACAGCCCATAATAACACCATATGTCTGGCTTATTTCCCCAAAGATTTCACGTTTTAGAGCAGGCAAAGTCGCCCGGTGAAAAACGTGTATGAATCGACACTAAAGCCTGATTCGTATGTTATTACCCAAAAGTTATAATTCTCTTCCTGGCATTACTGCGACCCAATATCCTTAACTCTCAGTAGAGCTGAAGAGAATGAAAGTTATAATAAAGTTGTTGAAGAACAGCTGCAGAAATAGGTGAATTCCCATGATTTATTGGATCAAACATACCGCACAGGAACCTTCGGCGAGCAACCGTAACTACCAACAATAACATTGCAGATCTTTAAAC
The DNA here is from genome assembly GCF_964204655.1 of Triturus cristatus. Lineage (NCBI taxonomy): Eukaryota > Metazoa > Chordata > Amphibia > Caudata > Salamandridae > Triturus > Triturus cristatus. Next base: position 404,845,150 of record NC_140583.1, on the reverse strand, counting down.
AATACAATTCCAAACCATTCCATGCTCGTCTACAGTTCTCCCAGATGCATTATGGTAAATGCTGTGAATATTTAGTTTTTTTAGTTTATTCAAACGCATATTTAATCTCTTTCGTTTACACATACATACGTATCTGTGATTATGCATTGAATTTATTATAAAGCATTCTGGAGAAACGGGTGCTGATATTCTGGGCACTACTCTCCAACGCTTTGATTGCCTCTTCCTTGGAGTTACTGGGCTGACAAATTGTGAGAATGCACCTGCTGTCTGGGAATGGTACTGAAGCTAAAAAGGCTTCGACCTGCATTTCCAGGCACCACAAAGTGACATGTTACGCTCTGATTCTGGACAAACATCCAGAAATACGGCCAGTCCAGAAACACCTGTCCAAAAAATACCCAAACTGTTCACCACATAAGTCTTTTTCTGCACATAACTCCTTCACGTGAACGTTAGCATCCATCTATCGATCTTTAGATATTGCATAACCCAACCATCACGTCAACCACCACCTTAGAAATTTAATTCTTGCCAGATGTTAATAAATTAATCGCCAAATAATCTGCCACCAGATTCTCCCATAGTAGGAAATGCTCCATTTTTAAATTGAATTCTTGTTTCCAATAGTTCACCTTGCTATTCTTAAGAGGCATTCGCAGACCCTTTGGTCGATAACAGTTGAACCACAAGTATCTGCCTCTGACCTGCAGTTGGTCCCTGTGTGCCCCAAATTGACCTGACCATTGTCAACCCCGCAGCAATTTCCAGACTTTAAGGAGGCCATGCTCCAGCTATTTCAGAGACTTCAGGTTTTCTCTGGTGCTACCGGCCCTGGCCCCCCGACTTGATCCTGATATTGGTATCTAACCCACACCCCTCTCCGGCTTTTTTCCGGCCTGTGTCACGGTAAGAGAACACAAAGGTGCATCCAGACTCTAATCCTCAATGACCGTACAATCAGAGGCTTTAGACTTTTCAACCAACTCTGACACAATTTAAGTTTTGCAAAATGTTCTCCAAGGCACGGATGATTGCAGAGATGCAGACAACATGCTCCCCCCTCACTATATTGATGATAGGCAAACACTGGATTTACAAAATGCCAGTGGGCTAGATACATCCCCAGAGACTGAGCTAGACTCGCCACCTGAGCCAGCAGTAGAAGAAACATCCTCTTTCAGAGTAGTTGTGCTTAATTAGCAATTGTCTGTTGTTGGAACCAAGGTAAACTTGTTAATTGAGATCATTCAAGTAGGTCTAACGAATGGGCCACTATCACAATTCAACAATGCTCATATAGACGCCTTTATTCCCATTTGGTCCAATCCATGCTCAGGCCCTCGAGTCAGTACACCTGTTGCCAGCGAACATTGGCTGTTCCCCCGAAGATCTGAAATCTCTGAAAATGCACCATACACCGGATAGCCTGGTGGTCAACAGACGTTAACGAATAAAGTGCTCTCTAATGCCATTCCCACCAGTCCTCTGGATAGCGAGTGAGAACTTACAGATGCCTTCGGAAAGAGATTTTTCTGTTCGGTCAGTTTGACCTTAAGATCCTTGAATGCAGTGTGCCTTCTGGACAGGTACACCTATATTTTATGGGCAATTGTCACCAAAATCATGCCAACCATTTCGGATGATATTTGGACCTCTCTGGTTAAAAAAATATATGATGGCCAGAACACAGTGAAGTAGGGTCTTGCGTGCTGGTTTTGACACCATAGACTCTTAACAGAACCATTGACATCAGTGTAGTGCTTTGGAGGCATACCTGAATGCAAATTAATTTTGCGAACATTTCCAGGTGTGCTTTATGGTCCTGCTGTGTGACGATGCTGCTTAGGCGCTTAAATGATTTAAGGGCAGTTAAGATGCAGATTGATTCTTGGGACCCTTGTCTCCCGCCAAGCAGTTCCGCCCATAGTACAGAATGTTTAAGGTTTATTCTAGGGGACTAGCCTACAGACAACTCCAGCCTTTCCACCCTATGCAGGAGCAGCAGGCCCAGACATTTCGGAGCAGAGGTTGTGGTGTCTGCTGAAGCTGTTCGCACCAGCAGGGATAGCTGTTCTCTACCTCTTCCTCCCCTACTGATGCTTCTTTTGGCAAGTGAAAGTGATTGCTTTCACTTGCCCTCCCAGGTCCGTGCTCAGCAAGGAGGTGGAAGCATATGACATTTTCTCCTTGGCTCCAGAACCATCTCATCAGACAGATCGGTCTTCTAGATCTTTAAAATGGACTGCGCCTTGCCTTTCATTTTTCCCCAACATTAAAGCGACTGTCAGTGGACCATTCTGCAAACCTGCTGCAAGGAGTTGATGTCCCGCTGGACAAGGAGGCCACCCAGTGTGTGACAGCTTCAAAGAGTAAAGAGGAGTGCAATTTGCTCTACTTCCTTGTACCGAAAGACAGACGACTCAGGGTAGTGCTTGATCTCCATCTACTGAATGCCTTTCTGCTGAAAGTGAAATCAAGATGCTCACCCTCTTCTGGTTTCTTTCTGCTGTGGACGCAGGAGACATGATGTTGTCTCTGAACTTGCAGGCCACCTATATTCGGATACTCATCCTGCAGTCCCACAGGTGTTATCTGTGGTTTATTGTAATCTGAGCACCTCCAATTTGCCATGCAGTGCTGCCTTTCTTCTGCCTTTTTGGTGTTCTCAAATGTGATGGCAGTGGTTGCTGCCCACCTTTGGTCATAAAAGACAGGCTTGCTGCTGTCACTGATAGAATACCTTCGATTGACAGCTGAACTCTTGACATTTTTGGGGGTTTCCATCAACCAGCTGAACAGACCCCACACAAAGGATTCCCTTCTTTGGGGCTGGCCAGGACAGGATGACGTTCAAGGCCTTTCTACTGCCACACTGAGTTGAGCACACTCAGGGTATGATCATGATATGTCGGCCTCATGTGCATACTACCTTTTTTTTCAACTCTCTTTATTGGTTTTCACAGCATATATAATTGTTCATACTTTGCATATGAATCCTGATGTGTTTGACACCACCTTCTCTCTCCCTCGTACCATAACAAGTTATAAAGTTGATATTGTTCTTCAGAAAGTCAAATCGTAAAGTTTGTGGAATATATACTCCAGGTACCCCTGATTTTATTGTTTTTCGGGGCAGCCCCGAGATTTATATACACAGTGTTCAGCATTGGCACAATAGTCCATTCTGCGTGACCATTCTGCCACAGAGGGTGCCCCCTTCCATTTTCCAATATCGAGCATATTTAGCAAGAAGGAGACCCACCACTAACAACCTAGTGCATCTACATCCGCCCATTCACCATTAATCCCGGCAACATAATTTTAGGTTCAGGTATCACCAGCCTCTCCACAACCAGAGGTAAGGTTTTGCAAGTGTTTTGCCAGCGACTTTGGATCATCGGGACTTACCATTTTACTCTGTTTTGTGGGTCGGTATTACACCCTGTGTAAGTATTTGAGTTGTTTGAGCCTCAAGAGGTGTGGCGCCGCGGTCAGGGCGACTTCCTCCGGAATCTGGGGATCACGGTTCGATCCCCGGCGGCAGATTAGCTCAGCACCATGTGACTCTGGGCAATAGCTTGCTTAATCTTCCCGACGGCCCCCAGCGCCTAGAGACCATTACGGGTGATTGTTCGCACTTTACAAATGTGGATTATTAGCAGTTGCATAGAGACTGCCAGTACTCTAGAAGTCATCTTTGCTTCCCGTCAGTCTTCCTCCTCCAGTGCTTCCACATCCCGTTCTCAGCTCTGTCTCAGTGCTGCCATGTAATCTGAAGTGTTGTTCACCAGTGAGCGGTATATTTTGAGTTTCCATTTCCCCCATCTAGGAAATTGTGATGTGTGCCTTTTGGGTGGCAAGGGGGGATTGTGGTCAGGGAGGGCCTGTAAGCTTTCTCTGTGTACCTCTAGAGCATGGTGTATTTGTAAATCTCAATAGAATCTAGTGCATTTTGTATGTGTCTGTGAAATATTGAAATGTGCGCATTGAGCTTCCCTCCCATATGTCACCTAGCTTGGAATTTACAGTATTGCCCGAAGCTCGAAAGCCTTCTAAGGTTGTTGTGTGTCTGAGCCATTTTCCTGCCCACAGTGTAATTTCCTTGCAACTGATTCTACCTAAATGCTTGCTTGTGCATGGTGCTTGTTCAAAATGCAAGATGGCATTTGCGGGACCTGCAGTGGAACCTCAGGTTTAAGTGGGACCAGCATCCCTATAATTTTGGTATTCCTTGAGATGGAAGACTTAGAATATGTTAGATTTCACTTAAGCACGTTAACACACGAGGCTCGGACACCCAATTACAGTGGAGATGGGCATTCGTTTTTCTTTGATTACACTTTATCCCATTCGTCGTTCAAACATTCTCAATAATTAATTTTCAGAGTAAGAGGGTCCTTTTACCGAGTATGGCGTCCATTAGATAGGAACCATGAGGACCATCTATTTGTGTCTATTGCAAATGGGTTTTTCTTAACGACACTTTTTTGACCTGTTTTAACGAATTAAATCTCCGATTGAAAGACTGTGTTTTAAATATTCCTTTTGGTCATCTCCGGCCTTTTGGACCCATTCAATTGGTTTTCTTTACAAATATTGACCATTCAAATATGGCCGCCACAGTGGGGATTTTGTGGCCATTTTTCTAGATAATCCTATCCATTTTCGTCTTCTATTTTCTCACACTGTCGGTCTCGCGTCACCAATATATACACGAGACCTCGTAGCACCAGCTTCATATCCCGTACTCTGATAGGAATGGAAGGCGACTCCTGAACTCACGGAAACGACATATAGGTAAGGGGGTTCTAGTAGTTTTGTTAGGTCGACCGCATATTCATTTTTCCCAGAAACTAAGGGCTTGATAGTTATTCTTATATACAGATTTGTAATGGGCATATTTATTGTTTACGGAGACAGTTTGCTTCAACTGTCACTCGATTTCTGAGATATATAGATATTCAATGGGCATTTTTTTATATACGGAGATAGCTCGCTCGAACCGTCACTCAATTTTTAAGATTGAACCGTTTCTTTAACTACACGCTTTCATGAGAGCGTTTCGGACACTTAGCAATCTTTGCTTAACCCGTTTTGACTAGGAACTGCCAATAAGTAGAAAGATAAATTGTGGCATATTAACGTATTAGGTTACCTGTAAGACATATATAACACGTATATGATTGAACGCTGTCGGTGATGAGAACAATTAGAGTTGTCATTGACATTATGATATTGCATGACTTCACTATTGAAAGGTTTTAGGATAATAGACCCTTCTACGAGTGTCCTTGGAACTAAGGGCGTGGTAATAATACAAAAATGTTTTCATTCTTCTGTAGCTTTAGATACTAACAGACACGAGTAATAGCAATGTGATAACGATCTGTACGATAATGATATTGTAGCCGGTGTTATCTATACTTTCAGTGAACATGTTAGAGACATAGTCTTAATTTCCTTAACACGTGATTTCATGAGCTCAACCTAGAAGAAATTTCTATCAGAGATGCTTATTTTGTTTTCAACATTGCATCGGGTAGAAATTAATCAGTTTGTTCACTTCTGATCTAGGAACAGTGACTTCAAATCTTGGGACAAATACAGGTCCCTGACACTTGATCATTACGGACTTCGCCTCCATTTAAGAACCCCTTTTGCGGGTTGGAATTATCACCGCAAACAAAGTAGGTCGCATTACTTTCCTTTTCTGGTAGACTATAGTTATCACTTATAAGAGCAGCCTTTTACACAAGGTTTCCCTTTTCTTTACAGATTTGACTAAAGGAGAACATAGGTATTTACATGGTTATAGCCTTTATATCAATTAAGTCTTCACTTATTCTGCACGTTGGGTATATATTGTGGAGGCATTTTCACATCACGTCTTGCCTAATCAACACTGTATTCAGCTTCCAATTATGTCCACACGCATAGTTTCTCTTCTTGTTCACCTAGGACGGGCCTTAAACACCCGCAAACACTACTTACATATGGTGACGTATCTCTTGTCTTCCATCTTTTGGTTTCTGTGGGTAATCTTTACCCTAAATAAAACTTGGTTTGCTCACAGCCTTTACTTTGTGCATATATGCACAGACCGCGTGTTTAACTTCTCAGGTATTTCAGCAACTATACTGGTTATGATTATGTATACCCAGAATCGAATCACTTGGTACATTGCCTGTCTTTTGCTTTTGTTTCATGTACAGCCTTGACAAAGTCGCGGGTGTAATACCCTGTGCGACGAAACACGTGTCGTGACTTCAAATCTTGGGACAAATACAGGTCCCTGACACTTGATCATTACGGACTTCGCCTCCACTTAAGAACCCCTTTTGCGGGTTGGAATTTTCACCGCAAATAAAATTTGACTAAAGGAGAACATAGCCTTGACAAAGTCGCGGGTGTAATACCCTGTGCGACGAAACACGTGTCGGCTGTTGGATGGAAAAAGAATAAAAGAAAGAAAATCTCAAGAACCATCATACTTTGTCTTACTTGTTGCTTACAGCATGCTATTCTAATTGATGTACAATATTGCTTACGTGTGCTGGGGACATTATCTGTTCTCACAGAAGATGGCTCATGATTTTCTTTGGTGGCCAACCTGACCTGCAACAGGCCACTTTGCCACTTTTACTTCCCCTCCAAGACTTTCCAGTTGTGGCAGACATGTCACTGCTGGGCTGTGGAGGGGTACATGGGAGAGATGGCGATCAGAGGCCTCTGGTCTTTGAGAGAGAGTAGCTCCACATCAACCTTTGGTAGCTTAGGGTGATTCAATTGGCCTGAAAGTCTTCCAGCATCCATCAAAGGGAGATGCTCCGGGACAACATGTCTGCTATGTGGTTCTGCATCAAGCAGAGCAGAGTGGGGTTTTGGATCCTGTGCCACTTGTCCCTAAGCATACGGGAATTGATGGACCAACAGCACATCTTTCTGGTAGCCAATCATCTGGCATGGTTTCTGATTGCAGCGCAGTCAACCTGAGTAGACGTCAGCTGGCAGATCATGAGTGACATCTCCACCCCTAAGTGTAAGAGCATTTTCGACTAGTGAGACATGCCCTGGTTTGATCTGTTTGCCACCGGTAAAAAGAATTAGTGTCTACTCTACTGCGCACTGATGTTTCCTTTGGGAGAATCCCTAGAAGACGAGTTCTGACTGTGATGAAATATAGGGCTCCCGAACATGTTTCCACCACTGCCTCTCTTACCCTGAGTTATGTGGTAATTCTAGATTGACTGGGCCCAGGTTATTTTAATAGTCCCGGACCGAGCCTGGGGACTGTGGTACCCAGAGCTTCTGAGCGTGAGAAAGTGCCCTCTGATCTAGCTGCCACATCGGTATGACCTCCTGTCTTCTCAACAGGGGATAGTCCTATACCTCCCTGAGTGTAGATTGAGCAGTGCCAGTTAAATGTCTGCGATTTACTGCTGTAATAGCTAGTCATCCTTGCAGCCAGATGCCCATTGCACTGTCTGTCTGTGGTGACCACTGAATGTATATTGCCTAGTGTGGTTCTCTTCCAGGGGATCCTCATCAATAGTCATAAGCATTAGAATATTCCCGCCCATGTGCGGGATCCCGGAAACAGTATATTATATGTGCCCCACATATACATATCCATATATATACCTATATGTATACACAAGCAAATGCAGCCCCTAACACCCTAGAGCTGAATCATGCTGTAAGGAATTTCCACTACACATTAGAAAAATAGCATTATAAACATGAGAAACAACATTATAACTTGTTTGGAAACTGTTTTAATGCTTAGAAAACAGCAGAAATTCTTAGAAAACACTGAAAGCATAGGAAGCTCCCAGGCTGCATTGCAAATACCCAGTCTAAAAAGACTGAAAAGCTAACTCATAGCTGTATAGTAAAAACTGACACCGTGCCTTTAAGGCACACCTGACCCCCACCTTCCCATCATGCCTCAGGGGTGACAGTTAGGTCAGTTGTTCTTTCCGGCTCCTTCTAGAAGGATCCTGGCAACAGAGCTCCACTTTTTTCTGAGTTTGTCAGAAAATATTGTCTATTTTTTCAATTCTTTTTCCCTTACTTCGACGTTTCACAGCTAAGTCAGTAAGAGGCTGCCTTTTTTTAGGCTTATTTGGGCATTTTTTCCACTTAAAATGCCTTCTCTTTTCGATCCTTGCCCTGCCTGTGGCAAGAAAAAGGCCGCGACTGACTCTCACAGGGTCTGTATCCTGTGTCTGCCGGAGGACCATGATTCCAGCACATGTCCTCACTGCCAGGGCCTGTCCAAAAGAACTTTGAAGGACAGAGAGCGAAGTCGCGCTTATGGCCTGGCACAACCATCTAGAGGCCGATCTCCGGTGAGGAAGGGCTCCAAGAGGCATAAAAAATCATCTAGAAGCAAGTCCTCTCGTCCTTCCGCCTCAGCGTCGGGCTCGGCGCTGGGAAAAGATGTTCCGGTAGGTCATATTTCGAAAAAGAAGTTCTCGACAGCGGGCTCGCCGTCGAGAGCAGGTACGACGTCGACGTCGAAGTCCAGACCGCCATCGTCAACTCGGCGACGATCGGCGTCGAGATCCAGAGCGGCGTCGAGATCCAGATCCTCTCCGCCGTCGTCAACCCGGCGACGTTCGGCGTCGAGAGACACCCCCCCTCCGCCGTCGTCAACCCGGCGACGATCGGCGTCGAGAAGCAGGGAACCTCCGCCGTCGTCAACCAGGCGACGATCGGCGTCGAGGAGCAGAGAGCCTCCGCCGTCGTCAACCCGGCGACGATCGGCGTCGAGGAGCAGAGAGCCTCCGCCGTCGCCAACCCAGCGGCGTTCGGCGTCGAGGAGCAGGGACCCTCCGCCGTCGACATCTCGACGTCGATCGGCGTCGAGGAGCAGGGACCCTCCGCCGTCGTCAACCAGGCGACGACCGGCGTCGAGGAGTGTCACCCCTCCGTCGTCGAGGGCACCATCCCCACCGTCGTCGAGGCTTCATCGACGTTCGACGTCGAAGCAGCAGGATCCTCCGCCGTCGTCCTCCAAGCGGCGTTCGGCGTCGAGGTTGGCATCGGTATCGACGTCGAGAGTGGCAGCATCTCCGCCGGCGTCCCCGCGGCGTCCGGCGTCGAGGGAGAGAGAGCCTCCGTCGTCGGCTTCACATCGCCGCTCGACGTCGAGGCGGCAGGCTTCGCCCACGGAACATGGCCGCCGGTCCACGTCGAGACGGCGTTCGACGTCGAGAGAGTCCCAGCGAGACAGGAGAGGACACCACGGATCGTCGTCAAGACCGCGCTCGACGTCGAGACAGGCCTCAGACAAGTCGGTGGTCCTGGTTACGGAGTCGGCTTCTCGCCACTCCTCCTCCCACTCAGAGGCCTCTCCACGACCAGCAAAGCCACGAGAACCTGCAGCTCAACCCCGTAGGTCTTCTCCTCAGACTCAGACCGTTACTCTGTCGCCCAGATGGCTACTACCAGCACATCATTGGCTAGACTCAGGGCCTACAAGGAGGATGCGGGAATACATCAGCCCAGTGCATGATTCTCCGCTGCAACGCCTGGTGGCGGCTGTGGACAGAGCTAGTCCCCCCAGGCCAGCACGTCCGAGATCTCCGGACTACAGGCGACGCAGATCGCGCTCCCCCAGACGGGAGGAGCGTTCACCTGGGTCAAGGGCGCGTGATCATCACCGGAAGCGCAAAAGGACTCCATCATCGTCCTCTTCCTCGTCCTCCAAGTCCTCCATCAGAAACTATTCTCCCACGCTCACGGACAGCCCAGTGTCCAGGGTCTCTCCCGTAGACGACATCAACACCTACCAGGAAGTGTTGCAGCGGGGAGCACTGAAGCTGGGGATTGAGATGTCAGTCCCCCAAGTCACAACCTCGGTGATTTTTGAAACACTTCACCAAAAGTCTGCCTCTCGTCCGCTGCTACCTTTGGTCCCAGGAATCATGGAACCAGTCATGGACACTTTTCTCACCCCGGCGACTGTCAAAGCCGTTCCGGCTCGTATCCTAAAAAAATACAAGCCAGCTACCTCTGACCCCGTCTTTGTAAAGACAGACCCACCTGCGGACTCCGTCATAGTGGCAGCTGCCAGGAAGGGTCAGACGGCGTCGGCCTCCTCCTCCGTCCCTCCAGACAAGGAGAGCAGAACCCAGGACTCATGGGGACGCAGGACCTGCTCTTCGGCGGCGGCAGCCCTCAAGATCTCCAGCGCGGCGGCGCTTCTGGGCAGGTACGATAGGGCCCTCTGGGATTCGATGGAACGTTTCAAATCCAAGCTGCCCAAGGAGGACCAAAAGGACTTTGAGGAGATTGTTACTGAAGGGGCACTGGTGGCTAATCAGTCGATTAGCACAGCGGCGGATGGTGCGCTAATCTCAGCCCACTCTTATACACACGGCGTCTGCGCCAGGAGGTCGTCCTGGTTGCGTCTGACAGGGCTCAAGCCAGACGCACAGCAACGGATTTTAAACCTCCCGTTCTCTGGCAACTCCCTCTTCGGCACTCACACGGATGAGGAGATGGGGCGCATGAAAACTGAGCTGGACACTCTCAAAGCCGTGGGCTTGGAGAAGAAAAAGGAGTTCAAGCGCCGTTTTCGACCCACCCAACGCAAGGGGCCTCAACAGAGGGTTCAAACCCCTCAGTGGTCTCAGAGCAAACCCCAAGGGAAAACCCAGTTTCGAGGCGGAAAGTCTGGCAGAGGCAGAGGTGGACACCAACAACAGTCCTCCACTGCCACAAGAGGAGGAAAGTCATGAGCTGTGGCTTCCTCTACGACCGTTGCCCACTCCAGTGGGAGGAAGTGCGTCGCAACATCTAGCAGAGTGGGTCAGCATCACAAAAGATCGCTGGGTGCTGAATATACTGCGTCATGGATATGCGCTACGTTTTCGAGCGCTTCCCAGAGACATCCCGCCAAAGAGGTCCCGTCCTCACCACCTAAACCTACTCAAGCAGGAAGTGAGGTCCCTTCTGCAAAAGCATGCCATAGAAAGGGTTCCTCCTTCACAGGTCGGAAAAGGAGTGTACTCCCGGTACTTCCTGGTGCCCAAGAAAGATCAAGAGCACAAGTTTCGGCCGATTCTGGACCTTCGTCTCCTAAACAAAGTCATCGTCAAGGAGAAGTTCCGTATGTTGGCGCTTCACCAAATATGTCCACATCTACAAGTCGGAGATTGGATGTGTTCGGTGGACCTCCAAGATGCGTATTTTCACATTCCAATAGCAAAGCATCACCGCAGGTACCTGCGGTTTGTGGTAGGAGACAAGCACTACCAGTACAAAGTGCTTCCATTCGGACTCAAGTCGGCCCCGCGAGTCTTCACCAAATGTATGGCAGTGGTGGCGGCCTGCCTACACAAGCAGGGTCTCTTCGTCTACCCGTACCTGGACGACTGGTTACTGAAGGCTCCAACCCAGCAACAGGTGAAGAAAGACTTCCAAATCTGTCTAAGGCAGTTGCACGCTCTCGGCCTTCACGTCAACATGGCGAAGTCCGTGCAGCGGCCTACTCAGTCCATCCACTACCTTGGCTCCGTTCTGGACACAAGCGTGGGAAGAGCGTATCCTTCGGAGGAGAGACTGTCTTCAATGAAGAAAAAATGCAGGCTTATGCAGCAGATGCGGAGGCCGTCAGTTCGGCAGGTAGCATCTCTGCTGGGTTCCATGGCGTCCTGCATTTTTCTGATTCCCCACGCCAGGCTGCGGATGAGACCTTTGCAGCAAGCTCTGGAGGATCAATGGGATCAGTCCACAGGTCGTTGGGGAGATCGGATCTCTCTCCCCCAGGTAGCGAAATCTTCCCTAACATGGTGGACTCGTCAGAACAATCTGTTGGTGGGAGTCCCGTTTCACCAGCCACTTCCGGTGCAATCAGTGGTGACAGACGCGTCGCTACAAGGATGGGGAGCCCACATGGGGTGCCTCCAGATACAAGGTCAGTGGTCTGCAAAAGAACAGGGCTACCACATAAATATGCTAGAGCTTCGGGCAATCCACCTTGCTCTAAAAGCGTTCCTCCCAGCAATCGAGACCAACTCAATCCTGGTGCAGACCGACAACACCACGACCATGTTTTACCTGAACAAACAGGGCGGGACTCGGTCACGGCCCCTCTCCCTGGAGGCGCAGGCGATCTGGCACTGGCTGCTTGCCCGGAACCTCTCGGTGGTGGCAGTACACCTTCCAGGGGAATTGAATATCAAGGCAGACGCACTCAGCAGGCATTTCGAAGATCAGCCCGACTGGGTGCTGCACGACGACGTGGTGGCGGACCTGTTCCGTTGGTGGGGTCGTCCAGACATCGATCTGTTTGCAGACGACGAAAATTCAAAATGCCACGCCTTCGCGTCCAGATTCCACCGTCCAGGGACCAGGGGGAATGCTCTTTTGATGGACTGGTCAGGGACATTTGCCTACGCCTTTCCGCCCCTGCCTCTGATTCCGAAGGTGGTATCCAAGCTGCTCAGATCCGACATGAAGATGATCCTCATAGCTCCGGACTGGCCGCGCCAGTGGTGGTACCCGGACCTTCTTCATCTCTCGGTTCGACCTCACAGGCGGCTGCCTTGCAGGCCGGACTTGCTGTCCAAGATGGGCGGGAGGATTCTGCATCCCAACCTTCCCTCACTGAACTTAACGGCATGGCTCCTGAGGTCCTGCAATACGGACATTTAGGTCTACCTCCTGACTGCATGCATATTCTCAAGGAAGCGAAGCGACCCTCCACAAGAGCGTCTTATGCGTTTAAGTGGAAGAGGTTCTTCATTTGGTGTAGGGAGAATCACCATGATCCTACAAAGGGGCAGGAGGACGTCATCCTTCCGTACCTCCTTCACTTAGCTAGATCAGGCTTGAAGTATGCATCCATCAGGGTCCATTTGTCTGCCATTACAGCTTACAGGAGGTCTCCCAGTCAACCTTCTTTTTTCCAGATGCAGGTGGTCAAGGACTTCTTGCAGGGGTTGAAAAAAGTTTACCCCCCTGTTCGAAACCCTTCACCTCCGTGGGAGTTGAACTTAGTGTTATCCAAGTTGATGGGCCCACCTTTTGAGCCGATCCACAAAGCTTCTTTACAGCATCTGTCGTGGAAGGCGGCTTTTCTGGTAGCCATTACATCGGCACGCAGAGTAAGCGAAATCCAGGCTCTGTGTACTAAAGAGCCGTACACAGTTTTTCACCAGCACAAAGTGGTCTTAAGGGCACATCCATCCTTTCTCCCTAAGGTAGTGTCTGATTTTCATATTAATCAGTCCATTTCTCTGCCATCCTTCTTCCCGAATCCAGCGACCCCGGCTGAGCGGTCGCTCCACTCCTTAGACCTCAAAAGGGTACTTAAATTCTACCTGGCAAGTACCAGAGGCATTAGGAAGACGGACCAGCTGTTTGTCAACTATGGCGCCATGAGAACAGGCTTCCCAGCAGCTAAGCGATCCATTTCCAGATGGATTGTTTCTTGCATTACCCTAGCCTACCAGCTGGCGAAAAGGCCCTTACCTTTGGCCCCTAAGGCCCATTCTACTAGGGGGAAAGCGGCCACAGTAGCTTTCCTGCATGACGTTCCTATGGCAGAGATCTGCAAGGCGGCCACTTGGAAATCGGTCCATACTTTTACCAGGCACTACTGCCTCGAATCCGATTCCAGGGCGGATGCCCAAGTAGGCCAAGCCTCCTTGAGGAACCTGTTTGGGTAGCTGAGCTATCTGAGCATACTGTCCCTTCTCTGTTTTTTCTTTCCTTTGCCCGCAGGGAGATGAGGTGAGGCTCGCTATTCTATTCTAATGCTTATGACTATTGATGAGGATCCCCTGGAAGAGAAGGATTAGTTACTTACCTGTAATCCTAGTTCTCTTCCAGGGGTATCCTCATCAAAGTCATAAGCAACCCTCCCGCCTCCCCGGGCAAAGGTGTGATAGTTTTCAGAGGTTATTATTTTCTTTGTGCCATGACTTTTCAGTCTCCGCAAAGAACAACTGACCTAACTGTCACCCCTGAGGCATGATGGGAAGGTGGGGGTCAGGTGTGCCTTAAAGGCACGGTGTCAGTTTTTACTATACAGCTATGAGTTAGCTTTTCAGTCTTTTTAGACTGGGTATTTGCAATGCAGCCTGGGAGCTTCCTATGCTTTCAGTGTTTTCTAAGAATTTCTGCTGTTTTCTAAGCATTAAAACAGTTTCCAAACAAGTTATAATGTTGTTTCTCATGTTTATAATGCTATTTTTCTAATGTGTAGTGGAAATTCCTTACAGCATGATTCAGCTCTAGGGTGTTAGGGGCTGCATTTGCTTGTGTATACATATAGGTATATATGTATGGATATGTATATGTGGGGCACATATAATATACTGTTTCCGGGATCCCGCACATGGGCGGGAATATTCTAATGCTTATGACTTTGATGAGGATACCCCTGGAAGAGAACTAGGATTACAGGTAAGTAACTAATCCATCTCATCATATGAACTTCTGCAGGCCCTGCTTTCAGATGGTATCTTTTTATATTGTCCTAAGCCCAGCAAGCCCTTGTATGTTGGCCCTTTTATCCTTTGTGTTTACCTCGTAAAGCCGTTTCTATTTAAATCCCCTGTTGTGATACTTTTTTTGTCAAACATCCAACTAGCCTGTTTCTCCTGAAGACATTCATCATGCCATAGTGAGCCTCAAACATGTTGTTAACTTTTGTTATGAGCACTTTTGAGCCAGTGCACGGTCCTCATTGCAGCTACAGATGCCCAAAACAATCATCCTAATTTCCATCTCCTCTGGCTCCACATGAGTGAACTGCAGGTGCTCTTAGTGCAACTGCCCTAGACAACCTTCTTTTCAGACAAATTAGTGCTGAGGATCCAGATGGCTTGTTGCCCAAAATTGTGATGCCTTTTCACGGTTACCATTCCATCACTCTGCCAGTGTTTGTCGCTCCACCTCGTCCTTCGATGGGGTCTCTCAGCTTAACCCTCTTGCATTGAATGCACATAGGGCCATTGTATGGATGATCAGCTCTTTGTAGAACTTTCAAGAACAAAGAAAGATAAGGCAGTGCAGAAAAGGGTCTAGACATGTTTGATAGTCCTCTGCATTAAAATCTGCTATGCTCTGGCCAAGAAGCAGCTTATTTGTACACGATCATTACATTTGTCTCAGGGTCACCTCAAAGAGGTTAGTGGAGCTCATCAGTAGACGCTCAGATGCTCACCATAACGCATCTGCATGCTCACATAGGTTAGAACGCCCACATATCTCTTTAATGGGTGGTTGTCTATTAAAGAGAATGAGTTCTTCTGTGGTGGCCATTAAAAGTGACTCCTGTGGGTCAAAAGTAGAGCGGGTTAGAAAATGTGAGTGTTTGGTATAAGGAGCCAGCCTTGTGCACAGCATCAAAAAAGGAGGAGGTACTAGAAGCTTTTGCTGTACTTCAGGGTCTCAGATGCTTCCCTTCATTCGTGATTATATGACTATAGAACAGAAATAATGTGTATATATAAAGTGGGTCACATTATAAGGATGAAAGCTTCTTTTCTCTGGGGGTAACTTTTGTAAATTAAATTGGAGAACGTATCATATGGAGATGACTGATAAACATTTTCATTGTAACAAAAACATTTGGGCAATCTGAAAGAAACACGTTAGATTCCTCACCTTAGAATATCCCCAGGCGTCAGGCTGGATCCGGAAAGATATTCGTCAGCAATACCCTTGCGCGTCACTAGGCGTCGTCTGCGGCTCCGCGTCCGTCGTCGGCGTCGTGTGCCAGGATGACGTCGTCAGAGTACTTAGACGCCGCCCTCGCCCGTTGACGTCAGTTCTTCTTTTTTCCGTGCCAGACAGCGCCGATCCGGGAAGAGCATACCCTTTTAGTCATTTTTTGACGAAACTTTTTGAACTCCTTTGGTTCTATTCTCGTCGACTCGACTCTGGTGCCGGTAGGGATGCCTGGCTTTAAAGCTTGTGACTCCTGTCATCGACTGATGTCGGTTACGGATCACCACCGCCGGTGCCTCTATTGCCTTGGGGCCGACCACGATGCTGAGTCGTGTCCCGACTGCCGGGCCTTGACTTCCACCACTCGTCGGGTTCCAAGTCTTCGGGTAACTCGAAGCATAGCAAGAAGTCCAAGAGGCGACATCGCTCTTCGGGCTCCCCTCGCTGGTCGCGCGACTCGGCTGAGGGTTCGGGTGGTACCACCCACGCTGCTCCGTCTGAGCCGCAGGAGTCCCGTCCGTCCCCATAACCGCCGCTCCCTGGGACTGACGCGACTCCAGCGGAGATCAGTTCCTTCCTCATGGCCATGAGAGGCCTGGCTCTGCCGTCGATGCCTGCCGGCGCGCTTTCGGACCCTGCGGGCTCGACTGGGAGGCCTAGCGAGCCGGCGGCTCCGGCCCCGGCGCCGACTCCGGTCCCGACACCGCAGGCTCCCGCGGGATCCAGGCCTGGGCCGGGACTAAACTGGGGAACGGCGTCTTCCGAAGGTGGCGCCGAGGGTGGCATCTGAGTCGGCGCCGGCGAAGGGGTCGTGAGGTCGACCGGCGCCGACTCCGGTGCCACCCTCGGCACTGCCTTCGGACGATGCCGTTCCCCAGTTTAGTCCCGGTTCGGGCCCGGCGTCGGAGCGGCACCGTCCGGCGTCGCACCCGATGCCAATGGGTGGCAATTTCATCTTCTGACCGGCTCCGATCATTCCACCTGTCTACCAGGAATCGGATGACGGTGACGACTGGGAGTTGGTCTGAGGACCCTCTGGCCCGGCAGGGCCAGTTATCTCAGGACTGGGCAGACGAACTGGGGGATGCAAGTGGTCTTGATACCTCCCCTGACACTGGCTTCATCTCTCCTTCGACCGTGGCTTCGGAGGAAGGTGCTGCATTTTCTGTGGTGCTGCGCAAGGCGGCCGAAGCCCTTGGGCTGGAGCTACCTTCTGTGGCCGTGAGGACTAACCTCCTCACTGAAGTGCTCCAACCGTCAGCAAGCTCCTCGGAGCCTCTGCTGCAGTGTAATGAAGCACTGATTGACGTTCTGAAGGGCACCTGGCCCAAGCCCTCCACTGTATCTCCTGTTGCCCGGACCTTGGCCTGGCGCCCCTGCCCTGCACCGGGCGACCCCAGTTTTCTGTCCCTGCACCCCACGCCCGAGAGCCTGGTTATCCAGGCCTCTACTTCCCAGACCTCCTACCCGTCCGCTCACCCGGATTGGGAATCCAAGAGACTAGAGCAGTTTGGTAAGAAGCTGATGTCCTCCCTTAGCTTGGGGTTGCGGTCTATTAACATCGCTTGTCTTTTGAACCGTTACTCCCACTCCCTGTGGGATACGGTGGAGGACGTGCTGCCCCAGTGTCCGGAGGAGGCCCGGACACGGCTCGCCCAGGCTCTTGCCGAGGGGTGGGATGCAGCGCAGCATGCAATCCGATGTGGCCAGGACACTACGAACTCGCTGGGTAGGGCAATGTCGACCACGGTGGCGCTTCGTCGCCACGCCTGGCTGCGGTCCACTAGTTTTTCTGGGGATGTCCAGAGCACCCTCATGGACATGCCCTTCGATGGCAGTCACCTTTTTGGCGACAAAGCGGATAGTGCGCTGGAACGCTTTAAGGACTCCAGGGCTACGGCCAAGTCCTTGGGCCTCTCGGCCCGTGCCCGCAAACTTCCGCTTTTCGCCCCTTTCGTGGCCAAAGAAGAGGCGCCCCCTCATGTCCGCCTAGTCACAGGCCGCAGAACCAACCTCCACGCGGTCGCGGATGTGGA
The DNA here is from genome assembly GCF_964204655.1 of Triturus cristatus. Lineage (NCBI taxonomy): Eukaryota > Metazoa > Chordata > Amphibia > Caudata > Salamandridae > Triturus > Triturus cristatus. Next base: position 404,827,421 of record NC_140583.1, on the reverse strand, counting down.
TTCCGCCGAGGCGGTACAGGGGGACAACGTGCCGGTCCATCCACATCTACCCCAGCAGCATCCGCCTCAAAGCCCTCCTAGTCCGTGCTTTCAGGCCCATTCCATGCCAGTGGGAGGCAGAGTTCGCCATCACCTGCTCCACTGGCGTTCCATCACGTCGGACAGGTGGGTGCTGCAAATCGTCCGAAGGGGCTACTCTCTCCCCTTCGAGGCGACCCCTCCAGCCATGCCACCGTAGTACCACCGCATGTCGGGGGATCACTTGAAACTTCTACAGGAGGAAGTTACGGCCCTCTTGGCCAAGGGGGCCATCGAGCGCGTTCCTGGTCCAGAAGTAGGTCGTGGTTGTTATTCCCACTACTTTCTGGTTCCTAAGAAGGGCAAAGGGGGCCTACGCCCTATCTTGGACCTCAGGAGTGTCAACGCCTTCCTCCGGAAGGAGAAGTTCAAGATGTTCACCTTAGCTCAGGTTCTGGCTGCCCTAGACCCTGGAGACTGGATGGTAGCGTTGGACTTGCAGGACGCTTATTTACACTTCCCCGTCCTGCCGGCCCACCGGCGTTACCTGTGGTTCATGGTGGGCCAAGAGCATTTTCAGTTTACCGTGCTCCCCTTCGACCTCACCAGTGCCCCTCGGGTGTTCACGAAAGTGGTGGCGGTGGTTGCAGCTCATCTGCGCAGATTGGGGGTTCCAGTCTTCCCCTATCGCGACGACTGGTTGCTGAAGGCGGGCTCGCCCCAGTCAGTCGTCTCCCACCTCCAGACTACGGCCGACCTCTTGCATTTGCTGGGGTTCTCCATCAATGTGCCGAAGTCGCATCTGAGTCCCTCCCAGAAGCTCCTCTTCATCGGAGTGGTTCTGGACTCGGCACAGTTCCGGGCCTATCCTCCGGAACAGCGGGTTTGGGTTATTTAGGCTCTGATTCCCATCTTTTGGCCTGGGTTTCGGTCAGGTTGGTGCTGCGGCTCCTGCATCCTGTTGGTGCATCACGCCAGATGGCGAATGCGGGCTCTGCAGTAGGACCTGAAGTTTCAGTGGGCCCAGCATCGGGGCAACCTGTCCGACCATGTCTTGATCTCGGAGGGCACTGCACGACAGTTGCAGTGGTGGCTCAAGGACCGTGATTGGGTCAGTGGCAGATACCTCTTCCTACCCCAACCGGAGCACGTAGTAGTGACGGATGCGTCCCTCCTGGGATGGGGGGGGCCACATGGGAGAGGCGGAGATCAGGGGACTCTGGTCTCCGGTGGAGTCTCGGCTCCATATCAACCTTTTGGAGCTGAGAGCGACCCGACTTGCACTGAAGGCATTCCTTCCCTCTGTCCGAGGAAGTGTAGTGCAGGTGTTCACGGACAACACCACCGCCATGTGGTATTTCAACAAGCAGGGCGGGGTGGGGTCGTGGACCCTTTGTCAGGAGGCTCTGCGCCTCTGGACATGGCTGGAACACCAGGGCATCACCCTGGTGGTTAAACATCTGGCAGGCTCTCTGAACGCCATAGCAGATGAACTCAGCCGTCGGTGCATGATGGATCACGAATGGTATCTAAACTCTGACGTGGCACAAGGCCTCTTTCGGCAGTGGGTAGAGCCTTGGTTAGAGCTATTTGCCATTGAAGAGAACACGCAATGTCAGCAGTTCTGCGTGTTGGAGTTTCCAAGGCGGCACTCGCTTGGGGACGCCTTTCGCCGCGGGTGGAGTTGCGGTCTGTTGTACGCCTTTCCGCCTATACCACTTCTGCCCAGAGTGCTGAAGAAGATCAGGCGCGACCTGGCCCAAGTCATCTTGGTGGCTCCGGATTGGGCACGAAGGTACTGGTATCCCGAGCTACTCAGTCTGTCGATCAATCCCCCGATACGACTGCCTCTTCAGGAGGACCTTCTGTCGCAGCAGCAGGGGACGGTCCTCCACCCGAACCTGTCCAGTCTCCACCTCCATGCGTGGAGATTGAGCAGCGACAGTTGATGCCATTTGACTTGCCTCCTGAAGTCTGTGATGTGATTCTGGCAGCCAGGCGTCCCTCCACAAAATCGGTATACGCCTGCCATTGGAACAAATTTGTGGTATGGTGCACAGCAAAGGCTGTGGATCCCCTTTCCGCCCCTCTTTCTGAGGTTCTCCTCTTTCTTCTTTCCATGGCCCAGCAGGGCTCTGCTCTGGGCACTCTTAAAGGTTATCTTTCAGCTATCTCTGCTTTTCTACGGCTTTCTGATCAGCCTTCTCTTTTCAAATCCCCTGTTGTTTCTCGCTTCTTCAAGGGCATTACTCACATGTTTCCTCCTGTCCCTTTCGTAATGCCTCAGTGGGATTTGAATCTAGTATTGACGTATCTGATGTGCGCTCCCTTTGAGCCACTTCATAATTGTCCCCTTCGTCTGTTGACGCTTAAGACTGCCTTCCTGGTTCCCATCACCTCTGCTAGGAGGGTGAGTGAGCTCCAGGCTCTCTCTTCTAAGCCTCCTTTTCTTTCTGTCCATCCGGACAAAGTTGTTCTCAGGACTCATCCTTCCTTTCTCCCTAAGGTGGTAACTGCCTTTCACATCGGGCAGTCTGTTACGTTGCCCACCTTCTTTCCATCTCCGCATCCTTCGAAAGAGGAAGAGAGGCTCCACCGTCTGGACCCAAAACGGGCGCTGTCCTTTTATTTGGACCGCACCAAGCAGTTCCGGCTGGACGACCAACTCTTTGTTGGCTACGTGGGCGCTAAGAAGGGGCGGGTGGTGCACAAGCGAACCATCTCTCGGTGGGTCGTTTTGTGTATCAAGGCCTGTTACTTCTTAGCTAAAAAGGAACCTCCTGTAGGGCTGAGGGCCCATTCCACTCGGGCCACAGTGGCGACAACTGCCCTGGGCCGGGGAGTCCCCTTGCAGGACATTTGTCAGGCAGCAACGTGGGTCTCGCTGCACACATTTGCCAAACATTATTGCCTGGACAGCCAAGTCCGGAGAGACAGCTTCTTTGGCCGTTCTTTTCTCCAGGACTTTCTGATGTGATCTTGGTTCACAGACCCACCACCGGGGTTGGTATTGCTGGGGTATCTATTCTAAGGTGAGGAATCTAACTAACGTGTTTCTTTCAGATGAACACGTTACTTACATTCGGTAACGATATATCTGTAAGAAACATTAGTTAGTTAGATTCCTCACCGACCCACCCATCCTCCCCGTTCTGCGAACCGATATCTAGGGTTGAGGTTATCCCTTTCAGGGCCCTAGACTTTTTTGGCACCAGTGTCTGTCTCTTGCATGGCTCTGCGTTCCTGACATGGAAAGCTATGTACAAGAACTGACGTGAGCCCCCTCGCCGCCATCGCACGCAAACACAAAATCAACATCATCTCTAACGCCGACGACACCCAGTTGATACTCTCCCTCACCAAAGACCCAGCCACCGCCAAAACCAACCCCCAGGAAGGAATGAAAGATGTCGCTGAATGGATGAAGCACAGCCGGCTGAAGCTCAACTCGGACAAAACGGAGGTCTTAATCCTCGGACAATCCCCATCCGCCTGGGACGCCTCCTAGTGGCCCACAGCACTGGGCACCGCACCTACACCCACGGACCACGCACGCAACCTGGGATTCATCCTGGACTCCTCCCTCACGATGACCAAGCAAGTCAACGCCGTCTCGTCCGCATGCTTCAACACCCTGCGAATGCTCCGAAAGATCTTCCGTTGGATCCCCACCGAAACCAGAAAGACTGTCACCCAAGCCCTCGTCACCAGCCGTCTGGACTACGGGAACCCCCTATACGCAGGAACCACAGCCAAACTCCAGAAACGTCTCCAGCGTATACAGAACGCCTCCGCACGGCTCATCCTCGACATCCCTCGCCACAGCCACATATCTTCCCACCTGTGGAACCTGCACTGACTCCCCGTCAACAAGAGCATCACGTTCAGGCTGCTCACCCACGCTCACAAAGCACTCCACAACATGGGCCCAGAATACCTCAACAACCGCCTCTCGTTCTACACCCCCACCCGCCAGCTCCGCTCCACCAGCCTCGCCCTCGCCCCACGGATTCAGAGAACCACCACCGGAGAAAGATCGTTCTCCTACCTGGCAGCCAAGACATGGAACTCCCTGCCCGTACACCTAAGACTGACCCAGGACCATCTCACTTTCAGGAAACTCCTCAAGACCTGGCTTTTCGAGCAGTAGCAGCACCCCCCCCCCCTTCAGCACCTTGAGACCCTCACGGGTGAGTAGCGCCCTCTACAAATGTGGTTGATTGATTGATTGATTGATAGTAGGGTCCAGCTCTTGCCTCCAGCACATCTTTTAGAGGAGGAAGACTCTGACGATAGCAGTATGTTCCGCACAGCGTCAAGTCCATCGCAACTGCACGTTAAATACCAAGACAGCTCCGATTACGAAGATCAAGGGCAGGAAGAACAGGAGGTTTCTCCTGAGGAATATCATCCGCCTCCACCTCCTATGGTTTGTCTGCCTGCTTCCCTGGTATCTGACCTACAGTTCCTCATTTCGGACTATAAGCAGCGGTTTCCAACGTCTGCACCATCTCCGCTTCCGGTTGTGCCTCCAACACCACGGCCACGACCTCCTCCATTGACCTTACAGTCCGAGCCTTTTACCTCACCACCTCATCTTTCTACAGATGATGAAGAAATAGAAGACCATGAAGAAGGGGAACTTCAAGATTCCCAATCTAATCGGGACGAGTGGGATGATTACATTCTTCCTTGTGCAGCTTCTCCCGTTCCTACCACAGCTGACTCGCCTCCGGAGGACATTGGAGGCTTTCACAATATCGTGGAGAGAGCGGCGCAGCGCTTTCAAATACCTATGCCCTCGCACCAACAGGATTGTTTCCTCTACGATTTTAAAGAGCCTTTTAAGAAGTCTGTTAGGTCTATGCATATTATAGACTACATATGGGAACAGGGTGTCAAAATCATGCAGAACCCTTCCTCGGTGCCTCCAGTATTGCCTCGTCTGGATAAGAAATATAAAGCTCCAGCTACTGCTCCAGCTTGCCTGACAGGCCATCCGAAACCGGACTCATTCATTACTCAAGCTGCTCAGCGGAAATCAAAAAACCTTCCGCTTTGCTGACTACTCCGCCGGACAAAGAGGGTAGGCAGCTGGACCGTATTGGCAAGCGCTTCTCGTCCATGTCTGCTTTGACAGTGCGTGCATCCAATTCCTTGGCACTGTTAGGACGTTATAATCGTCAGATGTGGGCTGACATTGCACCATATCTTGCAACCTTGCCGGGAGAGTCAAAGGAAGAGGCGAAGAAGATCTTACTGGAGGGTGAGAGATCTGCCTCCGAAATTAGACTGTGCAATGGATATTGCCTCTACCGGATTTCGCCAACTCACGGACGCAGCTGTACAACGGCGCCAGGGTTGGTTGAAGGCGACTTCCTTCAGACCAGAAGTACAAACCAAAGTCTTGGACATGCCATACGATGGCCAGCTTCTTTTTGGGACACACATAGATGAGGCTTTGCAAGGTATTAAAAAGGATACCGACACGGCTAGGGCTTTGGGTACGCTGCAATTCCGGAACCCCTCTTTTCGAGGCTCAAGAGGGAGAGGTCAACCATATACTAGAGGAGAGTTCCAACACCAATCTTCCTTCTCTTCCACTCAGCAATATCGGCCACAGTACCAGCAACGTCAACAGCATACCACCTACACTAAATCTTCCTTTCATGGCAAAGGAGGGCGACAGAAAGACGCTGCTCGGCGACAATGACTTCCCACTACCGCCGGTCTCCAACTCCTCTCTGCCCTCCAAAGTTGGAGGAAGAATTTCCCACTTTCCGACAAATTGGAAGCAAATAACAACGGACCCTTGGGTCCTGCAATTAGTTAAATTCGGACATTCTCCAGAATTCATCCAAATTCCTCCCCAAACCACTCCCCGACCTATGCTTCATAAAACTTTGCGTGCTCTACTCCTGGAGGTGGCACTTATGCTCCAGAAGGGAGCTATAGAGAGGGTTCCCCCACGTCAAAAGGGAAAGGGATTTTACTCCCGCTTTTTCCTCATACGCAAAAAGGAGAGAAAATGGAGACCGATATTGGACCTGAGAAATCAAACAAGTTCCTGAAAAAACTGTAGTTTCGTATGGTCACCATTCAGGAAGTTCTACAACTTCTCAATGCGGATGCCTACATGGTGTCTTTAGACCTTCAGGACGCCTATTTTCATATTTCGATCCACCGCAACCACAAAAAAATTCTGAGATTCATGGTGGCGGGCAGGCATTACCAATTTTGTGTCCTGCCGTTCGGACTCAAATCAGCACCACACATTTTTACCAAATGTCTTTCTCCGGTGGCTGCATACCTACGACAACAACACCATCAAGTCATTCCGTATCTGGATGACTGACTCGTCAAAGCACCCTCTCTAGAAGGCGTGTCCAAGTCTTCCAGCGCCTGTCTAAGGCTTTTCGATTGCTTGGGGCTGACTCTCAATCAGGACAAGTCCGTCCTTCAACCTTCCCAGCGCATAAGCTTCCTGGTTGCTAACCTCGACACGAAACAAAGGAAGGCGTTTCCGTCACAGGAGCGCAAAGACAAACTTCTTTCCTTGGCGCTTCGCATACGTTCCAAGAAGACTCTTTCTGTGCGCCTCTTCAAATCCCTGCTCGGGATGATGTCCTCCTGCATCGTGCTAGTTCCACACTGTCGCCTTCACATGCGACCGTTTCAAGAAGCGCTTTCAGCGCAATGGGTCCAATGTACGGGGTCCTTCGACGTCATCCAGGTGACCCCTCTGATGAAAATGGCTCTAAAGTGGTGGATTTGCCCTCAGAACCTTTCTCAAGGCTTGTCTTTCTTGCTTCCTGCTTCTCCACATATCATCACCACTGACGCATCTCTGGAGGGCTAGGGAGCTTTCCTCCAAGAACTACAGATAAGCGGCAAATGGTCCCTTTCCGAAAGGAAACTCCACATAAATCTTCTGAAGCTCCGAGCAGTATATCTCGCTCTTTTGGCATTCCTTCCATGGATCAGGAACTCTCTAGTGCTTGTACGAACCGACAATACCACGACAATGCACTATTTGAACAAGCAGGGTGGGACTCGTTCTCTGACACTCTCTCACGAGTCGCAAAAAAATCTGGAACTGGTTGCTCCTTCACAACATCTCTCTTCGAGCAGAATATGTTCCAGGGACCCACAACGTGTTGGCCGACTCTTTGAGCAGACAGCAGGCAGCATGTCACGAGTGGGAGTTGAATCAGCGGACTCTCAACCGCATATTCTCTCGATGGGGCACCCCTCTTCTGGACCTCTTCGCCACCCAGCAGAACGTCAAATGCCAACACTTTGCAAGCTGGCATCCCCAGAAAGGGTCTCTAGGGAATGCATTTTCGATCGCATGGTGCAACGTCTTTGCATACGCCTTTCCACCAATTCCCCTGATTCCCAGGGTGCTCCGGAAATTGAAAGCGGAACCTTGCACACTCATCTTGAAAGCTCCGGCTTGGCCACGCCAATATTGGTTCACAGAGCTCCACCTTCTCTCCCTGGAACCGCCGATCAGGTTGAACCCGTTTCCCTCTCTCCTCACTGTGAGAAGTTGGCCTGATATATGATGTCACTAATTCTAGTGTACACCTTGTATCAGTCCAAACAACCCTTATGGTGATTGGTTGTAAAGTCAACCTTATAGACCAGCTATCCTAGTGGTAGCATGGACAAGGGCAGTCTTAGGCTAAACTCTGTATGGCATGTGAAGCCAGCTGTTATACCATTTGTAATCCCTTGAATACCAAATGAAAGGACACCACAACAGATATATATAAAAATAGAATGTATTTATTCTAGTCAAAATACCCTCAGCACTCTTTATGAGATTCGAGGTAAGTACAACACAGTCTTATTTAAGCATACATTAAGTCACACAGGTAAGTAATACAGTTGGGCCCTGGGGCCACGCAAACTATATACTAAGTAAGTGGTATAAGAACCACTGTCACAAACACAGGTTAGGCCTAGGCCTAGGGAATCGCTGGGGCTACACTATACTACCAAAGGTTAGGAAGTGGGAGGCCCACGGGATTCAGGTGCAGAGTGGAAACACTCACCCGTAATGCGTAAAAGTCAATAGAAATAGTAATACCCTTGTGAGCACCGGAGTACTCAAGTTACCTTGCCTACGGGCTGCGGGTGCATAGGTGGGAACTTGCGTCGGGTTTCGTCGTTGACTCCTATGGATGCCTGAAGGAAAGTTGCTGACATGCAGTCAGTGAAGAGTGTCCGGTGGATCCCAAGGATGCAATCAAGAAGGAAGGATACCTGCAAGCAGAAGGGACAGAGTCTAGGTCACCAGCCAGGAGCCGGGAAGGAACCAGGAAGGAACCAGACGATGTCGTGCAGATGCAGGTGAAGAGGTGAAGCTTGTCTCCGCAGCCACGGGTACCAGGAGACGTCGAGGACGACCAGGAGGCGAGCTGTCCCACGAAGGCTCTTGCTGTCGGCAGCGTCGATGTCTAGTTAGGACCCAACAAGCCTTGGCAAGCGGAACCCACGCAGAATGGAGGACCTGCTTCTGGTGCAGACCAGGAAGGTCTGGGGTGCTTCTCTTTCACAGAGGAGCGAGTGCCAGTCTGGAGGAGCCGGACCAGCAAGGTGAAATCAAAGGTTCGTCGTCACAGAGGTCACTAGCCAACGGGCCAGCAACCGGACAACACGTCTAGCAACTCGGGTGCAGAAGGGCCCCACGCAGAACACGTGAAGTGTGGGGAGCTGATCTTCTTTGCAGATGGTGCTCGGGATGGGGGCATCTCAATTCCCCAAGCACAGCCTCGAGGAAGCCTCAGAAGTCGCGCTAGTCAGTTACTAGCCACTTTTCCCAAGTCGCCGGTCCCACGTCCCTCGTCACCTCCACGGATCTCAGCTTTGCTGTAGAGGTGGATCTGGTTCAGAGGTGTCTGGAAGTCTTGGCGCTGGTCAGTCTCTGCAGTCGTCCCTCGTAGGATCAGTCGCAAAGCAAGCAGCGGTCGCTGGATGGTGCCTGGTTGCCCAGGGTGGTCACTCCTTGGCCACAAGGGAGATTCTTCAGTCTTCTTCCTGAGGTTGAATGTCGAAGGTCCAGAGTTTCTGTTCAAGTTGCAGAAACAGGATAATCTAATTCTGCAGGGCTCAGCTACCTACTGATATACTGGGCTGGGCCACCTGCAAGGTCCCTCCTATGGGTGGGACCAGGAAGGGGAGTGGCTACACCCCCTTTCCTTTGTCCAGTTTCGCGCCAGGGCTGGGGCTGGAGTGCCCCCGCGCCGGTTTGAACTGGACTATGCATGGAGCACCTTGTGTGCCCCAGGCATGTCTCATTCCTTTCAGCCCTCCCTGCCCCAATACACTAAAGTCTGTCTGGGGAGGTGCTAGCACCTTTCCAAGCAGGAAACCTATTGTCCAGGCCTCCCTGGCTGGGAGGGCTCCCAGCTGCAGGAGGTCAGACTCGTGTCTGTGGCAGCAGCATCTATTTTGTGATGCTGAGTCTTAGGTCAGAGTTAAACAGCAAAGTAGGATTTTAACATGTCTCTCCCTCTAGAAGGGAGGAATAATATCCTCGACACCAGAAATGGTATGGGGGTATTATTCCAAAGTATTAGACACCTTACACGACATGTTTCGATAAAGCCAAACCATAGTTACCATAACCGTTTAAGATTATAAGGCACTTTAAGAGTATATGGTAGGCGATATCATAGAACAGCTATAAGGACATGGTTCCGAAAGCTGCAGACAGGCTCAGCTCATGCTAGAGGACCATCTCACATGTTACCAAGCTCTCTGCCTCCAGGATTGTTAAGGCCTGCCATAGGAGTGGCTCACAGGTACACATGTGTCTATTTTAAGGGTAGATATAGGTATACTATATCTAAGCAAGGGGTGATTACACGACCTTGCCCCAGCTGAGGGATCAGCCAGTTGTGTCATAATGGAAGGCCAGACCAGGGGTGGCATAATACATGCTGCAGCCCCTGGGAGGCCTAGGGTACACCTATGCCCTGGGTACCTAGGGTACACTGTACAGGGTCCAATAAGGTGATCCTTACCAATTGGGTATGTACCTAGGGTACATGGAGTCCATTTTAAAGAGAGAGCAGACAGCCTGAGACCCTGAATGGCAGGATCTCAGGCCAACTAAGTCGAAAAACCAGCTAGACACTAGGCAAAAAGTTGGGGGTAACCATAGTCAGATATCCACCTTCCTACACTCACTATCAACCACCAACAAGTCCAGCATCCTGATCCGGCATCTCTCAAATTATCAGCTTGGCTCCTGAGTAGAGAGAGTTCCAGGGTCTAGACATCCCTCCGGACTGTAGTGAAATTCTAGCTCGGGCCCGAGCAGATAGTACCACCAAAATATACTCCTTAAAATGGAAGAGGTTTTGTATCTGGTGCAAGTCAAACAAAATTCACCCTCTCCGGAGCAAATACTGCCTTAACTTCTTCATCTGGCAAAATCTGGTCTCGCTCATGCCTCCATTAAAGTCCATTTGGCAGCAATATCACGTTTCAGGAGATCCTCCGCAGGTCCTTCTCTGTGGTCTCATCGGCTCAATAAACAATTCCTTAAAGGCCTGTTTAGAACATTCCCTCCGGTAAAAACTTTACCTCCTGCTTGGCAACTCAACACGGTTCTGGCTCAACTTATGAAACACCCTTTTGAGCCAATACACAGAGCGGATCTCAAGTATCTCTCCTGGAAAACAGCGCTCCTTCTAGCCCTTACCTCGGCAAGGCGAGTGGGGGAACTCCATGCTTTCTCAATCCAAGACCCTTTCCTCCAATTCAAACGTGACAGGGTCATACTTCGTACAAATCCGAAGTTTATCCCTAAAGTTCCCTCAAATTTCCATCTCATTGAGCCTATTGTGTTGCGTTCCTTCTTTTCAAATCCTCAAACGGTGGCAGAAAAAACCCTGCATTCCTTAGATCTTAAACGCTGCCTAAAGTTCTACATCGACAGAACGAAGACATTTCTCAAATCTAACCAACTCTTTGTGGCGTACAGTCGGCCTAGGAAAGGTCTTCCACTCAATAAGCAAAGTATATCACGCTGGATCTCCGCAGCCATTACTTTTTGTCACCAGCAAGCAGGGCAACCTCTGCTCTCCACAGTTCGAGCCCATTCCACGAGGGCAATGTCTACTTCCATGGCACTTTTTGCAGGAGTGACCATTGTGGACATTTGCAGAGCAGCTACATGGAAGATGCAACATACATTTACCAAGCATTACTGCCTGGATACTGAACTCATGAAAGACGCTGCTGTGGGCCAAACGGTGCTCCGTCAGCTTTCATTAGAGGTGAGCCCTACCTTTCATCCCACTATCCTTTTCTCTATACGCACATTTCTCTATTGTGTTCTATGCCTCTCTTATGTCATGGCCTTTTGGTACTTTCTATTTTCACATTGGTATATTATCTGTGAATTTATATATATTGTACCTTTTGAAATGTGCTTCTCATTGCTTACTATTCTGATTCAGGCATGTGAATCTATGAAAGATACCCTAATACTGGATAAGGAATGCGTTACTTACCTGTAACTGCGGTTATCCAGTATTGGTATCTTTCATAGATTCACATGCAACCCACCCACCTCCCCTGGAAGGACTCTTTTGGATCTCTCAGTGATACAACTACTTAGCACTGTGCTTACGAAAATCTGAGGGACTAGAGCTCCTTCCAGGAAGGTCCTAGAGTGTGGTGATAGCTGATTGGCTACTCTCCAAAGTTTGGTCCTTTTTTTACAAAAGGACGTGGATATGTTACTAAGGTGAGGCCTTTGGCCTATTACTCTATATGTCTACTGAGACATTACTTTATTTATGTACCGGGGACTCCCATCCCGACGACGGGTAATGATTCAGGCATGTGAATCTATGAAAGATACCAATACTGGATAACCGCAGTTACAGGTAAGTAACGCGTTCCTTTCTCATCAGCTCCCACATCAGATCGCACTAACGGTCCCATACGCTTCTTAAATTTTGTCCAGTCCCTATCCTCAAATCCACGTACCGGCGTCCCACTACCTACTAATGTCAGAGGATGAAAAACCTTAGTGGGAGAAGCAACAGAAGTAACCGGCACTATCGTCGATAATTGTTGTGTCGCAGGAGAAATAGCTGGCGAGAGGGACGCTGAGACAATAGGTGTGGCAGGGGTACTAACAGTCACAGTTGCCACAGACATCCAAGAAAGAGGAGGAGGAGGAGGAGCCGAAGCCACAGCCGTTGAAATAACAGCAGTAAATACAGGGACAGAGACAGTGGAAGCAACTGTGACAAGCGGCTGTGAGGGCACCGGAACAGTGGGATATATTCTTTGTGGGGCACATGGAGGCAGGGGTTGAGTATCTAACAATTCTTCCACAAAAGTGTCATCTTCTTCCTGAACCCCATACGATTTATCAATATGTAATCGAAACCTCCTATCTTCACATTCCACACCCTTTGACTGTTTTTCCCTGTCATATGCTACAGCCTTCTGAGTCAATGTCTGCATTTTTCCTTTGTGGGCCTCTTTTTCTGCCTTCAATCGCTTCTGTCTAGCTGCTTTCTGCCATGTTCTGAGGGAATCAAACATAGACTGCCTAGTTCGTCTTTTAAACGACTGTTCTTGTAAATACTCAATGTTTTTTTTCATCGAAAGTCCCCGTCAACGGCCACTGCAGCTCAGCATTGTCCCTTGTATATTTGTTGCATAATGTACTAAACATAATAGGGCCAAGATCATGCATCGCATACATATCAAAATTTGGAGTGCCTTCTGGAGGCGCCGGCTGCTTCTTCCAATCGAGCATCAGCAGAACAATAGCGACAGCACAAAGAAAACAACTTGCTGAATCCAGGCATTTTTCAAAAGAAGACAAGTTCACTATTTATGCCTGGCAAAGCAATTTGCAAAGGCTTTTATCCAAAAGACGGTCTTTAGACCATACCAAATACAAACCAAAATGGTACCATATCCACAAAGAACCAAAACAAACTCACCTGATATATACAGGTCAAACATATTTATTTTCCACTGCTGACTCTTCAGACAAACTGTCAGATCCAAGGGTTTCGCCATTCAGGACTCCAGTCAGGATGACCACTGGGCGAGGCACCGTCCGGCGGGACAGAACGGGCAGCTGCGAGTACCAGGAACTCTTTCGTGCAGGGATCCCTGATCTGTCTGACCTGACGATGCCCTCGACCTCCCCACCCTCCCCTCCCAATCCCCCCCCCCCCCCCTGTCCGCGGAAGGGGATGGGTCACTCACCTGAAGGAGTCCCTGTTTGGGCACAACTGAAGGAAGTGGCCCGATAGGGTCACTCGGGTCACTCACGACCACCTCTCAGCCTTCCATACCAAATGAAGAGTCGGTGAGATTGTAGAAAATACAAACCAGTAACATTTTATTTATAGTACAGTCAGAGCAGAGCCCGGTCTGCCCAGTCGCTAGGAGTGCTGCAAAGGGACTGGCATCAGCAAGTATAACAATACATTATATACACTTCGAAACCAATGAAAGCATGCCCACCATGGAATTTTCCAAGGAGATGCAGCTGGACAGTAAATTACAAAGGAGTAAGTTTAGATTCTGAGGCTGGACACACATTATCTACTATTCAAGGTCACTCTGCCTGAACCCACTACTAGACAAGTGGGAGAAGGCATGCGCTAATAAGAACAGTGCATTCATTAGTGTAGCAAAACTCAGCTCTGAAGAAACATAACCTAGAGAAGGCCGTTTCTGGGAAATAGCAAAGGATTAGTTTTGATTATAATTCAAAATGGCAGCCGTACACAAAATAATGCTGCAAATGCTAACCTTACTCAGAACAATGCGAAAGCATATTTTTTCTATTCTAACACCACCCTTCCTACTCCCCGCTCTGGGATATGATCTCCTTTCAAATCTAAAACAGTTTCAGTTTAGGAATCTGCGTAGTGGCATAGCAGATTTCTGTTGAGTTCCACAACTAATGACATGGAATTGGAAATGGCAGTGCACAGCAACTCAGTCGCTTCCAGAGCAGAATGAAGTTGGTGCAGAGCCACACCCTGCCACCTACTGGCACGTGGGAGCTGTGCTGTTAAATCTTTTGGATCCAGTCTGGTGCCTGGGGATATTCTAAAGGTGAGACATGTGGTTTGATTGGGTATCCATCAGTTTTCAATTTGAAGTTTTCAATTTGAATCCAGTGTGCATGGAAAGATGATCCTTCCTAAAACTACAGGGTTTTAGCCATGCCTTGACTGTCAGAAACAGATGTAGGTGACGGGCACAAGGTGTGCCTTTGGTGTCCCCGTTCTCTGGAGTGGTCCCTTTTGGTGCACAGGGCTGATTCTTTTATGCAGCTCCACTCCATCATTTCCTAGTCGGAATGAAGATGTAGAGCTCCACAGCACTTCCAGGCTGTACGTGAGAGCACTGCTGTGAAAATTTGTAGCACCTGAGGATATTCAAAAGGTGAGGAATCTGCAATTAGATGGCATGTTCACCTGAAAGAGCATTACCGAAGGTAAGTAATTTGTTCATTTTGGGCATTTTAGATTGGGCTGGACAGATAGCCCTATGTTTTTGGCATCATAGGGTTAGTGGTGATAAAAGTTTCAGCACTACCGCTTTAGGTATCCTCTAACCCACTCAGTTCTAACATAAAGATGGAGAATGGGCAGTTGTAGGTAAGTAATCTATCTTGTAGTTTTTGAAAATAGTTGTATCGCCCTTTTTCCATAAAACTATTCTGTTACTGTTCCAGTTTTATATGACTGTGATCAACATCTTCTCTGCAGATTAATAAATAGTGTATATATTTTTGTGGTTCAGGTAAATCGAAGGACTGCGAGGTAAGCTCAGACATCATAACCCCATTAACACAGCAGCATCAGGCATTACAAGAAACTTTACAAAAAAGTAATGGAGGTGTCATTGAGAGTGACAATGCATATTTATCTAAAAAGGAGGGTGAGACACCTGTGTGCTGATTGCTGTGTCTGTCTTGGCATTTGATGTTTTGAAGTTTGTCTCAAACTATAAACTGAATGCATTGATTAATGTAAAGCAGTAAAGGTTACAGTTAAATGCATGATATGTTTTTAAGTATTGGTATTTAAAATGACAGCAAATTCCTAGACTGTCAACGGGTTCATTTCAAGCATTTATGAGTGATAACGCCAGAGAACTAGGTTAAGTAACTGGTGGTCAGATGTATTAATTTCTAGTTACAAAATACTGGTTTTGAATTGTTACCATTAAAGATGATTAAGAGCCAACCTACTTGCTAACTAATAGGTAGTTTCTTAAAATTACACATTGTAGTGGGTCTCAAACCCACCTACAGCATGAATATAATGATATTAGGTCGCAAATTGCGATTCATTATGATTGGATGCCATCACAGGCATGGTGGGCCTTCTGGATTCAGAAAACCACCATGTCTGTGATTGTTTTTAAATAAAGTAAACTTTTTTTTTAAATGCAGTTTGTTTTGTTTTTTAAGGTTTAACAATTGACAGTGGACCAGCATTTATTTTTTACACTCATAAATAAGAGGACAGATCCCAAGAATACTTTACAACCTTCTTTGAAATGTCAATATATTTTCAGTGTTTTCCTCCAGATTTCGATCCCAAAACATTCATGCACGAGAACGCCATGAAGTTCACCAGTTATGGTTATGCAATGCTTAACACTCTCCATAACTTATTGCCCGCGCCATGTTTTCATTTTGCACCAAAACAAATTTTCTGTGGGGAACTCTAAGTATAAAATAACTTCTCAGACAAGAATTTCATATAATCAATTTATTCTAAATTCAGTTAAAATCAAGTAGTAAATAGATACTTCATATCATAACCTCTATAACCAATTGCATGTGATTGAATTCAGCCGTTTCATATCATTTTTCCAAACAATTCTCATTTATAAATATAGTACAAATTCAACACATTTTTGCTCATTTATTATATGCGACCCATGATTTGGTTCTGAACAGTATTCCAACAGAGAACAGTCCACACGAGTTTTGCGGCAACTATGTCGCATTTCCAGGGCAAACTTGTGCTCATTGATTTGGTACCAAGAGCAGGTTTCTACATGATAGTTTTAGAAAAGAGAGTTTGACTTCTGAGCAAAGGATATAACTGGAGGCACTTTACTCATTAAGATCTTGCTGACCTATGCTTATATAAATCAACTCTTTCCAACTATAAGTTTCTTCACATCTCTGTTAGGTAATTGCTACAAAATATCAGTATGAAGTTCAAAATCTGCAAACTCTAATACACGTCTTCTTTAGCTGGAGCAAAAAAAACTCATTCTATTTGTTTAACGATGTTTTCCTGTTAGTTGGCAACCTTTTTTATTTAACACGCGCCTTATGCAAAAGGTTTTTCTGAGCATGGCAGGGAGAGTGAGTTGGTGAGTTCTCAGTTTTACCTTCACTGAATTATAACTTACATTTAACTGTGTTTCTTAAGTGAATTTCTCAGTTCTTTATGATATAGTGCATTTATCAGCCATTACTCATCTTTTACCCTTCTCTTTAACTTTGCCACCTTCTGATCTGCACAAATCCTGCTATTCTCCAACATAGGATTGTGCATAGATTTATATGCTTGGATAATTCCTTGTTGTAGAAGGGGAGTCCCATTGTGACTTTTCCATAGCAGTACCAAAGTATTTGCATTGAACACAGTAGTAGCTAAGTCACTTTAATAGCACAGTCTCCTTATTAGAATAGACCGGAGCTTCAGCCAATAAGTTGCGAGTGCCAATGCAAGGCTTTCAAACTTTACATTTCTAAGTTAGTCCCTCTCAGAGCTCTGCACAGATATCATTATACCACCCTGTTTTGACCTTTTCAGGAACTATTTAAGTCTATTCTTTGGAGTGCTGTCTGGAAAAAATAGTTTCGCCAGTCATATTGCTTTTAGAGATTTTTGATAGATGATTGTCAGTCAGACTGTATTTATTGCCGTCATTCGCAGGTCAAACTTAATGATTGTAAGATCTACCATTGTTTTTATTGAAACTCAAGAATCTTATGTTATGTGTAAAGTGCACTATCACCTGTGGGGTTATCTTTGTGCTGAGCAGGTTTGTGTACGCCTAGCCCTGCCTCCGGTATTTTGGTTTATTGAAAAACCAGGTCTTCAGCTTCTTATGGTATTAAAGAAGAGAAGAGGAGGCTCTGATGTGGAGTGGGAGGTTGTTCTACTCTTTAGGAGTGATACAAGACAACGCCTGTACTTCTGATCTGGTTCCCTATATGCATGGGATGTGTGTGAGTAGGAGTCATGTGGTGCAGAAGTGTCTGGGTAGTTGGTGGAAGGAGGTGTGACTGTTCAGGTAGGTGGAGCCTGAGTTGTGTAGTACCTTGAATGTGTGTGTGAGGAGCTTTGAGTGCGTTTGTGTGTCAGGAGCCAGTGTTGTGCCCTGAAATGGGGTGTGATGCGAGTTCAGTGTGGGAGCTTGAAGATGAGTCTGGCAGCTGAGTTTTGGATTGTTTGTAGTCTTCTAGTGAGTTGCTTCGTGGCCCAGGCGTATAAGGTATTCCTGTAGTCCGACTTGCTGATGACTAGGGCATGAGTGACAGTTTTGCTAGTGTTGATTGGGAGCCATTTGAAGATATTCAGGGTGTGGAAGAGGGATTCGTTGATGATGTTGACTAGTGCAGTCGTTTCCAGTTTGCTGTTGATTTTTCCTTAGGTCCTGGGTTTTGGGTGTGGGTCTGAGTTTGGCCAGCCACTAGTTGGAGTTTCATGGGGAGGTGTTATTGCTGCAGATCACTGCTTCCGTCTTGTCGGTGTTGAGCTTGAAACAGTTGGCATTTATCCAGTGAAAGACTTAGTCAAACAGTGTTGAACTTATTTATTTTACTGGGGGTCTTGTCCAAGACGGAGAGTATGAGTTGTCTGCCACCAGCATAGGAGAGGATGTTGATGTTGTGTACACGGATGACATTGGCCAGAAGGGTCATGTTCGTATTTAAGAGGGTGAGGCTGAGCAACGAGCCTTGGGGCACTCTGCAGATGAGTTTAAAGGCCTCTTTGGAGTAAGGTGCCAGGCTGAATTTGTGATCTATCAATTAAGGAGGAGCAAATCTTTGGATGCCAATCGCTCATGCAGGTGCCTGATGAGGATAGGGTTTGAGACAGTGGCAAATGCTGCAGAGAGGTTGCTGGTGTGGACAGTGAGGCATCGGTTGATTTGTTTCTTTAAGACCGTTGCCAGGTAGGAGATGGGTCTGTTGTTGAAAAGCGTGGCATGGATCAGCGGGTGGATTTTTTGAGCGGGGCATGACGGTGGCATGTTTCTAGGTGTCTGGGAATGTAGCTGAGTCCATGGAGGTATTGAGGGTGGGTGTTAGTGCTTCGTTGATTGGTAGGGTCTTTTGGTGAAGTAGTGGTGAGGGTAAGTGTCAGATTGAGCCCCTTAGTGGATGGTATTCATTGTAGGAGCAGATTTGACAGCAGTGACGGCAGACCACTTACGGGGAAAGCCTTGTTCTCAGGTGGCCACAGAAGAAAAAGGCCAGTGACAAGATGATCTCAGATAAGGAGTCGAAAAAAGGTAAAAGGGCCTATAAAGACCATTCCAGGGGAAAAATTGGCTCAAACAACATCCTCTGGGAAAGATATTAAAGATGAACTTACCTGTACGGACTTGAAAAATATCCGGCATTAAGCCTTATAAGTTACTGTAATTGTCAAAAGACTGAAAGACCATTGGCGATGACTTGTGTAGCCACCTGCTTTTGATAACCTCTGGTTCCATCACCAACAACAGTCTCATCGATAGCTACAGGGATGGCTCACAGGCAACTTAGCCTGTTGATGCCTCCAATAGCATCGATGCCTATTATACTGTCAATATCCTTACCTTTGTTGATCACTCCAGCTTCGACTATTAATGACTCCTAAAAGAAAGTTGTGTCATTTCCTTTGATTCCTCTTTGCTTTCTGTGGACATGGCACACCTATCAAGGCACCTTCTCAGCTGCCCACAAAATTTCTGGACACGGAGTGTGAATTCCTGATTGAAAGTTTTTCAGAACTGCCACTAGCCATACTAAACTAATGTGAAATGTCAAAATGATTATGACCACTAAGACCAAGAGATTGAAACAAGATGAAGATATCATGAATAGGAAGAATCTCACTGGGGTTACAGACACCTTCACTGCAATAGACACTATAATAAATACAACGAGTACCTATCCTTTCAAAATACACTGATGTTCCTGGTCCTATAGTTCTTCTTAATTATTTAACTTAAAATACAAGTCTACTACTCTAGGTTTCCATATCATGCTACTCATGCAAAAGCTCACCAGTCTCCACCTCAAGCTGAGTTAACACAGACTTCACCTGCTCCCCCAGAATCGCAGCTCCTTCTGCCACTGCCACCATCACCCTCCACCACTATCTCCACCACAAGTATTGCCTCCATCAAGAGCAGTTCAACAGGTGGGTACTGATTCCTCTGATGATGAGAATGTGGACATTGAAGATGACGCCGTTTCTTGAACAGTCAGGGGCAGCTACTTATGAATGGGACAGCTACATCATTCCAACTATGAGTGAGCCTACACCTCCCCACCCTCGCTCACCCTTGGAAGATGTTGCCCATTTTCACTCAGTGTAGAGTGCATCAAAGCAATTTGATTTACAGGTATTTATGACTGAAACCGATTGATTCTTTTACAATTTTTCAGAGACACGAGAACATTTGTAATGGTAATTAACCACATTTGGAAAGAAGGAGTTAAACTTATGCAAACACGTGCATCAGTTTCATCCATTTTCTCAAGACTTTTTTTTTGTTGCTTTTTGAAAACCTTTATTGAGGATTTAACACATGTTGCATTACAGTCTGTCAATGAGGCATAGACATAATCACAGTTCAGAACCGTTACATACACATCGGAAATAAGCATGATGACATCCCCAGATAATCACATAGCAAGAAGAGATTGGTGCTGAACAAAAATGAAACACCCAGTGGGGCCGAAATGTGTACTAGAGTTGGTGCATAGTGTCGTGTGGGCGCGGGAACAGCAAACTCGTGGGAGGCTAAGTGGCCTCGGTGTCTGTGACGGACATGGCACTTCCATTAAGCTCGTCGGGCAGTGGGGTGGATGGGGTGTCTTGGCGTTGTAGGTAGGAGATTAGAGGGCCCCAGATATCAGGTGGCTGGCTAGCAGCCGGCATCAGTTCCCAGAATTCCCCCATTAGTGTCTGACAATGGGCGGTGTCCTCCAGCCAGGCCTGGACCTTGGGAGCAGGTCTCCGTCCCCAGTGCATGGACACCCTGCGCCGGGCAAGAACTAATAGCATGGCAATGAGTTTGCGACTCGTGTTTGGAAATTGTTTCACGTAGCCCAGGAGGCACACCAGGGAGTCTGGGGCGATATGTGTGGAGGTGATCTCATTGCAAACGGCCTGCCAGTAGGTGGAAACATGAGGGAACAGCCAGGCTAGGTGAGGAAAATCAGCCGCAGGTGGACGAGCACCGCAAACATCTGTTGCTAGCAATGAGACCCATTCTGTGCCATGTTGGTGGTGTGCTGTATAATCTATGCAATTATTTGAGGTGCATGAGCCGCAATCGATAGTTGGGAGACAGGCGTGTAGTCTGGTTGCAGCAGTATAACCAAACGTCCGGAGATAGGTCCATGCCAAGGTCCGCGCTACAGGCAATATGGGAGCGTTCAGTGGTAACGGGGGAAGCAGCAAGTGATAGACCGTATATCCTAGTAACCATTTTACGCGGGGAGCTGGAAGCGTAAACTAAGTCGAGGGCAGCAAGCGCAGGAGGGGGCTGAGGGAATGTGGAGTGGTTTTCTCGACATTGAAGGTGAGAAAGGTATTGTCAGGGTAAAGGTCCGCCAGCGTAACGAGACCCATACGCGCAGCGCACTTGGACATGCCAGCAGATTGCAAGGGAAGAAATGCTGGGTTATTGGCAAGGGGCATGGCTTGTGCGGAGAGTATGCTAGAGCCAGCGTGCTTCCTAAGGCCATCCCAGGCCCAGCGCAGGTTCTCCACTGTGTCAATCTCACCGTGCGGGGGTTTAGGAGGCGCAAAGAGAGAGGTTTCTAGCGGCAAAGGAGCAGCGAGATCAGCTTCCACCGGTTGGAATGGCGTGGGGTGCAACCAGAAGTGAAGGAAGCTGGCCTGGATGCTAGTCGCATACAACTTAAAGTTTGGGGCGCCCATGTCACCCCGGGACAAGGGGAGCGTGAGAATGTTGTACGCAATCCTGGGCTGCCGACCAGCCCACACGAGGGAAATAAGAGAGCGCAATTTATGAAAGAAATGCACTGTGAGAGGGATTGGAACGTTGAGAAAGAGGTAGAATAATTTTGGAAGTACCACCATCTTGGCGATGGCAATTTGCTTGCAAACGACAGGAGAAGTTTCTGCCAGAGTTGAATTTTGGTGTCCAACCAATCCGTAGCCTGGCTGAAGTTAGCCTTCCATAGCTCGTCCAGGTCCCTGCTGAGCCAGGTGCCCAGATATCTGGTGGGGCCAGAGAGCCAGACGAAGGGATGCTCCGAGGCAAAGGGGGTGGTGGCATCCGTGAGTGAAAAAATAATGGATTTGCTCCAGTTTACCTGTATACCGGACACACCCCCAAACCGCACAACCTCCCTGATCATGGGGGCGAGGTTTTCTTGTGGATTGCGGACATACAATGTGACGTCGTTTGCATGCATGGAGACGACCAAGGCCCAAGCCACAAAGCCAATGCTCCGTTGGGTGTGATGTCTGAGCCGAGCCGCAAGAGGCTTCATGGCAATAGTGAAAAGCATGTAGGAGAGAGGGCATCCCTGCCTAGTGCCCCTCGCAATGGGAATTGTCTCAGTGATCTGACCATTAATCTGCATGCGGGTGGTAGGCAAGGTGTACAAAATCTGGACCGTGAGCACGAAGACTGGACTGAAACCCAGACTGGGAAGCAGGTAAAAAAGAAAGGGCCATTTAAGCGTATCGAAGGCCTTGGTGGCGTCCAATACAGCGGCCACGGCCGGTAAGGAGGGATTTATCTGATGGAGGACGGCAAATATGGTCCGTAGGTTGTGCGAAGTGGCACACCCGGGAATGAAGCCGCGCTGGTCTGGGCAACTGTTTTCTCAAGACTTGACAAAAAATAAAGAGCCCCGGACAATTCATAAGAATACAATATTGGACACCACAGAGCCATTTCAATTGTCATGTAGGCTGCACAGCGCCATTCAAGTAACCCATCTTTGCCTCGCACTGCCCCTCCTGATGAGGAAAGATGGAGTTGGGAAAAGGTTTAGCACCTTGGTGGTGCCATTCATTAAAACTGCAAATTCCTTGCCAGTAGTTGGCCGATTGGCAGCTATGAGCAGATATGAAGCATTCACCCAATGACAGGTGCTGTTTTTATTAAACGATCGCTGCGATCTACTTTTTTCAGGCCAGAAGTTCAGCACAGACTCTTAGGCTTGTCTTTTAATGTCGGCTTTCTCTTCGTGAGACATGTAGATGAAGACATGGATACAATACACTTCCTGAGGAGTATCAGCAGTATCCCTTTTGTGAAGCAAGGAGCTGAAGCTTTTTCTCTTATGGTCAGTTGCCAGCCTTGCTGCTCCCTGCAAACTCTACTCCCACAGCAGTTATTCTTCATACAACCTTACTACCCACACTCTCCACTATGTTCAGGGTTTACCAAAAAGCCAACTCCTGCACCCAGAGTAAAGAAGAAGACACTTTGTATTGGCATTGACTCTGTGCCTGACTAACTCGTCTCACTGGATGTCTTACCTACCAATTTTGGACGTACAATTACTGCCTTCTATATGTAAGGGAAAGTCTAAACAACAGCCAGATGGGTTTTGAACCTGAGAAAATACAGTGACACTCTTAAATGTGCCCAAAGATGCACGAACAGAAGGTTATTCACCATCATCTGGAAACCTTGCAGCCATAGATACTGTTTATGCTTCAGAAAAATGCCCTGGAACCTGTCTCACATTCCCAAAGACAAAAGGGGTTTTACTCCAGTTGGAAAAAGTCTGAAAACTGAAGTCTCATCCTTATCCTTTAATACCTCACCAAATACTTAAAAAAGCAATTGTTCAGAATAGTCACCCTGCAAGAAGTGTTGCGAGTGTTGCACGGACGGAAATGTATTAATTCTCTGGGTTTGCAGGACTCCCACTTGCATATACCCATAAATACCAAGCATCATACGTTTCTGAGATTGAGCCGTTAGCAGTGCAGAGTTCCACACTTTGGTCTCAAGTCAGGGCTATGGTGGATATTCACAAGTTGCAAGACTCCAGTGGTAGCACTACATTATCAAGGGCATCAAAGTCTTCCATATTTATGTCTGGCTGATAAAGAGAAAAAAACTTTCATAAGACAAAACACATTGACAATGGCATTTATCAATGTATTTCAGCAACCTGTGTCTGACCATCAGTATTATCAAGTCTCAACCTCGACCCACAACATCTGTTCAGTATCTCAGGGCACTCTAAATACCAGGATTTACAAAGCCTTCATTTTGGAGCAAAGGATTGTGTATTTTCGGTCCCTCATCTGGCCAATCCAAAAGCTCAAAATAAAATCTGTTTGGTGGTTCAGATTTTTACTGGGCATGATGTCATCATGTGTTCCACTAATACCTTTCTGCAGAGGCTCTCCGAAGGAGAAGTTTGATGCCAAGTAGTTCCAAGTGACAAAATGCTTTGATTACTTTATCTGGTGGCTGGAGAGGTCCACTCTCATGAAAGGTTTACTGTTTTAACTTCTGATAGGCCATTTTGTGATGGCATCAGATCCCTTGTCATAGTGGTGGGGTACCAACCTTTAAGAACCGGAAGCAAGGGATCACTGGATGCTCTAGCAGAAGGACTGACAAATAAATGTCCTGGATCTCAGAGCAGTTTGAAAGAGATTACAATCCGTCCTTCCCAGGTTGAAAAGTTTGCCATTCCTAGATAGAACAAAGTATCACATCAGTGTTTTATAATAGCAAATAGAGTGGCCCAAGATTTCTACCGCTTTGGAAGAAGCACAACTCTTCGTAGCTGCGAGGTGAAATAAAGGATTACACTGAGAGCATAATAGTTCCCAGGGATTGTGAATACCTGGGCAGACACCCTCTGCATGGCTGAGCAAGTCTCCCTTGAATGGGAGTGTAATCAAGATTGGGTTGCCAAAACTTTGTCCAGTGGTGCTATCCAGCACTGAATATGTTGGTAACACAATCAAGCAAAAAATGCTGGTACTTTGCCAGCAGTAAGAAGCATCCAGACATGATGGGAAATGTATTTTTGAAATCATGGCACAAAACATTTGTGAATCCTTTACTACCACCCACCACACTTCCCTTGATCCTAGGGGTTCTTGGAGAAACTTGCCAGCTTATCTTGGTACATCAGTTTATTTGGTAAATGTCACACTCTTCTCTCAAGAGATAACATCATGACCTAGTGTCGTTGAAATTTTCGGCATGGCTCCTGATCACCTCGATTATGCACAGTTAGTCATTCCACAGGACCTGAGAAATATCCTATCAAGAATCAGACTCTCCTCCACTGTTAAAATGTATCAAGCCAAATGGAAGTGCTTCAGTCTCTGGTGTTAGAATTCCGATCTGCATCCAATATTCCAAACAACCACATCAAGTTTGGCCTTACCTCATGCCTGGCTTGTTCAGGCCTTCAATATATCTCCAATAAGATCACATAGCAGCAATCTACGTATTCAGGGGGTAATACAACACCCCATCTCTTCTGTCGACAAGGATAATTAAGGAGTTTCTTAGAGGTCTATTCAGTACATTTCTACCTGTAACGGCCCCAGCACCTCAATGGTATCTGAATACTGCCCATGGCCAATCATTGCACCTATACATAAAGCTGGCATTAAGTTTCTGCTATGAAGGTCAGGCTTAATATTGGCTCTCACATCTGCTAGAAAAGACTGCAAAATTCAAACATTTGCCGTCAACATCAAGCCACCTTTATTGTTTTTTTGCAAAGACAATGTTCTTCTACTTACCAGTCTCAAAGGTCGATCGATTGCAGAAAGGTGGCTGCGCTCCTTGGGTGTTTGTAAATCTTTGAAATATTACATTGACAGAACTAAAACATTTAGGAAATTGGACCAATTTGTTTATCGACTGACTCTACACAACTGCTGTTTTCTGTCATCTAAAATCTCAACATCCATTGCAAGCTAATCTGCCTATTCAACAAGAGGAATTGCAGTCACAGCAGTGCTGTATGCAATATTCCTTTATCACATGTATGCAGGGTTTCTACATGAAAAAGCTACAACACTTTCATGAGGCGTTTCTGTTTGGATACTGTTTCTGCAGATTATTCAGCCATTGGTCACGTGGTTTTATGTCATCCATTTCAGTAAGGTGAGACTCTTTTCACATACTATTAATAGATTTATTGCTGCATAGTAATGCATTATATATGTTTATTTTTTTCTGAAACACTGCTTAGTCTGAGTCAAGCATGGGACTCAATGAAAGATCAAGTGCTTGAGAAGGAACAAGTTACTTGCCAGTAACTACTGTTCTCCACCGTTTGTATGTTTCATAAATTCACATGCAGCCTTGACTCATTGCCATTCAGAGGCTCTATTTTTTATTGTCTTTTCTCACTGGTGCTGTAGAAATATAAATTATTGAAGCCTCTGGGGGTCGTGGTGTTTAGTGTATGCTCGCCCCATTGCCTGGAGTTCAGGTCTGTTCTACTGGTGTGAGTATTTTGTATGCAAATTCATTGATACTTCTGTTAAAAGGTCATTGTGGACTCAAAGGAATGGAATGATTCAAATATGTGAATCTGTGAAAGATATAAATGCTGTTGATTGGTAGTTTAGGAAAGGGATTTCTTATTGCATGGGTCTGACTTTGCTCGTTGACAGATTTTATGTAGATTGGACAAACAGTCCCAATGTTATTAATATATGACTTTTATTGCTCCTGTTTACATTAGAACCACATTCACATGTCTGCTTGAAACTTGACATGCAAATAGAATGATTAATCTTCTTAATGCCTAACAAATTCCTTGCATGTTGATCTGATTGAGACAAATATATTAAAAAAAGAAACATTTTTTTCGACTATCTTTTACATTTTCTCCCCCTCCATCCCCCATCTTGATGGACCAGAATGAAATTGAGAATACTAAGAGTATTCTAAACAAGCTAACTCTCTGCCATATCTCGTGCAGGTTGATCAAAGAGTAGCAAAGTTAATAGTAAATCAGAAATCTTTTAAATTTACCACCCTGTGCGAAAACCGAAACACCTGCGCTAGATGTAACTTGCTAACTACCTGCCACATTTTATGCAGACAAATGTAAATGTGGCAAAGTTATTAGCAAATTAGATCTTTATTGATCCTCAATGCCCTCTAGCTTTGTCCATCTTGAAGGAGTGCCACAAAACTTGACAATCCAAAAGAAAACCAATCCTGCACCAAATTTTGAGCAGATTCATCCTTCTAATGGAAACGCCTACCTGCAGATTCCCCACCCTGTAAATATACCCTGACACCGGTCTGGAACCAGAAACTTTTCTGCAGTAACTCATCCACACCAGCAAAGATCCTCTACTCCATGTCAGCAACTGGACACCAGGTTATGTAACTGGAGATATAAGGTGCCCAACCAGCGTTCCAACATCAGTTCCTTGTTTTCTGCGCCACTACCGTAGATCCTGGGCTTGCTCATCTTTATTTTAGTCAAGGAATTTTTTTTTTTTTTCATTATTTCTCCCCCAGAGAAATTGTGCTTTAATCCATGCAAAGACTGTGCGTGTGATTACATAAGAACATGCACCGGAAGGTAAAACTCTCAAGGACTAGGGCAGAGAAGGTAGGTGAAGGTCTTGTCTGAATTCAAGATATTCTGTTCCCCCTTTAAAATCTTCAATGAAGCATAATCGTGAGAAGAAGAGGAGGCTTTGACAAAAACAAGGTAAATTGCCCAAGGGTTCTCCTCAACCCTTGGACCATTCTTCGGAACTGTAGTATGTGGCAATACTCACGGATCCAATGCTGACGGTGCTGACTGAACCCATCCCAGCTCCGTTACTGGGACCACAGAATCCAATTCGATGGTTGGTTGCTACTTGTCCCTACCAGGAGTTCCCTTCTCGGGGACAGATACGATTTTTTTTAATGCTATGTTCGACATTTTTTTAAGGGCCACAGTACCTTTTGGAGTGTCTTCGGGCCCCAACTAATCAGACGGATGCCATTTGGATTCCCACGTATAAGTCTCTCCTTAGCTCCATTTGCCCCTTTCCATGGATTCTCTGACACAACTGGTTCCACAACCAACACTGCTGTTGACCCCTCTGGCGCCTAATGTCCTTAATCCTCTTCAGGATTCACTGATGCCAGTGTCTGCTCCTTATGTGGCGCCAATACTTTCACTTGTAACAAAAGCTTAAGCTTTAGACACTCTACAACCACTCTCTATTCTGCCTGGGTTGCCTTGCAGATCTATGAGAGAGGCACACTGACTTTCAGAGGAGAGTCAATATAGGAGAGAAAAAATACCATGATTTGTTTTGGATCCTATGGAGGATCATCTTTCTGAAGGCAAGACTGGACTTCCTTGCTTTATTTCATGAGATCCTGATGAATTTCAGGTTTTGAGAGACTAGTGACTTTGAGTACTTCATCTTAATCAGATATATTAAATCCATTTGGTCCCTACACTTTTGAAGTGGCTTTCTATGTATATATGTTTGCAAGGCAACTAAGGTCCTAGAGTTATCTCTTCTTTCTATTGAGGCAAAATCCAACATCCTAACTGAGGCTTTCCAACCTGCCTTGGTAGCACATCTGCCTTTTCTGCCTGCTCCCCCCAGATTGTTTGCCTTTTTCTGGACCCTGGTTTTGCTAGTGTTTGAAGTCTGTGATCTCTATCCCTGCTAAATAGGAGTAAAGTGCCTGTGCTACCCCTTTGAAAATGGTTACATATGCTTACTCCTGATTGACATTTTTAACTTGCCTGTATGTCCCTATAATATGATGTAGGAAATACACCCTCGCCTGGAATTTAAAGGCCATCTATGGACTGCGTAACCAATGGTGCCATCCACATGGTTGCTCTGTACACCATGGCTTCAGGCGTAAGATGTGTATCCTGACTGCAGCAGCCTAAAAACTTGCTTTCAACCCTTCCATAGGTGGCAAACCTTCAGTAATAATAAGTCATCACTAAGTACACCTTGTTATCCACAAGGTAAGATGCCTGATATATAAAAATAAAACATCTGCAAAATTAATGTTGCCACCTTCCTCCAGTTACTAGCTTCCAAACGTTATTTTGTCTGGAAAGACTGTAGCTCAATCTTAGAAAATGTCAAAAGTCGGATTTAAAACTTAAATATCTAACTTTTGACAGGAAACTGCTAAAATAACACTCCAAAGATTATTTTTCATATTTGGCAAAAAAAAAAAGTCCAATTCAATGGTGAAGTGATATTTTTAATAAATATTTTCCAATAGTAACTATTTTTTATTTTTTAGAAAGTTACCTTTTTCCTGCCTGAAGCTCCTAGAGACTCATTTGCATTACCTTGCGAGCAGCTGCCCAGCCAGTACTTGACCTTAATGAGGTGTGGAAACTGCTCCCAGAGGAGAACAATAGCTTAGGCCTGGTGACAGGATGGATTGGGTGTGGCATTTGACCCCTATCAGCTCAGGAAGGACAGTTTGGAAGGGACCAGAAATGTCATCTCGAAAGGGACCGAAGTGTGGCCTGTCCATTTATAGTTAATTGCAAGTAGAGACCTAAAGATGGGAACATTTCTGTCTCCAGGCTCACACTTGCCAGGCTGGCTCCATACCCAGTAGGAGGGAAACTATCCCAAGAACTGGTTTTGAGTGTACCTCGAGGAGGGGACAGCTCATTTCCCTGACCACACTTCTGGATGGGCACAAGGAAGAAAGGGGTTCTCCATCTTAGATTTTAGGAATGAGATGCAGTCTGAGATTGTTCGCAATTGGGCACACATGATGTGCCGAAAACATGGCTAGGGTTGTTGCTGGGAATTTTTGCCCCATTAGTTTGGAAGAAGCCAGGGGCACTCTAGCTACTTCCAACCATGAAGGCGGAATTGCAAGTCATCACCTTAGAACACTTTCTGGACCTGCAGAAGACCAGACTAGAATGGGGCCTTCGGTCTGTGACTTGAGAGGAGCCCTGAAAGACTGGACTTGCTCCCTCTTGTACCTTGGAAAAAGTCGTAGACTCCAGAGGTCAGTTGACTGGAATTCTTTGTCGATACAGAGATGCAACAAAGAGCAAGAGACCTTTTTAGGTCTCACCTAGTGTCACAGCGCATGCGTTGCTCCCTCTGTGAGATCTATTGTCGTCGGGTTGGTTTCGGAAGTGGGGTGGAAGCTCCGCCTCTGCTTTTCATTCGCGCACGTCATACTTTATGTTAAACACTCGCATTTGATTTGGAGTGAGGCTTTTTGGTTTCCTCCCTGTCTCCTTTAGGCCCCGCCCTCCGAACTCGTACATGAGCACGCTTTCTGCTGACGAGCTGCAGCGCAGCACCGCAGGCCCGGGCCACCGTCAAGCAGGATCTCGAGCTGCTGTTTGTTATTGCTTTCTTCAGCCAACCTCAGTAGCTCCCATTGGCAGTTCGGCAAAGGGAGAAATGAGTTGCAGGCTTCTCCTGTTGCCTTCTCCCCGCCCCTTCTCATTCTTATTTTTTTTCTCGCCCTGTGTAGTTGGCGGGGGGGCCCTGGTTATCCCTGGTAAGGGATAAACGGGGCACCCCCGCCATGATGGTAAGTGTATGCCTCTTGTAATTCTTTCTTTTGTTCATTGCACTGCGCTATGCACTTGTGTTGTCGTCCCCACCGTCATCACCCATACCGCCACCCAGCCTCGGTGTACACCACCAGCGCCTCAGCTGCTGAGCGTACCGTGCAGACTCGGCCCGCCGGCCGTACACCCAGCTCTGGCGGCTTCTCCTGTTGCCTTCTCCCCGCCCCATCTCATTCTTATTCTTTTTCTCACCCTGTAAATTTGGCGGAGGAAACAGGAGCCTGAAAAGGGATAAATGTGGCCCCCCCCGCCATGACAGTAAGTGTATGCCTCTCACAATTTTTTCTTTTGTTCATTGCACTGCGTGATGCACTTCTGTGTCGTTGTCCCCACCGTCATCACCCATACCGTCACCCAGCCTCAGTGTACACCACCAGCACCGCAGCTGCGGACCGTACCATGCAGACTCGGCCCGCCGTACACCCAGCTCTGGCTCTGACGTCCTTGGATCCACAACAGTTCGCCAGCCATTAACGTGCATATGGCCTACTCTGAAACTTGTAGCAATTGTAAACAGTAGAGCTGCGTAGCCAGGAGCTCAGAGGAGGACACATGGAAAAACCAACACATCGAAGCTCACTAGCACAGCGGGTGCACTTACCTGTCATGGTCACTGCCTACCTCCGTGTAGCCCCACGCACTGGCAGACCCTTTGCCTACAATTGGCAGGGCCTTCTCTGATTGTGCTGCTGTTCTCATTCCCTTAGGGGTGTCACTTAGCCTCCGGTGTAGTCCGTTCCAGTGCCTTACTCTCCTTGCTGCCATATGCAGTCAGCTGCCCCGTATCTCGCACCGTCCACGTGGTGTCAGAGTCCAAGGTTCGTTACTACCCAAACCGGGGTCAATAACCAGGCCTGCGCAGCATTGGTTTTGCCATTGTATTTATTCTTTCATTCATATTTAATTTGTGTGTGTTGTTTATTTTTAAAAACCTATTCACTTTTTGCACGCATCGTTTACAATACATAGTGTATCTGAAAGAAACACGTTAGTTAGATTCCTCACCTTAGAATATCCCCAGGCGTCAGGCTGGATCCGGAAAGATTTTTCATCAGCAATACCCCTTGCACGTCGCTAGGCGTCGTCTGCGGCTCCGCGTCCGTCGTCGTGCGCCGGAATGACGTCGTCGGAGTACTTAGACTCCGCCCTCGCGCGCTGACGTCAGTTCTTCTTTTTTCCGCACCAGACAGCGCCGATCGGGAAAGAGCTTACCTCTTTAGTCACTTTTTGACTAAAACTTTTTGGACTCTTTTGTCTACTCGTCGACTCGAACTGGTGCCAGTAGGATGCCTGGGTTTAAAGCCTGTGACTCCTGTCACCGACTGATGTTGGTATCGGATCGCCGTTGCCTTTACTGCCTTGGGGCCGACCACTATGTGGAGTCGTGCCTCGACTGCCAAGCCTTGACCTCGAAGGCTAGGCGGGAGCGGTCCCGCAAGGTTCTCGAGCTCCGGCACTCGGCTCCGCGCCGTTCCCGGTCCAGGAGGAGGTCGAAGGACCGGTTGCGGAGCCACAGCCACCATCACCGCTCGTCGGGTTCCAAGTCTTCGGGTAAGTCGAAGCATGGTAAGAAGTCCAAGAGACGACATCGCTCTTCGGACTCCCCTCGCCAGTCGCGCGTCCAGGTGGTACCACCCCCGCGGCTCCGCCGGAGCCGCGTCCGTCCCCATACCCACCAGTCCCTGGGACTGACGCGACTCCGGCGGAGATCAGTGCCTTCCTCTCGGCCATGAGGGGCCTGGCTCTGCCGTCGACGCCTGCCGGTGCACCTTCGGGCCCCGCGGGCTCGACTGGGTGGCCTAGCGAGCCGGCAGCTCCCGTCCCGGCACCGTCGTCGACTTCGGTCCCGATGCCGCAGGTCCCCGTGGGATCCAGGCCTGGATCTCAGTCGATGCCGGTTGACCTCACAACGCCTCCTCTGCCGGCGTCGACACCGATTCTACCCCCGGTGTCGTCCCCGGTTTAGCCCCGGTCCGGGCCCGGCGCCGGTGCGGCGCTGTCCGGCGCCGCATCAGACGCCGATGGATGGCCATTTCATCTTCCATCTGGCTCCGGTTATTCCCCCTGTTTATCAGGAATCGGATGACGGTGGTGACTGGGAGGGGTCTGAGGACCCTCTGGCCCACCAGGGCCAGTTATCACAGGACCGGGCAGATGAGCTGGGGGATGCCAGTGGTCTTGATACCTCCCCTGACACTGGCTTCATCTCTCCTCCGACCGTGGCTTTGGAGGAAGGTGCTACCTTTTCTGCGGCGTTGCCTAAGGCGGCCGAAGCCCTCGGGCTGGAGCTCCCTACTGTGGCCGTGAGGACTAACCTCCTCACTGAAGTGCTGCAACCGTCAGCAAGCTCCTCGGAGCCTCTGCTGCCGTTTAGTGAGGCACTGATGGACGTCCTCAAGAGCGCCTGGTCCAAGCTCTCCAGAGTACCTCCTGTGGATCGGAACGTGGCCCGACGCCACCGCCCTGCTCCGGGCGACCCCAGTTTTCTGTCCCAACACCCCACCGCTGAGAGCCTGGTTATCCGGGCCTCTACTTCCCAGACCTCCTTCCCGTCCGCTCCCCCGGATCAGGAATCCAAGAGACTGGAGCAGTTTGGCAAAAAGCTGTTCTCCTCCCTTAGTTTAGGGCTGTGGTCTATTAACACCGCTTGTGTCTTGGACCGTTACTCCCACTCTCTGTGGGATACGGTGGAGGACGTGCTTCCCCTGTGTCTGGAGGACGCCCGGACACGGCTCAACCAGGCTCTGGCCGGCGGGCGGGACGCAGCGCGGTATGCCATCCGATTTGGTTTGGACACAACGGATTCGCTTGGCAGGGTAATGTCGTCCACGGTGGTGCTTCGTAGTCACGCCTGGTTGCGGTCCACATCTTTTTCCGGGGATGTCCAGAGCACCCTCATGGACATGCCCTTTGATGTCGATCGCCTCTTTGGCGACAAAGCGGACAGTGCACGGCCAAGTCCTTGGGTCTCTCGGCCCGCGCCCGCAAACTTACGCTTTTCGCCCCTTTCGTGGCCAAGGAAGGGGCGCCCGCCTCACGTCCGCCTAGCCACGGGCCGCAGATCCATCCTCCATGCGGTCGCGGACGTGGATTCTGCCGAGGCGGTACAGGGGGACAACGTGCCCGTCCATCCACATCCACCCCAGCAGCATCCGCCTCAAAGCGTTTCTATTCCGTGCTTTCAGGCCCATTCCACGCCAGTGGGAGGCAGAGTTCGCCATCACCTGCTCCACTGGCGTTCCATCACTTCGGACAGGTGGGTGCTGCAAATCGTCCGAAGGGGCTACTCCCTCCTTCGAGACGACCCCTCCAGCCATGCCACCGCAGTGCCACCGCATGTCAGGGGATCACTTGAATCTTCTACGGGAGGAAGTTACGGCCCTCTTGCCCAAAGGGGCCGTCGAGCGCGTTGCTGGTCCAGAAGTAGGCCGTGGTTGTTATTCTCACTACTTTCTGGTTCCCAAGAAGGGCAAAGGGGGCCTACGCCCTATCTTGGACCTCAGGAGCGTCAACATTTTCCTCCGGAAGGAGAGGTTCAAGATGCTCACCTTAGCTCAGGTTCTGGCTGCCCTGGACCCAGGAGACTGGATGGTAGCGTTGGACTTGCAGGACGCTTATTTTCACATCCCCGTCCTGCCGGCCCCCAGGCGTTACCTGCGGTTCACGGTGGGTCAGGAGCATTTTCAGTTTACTGTGCTCCCCTTCGGCCTCACCAGTGCCCCTCGGGTGTTCACGAAAGTGATGGCGGTGGTCGCATATCATCTGCGGAGATTGGGGGTTCCAGTCTTCCCCTATCGCGACGACTGGCTGTTGAAGGCGGGCTCGCCCCAGCAAGTCGTCTCCCACCTCCAGACTACGGCTGACCTCCTGCATTTGCTGTGGTTCTCCATCAATGTGCCGAAGTCGCATCTGAGTCCCTCCCAAATGCTCCTCTTCATCGGAGCGGGTCTGGACTCGGCGCAGTTCCGGGCTTATCCTCCGGAACAGCGGGTCTGGGATATTCGGGCTCTGATTCCCATCTTTCAGCCTCTATCCCGGGTTTCGGTCAGGTTGGTGCTGCGGCTTCTGGGTCTGATGGCCTCCTGCATCCTGGTAGTGCATCGCGCCAGGTGTCGAATGCGGCTCTGCAGTGGGACCTGAAGTTTCAGTGGGCCCAGCATCGGGGCAACCAGTCAAACCATGTCTTGATCTTGGAGGGCACTGCAAAGCAGTTGCAGTGGTGGCTCACGGACCGTGTTTGGGTCAGCGGCAGATCCCTCTCCCTACCCCAACCGGAGCACGTAGTAGTGACGGATGTGTCCCTCCTGGGATGGGGGGGGCCACATGGGGGAGGCGGAGATCAGAGGACTCTGGGCTCCGGCGGAGTCTCGGCTCCATATCAACCTTTTGGAGCAGAGAGCGATCCGTCTTGCACTGAAAGCATTCCTCCCGTTGTCAGGGGAAGTGTGGTGCAGGTGTTCACGGACAACACCACCGCCATGTGGTATTGCAACAAACAGGGCGGGGTGGGGTCGTGGACCCTTTGTCAGGAGGCTCTGCGCCTCTGGACATGGCTGGAACATCAGGGCATCACCCTGGTGGTTCAACATCTGGCGGGCTCTCTGAATGCCAGAGCAGACGAACTCAGCCGCCGGTGCATGATGGATCACGAATGGCGTCTAAACTCGGACGTTGTGCAAGGCCTCTTTCGGCAGTGGGGAGAGCCTTGGTTAAATCTATTCGCCACCGAAGAGAACGCGCAATGTCAGCAGTTCTGCTCGTTGGAGTTTCCAAGGCGGCACTCGCTCTGGGACGCTTTTCGTCGCGAGTGGAGTTGCAGTCTGTTGTACGCCTTTCCGCCTATACCACTTCTGCCTAGAGTGCTGAAGAAGATCAGGCACGACCGGGCCCAAGTCATCTTGGTCGCTCCGGATTGGACATGAACGTACTGGTATCCCGAGCTAATCAGTCTATCAATCGATCGCCCGATACAACTGCCACTTCAGGAGGACCTTCTGTCGCAGCAGCAGGGGACGGTCCTCCACCCGAACCTGTCCATTCTCCACCTCCATGCGTGGAGATTGAGCGGCGACAGTTGATGCCATTTGACTTGTGGCATGGTGCACAGCGAAGGCTGTGGATCCCCTTTCCGCCCCTCTTTCTGAGGTTCTCCTCTTTCTTCTTTCCTTGGCCCAGCCGAGCTCTGCTCTGGGCACTCTTAAAGGTTATCTTTCAGCTATTTCTGCTTTCTTACGGCTTCCTGATCAGTCTTCTCTTTTCAAATCCCCTGTTGTTTCTCGCTTCTTCAAAGGCATTACTCACATGTTTCCTCCTGTCCCTTTCGTAATGCCTCAGTGGGATTTGAACCTGGTCTTGACATATCGGATGAGCCTCTTCATAATTGTCCCCTTCGTCTTCTGACTCTTAAGACTGCTTTCCTGGTAGCCATCACCTCGGCTAGACGGGTGAGTGAGCTCCAGGCTCTCTCTTCTAAGCCTCCTTTTCTTTCTATCCATCCGGACAAGGTTGTCCTCCGGACTCGTCCTTCCTTTCTTCCGAAAGTGGTGACTGCCTTTCACATCGGGCAGTCTGTCACATTGCCCACCTTCTTTCCTTCTCCGCATCCTTCGAAGGAGGAAGAGAGGCTCCACCGTCTGGACCCAAAACGGGCGCTGTCCTTTTATTTGGACCGCACCAAACAGTTCCGGGTGGACGACCAACTCTTTGTTGGCTACGTGGGTGCTAAGAAGGGGCAGGTGGTACACAAACGAACCATCTCGCGGTGGGTCTTCTTGTGTTTAAAATCTTGTTACTCCTTGGCTAAAAAGGATCCTCCTGTAGGGCTGAGGGCCCATTCCACCCGGGCCACAGCAGCGACTACTGCCCTGGGCCGAGGAGTCCCCTTGCAGGACATCCGTCAGGCAGCAACGTGGGCCTCGCTGCACACGTTTGCCAAGCATTATTGCCTGGACAGCCAAGTCCGGAGAGACGGCTTCTTTGGCCGTTCTGTTCCCCAGGATTTTCTGGTGTGATCTTGGTTCGCAGACCCACCACCGGGGTTGGCATTGCTGGGGTATCTATTCTAAGGTGAGGAATCAAACTAACTTGTTTCTTTCAGATGAACACGTTACTTACATTCGGTAACGATATATCTGTAAGAAACATTAGTTAGTTAGATTCCTCACCGACCCACCCATCCTCCCCGTTCTGCGAACCGATATCTAGGGTTGAGGTTATCCCTTTCAGGGCCCTAGACTTTTTTGGCACCAGTGTCGGTCTCTTGCATGGCTCTGCGTTCCTGGCGTGGAAAGCTGTGTAGAAGAAGGGTGGCGTCTAAGTACTCCGACGACATCATTCCGGCGCACGACGCCGACGACGGACGCAGAGCCGCAGACGACGCCTAGCAACGCGCAAGGGGTATTGCTGACGAAAAATCTTCCCTGATCCAGCCTGACGCCTGGGGATATTCTAAGGTGAGGAATCTAACTAACTAATGTTTCTTACAGATACATCGTTACCGAAGGTAAGTAACTTGTTCGTTTAGGCTTTTTCAATATTTGGGTCATAGCATGTATAACATATCTGAAGTGTTTTGTTTAGTTTCATCACATATGGTGGCCAAATCACATGTGTTCGAATGACTAACCAGCACCATTTAAACGCGCATGCCTCCTTTGTTTTGAACGAATTACATTTCAGAAATAGACTGACTATGTTCCGTTTATCCGAACTCGGTGAGTAAATTGTGTGCTTTTACTTCGTTAGTTAACAAGAGAAGATGGTGTAGATACAAGTTGTTTTTTGTCATTGAGCAGGATTACAGATTTGGGGTGCATTTCACTTACATATTTAGTTTTATTTCGAGAACATTCACTTATGTCATGCTGTGTAGTACGTCTTGTTTTTTTATTTGTCACTTCTTCGCCACTAAAGCTTTTGTAATATTTCCGAAAGCAACTTGCAGGTTCGTTGTGCAAGTGCAGTTGAGTACTCTTTAGGTATTGGCTGTCTTTTTGTAGATGTATCTGTCCATAGCAAACTCAAATGTAGAGCCATCCAGCTTAACAACTATGTACAGTCTTTTTGTCACATTGAACTCCGGTTTAAAAAATTGTGCACTAGAAGTTGCTCACAGATAACATCTCTAACATGCAGTGTCAGTCAGTCGATTGCCCCAGACCTTCCCCCTCTCATAGGGACACTGTTGTTTTTTTACCGACGATTTCAGTGCTGGCATAGTCCACACTGCAAGGTCTACTGTACAGCGATTTTCCTTGGTTTTTTTTGCGGAGTTTGTTGTATGTATAAATAAAACGCCAAATATTTTTCTTCGCACAACTTGATTTTAGATTCAATCACACTCATTCGGTTAAGCTTTTTTTGTATTG
This sequence comes from Triturus cristatus, assembly GCF_964204655.1. Classification (NCBI taxonomy): domain Eukaryota; kingdom Metazoa; phylum Chordata; class Amphibia; order Caudata; family Salamandridae; genus Triturus; species Triturus cristatus. Next base: position 404,790,188 of record NC_140583.1, on the reverse strand, counting down.
CAATTTGGGACATACTGCACACCGCTCTCTCCCCTATCCTCCACTCCGTACTCAAATGCCTTGCTTTACCCTACCTATGTTTATTTTGTCCAAAAAGTCTTCGTCAATGAGCTAAAGTCTTTGTATATCACACTGCCATACCCCATGCACTCACAAGGCACACAACACACATACAGTCTCGGAAAGCCCGGTCCGTTCCACTCCGTCAAACAAAAAACATAAATAAAAAACATTACCATTTACAACGCCAATAGGTCTAACTTTTAGAAATGTAAGACCTATTGCATTGCAAATGCTTGTTCCTTAAGTGACCAGTTGATCAGTACTGACTAGACCAAGTTTTTGGCATTTGTTGGGGTGAGTACTGGTCCCTGAGTCCTGTGTCTGAGGTCCTGGGAGCCTTAGAAGTGACCCAGAGGAACTGCTCTTGAAACGTGGACAAGTTGGGACTTCCAAGACCCCTGCAGCCAACAGGAATACCATGTGACAAAGGTGTACACTTTAGATGCACCTTTCCTAGAAATAGCTTCAGATTTGCCTGCTGAGGATTTTGAGGTCCATAAAAGACTAATTCCGAAGGTAAAATATTTGACTAGTAAACGTACTTGGTGTCTCTGACCTGTGCTCCATCGTGGTAGAATGGTAATCACACTAAGGTACCGGTCTGTGAGTTCCATAAACTGTCATTGGAGCTTTTTGCTTTTTGGCTCTATCTTTACTTGAAACTTAAAAAATTATTTGGTTCCCCTTATTGAATTTATTTGTTTTGGTGTCATTTTGCTTATTTATTTGTACTAATTTTTCTTATTTGGTTTGGGATTTTTGTTTATTGTCTTCACTTTATTACTGTTTTGCTACTGCACAAATAATTTATACTTGGCACAAAGTGTGGCCTGTCGGCTTTGTGCCATCGGTACTAGGAGCTGGAGCTCAGGTTGATTTGGCGACTTTGGGTTCACCTTGACAAGTTAGTGCGCCCACTCCAAATAACAATCCACTTTTTTGCAGCCTCATACATAGCTAAACCTTTTTTGTCTTTTATTTATTTTTTTAATTTTTTTTTTTAAAAACCTTTATTCAGTTTATCCGGAACACAGCTATTCAGCCGACAACCCGGAGGTTCGGCAGCTTAGGTGCAGCAACATAGAAAAGCATTCGCACTGAACCGACAGGAGAATCAAATAAAAGGTTCAATTTTAAAGAAACACCAACACAAACCAAACCCTTGCAAGGCGATAAGCTTCGAGTGCACATGAGGGGTGCCCATCAGGGGGAGCTAGTCCCATTTCGTCTACCAGAGACAACACTATAATGAGAGGAGGGAGGGGGAAAGCAGAGACCCATAAAAGGCAATCAGTCATCAACAATAAGTACATAGCCGGAAAGAATGTCAAGGGGAAAGCTGCTCCTCTGGCGGATCCAGATCAGGGGGCAGACATATGTCCCCTCTGTAGTGGTTCCATCTCCCCCATACTGCATGCCATTTCCGCGGGCGCCCTCTAGCACAATACACTGTCTTTTCCCTGAGCATGCTCCAGTCCATATTTTCCTTCCACGCTGCCAGCGCGGGAGGCACTGCCAAGCCCCACAGGCGCGCGATATCCCGCTTAGCCACCATGTTCCCCAGGGTCACCCACTGAGTTTGTGCGTCATCAAGATCGGTAGGACCCCAGACGTTCAAAAGACAACACCGCGCCTCCGGTTGCCTGACAATGCCCGTCACCTCCCCCATCACTGCATGGACTCGCCTCCAAAACTCCACAATCACGCCGCATTCCCAGATGATATGTAGGAAGGTGCCCACCATGCCGCAGCCTCGCTTACATAAACCCTCCTCAGAAAAACCCATACGGACCAGCCTAGGACCTGTCACGTATACTCGATGGAGTATTTTGAGCTGCACCAGCCGCAGACGCGACGGAATCACAACCTCCTTAGGAGAGGAAACTGCATATTGCCAGTCCTCATCATCCAGTTCGATGCCGTCCCTAGTCCATTGATCCCGCAACCCACGAAGAAGGTCAGCCCGGACATTAATCAGCTTCTTATAGATGAGAGAGATCGTGCTCTCCAGCATATGGCCATCCAGAATTCGGTCCTCCAACGGAGAGGACGCAGGCACCTTCTCACCTTCTACAAGGACCGACCGCAAGGCGTGACGCACCTGGGCATAGCGGAAAAACTCAGTGCTCCCCAACTCATACTCCTTCTGCAGCTCCTCAAAGGACTTCACCCTGCCCCGAGCCAGCAAGTCTCCGACCCTTGAGATACTGATCAAATCCCATTTCTCGAACCCTTTTGTATGCCAAAACTTCCCCAGGATATCCGAATCAAACAGCGGGGTAGCAAGGGTAAGTCTGCCCCTCCAACCCAGGGAGTCCGTCGCCAACTTCCACACCCGCACCGCCACCCCAGTGGGCCCCGTAAGGGACAAGTCCAACGACTTCGAGTACAAGGCTCTGTGGTAATTACCGCCACGCAGTAGCCACCGATCCATGGCGAAGCCGGGGCTCAACGCCGAGCCATAGACGCCATGATTAATCGCGCACAACTGGGTAGCCCAGTAGTATCTGCGAATGTCCGGAAGCGCAATACCACCATCGTACCACGGGAGCGTCAACTTAGCGATCGCTATGCGCAGTCGCCCATCCCACAATAGCGAGCGCTGGAGGCTTTCGACCTCTCTAAAGTAACTAGTCGGGACCCAGTCAAGAGTATTCTGCAAGGCATAGAGGAAACGGGGAAGAGACATCATTTTAAACAACGCGGTGCGTCCGAGGAGGGAGAGCGGCAGCCTCCGCCATCCCGCCGCAGACGCGCCAGGGGGGGGAGCAGATTCTTCTCATATCGCAGGATGGAGTCAGTGGAGATGTAGATCCCCAGATACCGGAAGCCCTGCTGGGCGATCTGGATCGAACAGTTTCGGGGGACAGGCGGAACATCGCCACACAATACATACAGATATGACTTTCCCCAATTGATAACAAGGCCCGAGTTCCTACCAAAAGAAGTCAAGACGTCGCAAACCACTATGAGAGACTTCTGGGGCGAGGCGAGGTATAATAGGATGTCGTCGGCGTAAAGTGAGATACGGTCCTCATAGTCGGGCGACCATCGAAGGCCACGTATACTCGGATGCCATCGTATCCACGCTGCCAGCGGTTCAAGAGCAAGGGCGAACAACAAAGGCGACAGGGGGCAACCCTGCCGGGTGCCCCTCCCAATCTTAAACGGCCTGGACGCCCTCCCGTTTACCACAACACTAGCAAGGGGACCCTCATAAAGCAACCTCACCCAGTCCACAAATCCGGGCCCAAAGCCGAACTTGGCTAGCACCGCCCACAGGTATGCCCACTCCACCGTGTCAAACGCCATCGTGGCGTCAAGAGACGCCACAATAGCCGGCTCCCGCAGCGTGTCCACCCTAGCAATCACACCATGGAGGCGCCTAAGGTTCAATGCAGTGTTGCGATGCGGAATGAAGCCCGATTGGTCCGGGTGGATCAAGTCCTCAAGCACCCGGACCAAGCGGTTCACCAGGATCTTAGCGAGGATTTTCAGCTCAGCATTAAGAAGCGATATCGGCCGATAGGAACTACACTTGTCCCGAGGCTTAACGTCCTTATGTATCACCACTATGGTTGCCAGTCGTTGATCAAGCGGCAGATACCCGTTCACCCGCGCCTCCACGAACATGGCGCGCAGGTGAGGAGCGACCTTATCCGGACAAAGCTTGTACAGTTCGATAGGCAAACCGTTCGGACCGGAGGCCTTACCCGAGTTCAACGCCCGAATAGCACCCGCCACCTCATCAACCGTTATATCACCATCCAGGTCGTCCCTATCTACGTCAGAGAGGCAGGGCAGAGCAATATCACGCAAAAGGTCACACGAGTCCGCAGTCGGCCTGTCCGAAACCGAGGTGTACACTACGCGGAAATAATCCGAGAAACACTGGACTATACCGTCGGGGTCAGTAACAACCTCTCCCTCCTCCGTCGTTAGCTCCGGCACCACTCTATTGACCCGCTCTTTTTTGTCCAACCAAGCTAGCAGTTTCCCGGCCTTATCCCCAACATCATACAGGCGGCCCTGCTGCTCCCTGCTAAGGGTCTTGGCAGCATTCTCCGCCAAATCCCTGTACTCCGATTGCTTCAAACTCAGATTATGCAGCGTGTCCGCTGCAACCCCCTCCTCCAGGGTCACTTCTAAAGCCGCAATCTCATCCTCAATCTGCACCACCTCGGCGTCTTTCCGTCGCTTGGCGGCCACCACCAATGAGAGGGCCTCCCCTCTCAATACGGTCTTAAACGCCTCCCACAGAGACACCGCCGAATCAACCGAATCTTGATTGTCCTGGAAATAGTGATCAACTGCCTTCAGCAGCGCCCTGCGCGTCTTGGGGTCACGGCAGTACCAGGGGTTAATGGGAGCAACCCTACCCCCTCCCACCCGGCCAATATCAAAACGGACCCACACCGGAGAGTGGTCAGATATGCCGCGTGCCATATGCCTAGCCTCAGAAACTAGCGAGGCATTCGCAGCCAGGGTGAGCACGTAATCAATCCAGGAGAGACTCCCATGCGCCCCGGAGTGAAAGGTATACTGACTCTGAGTGGGGTGCCGGAGCCTCCAGCAGTCCACCAAGCCAAAAGTGTCTATGAAATCAGGAAGCCACTTCTTAGCCCCCCCGGTATCCCTGGGCGGGTGCCTATCGAGCAGCCCAGAACCAACAGCATTGAAATCTCCCCCCACCACCAACAGACCCTCAGGGAGTTCCAACAAGGCCCTGCCCAGATCCGCAAACGTGGAGGCCTGCAGGGCCGGAGGAACATACACAGAAACCAATACCAACTTTCTACCCTCCCATCTCCCCGCCACAGCTATGAACCGCCCCCTATCGTCAACAATGGTGGAATCAACCTCGAGTGGCAGTGAGGCTCGAACAAGTATGCCCGCTCCCCTGGAGCCCGATGAAAAGCCAGAGTGGGCAATGAATTTGTAGCCCTTTCTATTGAGTGCATAGCACATATTGCCTATAAGATGTGTCTCCTGCAATAGGGCGACGTCAGGCGAGGCCCGCTTCAGGAATTGTAAGACGATCCCCCGCTTAATACGATCACCCAAGCCATTAACATTCAAGCTAATAATATTGAGGCCCCTACCCCCCATCCCCAAACACCAAGAGACCTTCACCCCCACCGAAAAACCACCACCAAACCATCCTGACAACAATTACTACGCCTTGCAAGAAAAACCACCCCAACACCCCATATCCACCCCCCTCCCTGCACCCCTGCGTCAGCTTACAAAGCCCCCCCAACTTTCAGTGCGCCTGTCGCCCTATCAAAAACAAATCTACAAAAAGAACCCCGAGGGAGGAAAGAGCTCCGATCGGCCCTCCGCTACCCCCTCATTACTGCAGTTAGCCACAAGTCATTGTCCGGGGCAAAAATAAAAAAGACCTAACACACGGGGCATCACTCCTGCTCAGCCCGGCCACTGTCCTCTCCCGTGGTACAGTCCCCGCTGGTCCGCCTCCGTGGCAGAGCGTCCAACCACTCTCCGGCCATTTCAGGCGAGTCGAAGAAGAAAGTCCGATCCTCATACACCACACGCAGTCTGGCAGGGAAAAGCATAGCGTACTTCAAATCCATCTCCCTAAGACGTCTCTTAACCCCAGGAAAGACTGCCTTTGCTTCTGCACCATCTGGGTGAAGTCAGGATAGAAGTTCACAGAGGCGTTCTGAAAAGGAACCGGGCCCGCCACCCTCGACGCTTGCAGGATAGCGTCCCGATCTCGAAAATGAAAGATCCGGGCGACAATCGGCCTCGGGGGAGCTCCCGCCTTAGGCCTCCCGCCAGGCACCCTGTGAGCACGTTCTACTGCAAAAAACTTTCCAAGGCCCTTAGGCCCAAGATGGTTCACCACCAAGTCTTCGACGAGGAGGTCCACTGAGCGCTCTTCCGAGGATTCCGGGACTCCAGTAATGCGCACGTTGTTGCGCCTGGCCCAACCTTCAAATTCCTCCAGCCGACGGGCAGAGAGATCACTAGCAGTCCGCAGCTTCTCGACCTCCGCTTGCAGTCCCAAAACATCATCCGCAAGGCCAGTAGTCTTGAGGTCCAGGGACTTGACCCGCTCATTGGTTTTAGCCAAATCCGCGCGTATCAAGTTAACATCGACCAAAATAGTATCCACTTTTTGTGCCAAGGCATCAAACTGTCGCCCGATCGATGTTTGCATCCCCTCAATAGCCCCCATAACATCCTGCAACGACAGCTCCGAGGCCGGGGCCGAGTCAGCTTTCTGTACTTCCAGCGATTGTCCCGATCCACCAGGGGACCCCTTCTGCTGGGCATATCGATCCATATTGTTGGATTGGGTATAACCTCCCCGCCTGGTAGCCTTGAATTTCGGCTTGTCAGCCTCTGCTTTGGCCGACATTGCAGACTCGATGTAGACAATTACGGAGAAACGTCCCTCACCCAGCTAAATGAGACAGGCCGGACCGTCACTCAACGACCAGGGCGGGCACAAGTCCTCCAGATGTCCGTGGAGCCTCAGGAAGCGCTCTCAGGCCGGAGCCAACACAGGGCTAGAAAGTGAAAGTGAAAGTGCGACGATCTCCATCCGCCCGTTCACACCCCGCTGGCCCGCTGTTGTTCAATTAGAGGCCGGGCATCTTGCCAACGCGAGCCCCTGGCATCCCTCGGATGTAGGCCGCAATCCGCCATCGTCCACAACTCCGGTCCCCGGCGGACGATTTTGGCCCGGACAGCGTCAATCGTCCCCACGATGACTCATCTGCAAAATACCGTGCATAGGAGACAGGATGAAGAACAGGATAATTGACGGAGGGCGCGAGGGTCCCGGGAGCTCAAAGCTCACGCAGCCATCTTGGTCACGCGCTAGGCTCCTCCCCCCCTTTTTTGTCTTTTAATGAGGCTTTACTAGACCAGTTCTGTCTGCTTTGGATAGCCCCTCCACTGTAAATAAACATAGCTAGAAGATGTATGCTTCCTCCTGGAGACCCAACCTTCATGCCCAGCCATGTTTGTTGAGTTGCTCGAGGTCCTCTCGTGACTCTAGTGCCTCCGGCCTGTAGGTCCTGTTGAGGATCACCTTTGAACTTTTTGGTTTGGTCTCCCCTGATGGCTCGGGGCCTGCCCTGACTCCCCTGCTTTTGATAAGTCACCTGGACCTTGCTGGTCCTGACATTGCACCTTCTTCGCTTTCAATGTTGTTTGCAGTTGCCAAGGCTTGTTGGTGCTTCCAACGGACACCAGCCCCTCAACTCTTGACATCCAACAGCTTGTGAATGGCTGCTGGTCTTCTACAGTGTCACCTGATCCTCCCAGCTGCAGTTCCAAGGTCACCATAAACTATCCTGCAGCACCCAACATCGATGGCCATTCATCTTCGTGCCTCCTGGTCACGTCCAAGTGGCATAGAATCTGTTCCATCTGCTTTCAGGTACCTCTCGGCTTGAATCCACCTTTGGGTTCCAGCGGACACTGTGTCCTTCTCCAGCAGCGGCATCTTCCTGAAGTCCTCCATTGGGTTTGACGGCGGTTTCTGATGCCACTTACCACAATACACCCGGCTCCCCTGGGGCAGGTATCCTTGTTCCTAAGGTATCTACGGGTGGGGTGGCTCTTCAACCTTTTGTGTTCCTCGGGGTTTCTTCAGAGTCCACTGGGAAGGGTCCTTCTTTAAAATTGCAACAGCGACTTACCCATTAACTTGCATTGATCGCGCGGTCGTGTTCCCACTCTGCACACGGCCTCCATGGGGCTCTTGGTTACTTACCTTGGGTAGTTCCTTGGGTCCCCGGAACTTCTACGTATTCTAGGTATAGGTTTGACTTGTCGTGGTTCGCATGCCACTATTTTAGTATATGGTTTGGTCTCCCCCAGTGACCACTGTCTATCATGTGCTACTTACCTGTTTCTATTGAAAACTATTGTGTACATTGTGTGTATCTCTGGCTAGGAGATACATGTATGTGTTAGTGAGTATTATATAATAAATACATATTTTTATAAATACACTGTGTGGTTCTTTTTCACCTAATCTGTATCAATAAGATTATATTCTGGTAAAGTAAGCTGCTTTACATTCTGGACTAAGCCTGAAGGCTGCTCACCACAGCTGGTACTGAGAGAGCTTTCGAAGGATGTCTAAGACCACTAAAATCACTATAAGGGTTGTCTGGATTGGTGCAAGGTGCCCACTTACATAAGTGCACACCATATATCAAGCCAACTTCTTACATTGGTGTGCAGCCATTGGGATTCAAGCCTGCATTGTTTAACCAGATAATCTTGATGTGGATGAATTGCAAAACCATCACTAATACTAGGCACATATAATACAGCATAGAATACGTAAGTTCTAATGAACTTAGGGTTGGGTAGTTAAGGGTCTAGCACACTCTTTCTCCAACTTCTGAGAGTTTAGTTTCCACTTGGTTAGTTAGGCGCAACACCTCACTACACCTAGAACCATGTCTTTAGTTGGGGATACTACTGTACTCCAGTCTGCTAAGTACAGTGGTCTGACGTTCCAGGAACTAAGGACCCTGTGTAGCTTTTGAAAGTTGAAGACATGTAGCAACCCCACTATTAAGCTGCTCTTAGAGCTGCTGCATCAGGATGATATCCGCCCTGTGAGGGCAGAAGAACAGGAAAATGTGGCTGGGGATACTCCTGAAGAGATAACATCAGAAACTCTTCCTGCTGATCTCAATTCAGTATGGGCAGGAGGACTCAAATGATTCCAACCTGCCAAACTCTGACCCCTCAGGGAATAGTGCAGATGGAACAGAGGAGACACCCTTTGTTCCTCCTGGGAGAGTCCAGAGTAAACCAAGGAGGTCTAGATCCTCCTCTAGAGAATCCAATGCTTCAGGACATTCCATAGGTACATCCATATCTAAAAAGAGGGGAAACTATTTGGACAGGGAATACCTACTGCTTGAGCTTGAGAAAGCAAGGCTTAGGCTCAGGAAAGATCAGTTGGCCCTTGACAAAGGGTCCCTAGAAGGCCAGAAAACTAGGAAGGAATTGGGACTAGAGTCCCATGGTGGCAGCAACAGTGTCCCTAAAGTCAAGGAAAATTCTTTTGATAATGGGAAACTTAGCAGGATAGTCCCTCCTTACGAGGAGGGGGATGATAACCATAAATGGATCAATGCTTTGGAGAGGACCTGTAAAGTTCAGAGGGTCACGCAAGAGCAGTAGGCAGCTATCCTGTGGCTCTCCTTTGCTAACAAATGTGGAGATAAGCTCATCGCTGTTAAAAAAGAGGGTGCTGACAATTACTCAGTACTGAAGAGTGCTCTCACAGATGGGTTTGGCTTAACCACTGAACAGTATATGATTAAGTTCAGAGACAGCCAGAAAGCACAGGCCCACACCTGGGTGGATTTTGTAGACAGTGCTATTAAGGCTCTGGTAGTCTGGCTTCATGGAAGCAAGGTACAGGACTGAGGGATAGTACAATTTGATCATGCAGGATCACATCCTTAAAAACTGTCATAATCAGCTTTTGCATCAGTACTGGATGGACTCAGATCTGACTTCTCCCCAAGAATTGGGAAAGTAGGTAGATAAGTGGATCAGAACCAGTGTTGAGCAGAAGAACCATGGTAATGGAGGTGACCTGAAGAAGCAAGATTCTTCTAAATCCCAGGATAAGTGTGGGTACTAGGGAAAAGATAAAGAGTCTCCTGCCCCAAAAACCTGCATCTGGGGTTGAGTCCCAAAATTCCAAGAAAGGCAAAAAGAAACCTTGATGCTACCTTTGTAAGGTGAAGACCCATTGGACAAGGGATGCTGATTGTCCAGAGGCCAATGAGACTACTACTACAACTGCCCCTAAGGCACCTGCACCCCCCCCCCCTAGCACAAGTACAAATGGTAGTACAGCAACCAAGGGATTAGTGTGGTTAACCTTGGGTTCAGACTTAGTCAGAACTCCAGCTCAGGCTGTTTGGTGGCATAGATCTTGTCACCTTACTAGTCCGTCCCACTAACTTGGGCAAGTACAGACAACAGGCTTTGATAAATGGAAAAGAAGCAAATGCTTACAGGGACACAGGGGCCAGTGTCACTATGGGCAAACTATGGAGAAACTTGTGTCTCCTGATCAGATAATACGTGGACAAATATTCCAAGTAACCAACGCTAGCAATGCCAGGTCTGACTATTCCTTGGCAGTTGTGAACCTCAGCTGGGGAGGGGGTAACTGCACCTAAGAAAGTTGTGGTATCCTCAGACCTACCTCTAGATTGTTTGTTGGGCAATGATCTAGAAACTTCAGCCTGGGCTGAAGTGGAGTTCAGGACTCACGCAGAGATGATGGGCATCTCCGCCAGTGTGTTTGCTGTCACCAGGGCTCAGGCCAAACAGCTCACCACTGAAAAAGCCCTTGCTCCTGAAAAATGGACCAGGTGCTTCCCAAGAGAAGGAACAGGAATTGGCCTCCTCACAAACTCTCAGTGAACATCAACCTCCTGAGGGAGAGCATCTTATCCCCTGTGAAGGAACTGTCCCAGAGGAACCTGGGACTGACCAGGCAGCGTTGTTGGGTGCAAGGGACGCTTCCAGGGCAGACTTGAGTTTGGAGCAGCAGACCTGCCCCTCTCTTGAACCCTCTGTCAGCAAGCTGCTGCTGAGTAAACAGGGGATATCAGTGGGTCCCATAGGATGTGTTGGAAAGATGGACTCTTGCACTCTGAGGGTAGAGACCTACTAGTGGTGGTGGACCATGCCACTTGGTACCCAGAAGCTATTCCCCTTAGAACCACTACAGCTCCTGTAGTAGACAGGGCCCTCCTTGCAATCTTTTCCAGAGTGGTCTAAACAGACAGAGGTACAAACTCTGTCTTGTTATATTACTGCCATGTGGAAATAGTGTAGAGTAAACTATACGTTTACCACACCCTGCAATCCACAGTGCAATGGCCTTCTTGAAAGGCTCAACAAGACCCTAAAGGGTATGATCATGGAACTCCCAGAAAAGCTTAGGCGAAAATCGGATGTCTTCTCACCCTGCCTTCTCTTTGCCTACAGAGAGGTTCCTCAGAAGGGGGTTAGCTACAGCCCATTTGAGCTGGGGGCTCTTCAATTGATTCTTCGTCACTAGCATCATCTGGGGCTCGAAGTAAGACCACCAAGGATTCCCATGCCCTAGCTGCCTCCAGCACCTTCTCGCTTTTCGTTCGTTGTGCAATCTGCATCCTAACTATCCCTTCACACTCTGCCCACTTAATGAGTTCTTTCTTACATCTGGTTGTGCTTGGCCCTTGTTTTGCTTTCCAGTGAATGGCTAGTACTAATCCCATATCTATGAATTTGCTCGTGATTTTGTTTTTCGTTGTGTGTGGGAACTAGTGTCCCTGCGATGCCTCTACTTCCCTGTCAGTGATATATGCCAGCAGCATAGTTACCTCCTCCCAGAAGCTACCTAACTGTGGGCAATCCCAGAGCAGATGTTTAAACCCAGCCCCCTCTCTTAGATCGCGGACAAGCAGCCCTGTGAGTATTAAAGTACTGATTGATCTTCTCCGGGGTAAGGTATGCCATGTGCAGTATGTAAAAATGCATTAATTGGAATCTGGCATTTCTGGTGCGCTTCCAAGCCCTCTCTTCCGTCTCCCCCCACAACTTCTCCGGGATGTCCTTCCCGATGTCTGCTTCCCATTTTAATCACAGGGTAGTATTGTTTCGCGCGTTATTCGTCTGTAGATGCATGTGACCGCCTTAACCGTCCCTGACGCCATGACCAGATTTTGACATCGTAATGACGTCGGTGGCTCCGTGAATCCCTCCCCTCAATGTTTTCGAATGGCCATGCAATAGGAAGTCACCCCTGGGTAAGTCAGACCAGTCTTGCAGATCGTTGAACTGGATCATGGCGCCCTCTTCATACAAATCACCTAAAGCATCCAGCCCCTGTCTGCCCCCTGTCCGCCCAAACTGTCAGTCCCTGCCAACTACCTCCATGTGGCAGGGCCTCACACATAAGTGGCGGAATTTCCAGAGCGTAAGGGCATCGTGTTTTGACACGTCTTGGATACCAATGCCAACACTGGCGGGCCATGAGTAGTTCCAGGGGGAGGGTTGGAGGTCGAACAGGCAGCCTCCGTGTGATCTGGGCTATCGCTCTCAGGGCCACGAAGTCCTCTCTCTGTTCCTCCAGACCCCGAATGCGGCTTGCCACCTATTTCGTGAGCCACTGTAGTTGTGCTGAGAGGTAATAGGCCTCAAAGTCAGGTACTGCCAGCCCTCCCTCTGCTCTCGGTCGCATGAGAAGGCTAAGCGCCACTCTTCCCCTACCTCGCCCCCACAGAAACCACGAAATTATCGACTTGAGTTGTATGAAGTACTTCGTTGGTTCCCAGATCGGCAGGGTGCTGTAGTAATATAGTAATCTCGGCAGGGTTACCTTCTTAAGCAGAGCCACTCTGCCAGCCACCGACAATGGCAGAGATCCCCAGAACTCAAAATTGCCTTTTGTACCCCTAATTGCTTTCCCTATGTTACCCTCCAATATGTCTCCCTGGGAATGGTAGGTTTGAGTGTCCAGGTATGTCAGGCTCCTATTCTCCCATCTCACTTTCTCAGTTTCTAATGAGCCTATCCTACCCTCCATCGCTGGGAACAGGCTAGACTTTGCCCAATTTACCTTCAGCCCCGTTATGTCACCTAGGACTTGTAGCAAGCCTTTTGCACCCCGGAGCGTCTCCCTCGAGTCGGCTAGGAACAGTAGCAGATCTGCGTAGAGCGCAGTGTGGTGGATCTGGCCAAGAACATTTAGGCCATGATAGTGTTGTCCTGTTCTAGCCCGGGCTGAAAATGGTTCCATCGCAAGGGTGAAGAGTAGGGGGGAAAGCGGGCACACCTGTTGCGTTCCCATATCTATGAATTTGTGCCCAATAGTAGTCCCCCCGTCTTAACCCTAGCAGTAGAGTTGGCATATAAGAGAGCCATCCAGCCCACAAACCTCTCACCCAGCCCAAACTTCCGCATTACATGAAATAAATATGGCCATTCCAGGCTGTCAAATGCCTTCTCTATGTTCACTGAGAAGACTGCCTCTTCCTCTTTCCCATAGGTATCTGCTTCTAGTACCTGTATGAGGCGGCAAATATTAAGGGCTGTGTTTCTGGTGGGTATAAACCCGGATTGGTCTCTGTGTATAAGGGCTGTCATATGAGGGAGCAGACGAGTGGCCCGTATACGACTCAGGATTTTGTAGTCCAGGTTAAGCATGGAGAGCGAGCGGTATGCTGCTCTATCCCAAGATGGATTTCCTGGTTTAAGCAGGGGAATAATATTTGCTTCCTTGGTCGAGGCTAGTAGGTGTCCCTCTTATCTCGCGTCATTGTACAGATGTACCAGTCTAGTGGCTAGCAAGTCAATATAGGCTAAGTAGAATTCAATGGGTGGACCATCTGTCCCCGGCGTTTTGTTGCGTGCCATATGTTTTATTCCACATCCCGACCCAGGACAGTCGCAAGATCTTCGTCTCGGGTAGTTCCACGTCTCCTATGAACGCATCGATGCCCTCCGCCTATGGCGTCAAGTCTACTTTTGTATAAGTCGGTGTAGTAATCTAGGAACAGGTCATTGATACCCTGCTGGTCATACCTCACTACTCCATTCTGTTCTCTGATCACCAACATGACCGACCCCCTCCTGGCTGGGTTGGCCAACCAAGCCAACAGAGCTCCCGACTTGTCTCTCTCCATGTGGGCTCGGGTTATATATTTTTGATAATCGAAGCAATGAAGTAGCTCCACTTCTACCGCTGCGGCTTCTCTAGCGTCCAGGAGTTCTGCCCTCTGTATGTCTTGCATTAGGGTCTTCCGCGTTTCCACCATCCCTAATATACAGCGCCCTCTGATGACTGACTTAAACTCGTCTCATTCCACCAGGGAGCTCGATGCTGAATTAGCGTTATCTTGGAAATAATGTACAATGGCGGTTCCTATCGCTGCATGAAATACTTGGTCCTCTGGAGCCTCTGGTCTCAGGTGCCATGTGGGTATTCTGGGCCTTGGTCGAGACCACTGCAAGCTTAACAACTCTGGGTTGTGGTCGGATATTGTCTGTGTGAGGTATTAGCTACTGCGCACTCCCTTGTGCACATCAAAGGAGCATAATATGGCATCTAACCGAACGTGGAGTTTGTGTAGCGCTGCAAAGAAGGAATAATCACTGGTATCTGGGTGCTGGACTCTCCAGGAGTCCACCAATCCTCACCTTTGTTGCCAATTTCGTCTTGACTCTGCTATTTTATGCGTGGGGTCATCAGGGAGTGGCGGATGGGAGCGGTCCAGTCCAACATCAGTAATGGAGTTGAAGTACCCTCCCAACAGAACCGAACCTGTAAGAGCAGAGGCAAATTTCCCAGAGGGACATGAAAAGAAGACAGATTGATCTGAGTTAGGAGCATAAATACTCCCCAGACTTATGTCTCTGCTATTTAGTTTACCGGTAACCACCACATATCTGCCCTCAGGGTCAATAAATTGTTTGTTTCCATGGAAGGGTACTCCCACCCTAATCCAGACCAGAACCCCACATGGAAAGGCTGAGTAGCTGGTATAGAATGCTTTGCCTCTCCATCTATGCTGCAATGCTGTCCCTTCAGCTGCCATAATGTGGTTCTCCTGGAGCAGCGCAATCTGAACCCCCCTACGGATTAATTAAGCATGAATTTTGTGACGCCGTACCATTGAGTGCATCCCCCGTACATTCCATGTAATACATTTTAGCTCTAGAGAGGGATCCATTACATGTGGAATACCTTTCCTCTACTATATTCTATCATGGTGACACCTGTTCTCAACTAACATACCCGTAACCAATTAAAACCCGCAACTCCCTCTCCCCAGGACAGTCACCGGTGAACTAGTTCCCATCCAAACTTTACATAACCTCACAAAGTCCACTTGTGGATGCAGGGGTGATCAGCCGACAGTTCTGGGTCCAGATCTCCACCCGAAGCCCCCCCCCCAGTACCTGCAACAGTTACATCGCCCCGGAACAGACCTCCGAGGACCCTCGCCAGTTCGAAATCAGCAGTAGGATCCTGTATTTGCCTTCTCAGGTCAAGTCTGGAGCATCCCTTCGACGTCTACAGTGCAGGGGACCCGTTCTACTCCATCAAACAATGTAGTACGCCGTCTGGGATGTGACTTGTGGCAACTCTGTTTCTGAAGAACCATTTTCACTAGGAGCTGGAGAGCCCGTCGACCACTCCGTTCCCATGCCATTTTTACTTGAAGTGGGACTGGAGCCTTGTTGGCTATGCTTCGCTACCTCCTGCAGCACGCTGCAACATTCCATGCTGAGTTCCCTAGGAGATGAAGCTCTGCATCCCATTTTGCTGCTACCAGGGCCCTGTTGCAAGGATTTCGATGGGGAGTCATGGCGCCCTGGTGCTCTCCGTGTGTCCAGCCACTCCCAGGCCTCTTGAAGAGTGGAGAAGAATCGGGGGCCCGCAGCATCCGCCACTCTGAGCCTAGCAGGAAACAGCATTGTATACTGCAACTGTAGCTGGCACAACTTCTTCTTGACAGCTAAAAAGGAAGCTCTGTTACGCTGAACCTCCCTTGTGAAGTCCGGAAAAATCATTATTGCGTTGTCGATTTGAAATCCCTGTTTTTGCCAAGCTTGTTGTAGTATATGGTCCCGGTCTCTGAAATGCAGTAGTCATGCTACTATCGGTCGAGGAGGGGCACCAGGTTTAGGCGGCCTTGCTGGGACTCGATGGGCTCTTTCTAGTGCGTAGAAGGATGACAGTCCTTCTGGAGCTACTTCCGTTCTAAGCCACTCATCCAAGAAGCGCACCATGTTTGTACCCTCTGCTTTTTCCCACATTCCGATGATGCAAATATTATTCCTGCGGGATCGCCCTTCGCTATCTTTGGCCCTCACTGCCAGCACTTTAACTATAGTTTCCAGGTTCGTTAGCATCTTCTGTATGGCAGTCATCTTCTCTGGGAGGCCTCCCAGTTCCTTCTCCTTAGTGAGCACACGGTCCTTGAGCTTCCGGTGGTCATCTTTTAACAGGCTTAAGTCCGTGCCTATTGCCCCTATTTTCTCCTCCTGGGCCTCTCTGGAGGCTGTGATCGCCTGCATAATATCTGTCAGCGTTGGCTTCCTGGGAGTTGCCCCGCTACCTCTTCGTCATTGTCTGTCTGGGCACCAGGGGCTTCCATGTTGAGGGCTGTGTATCCTCTCCTCATTTGTGTTCTCCCCATCGTCTCAGGCAGGTTCTGGCGTCCCGTCGCTATGTCGGATCTTCTTGGTCCATCAGCGGTCAGCCACGTGATAATTCAATGGGTGCTTGTCGTTTTCGCGCCTCCAGCGGTCCCAAAGCCGTCCTTGTCACTTCATCCGCAGTGGCTTAGTCAGTAGCCTGTTTCCCTCTTTGTTCCCGATTGCGCTTGTCTCTGGATGTGCGTAGGCCACTCTCCTTTGTGCGCACCTATAGCGGTCTCTAGTAAGGCAGCTTCGACTTCATGGGGGTCCCGCGTAGTCCCACAGCCCTTGGTCCTGGTTCTTATGTCGCTGCGACGTGGGCTGCCTGGCTAACTGTAGGGCACCTTCCCTCGTAAGCCTCTCTGTTTTGGCTGTGCCCCTATTTCTCAATTTCTCCACATCCCCCTAGTTGCGCACTGTCTCTTTCATGGTCCGTCCAGGTCCCTGTAGGCTAGTGAGTTTGACTGCACTTTTCTTTAAGGAGGTGACGTACCCTCCTGTAGGTCACTATGTTTGGGCCTACCCTGCGCATGCAGCTACCGCCCTCTCCACCATGAAGCTCCCCTGTCGCTGCTCCCTAGTGTAGACCGCCAGTATAGGCTGGTTCCTGTTATGTATTTGGCACCACAATGGTCTTAAAACTCACCACTGTTGGGGACTGTGTAGATTCACTCCAGTTGCAGCCGCAGTGTATGCCTTGATGTGGAGTGATCTCTATCACGCTGCCAGCTCTGTCACGCTGGTGGAGCCCTGTTGTATAGCTTGGGGCCACCCTATAACAAGTTCAGCACCTCATTCTCCCCAGGACCCCTCCACTCCTCCATAGCATTCAGTGCCACCAGGTCGTCAGTTTCTCCGTGGCCTCAACAATCTACCGGCAATATGTCAGCTCCTCTGTAGGAGAGTAGGGTCTGCTTTCTATGTTCACCCCCACTTTTTGCTTTTGCTTTACTGGTTTTCGACTTAGATGTGGCTCTGGGGCTGCTAATCAGACCCACTGCCCTGCTGTTCTCTCTCTAAATTGATACTATGTACTTTAGGTGCATAACCCATTTGGATAGGATCACCTTATTGGCCCCTGTACAGTGTACCTTAGGTACCCAGGGCATAGGTGTACCCTAGGCCTACCAGGGGCTGCAGCATGTATTATGCCACCCCTGGCCTGGCCTTCCATTATGACACAACTGGCTGATCACTAAGCTGGGGCAAGGTCATGTAATCACTCCTTGCTTGGGTGTAGTATTCCTATACCTAACTTACATATAGACACATGTGTACCTATCAGCCACTCCTATGGCAGGCCTTAACAATCCTGGAGGCAGAGTGCTTGGTAACATGTGAGATGGTGCTCTAGCATGAGCTGAGCCTGTCTGCAGCTTTCGGAACCATGTCCTTATAGCTGTTCTATGATATAGCCTACCATATACTCTTAAAGTGCCTTATAATCTTAAACGGTTATGGTAACTATGGTTGGGCTTTATCAAAACATGTCGTGTAAGGTGTCTAACACTGTGGAATAATACCCCCATCCCATTTCTGGGGATGAGGATATTATCCCTCCCTTCTAGAGGGAGAAGACATGTTGTAACCTACTTACCCGGTTAAAGTTAACCAGAGCCCCAGCATCACAAAATGGATGCTGCTGCCACGACACAAGTCTGACCTCCTGCTGCTGGGAGTGATCCCGGCAAGGGAGGCTTGGACAATAGGTTTCCTGCCTTGGGAGGTGCGAGCACCACCCCAGACAGGCCTTAGTGTATTGGGGCAGGGAGGGAGGAATGAAACGAGACACTGCCTGGGGCACACAAGGTGCTCCATGCATAGTCCAGTTCAAACCGGTGCTGGGGCACTCCAGCCCCAGTCCTGGCGCGAAACTGGACAAAGGGAAGGGGGTGTAACCACCCCCCTCCCAGGTCCCACCCATAAGGCGTGACCTAGCAGGCAACCCAGCCCCCCAGATTAGTACAAGAGTGGTAGCTGGGCCCCAGGAGATTAGATTATCCTGAACCTGCAACTTGAACTGAAACTCTGGACCTTCGACATTCGACGAAAGAAGAAGACTGAAGAATCTCCCTTGTGGCCAAGGAGTGGCTACCCTGTGCAAACAGGCACCATCAAGAGACTACCCTTTGCTTTGCTGAAGTTCTACGAGGGACCGACTGCAGAGCCGGACCAGAGCCTTGACTTCCAGACTTCTCCGACCCTGACCCACATCCGCAGCCGAGCTGAGATCCGTGGAGGCGACGAGAGACGTGGGACCGGCTACCTGGGAAAAGTGGCAAGTATCTTCAAGCGCAGCTTCTGAGGCACCCTCGAAGTTGTGCACCGGGGATTGAGAAGCCCCAACCCCAAGCACCATCTGCACTGAAGATCAGCCCCCCACACTCCACGAGTCCTGCGTGGGGCCCTTCTGCATTTTCCTGCTTGCCGCGTCTGTCCGGTTGTTTGCCCGTGGCTAGCGGCCTTTGTGACGACACACCTTGAAATCTTCACTGCTGGTTTGGCTCCTCCAGACTGGCTCCCGCTTCTTGTTCTTCGAATACTTAAAGTCTTGGGTTTCGCCATTTTTAGAGGTGATATTTATTCTTATGTTCAGTTTTGGAACATTGCTGTCCCGTGAGCTCTGCTTCTTACATTTTCTGAGATAGTGTCTGAATATTTACCTTAGGGCTGTTTATGACCATGTCTTACATGGTTAAAAAAATTCAGTTTTATCAGAAGAGAAGGTTTATTTTTTGTTCCTTCTCTCCTTTAAGAACATCCTGGATATTTCCATACTCCTTAACTTTGGTACTGTTGATAGTCATACATTTTCTGTCAGGAGGTTGGATCTTCTCTGAATTCTTGGGGACTTTGCTCTTTCTCTATTAAGCATTTGTTATTTTCTGTACCTTCTAGCCCTATAAGGGATCATAGTGTGAACATATGATCTGGTGCTTTGTGTGTCCTAATAGAACTAAATATGTGTATTTCAGTGCTTGTTTGCCTTACAGTCAGATTGGATTTTGGCTCAAATGCCTTGTGGACAATTACTCCTACTGGGTTCCCTTTTTGGGTTCTTTCCAGGGTCTTGGTTTATTTTATTCATCTTGACCTTCTAGGCCAAGTGTGGTCGCAAGTGCTTGCTGCTGGCAAGGGCTCCTTTTCATGTGGATTTTCTTTAGGTAATACCAGCCTGTTAAAATAATTTTAACGTGTACCATCCTCTTAATGCTAAGTCACACAAGGTTTCTTTGAGGGTGTGATATCTCTTGATATTATATTGTATGGTACTTTGGAACTGCTTTTGCAGTTCCGTTTATCCATGTGCATATACAGAGTTTACATAGGTGTGTTTCATATGTGTTTACACATGCTTACAGTTCTGCTATATGTAATAAAGATATTGCATTCTTAAAAAATGAATGTGATTGCTTCTCTCTTCACTGTACGTGTTTGGTTGGGATCTATATGTATGCTTTGACCAGGTATATATAAATCTGGGTACCATTGATCAATATTGATAACAGATTCCTGTCTGTTTAATTGCCATCTTTTCACCTTTATGGGCACTATGCATTGTGTGCACCTTATGGTGGTTGTTTTCTTTAAAAAAAAAAAAAGGGGGGGGGGGGCTTTCTTTGTTGTAGAGATACACTAGGATGTTCATCTGTCTTGATAACTTGGATTGATATTCCCGACCTTACAATGAATGTTTTTTTTCATCTTGGTTTTAATGGGGATGGGTTTTAGAAGCCCTTTGTTTTTGGAATTACCAGGACAGATTTCCTGCAGATAATTCTTTACTGGTCTTGAGAATGCGAGTTCATGGCGTTCACTTTGCCTTTGCCTTTTTAGTCCAAGGACTCATTTACCATTTGGGGTTTAAATAATATTGTCTGATTCTGGACAAATGTCTTCCGACATGGTGTTATCGTGTTTCCCTTGATGCTTTGGTTTTCCTGTGCCTGCAGGGTTGTTTCTTTTTTACATTGTCTATGGTCATTGCCTCGGTTTTTATGGAGAGTCATGCTCTTTCTCGTTTAATTCGTACGTAGGCCTGGTCTATGGTTAACTTTGACCAGCTGGTTTTCTTTGAGAGCTTTCATAGGATTAGTTCGAAGATCCACCTCTGGGTGGGTACAACTGTAAGGGTAATATGCCTTTTCAATACTGGATTTATATACCAGTGATTCCTATTTCACGTAATTGTGTAGTTCAACAGACCATTTGGTCTTACTACTTAAATCTTGACTTGGGATTGCCATACCTTTCATTTCCATTCGCTTCGTCACAACATTGGGTCTTTCTTTATGGGTTTTGTCTGGGTATTGTCATACCATTTATTTACATTTTCTAATTATGTTTTAAAGATACATTGATCATTTCTGACACAATGTTTCCACAGCCAGTTTCTAAAATGGCTCTGCTTTTTAGCGCAGAAGTTTTCGCAGCAGAGACTGATGTCCGCGCGCCAGTGGTGACTTTTATGACTCCACAACCAAAGTCGACATCATCATAGAGTCATAAGGCGCCATCCCGTTGCATGTAAAGGGACTGCTGACATTTTTTGGGATCCAGTCTGATGCCTGGGCAGAATTCAAAAGTTAAGGAATCTGCGGCTAGACTGTGTCTCTATCAGGTAATACATTACCGAAGGGAAGTAACTTGTTCATTAGCTTATCTTAAGAATGTTTTTTTTATTCATAAAAACGTATACACTACATTTTCTTGCTTTTGGTTGTTAATTTTTTTTAATTGTTATCTGTAGATGATTAACACAATGCAACTCTCTCAACCATGAGATTGTTGGGACCAATATACCCAGGCTTGAAAGATTGCTCTATAAGGTACAAAAATGTAATTGTTGCTTTTGCACAGAGCAATAATTTCATTGCAATATGCAAATCTGCTATTTATTCAACTCCTGATAAACACCAAGAATGGCTATGTGGATTGTGATACCAGACTTGAACAATAAAGGATGCAAAACCTTGAGATGGGGCTTTGTTTGCATTTTGATCCTTTTTTCCATAGCTTTGTTGTAACTTATTTCCTCCAGACTCCTATCTGTTCTTCATTCTTCTCTGGAATATGTGTGATACACAGAGAATCCAAGGACACTTAGTATCATATTAAGACATGTAGTATAATTTCTACACTATGTTGTCATGGGGGCTACTGATTTATTTTTAGTGACTATGTGTTAACGCAGTTCATCATGTGTGTCATGACTTGTAATGTGGTTGCTCGAAATCGTGACATCCAGCGCAAAATCACCATACAAATATTGCATGTGAACACCAGAGAATTATTACATGTGAGTTATATATCTTTCTCATTGTTCTTGTAATTTTGTCATATTGCAGCGTATCTCGTCCACTATATTGTAAGTGCTCAAACATTTGCATTTTTGTTCGGTCATTTTGGAACATCATTGTGATCTGAGGACTATATCAATTTATCTTTGTGTGCTTTTCATTTTAGTGGTCAACACACTAGTAAGATCAGTATGACTTACTGCAGGTACAACTTAATGCTATACACAAATGTATCATAATTGGTATATCATAGGTGCTTGTGTCTGTGCTGCTGTGTGCTGCCCTTACACATACTCTAAAAATGAATAGCATTTCTTTCTAACTGTAATATATGTGCAATTCTTTTGAGTATAGGCATATACCAAAAACTCTTTTGTTAAAAACAGGCCCATTATTGAGCTACGGTATGCATTTTTAATGGAATTTTAAAAGGTTTTGCACCAGTAGTAATAAGCCAACTACATTCATATAGTGCGATAAATAATATCTCGGATAATCACCAAGAAGGCTTTTGTACAACCTACAGCACATAATTCAGTGTCATAGAAGTTATGGACTATGACTTTTTATAGCAGACAAGAGCGGTGGGGGGTGTCCTACTCTTATTGTACCAGTGTCAGAATCAATCCACATGATGAACCATAATGTCATTCACAACAGACTGAATGACTGCAGATGTCAGCCCTTACAGGACTGTAATCTCCCCTACATATTTTCTGGACGAAGATCACAGTGAATATGCTTAGCATCCTATACATTCAGCTAGAGCTAGAGCAACCTATACATTTGATTGTAGAATTTTCCAGTAGGATGCATTAAGCTCTGCTCTTTAATATCTTTCTAGTCCCCCTAATGAGGCTGTTTGACTGCAAATATCCTGTGTTACCTCTGTGTTAATGAATTTAATCTCATCATATTTCAAATCAATTCAACTATCTACAAAGATATGTCTAGTTTAGGTACCTTTCTGTTAGACATTTATAGCTAGACACGCATTAACCAAAAAAAATGAAACCCAGCAAAATGAAGATCATGCTGGTGTTAGCAAACCTGACTACCTGGTCTGAGGAAATCACTATTCTTTAGGTCTTCGCCCTGCACCTTCCCTAAAGATATATTTCTGGATATGGATAGAAAGGAATTGTCAATCATAGAACAAATTTCCAAGATTGTAAGCATACATGTGTACCATCTACAACTTTTTAGAACGTCCTTGGCTATCTGATCTTTCCATAAAAAAATCCAGTCCAACCTAGAAGCTGAAATATCCCATTCTTGCTTCCCTAATGGTGCCTAACTGGTGGTGAATAATAATTGTAGGAGAGTAGGGTCTGCTTTCTATGTTCACCCCCACTTTTTGCTTTTGCTTTACTGGTTTTCGACTTAGATGTGGCTGCGGGCCTGCTAATCAGACCCACAGCCCTGCTGTTCTCTCTCTAAATTAATACTATGTACTTAAGGTGCATAACCCCTTTGGATAGGATTACCTTATTGGCCCCTGTACAGTGTACCTTAGGTACCCAGGGCATAGGTGTACCCTAGGCATACCAGGGGCTGCAGCATGTATTATGCCACCCCTGGCCTGGCCTTCCATTATGACACAACTGGCTGATCACTCAGCTGGGGCAAGGTCGTGTAATCACCCCTTGCTTAGGTGTAGTATTCCTATACCTACCTTATATATAGACACATGTGTACCTATCAGCCACTCCTATGGCAGGCCTTAACAATCCTGAAGGCAGAGTGCTTGGTAACATGTGAGATGGTGCTCTAGCATGAGCTGAGCCTGTCTGCAGCTTTCGGAACCATGTCCTTATAGCTGTTCTATGATATAGCCTACCATATGCTCTTAAAGTGCCTTATAATCTTAAACGATTGTGGTAACTATGGTTTGGCTTTATCAAAACATGTCGTGTAAGGTGTCTAACACTTTGGAATAATACCCTCATCCCATTTCTGGGGATGAGGATATTATCCCTCCCTTCTAGAGGGACAAGACATGTTGAAACCTACTTACCCGGTTAAAGTTAACCAGAGCCCCAGCATCACAAAATGGATGCTGCTGCCACGACACAAGTCTGACCTCCTGCTGCTGGGAGTGATCCCAGCACGGGAGGCTTGGACAATAGGTTTCCTGCCTTGGGAGGTGCGAGCACCACCCCAGACAGGCCTTAGTGTATTGGGGCAGGGAGGGATGAAAGAAACGAGACACTGCCTGGGGCACACCAGCCCCAGTCCTGGCGCGAAACTGGATAAAGGGAAGGGGGTGTAACCACCCCCCTCTCAGGTCCCACCCATAAGGCGTGACCTAGCAGGCAACCCACCCCCCCAGATTAGTATAAGAGTGGTAGCTGGGCCCCAGGAGATTAGATTATCCTGAACCTGCAACTTGAACAGAAACTCTGGACCTTCGACATTCGACGAAAGAAGAAGACTGAAGAATCTCCCTTGTGGCCAAGGAGTGGCTACCCTGTGCAAACAGGCACCATCAAGAGACTTACCCTTTGCTTTGCTGAAGTTCTACGAGGGACTGACTGCAGAGCCCGACCAGAGCCTTGACTTCCAGACTTCTCCGACCCTGATCCACATCCACAGCTGGAGCTTAGATCCGTGGAGGCGACGAGAGACGTGGGACCGGCTACCTGGGAAAAGTGGCGAGTATCTTCCAGCACAGCTTCTGAGGTACCCTCGAAGTTGTGCACCGGGGATTGAGAAGCCCCAACCCCAAGCACCATCTGCACCGAAGATCAGCCCCCCACACTCCACGAGTCCTGCGTGGGGCCCTTCTGCATTTTCCTGCTTGCCGCGTCTGTCCGGTTGCTTGCCCGTTGGCTAGCGGCCTTTGCGACGACACACCTTTGAATCTTCACTGCTGTTTGGCTCCTCCAGACTGGCTCCCGCTTCCCTGCAAAAGAGAAGCACCCCAGACCTTCCTGGTCTGCACCAGAAGCAAGTCCTCCATTCTTCGTGGGTTCCGCTTACCAAGGCTTGGTGAGTCCTAGTTCGACTTCGACGCCGCCGACAGCAAGAGCCTTCGTGGGACAGCTCGCCTCCTGGTCGTCCTCGACGTCTCCTGGTACCCGTGGCTGCTGCGACAAGCTTCACCTCTTCGCCTGCAATCTTCACGACATCGCCTGGTTCCTTCCTGGTTCCACGTCGTCGCCATAGAAGTCCATGACGAAACCCGACGCAAGTTCCCACCTGTGCACCCGCAGCCCGTGGGCTAGGTAACTTGGGTACTTAGGTGCTCACAAGGGTATTGACTATCCTAGGGTCTAATTTCCGAGTCTCGACTTTCTAGCTACTCCAGAAGTGTCCTAAAACTGCTTATTTCAGAACTGTACTACTTCTATCGATTTTACACATTACGCGTGAGTGTTTCCACTCTGCACCTGAATCCCGTGGGCCTCCCACTTCCTAACTGTTGGTATTGTAGTGTAGCCCCAGCAATGGCCTAGGCCTATTCTATTTCCATGACAGTGGTCCTTATACCACTTCTTTAGTATATGGTTTGCGTGGCCCCTAGGGCCTAACTGTATTACTTACCTGTGTGACCTAATGTATGCTTGAATAAGACTGTGTTGTACTTACCTCGAATCTCATAAAGAGTGCTGAGGGTTTGACTAGAATAAATACACTTTATTATATATATATATCTGTTGTGGTGTCCTTTCATTTGGTATTCAAGGGGTTACATATGGTATAACAGCTGGCTTCACATGCCATTCAGAGTTTAGCCTAAGACTGCTCTTGTCCATGCTACCACTAGGATAGCTGGTCTATAAGGTTGACTTTACAACCAATCACCATAAGGGTTGTTTGGACTGATACAAGGTGTACACTAGAATTAGTGACATCATATATCAGGCCAACTTCTCACAATAATAACCTGCTGGTCAGACTTCAATGTCTGCAAAATGCAACAGCTTTAACGTTACTGCACCTAAAGGAAAGAGGTACCTAATTTAAAGATAACCTGTTGCTCCAGCAAGGCACTCTATATACTAGTTTCCAGTTGGTGAGCGCACTTTAAATAAGTTGCTCCACTTTGGGCACCAATCAGTTGCAAAAGGACCCTAGGGTTTTTTTTTTTTAAATGTATCAAAGTTTCAAAATATCCCAGCCGACAAAATCTTTGAGGTCAGCCAGCAAATTCATGAAGTGCATTTCTAAATTTAAATGTTCGAGATGTTGTTTAAATGCAAAGAGAAACAGAAAACATCCTGGAATTCAGAAGTAAGATGAAAACCAACCCTTATCAGATTTGCAGTCGAATTCCTCATATTGATGTTCTACCAATCCTTTTCTTAATCCTCAACCTTCAAAACTCACATAACATTTAATATAATTTACTTCCCATTTGAAACTTTTCTGTGAGTAGCCAAAACATTGGTTATAACAAAACTATTTAGGTGATGAATACTACATTTTTAACCTGTTTATATCAAAAACATGTAGCCTGTTAGTTTCTCCGCAAGGCCTGTTTTTCTACACTTTCGATTCACAAATATTTTATTAATATTTTACTTCTCTTAGTCTATAAATAAACCATTTTTTTTAGTATATTGATTTGCGCGTGGCACTGAGTATTTTGTAATTTTTTCTGCGTGACTGGCTACATCCTTGCACCCATGAACTGCCTAAGAGTAGAGTAAGTCTTCTGCCTCAGCCCGCATGACCAAAAGGCAGGGTAATGGTATACTCTGAGAAATCCTCTATATGTCACATCTGATGTGGTTGTTGCTCACTTTAGGCATGAAAGTTTTGATCATTCTCTCAGCGTGCAATGTACATTTCTAAAACGTCATCAAGTTTTCTTTCAGCCTAATCGCAAAGAATTGTTAATAGTCTATCTTCAGGTGTGATGGTTGCATTTGTACCATGTAATCTGTAATTTGATGATTAGTATCAAGACTGCGTATAAGCGGTTTCCCAAAATCCACCTCTTTGTTACTAGGTGAATGTATTTGTGGTGTATATTTTTCTATATTTAAATGTACTAAATAAACAAAATTCATTACATTTAGCACCTCCTGCGCCATCTGAAGACATGGATAAGCACCGTCGTCGATTTAACATGAGGATGCTTGTGCCTGGTCGACCTGTAAAAGATACAGTAGCTCCTCCACCAGTGCCTGTGGAAAGGCCAACATATAGAGAAAAATTCATCCCACCGGAACTCAGTATGTGGGACTATTTTCTGGCAAAGGTAGGTAATTCTTAACTCAATATAGCAAAGCCACTGATTGACGGTTGTTTCAAAATTAAGACTGGCCTTTATAAAATAGCAGAAATAAATGCCAAATTAAAATGAATCAAATCAAATAAGGTGTTTGTTAAGCGCGACTACTCACCCGTATGGGTCTCAAGGCGCTGAGGGGTTCGCAGGTTCCAGTCCATCAAGGAGAGGGTCAGTCAAAGAGCCAGGTTTCAGGTTCCTTGCGAAGATGGGGAGTGATGTTATCTGTCTGAGGTGGAGCGGGAGGTCGTTCTAGGCTCTGGCCGCGCGGAATGAGAAGGAGAAGTCTCCCGATCTGGTCTTTCTTGTGCGGGGGAGCACGGCGTAGGAGAGCTGGGCTGATCGTAGGGTCCTTTGGAGTGCGTGGAATTTGAGTCGGCTATTCAGGTATGCTGGTCCGGTGTCATGGGGGGCCTTGTGAGCATGGGTTAGCATCTTGAACGTGACTCTAGCTTCGATGGGGAGCCAGTGGCGGGTGCGCAGGTTCTGGGAGATGTGGCAGTGTCTTAGCAGGTTGAGGACCAGTCTTGCGGCGTTTTGGATGTTCTGTAGCTTGCGGGTGATGTTTTTGTTTATACTGGCATAGATTGCCATTTGAAGGTCTTACGTAGGAGGCGGAGGGAGTGGAAGCAGGAGGATGAGATGGAGTTGATCTGGCAGTCCATTTTGAGCTGTGAGTCCAGGATGATTCCCAGGTTGCGTGCGGGGTCCGTGGGGGTGGGTGGGCTTCCGAGGGCGGGGGGCCACCAGGTGTCGTTCCAGGCATCTGGGTTTGGGCCCATGATGAGTACTTCCCTTTTGTTGGTGTTTAGTTTTAGGCAACTGTTTTTCATCCATTTGGCAATGGCTTCCATGCCTTCTCAAAAGTTGAGTCTGGCGGTGTTGGGTTCGTTGGATAGGGAGAGGATGAGTTGGGTGTTGTCTGCGTTTGACACAATGTTGAGTCTGTAGGTTCTGACGATGGGGGCGAGCGGAGCCAGGTAGACGTTGAAGAGCGTAGGGCTGAGGGAGGACCCCTGGGGTACTCCACAAGTGGTAGGTGTAGGGTCAGAGTGGAAAGGGGGGAGTCTGACCCGCTGCGTTCTTCCGGAGAGGAAGGAGCGGATCCAGTCGAGGGCCTTGTCTTGGATCCCTGCGTCGTGGAGTCTGCGTATTAGGGTGCGGTGAGAGACTGTGTTGAACGCCGCTGAGAGGTCGAAGAGGATGAGGGCTGCTGTTTCTCCTTTGTCCAGTAAGGTACAGATGTCGTCTGTTGCGGCGAGGAGGGTGATTTCCGTACTGTGGTTTTTTCTGAAGCCGGATTGGGAGGAGTCTAAGATGTGCTCTTCGATGAATGTGGCGAGTTGGCTGTTGATGGCTTTCTCGATGACTTTCGCTGGGAACGGGAGCAAGGAGATGGGTCTGTAGTGAATACACCCGTTTCCTAGCTTGCTATCCTACCTTTGTACATTGATGCTAGCTCAATTGTTTACAAAAATAGATTTGCCTTTTAAATGTATTTGTTTGCTCATCACTTTGGTGCTCTTCTAATTTTTTACCCACTTCTAATAAAGAACAACCGAAGTGTTACAAATTAAAATGATTCTCCTGAAAGATATAAAAGCACAGAGTTTTCTTAACTAGCTTTGGCACTGGCATATTAAAATAGATTAGGCTACTGTACTCAAACCAAACAGTGAAAGTAACATAACATGTATTTGTAAAGCGCTTGTTGACACAGAAGGGTAGCTTGGCGCTGAATACCAGATGTTTATTGTTACCCAACTCAATGGTACTCATTTTATCGACCTCTGAAAGATGAATGCCTGAGTGGACCTGCCGAGGTTTGAACTTGTGATCATGAGGTCAAACACAGACCCCTCAACCCCCCAATTGTGAACGCATTAGTCCACTAAGCCACCAGACCCGGCTAATGAGAGTACATGCTATTCATGTCTTATTGAAGCACTGACTGGTATGTGGGGGCACCAGACAAGCAAGCTTTCTCTCACCTTTGTTGTTTGCCCTGGCCATGGAGCAACTAGCCTTTATGGCAAAGGGCTCGATTTGGGGTATTCGGTATACCACTGACTATTAGTTATCACCTTATGTCATAATGTGCGGATTACCTCCTGGCATATATACGAGATGCAGATCACAACTTGGAGGGAATTGAGGACACCTGACAGACAGTGGTGAAGTCTCAGTCCACAAAATAAATACTAAAAAATAATCTATCTTCCCTGTTAAACTGCTAGGAGAGCAAGACCAAATCCTCCTGCTGGCATTCACCCTCCGATCAGAATGGGCCACGCTAAAGTATCTCTGAATATAAATATATCACGATGGACAAACTAATCTCAGGTAACAGAGATAAACCAGTTACATCTGAAAGAGACTATTAGTTAAGATTCCTTAGTATTACCCCCAGGCGTTGGACTGGATCCGAATCCGAATCATTTTTTCTCAGCAGTACCCCTACGTGTCGGTAGGTGATGTCATTCGACTCCGCGCTCGTCTTCGGCGTCTTGATCGCCGGGATGACGTTGTGGTATCTACTAAGACACCGCCCCTCCGTGCTGACATCAGTTCTTTCTTTTTCCGTGCCAGCCAGCACAGATCTGGAGAGAGCGGTACCTTTAGTCATTTTTCGTCTAAACTTTTTCGAGTTTTTGTCGACATCTTTTTTTGAAGTCTTACGACTCCTGGTGCAGGAGGGATGTCAATTCGACGACCCGGTTTCAAGCCTTGTGACTCCTGTCACGAGCTGATGTCGGTCACCGATCCGCACCTTGTGTGCCTTTGGTGCCTTGAGCGCGACCACGACCTGAACTCGTGCTCCAACTGTCGGGCCCTGAACCCTAAGTCCTTGGACGCCCGGCAGTCGGGACCAGGCCGTTTGAGGTCCCAGGCGAGGGTCATTGAAGTCTTCGTCATCAGTTAAGTCGAAGGACAAGAAGAAGGCGAAGAAGCATTGTCGCTCTTCGCCTATTCCCCGTCAGTCGGCCGACCCGATGCAGGACACGGAGGGTTGTTGTTCTCCGACTCCACCCTCGGAGCCTGCTAGGACAGCTCCGCGCTTCCCTCCCTTTCCGGGAGCCGGAGCATCCCCTGCCCAGCTTTGTGCATTTTACAAAGCCCTCCACTCCATCTTTGGGCAGCCCGACTCCACCAGGTTGAAGAGCTGGACTGGAGAGAGGAGTTGCTTCTCCCCCTAACGTGGCTACGGAGGAGAAGGCTTCCTATGCTGTGGTGTTGCGTAGGGCGGCTGAGGCCTTGGGCCTTGGGCTTCCTACGGTGGCAGTCAGGACTAACCTCCTGACTGAGGTGCTTCAGCCGGCAGCAGCATCTTCGGAGCCCTTGCTCCCTTTCAATGAGTCCCTAGCTGATGTCCTTCTGGGCTCCTGTTCCAAGCCCAGCACAGAGGCTCCTGTGGATAGGATGATTGCCCGATGCCACCGCCCGACCCTGGGTGACCCACTTTTCCTCTCCCAACACCCTACCCCCGAGAGCTTGGTGGTCCAAACCTCATCCTCGAAAGGAAGCGGTTTCCCTACAGCCAATCAAGATAGGGAACCCAAGAAGATGGACCATGTTGGGAAAAAGATGTTTCCTTCTGCCAGCTTAGGACTGCCGTCGGTAAACACCACATTTCTCTTGGGCCGTTACACACATTCGGTGTGGGAAACTGTTGCGCAAGTGCTGCAACAGTGCCCGGAGGAGGCCCGGGCTGTTCTCGCACGTGCTGTTGCTGAGGGTGAAGACACAGCAAAGTTCACCATCCGGTGTGGGCTGGATTCCGCCGACTCGCTGGGTAAGACTATTTCCACGTCGGTAGCCCCAAGGCGCTATGCCTGGCTAAGAACCTTTGTCCCTTCTCCGTCAGGAAGTTACGGCTCTCTTGGCCAAGGGAGCTATCGAGTGAGTCCCGTGCCGGAATTAGGTCGTGGTTGTTATTCCCACTACTTCCTGGCACCCAAGAAGGACAACAAAGCCTGCGTCCTATCTTGGATCACAGGGACGTCAACCGCTTCCTCCGGAAGGAGAAGTTCAAAATGTTGCTATTGGCTCAGTTCCTGTCTGCCCTCAACCTTGGTGACTGGATGGTAGCATTGGACTTGAAGGACACATATTTTCATATCCCCATCTTACCTGCCCACCGGCGCTACCTTCAGTTCACAGTAGGCAAAGAGCATTTTCAGCAATGTCACCAGCTCTGTGCGTTGTAATTTCCAAGGCAGCACTGGCTCGGCGATGCTTTTCGTCTCGAGTGGAATTGCGGTCTTCTATACGCCTTTCCGCCTATACCACTTCTGTCCAGAGTACTGAAGAAGATCAAGCGCTACCGGGCCCAAGTCATTCTTGTGACTCCGGAATGGGCACCAAGAGTCTGGTGTCCCAAGCTATTGAACATGGACATCGATCCGCCGATAAGACTGCCTGTTCGGAAGGATCTTCTGTCGCAGGGGATGGTCCTCCACCCAAACCTGTTCAGCCTCCACCTTCTTGCATGGAGATAGAGTAGGGACAGTTGACAGCTTTCGACCTCCCTGCTGAAGTCTGTAATGTCATCTCGGCAGCCAGGCGTCCCTCTACTAAAACAGTATACGCCTGTTGATGGAACAAATTTGTGGTGTGGTGCGCGGCTAAGGGTGTGGATCCCCTTTCTGCCCCTCTTTCTGAGTTCTCCTCTTCATACTGTCTTTGGCCCAACAGGGTTCTGCTCTGGGCATCCATAAAGGCTATCCTTTGACCATTTCAGCCTTTGTCTTCCTGATCAGCCTTCTCTTTTCAAGTCCCCTATTGTAAATCCTTTCCTTGAGGGCATTACTCACCTTTTTCCTCCTATTCCTTTCGGAATGCCCCAGTGGTACTTGAATCTTGTCTTTACTTACCTTATGTGCGCTCCTTCCAAGCCACTACATAATTATCTTCTCAGACTCTGGACTTTAAAAACTGCTTTTCTGGTTGCCATCACCTCTGCTCGCAGGGTGAGTGAGCTTCAGGCACTATCTTCTAAACCTCCTTTCCTTGCTGTCCATCCGGACAGGGTTGTCCTTCGAACTAGATCTTCTTTTCTACCCAAAGTGGTTATCTCTTTCCACACAGGACAGACTATCACATTGCCCACCTTCGTTCAGTTCTCCAGGACTTTCTGGTGTAACTTAATTCGCAGACCCGCCTCCGGGGTTGGTATTGCTGAGGTATCTATTCTAAGGTAAGGAATCTATAACTAATAGTCTCTTTCAGATGAACTAGTTACTTACCTTTTGTAACGATATATCTGTAAAAGACATATATTAGTTATAGATTCCTTACCGCCCCACCCATCCTTCCCGTTTCGCGAATTGACTTCTAGAATAATGGACTCCCTTTCGGGTCCCTAGTTTTGTGCACAAGTGATCAGTGTCTTGCATGGCTCTACGCTTCTGGCGTGGAATGTTGTGTAAAAGAACTGACTTCAGCGCGCCGGGGCGGCATCTAAGTAGATACTTTTGTGTCTTCTGAGCGATCAGCGATCACGACGCTGAACGTGGAGTCGACCGACGCCACCTACCGACGTGCAGGGGTACTGCTAATAAAAAAATATTTGTATCCAGTCTGACACCTAGGGATAATTCTACGTTTAAGAATCTATAACTAATATATGTCGCTCACAGATATATTGTTACCGAAGGTAAGTAACTTGTTTGTCTATACTCAAGTCAGTCGCTTTTCGGTGCAGACTCCCACTGCTCGCTATTGATAGAATTGCTATTTCTAAAATTGTGACCTTACTCAGACTTTGCAGGCCTTCTTATGTCACTGCCAGTTTTTCTCCCGTGGAAGTTTTTTTTAAAGACGTCCATAGGATGTTATCCAACTTGATATCAGAAATTGGATGAAGAAGAATGGCATTACATTACGTAACATAATGTGTATTTGAAAAGCACACGTTCACCCGGAGGCATCTTGGTGCTGAATAGCAGATGTTTATTGTTACGCAACTCAATGATATTATATCGACCTCAGATGGATGAAATGCTGAGTGGACCCTTCTGGATTTGTACCTGTGACTGTGAGGTCGAACACAGGCCCCTGTAGTGGACGTGTTAGTCCACTGAGCCACCAAACCCAGCTGTTCTCGGTATACAAAAGTGGCATGTCAGCCCCCGACTTTGAATTATTCCAGCTGGCAGCACAGCTTCAGTTGCTTACAAGATATTGATATTGCAGATTTAGACTCCTGCTCCAAGCTGATCAGTGCAGCCAAGTTAGGCTGTAAAAGCTGAATCAGATGACTCTGACTAACACCCACATCTAAAATTCTGATAGACTGCTTAGTGTGCTTTCAGGAAGTGTACAAACACTGCAAAAGATGTCCCTCGAATGCTTCCGAGTGTGAAATAGGTGAGTTATATGACAACGCATGCCTGGAGACTTAAAGAACAGGGTGCCTATCACAATAGCGCATTGGGACAATTTATAATGTACAGTGCTCTTGTGTGAGCTGTACACCTCACATGGGGAAGCACAGCAGATGAATTAAGTTATGCTAACTCATAGACTGGATAGTAAAAACTGTCATCTTTTCTCTATAAAGCACTCCCAGGACCTTCTATTCTGGCATAATGATAGTGTGGGTTCTGTGGAACACTAAAACAAATGCAGAAACGACAACACAGAATGACTTAAAACAATAGTATACAGCAAGAGTGCATCAGAAAGGTGTAATTTAAATTACTTCATTTTAATTTCCCACACCAAACTTACCTGTCGCCTAAAAGGATTGGGAAAATATTTCAGGGGCGAATTATACATGCTCTAAATGAGGAATGGTGTGCAGACCTCTAAGACATAGTCTAAGGATGTCATCTCATTGGGGAATTCTGGGCCTGAACTAGATGAGAAAAAAATAATGATGACCTTTACAAATGACAACTTACACGACAAAACGAGTACAACAAACAGAACGCAAAATGGATGGTGTCCCAATATTACGAGTGGCAAACGTATAAGGTCCAGATGTCACTAATTAGTGCATCATTCAGCATCCCTTGGCACAGAAGCGGCTCGTGGTGGCTGGGCGACTAGGGCTCTTCAATCAACCATTTTATTTGTTTGGTGATATGTAATTGCTAATAACCTCTTTGTCCTAACAGAACATATCTCATGCTTACAAACTTCTAAGTCGGCTGCTCCAATTTAGGAAAGAGTTGTAGACCCACCTCTTTAAAGAACAATACATACCAAAGCATTAATCATCCACAACCCGCCTACCTCTCCTATCACTCAATGACTTTATACTTGTCTTGACTTGTTCAGTACTTAGCTACTTTTTGGCTATCTTCACGCTGTAGAAATAACATATACAGACAAATGCAATACACTTCATACGTAGTTGGATTCAAACGTTCACTTGATTGTGAAGTTGAGAAACCTAATAAAATACTTCTCACCATTAATACCTTGGAAATTCCATGGTATTTTTTTGCTCGGATTCATGCTGTGGATGAAGCCTGGCCTTACAGACAGACAGAATTGTTTTGTTCAGCAGTGAAACAAAAGGTGACAAAGACGCAAAACCTTTTATATTCGATACACACCAACAGCAGATTCCTCCCCTTTTGAATACTCTCCCATGCAACAGGGTGGATCAGTAAAATCTTGAGCATACCCCTGACGCCGGCAGGATTCGCCGATGGCTCTGCATGATGTCGCTCCCCACTAATGTGACATGCACAGATCTATATAAGCACCACCCTTGATCACTGAAATCAGTGCCTTTCTGCGCTAACAGACATGGATCCAGAGTTACGACTCATCTCTTTGAGACTTCTTCTTGTTCTAAATTTGTGAAAATCCAGTATACAGGGCTATTATCTTAATTTTTAAATCTGTAGGGTTCAAACTCTATGGAGAATGTCGCAAACAAATGTCAGTGACCCACTTGTGTGGTTTGTTTATGGTGCCTGGGGTGAGATCGTGACTCCAAGGCCTGCAGTGTTTGCACCCCAAGGCCATTTGGGATATAGAATCTAAACTCTTTATTGTAAAGCAGTGCAAGACCCTGCAACGGGATTGGTCGAGGTCAAAAGGTAGGCCCTGTTTCCGCTCCCAAGATCGCTTTGCGAGTGGGCTTCTTTGCGCTCGTTGTCATCAGAGATATCGATAAAAGAAGCGCAAGAAGTCCAAGCGAGACTCATCCCTGTCCTGCCACTCTGCCACCAGAGAACGTGTGAGGGTATCATCTTGCCTCCAGGTCGTGCTCCCGAATTCCGTCACCTTCGGAGTCAATCTTACCTTGGTCCCACAGCAACTGGAATTTCTTGGTACGTCAACGACCCCTTGGAATATCGATAAATTTTGCAATGCCATGCTACTTATTTTTGCCACATTACTGGCTCTCTCTGTGCATACCTTTGGGCGCTTAACGGTTGAGAGGCCTCCCAACAGGCCTTCTGCTGGCTGCTCTGCCCTCTGGATTCGCTCAGGACTACAGACAAACTGGTGCCATGACCTACGCCAGATCGTGATCTGATGATGCCGGCACCATCGCTCTGAGCAATGATGACCAGCCCATAATGCTGTCTGACACCGTGACAACACCACCCTGACCTTGACCGAGGCCGCCTGCTCCTTTGTCTGAGCTGCATCCCCTTTACCATCCTTCAGAGTCAGACACATTGCCTTTAACTCCCGGGAGGGCTCAGGTCCTTTTTGACCTATACAAACCAAAGACACCAGAGCACACCTTACATATGTTGCTTTTATCCTAAGTACATTAGGCACTCTCACCGTAGGCGTTCAGTATTCTCTTCAAAGTTCTGTAAATGGTGTCACAACAAAAAAGTCCCAAATTCGTAATTGCAGCTGTAGGGTAAATCCAAAGTCAATCTTTATTCCTTATGTATAAACAGCAGCCAACGCGCGTTTTGCCCTCCCGGGCTTCCTCAAGGCTCGCGATTAGAAAGTTATTGACCTTATGTCACCAAATTGTCCAAATTTCATAATAAATATGTTGCAAAGGTGGATGAGTATCTGGCACCAAGGGAGCTCCCAAAACTAAGTGAAATATATTTATATTATTAAATTAGGAGACGTAATGATGTGCAGATCTGTGTATAGCATATC
Source organism: Triturus cristatus (assembly GCF_964204655.1). Lineage (NCBI taxonomy): Eukaryota > Metazoa > Chordata > Amphibia > Caudata > Salamandridae > Triturus > Triturus cristatus. The sequence goes on along the minus strand of NC_140583.1, from coordinate 404,754,275 downwards.
CACCACAGCTTACCTTTAAAAAGTCCTTTTTGACCTTGTCAACGCAGATTCAGACAATGAGGGCTATGAAATCTTTGTGGTGCATGCTTTGGCCAGAAGAGTGACCCAAACTCTTTTTCCTCTACTCCCCCCGGACAGGGAATCGAAGAGAATATAAACAAGTTAGGCCCTTCATTCCGTGAACCCCCAGGTGCTTCTTAGGCCATTACTCACATGCATTACAGGCCTTCATGGCCCAAGTGTTTCCCATGGTCTCAGAGGAGGCTCAGGGCATCCTTTTCCAGGCCATGCAGGATGGCTCCGATGCGGCCACATTTACCATCCCCTGAGGACTCGACATGGCTTACCACCTCGGTAGAGCTATTGATAATATTGTGGCCATCCACAGACGCGCTTTGATGCAGTCCACCGGCTTTTCGAAAGACTTTCACGCCAGCCTTATGGGCGTGCCATTCGATGGGGCACAACTGTTTGCTGATAAAGCGGGTTCCGCTTGGAGTGCTTCAAGGATAGCAGGGCCACAGCTCACTCTGGGCCTCTCTGCCCCTCCCCACCAGTTAAAACAGCAGTTTCGACCATTTCATGGCTTAGGTAGGGGCTTTCAATACAGCCAGCAGCTCCCAACAGTGGCATCAGTCACCACAATCTTTTCATGGCTGCGTCCGCTGTACCCCTCAAAATAGGCAACTGGGAAAGTGGGCTGCCCAGTCTTCCACAGCCCCAGCTGCTGCCCCTCCCAAAACTCTTTAGCATGCCCTTTGCGTCACACAACCACTCTGTCAGCAGCATAATACAGCACTTTCTGTCAGGATAGCAGGAGATATTTTTGGACAAGTGGGTCCTACAAATTATTCCCAGGGTTATGCTTTGACATTTCTCGAAATCTTGCAACATCTTTGGACAGAGGACCATTTGTCTCTCTTGCAGCAGGAATCGCAGGCTCTTCTGGCCAAAAGAGCCACAGAGAGGGTTCTGATGCCAGAAGCCTGCTACTTCCTGGTGTCGAAAAAGGACAGTGGCCTCCATACCATAATATACCTTCACCCTCTCAATGCCTTCCTGAAAAAAGAAAAATCTGAAAGAAACACGTTAGTTAGATTCCTCACCTTAGAATATCCCCAGGCGTCAGACTGGATCCGGAAGATTTTTTGTCAGCAATACCCCTTGCGCGTCGCTAGGCATCGTCTGCGGCTCCGCGTCCGTCGTCGGCGTCGTGTGCCGGAATGACGTCGTCGGAGTACTTAGACGACGCCCTCGCGCGCTGACGTCAGTTCTTCTTTTTTCCGCGCCAGTAAGCGCAGATCCGGGAGAGCTACCCCTTTAGTCACTTTTTGACTAACTTTTTCGATCCTTTTTGATCTTGTCTCGACTCCGGTGCCGGTAGGATGCCTGGTTTTAAAGCCTGTGCTGACTGTAGCCGCTTGATGTCGGTTACGGACCATCACCGCCGGTGCCTGTACTGCTTGGGCCTCGACCACGACGCGGAGTCGTGTTCGGACTGCAAGGCCCTGACCTCGAAGGCTAGACGGGAGCGGTCCCGCAAGCTTCTCGAGATTCGCCACTCGGCTCCGCGCCCCTCTCGATCCCGGTCCAGGAGGAGGTCCAAGGATCGGTCGCGGAGCCGCAGCCGACGTCATCATCGGTCGTCTGGATCCAAGTCTTCGGGTAAGTCGAAGCACTCCAAGAAGTCCAAGAGGCGACACCGCTCTTCGGACTCCCCTCTCGCGCGACTCGGCCGAGGGTCAGGGTGGTTCCACCCCCGCGGCTCCGGAGGCGCTGCGCAAGTCCCCATACCCACCGGTCCCTGGGACTGACGCGACGCCGGCGGAAGTCAGTGCCTTCCTCTCGGCCATGAGGAACCTGGCTCCGCCGTTGACGCCCGCTGGCGCGCCTTCGTGCCCCGCGGACCCGACTGGGCAACCTTGCCTGCCGGCGGCTCCGGCCCCGGCGCCGTTGACGGCTCCGGCCTCGACGCCGCAAGCGCCCGAGGGACCCGTTCCCGAGTCCCCGCCGATGCCGGTCGACCTCGTCACGCCTCCTCCGCCGGCGTCGACACCGGTACCACCTCCGACGCCGTTCGGCGTCGATCCCCAGTTCAGCCCCGCTCCGGGCCCGGCGCCGTTACGGCGTCGATGGACGCCGCGTTCGGTGCCGCTAGAGACACATTTTGTCTATCGCCCGGCTCCAATCCTTCCTCCTGTATACCAGGAATCGGATGATGGGGGCGAATGGGAGGGATCCGAGGATCCTATGGCCGTTCAGGCTCAACTGTCACAGGACTGGGCAGATGAACTGGGTGAGGCCAGTGGTCTGGATACCTCTCCAGACACTGGATTCATCTCTCCTCCGACTGTGGCTTCGGAGGAGGGTGCTGCTTTCTCTGTGGTGCTGCGCAAGGCGGCCGCAGCCCTTGGGCTCGAGCTACCTGCCATTGCTGTGACTAACGTCCTCACCGAGGTGCTTCAGTCTGCAGCAAGCTCCTCTGCTGCAATTCAATGAGGCCCTCATTGACGTTCTGCAGGGCACCTGGTCCAAGCCCTCCACAGTTCCTCCTGTGGACAGGAAACGTCGCCAGGCGCTACCGCCCTGCTCCGGGCGACCCCAGTTTTCTGTCCCAACACCCTACCCCCGAGAGCCTGGTTATCCAGGCCTCTACCTCCCAATCCTCCTTCCCGACCGCCACCGCCGGACCGTGATTCCAAGAGACTGGAACAGTTTGGTAAAAAGCTGTTCTCCTCCCTTAGTTTGGGCCTGCGGTCTTTGAACACCGCCTGTCTCTTGGACCGTTATTCCCACTCTCTGTGGGATACGGTGGAGGACGTGCTGCCCCTGTGTCCGGAGGAGGTCCAGACACGACTTACCCAGGCTCTGGCCGATGGGAGGGATGCAGCGCGGCATGCTATCCGCTGTGGGCTTGACACTACGGACTCGCTGGGTAGGGCGATTTCTACCACGGTGGCGCTTAGACGTCACGCCTGGCTGCGGTCCACGTCCTTTTCGGGTGATGTCCAGAGCACTCTCATGGACATGCCCTTTGATGGCACTCGCCTTTTTGGTGAGAAAGCGGACAGTGCGCTGAATCGCTTTAAGGACTCCCGGGCTACGGCCAAGTCCTTGGGCCTCTCGGCCCCGCGGTCGCAAACTTCCGCCTTTTGCCCCTTTCGTGGCCAAGGAAGGGGTGCCTCCTCACGTACGCCTAGCCACCAGCCGCAGAACCAACCTGTGCGCGGTCGCGGACGTGGTTTCCGCCGAGGCGGTTCTGGAGGACAACGAGGTCAGCCCACATCCACCCCGGCAGCATCCGCCTCAAAGCCTTCCTAGTCCGAGCTTTCAGGCCCATTCCACACCAGTGGGCGGCAGAGTTCGCCATCACCTGCTCCACTGGCGGTCCATCACATCGGACAGGTGGGTGCTGCAAATCGTCCGAAGGGGCTACTCCCTCCCCTTCGAGACGACCACTCTAGCCATGCCACCGCAGCACCACCGTATCTCGGGGGATCATTTGCATCTTCTCCACGAGGAAGTTTTGGCCCTCCTGGCCAAGGGGGCCGTCGAGCGCGTTCCGAGCCCAGAAGTAGGTCGTGGTTGTTATTCCCACTACTTTCTGGTTCCCAAGAAGGGCAAGGGGGGCCTACGCCCTATCTTGGACCTCCGGAACGTCAATGCCTTCCTCCGGAAGGAAAGGTTCAAGATGTTGACTTTGGCTCAGGTTCTAGCTGCCCTAGACCCTGGAGACTGGATGGTAGCGTTGGACTTGCAGGACGCATATTTCCACATCCCCGTCCTGCCGGCCCACCGGCGTTACCTGCGGTTCACGGTGGGCCCAGAGCACTTTCAGTTTACCGTGCTCCCCTTCGGCCTCACCAGTGCCCCTCGGGTGTTCACGAAAGTAATGGCGGTGGTCGCAGCTCATCTGCGCAGATCAGGGGTTCCAGTCTTCCCCTATCTTGACGACTGGTTGTTGAAGGCGGGCTCGCCCCAGACAGTCGTCTCCCACCTCCAGACTACGGCGGATCTCCTGCATTTGCTGGGATTTTCCATCAACGTGCCGAAGTCACACCTGAGTCCCTCTCAGAAGCTCCTCTTCATCGGAGCGGTTCTCGATTCGGCGCAGTTCCGGGTCTATCCGCCGGAACAGCGGGTCCGGGATATTCAGGCCCTGATTCCCATCTTTCGGCCTCTATCCTGGGTTTCGGTCAGGCTAGTGTTGCGGCTTCTGGGGCTGATGGCCTCCTGCATCCTACTAGTGCATCACGCCAGGCGGCGCATGCGGGCTCTGCAGTGGGACCTGAAGTTTCAGTGGGCCCAGCATCACGGCAACCTGTCCGACCATGTCTTGATCTCGGAGGGCACTGCACAGCAGTTGCAGTGGTGGCTCACGGACCGCGATCGGGTCATGGGCAGAAGCCTCTCCCTTCCCCAACCGTAGCATGTCGTAGTGACGGATGCGTCCCTCCTGGGATGGGGTGGCCATATGGGAGAGGCGGAGATCAGAGGCCTCTGGTCTCCGGCGGAGTCTCGTCTCCACATCAACCTGTTGGAGTTGAGAGCGACCCGACTTGCACTGAAAGCCTTCCTTCCCTCTGTCAGGGGAAGTGTCGTGCAGGTGTTCACGGACAACACCACCGCCATGTGGTATTGCAACAAACAGGGCGGGGTGGGGTCGTGGACCCTTTGTCAGGAGGCTCTGCGCCTCTGGACGTGGCTGGAACACCAGGGCGTCACCCTAGTGGTTCAACATCTGGCGGGCTCTCTGAACGCCAGAGCAGACGAACTCAGCCGCCGGTGCATGATGGATCACGAATGGCGTCTGAACTCCGAAGTGGCGCAAGGTCTCTTTCAGCAGTGGGGAGAGCCTTGGTTAGATCTATTCGCCACCGAAGAGAACGCGCAATGTCAGCAGTTCTGCGCGTTGGAATTTCCAAGGCGGCACTCGCTCGGCGACGCTTTTCGTCACAAGTGGAGTTGCGGTCTGTTGTACGCCTTTCCGCCTGTACCACTTCTGCCCAGAGTGCTGAAGAAGATCAAGCGCGACCGGGCCCAAGTCATCTTGGTGGCTCCGGATTGGGCACGAAGGTACTGGTATCCCGAGCTACTCAGTATGTTGACCGATCCTCCGATACGTCTGCCCCTTCGGGAGGATCTTCTGTCGCAGCAGCAGGGGACGGTCCTCCACTCGAACCTGTCCAGCCTCCACCTCCATGCGTGGAGATTGAGCAGCGGCAGTTGATGCCATTTGACTTGCCTCCTGAAGTCTGTGATATCATTCTGGCAGCCAGGCGTCCCTCCACAAAGACGGTATACGCGTGCCGGTGGAACAAATTTGTGGCATGGTGCACAGCAAAGGCTGTGGATCCCCTTTCCGCCCCTCTTTCTGAGGTTCTACTGTTTCTTCTTTCTTTGGCCCGGCAGGGCTCTGCCCTGGGCACCCTGAAAGGTTATCTTGCTGCCATCTCTGCCTTCTTGCGGCTTCCTGATCAGCCTTCTCTTTTCAAGTCCCCTGTTGTTACACGCTTTCTAAAGGGCATTACTCACACGTTCCCTCCTGTCCCTTTTGTAATGCCTCAGTGGGACTTGAATCTTGTTCTCACATTTCTAATGTGCGCTCCCTTTGAGCCTCTTCATAATTGTCCTCTGTAAGAAGTTGGCCTGATGTATGATGTCACTAGTTCTAGTGTACACCTTATATCAGTCCAAATACCCTTATGGTGATTGGTTGTAAAGTCAACCTTATAGACCAGCTATCCTAGTGGTAGCATGGACAAGAGCAGTCTTAGGCTAAACTCTGAATGGCATGTGAAGCCAGCTGTGATACCATATATAATCCCTTGAATACCAAATGAAAGGACACCACAACAGATATATATATAAAATAAAGTGTATTTATTCTAGTCAAACCCTCAGCACTCTTTATGAGATTAGAGGTAAGTACAACACAGTCTTATTTAAGCATACATTAAGTCACACAGGTAAGTAATACAGTTAGGCCCTAGGGGCCACGCAAACCATATACTAAGTAAGTGGTATAAGAACCACTGTCACGGAAATAGAATAGGCCTAGGCCTAGGGAATCGCTGGGGCTACACTACACTAGCGTTAGTTAGGAAGTGGGAGGCCCACGGGATTCGTGTGCAGAGTGGAAACACTCACGCGTAATGCGTAAAAGTCAATAGCAATAGTACAGTTTAGAAAACGGTAGATTTAGGACACTTCCGGAGTAGCTAGGAAGTTGAGACTTGAAAACTAGACACTAGGATAGTCACTATCCTGATGAGCACCGGAGTACCCAAGTTACCTAGCCCACAGGCTGCGGGTGCATAGGGGTGAAGATGCGTCGTTTTCGTCGTCGACTCCTATGGATGCCTGAAGAAAGATGCTGACAGGCAGTCAGTGAAGAGTGTCCGGTGGATCCCAAGGCTGGGATCAAGAAGAGAGGAAGCCTGCAAGCAGAAGGGACAGAGTCAAGGTCACTAGCCAGTGACCACGTGGAACCAGGAAGGAACCAGGCGATGTCGTGAAGATTGCAGGTGAAGGTGAAGCTTGTCGCTGCAGCCAGGAGGTCCAGGAAGCGTCGAGGACGACCAGGACCAGGAGGCGAGCTGTCCCACGAAGGCTCTTGCTGTCGGCGGCGTCGAAGTTGGACTAGGACTCACCAAGCCTTGGCAAGCAGAACCCACGAAGAACGAAGGACTTGCTTCTGGTGCAGACCAGGAAGGTCTGGGGTGCTTCTTCTTTGCAGAGAAGCGGGAGCCAGTCTGGAGGAGCCAAACCAGCGCAGAAGATTTCAGGGTGCGTCGTCACAAAGGCCACCAGCCAGCGGGCAAGCAACCGGACAGACGCGGCAAGCAGGAAAATGCTGAAGGGCCCCACGCAGGACTCGTGGAGTGTGGGGGGCTGATCTTCGGTGCAGATGGTGCTTGGGGTTGGGGCTTCTCAATCCCCGGTGCACAACTTCGAGGGTACCACAGAAGCTGCGCTTTAAGTTACTAGCCACTTTTTCCATGTAGCCGGTCCCACGTCGCTCGTCGCCTCCACGGATCTCAGCTCTGCTGTAGATGTGGATCAGGGTCGGAGAAGTCTGGAAGTCAAGGCTCTGGTCGGGCTCTGCAGTCGGTTCCTCGTAGAACGTGGGCAAAGCAAAGGGTAGTCTCTTGATGGTGCCTGTTTGCACAGGGTAGCCACTCCTTGGCTACAAGGGAGATTCTTCAGTCTTCTTCTTTCGTCGAATGTCGAAGGTCCAGAGTTTCTGTTCAGTTTTGCAGGTTCAGGATAATCTAAAGTCTTGAGGCCCAACTCCCACTCTTATACTAATCTGGGGGGCTGGGATACCTGCTAGGTCACGCCTTATGGGTGGGACCTGGGAGGGGGTTGTTACACCCACTTCCCTTTGTCCAGTTTCGCGCCAGAGCTGGGGCTGGAGTGCCCCAGCGCCTGTTTGAACTGGACTATGCAAGGAACACCTTGTGTGCCCCAGGCATGTCTCATTCCTTTCAGCCCACCCTGCTGTGGTAAATATTTAAATTACCTGTACTATTTTTTATGCGGTAAAGTCTAGTAAGAATAACTCAGTCAAAATAAGAGGCAGAATCCGTGGTATTAGAGGTTCTGAAAAGGGCTTTATTCCTTACAAAGGAATTATAGTTCGAACTAGGCAATCTTATTCCATCACCACGAAGGTTCAGGAAGGGATAGGCAATACATTATTGACAAGTAATAATATATATATGAAAAGCATTGCATTAAGACAGATGCAGGAGGCGTAACAGCTGATAATACAGATAAGAATACACATACGTAATGAAAATAGGCGTAAATACAGGCGTATACTAGAAACGTCATTTAAAATGATGTCACAAGTGGGTGGATCCATAAGAGAATCCTGCAGTGTCAGCAGAAATATTTGGCAGAGATGCGCGCGCAGCCGCATGACGTGTGATTGACATGTAATTGACGTGCAACTAGAGGGTGAAGGGGAATTGACATTTAGCTCTACATATGGAGACAGAAGTCTGGGGGGTCAGGTCAACCTAATCCCAAATCGTATCTAATATCTTTGTTTAAGGAACTGTTTTATCCAAAAGGAAAGGTCTCTCGGACGGAATCTATTCTATACTGACTGCTAGTGCATGTACAAGCGTCTATGTGTCTACATGAGATGCGAGGGGGCAGGAATCTTCCATGGTAACAGGGGCTATGAATTACTTGCATAAAGACAGCGAGGCCGGGCCCTTTGCTCGGTAGCTGGAAGGATGTTTACCTAAACTACTAGACAGGAATGCATTGGATGAGGAGCGGAGCAGATAACTTGAAGGCTGAATACAGTTTTTGGCAGGCAACAGGCCGCGTCAGGCACCGTTAGCCGCGCAGAGAGTAAGACAAAGTTCATGGACGCGGATGCAGGTCCAGGCTGGAGCATTTCAGAGGCAGAAGCAGGAAAAGGCTTGATGACAGAATTCAGGGCCTACTCGCCTGAACTGTAAAACTAGAAAAGTGAACCATATAAAGTCGGTGGCCAATCATACTTAGGAATGGAATATTCGACCCATTCATGGCGGATCTGAAAGAGGGCATGTTGACGTTGGACGCACATGTATTTGCGTCTTCATAGCTGGAACTGGAGGGAACATACATGTACTTGTAGCATGTACATGGAGCCGTTGGGGTCTAAGATAGGGGACATAACTGGTCATAAAATTCATATTTCCTCATTCCCTCCTTGTCCCCTACGGACCCTTATGAAATATCCATTTTCATCAATCCATCAATCTGTTCATATAGCATCATTTGTTCTTCTTTCTTCTTCCGGGATCTTGAATGAAAATTTGAAGGCGGGATACACGATGTGGCACACAGACCACAAATCGCTGGCCCACATTGTAGACACAAGCAGCAACTGAATAGTATGAGAAAGCCAATACCTAGGAAGGATAGGATCCTCCATCCCCAGGCTGACAACACGCTCCAGAACCAACCGGACCAAGTCCAGGTGCCTGGATTCTGGTGTATCTGGCTTACGATTTTATGAAGTCGAGTTATGGCTTTATATACTGACGGCGCGTTTTCTGGTATGAAAACACACCAACTTGATCCGATGACCCTACAAGCTCCGCCCCTATCGGCCAGAATGACGTCAAGGACAAGACGATTTTGAAGAACAACAATCCGCATCGCAGACTGCTCCTCTGTTAAGTTGCCTAAGGCGGAAGTAGTTTCATTCACTACTGCTTCAAGGGTTCTAGTTAATCTACGTATCAGCTTACTATTAGTGACTGTACCTATGTAGGGAAAGAAACCTTTATTGAAATCTGTATATTGCTCCCATGCTGTTTCAGTGTAGTCGACAATCGGGAGATCTCTCTGTTGTCTATTGTGTACTAAATGGGTATTCCTATGATAATCAGGCGGGGCTAGGAAAACAGGTGGTAGAAGGAATGCAATGTAACAGGTACCATCCCAATCTAGGGGTAGGCGTATGTATGCGGTGTGACCACAGACGAAATAGGAGTGACGAGAAGCTCTAAATGTAGACTTGCCTTTATCACTGAATTCTATTACAGTGATACATTTACTATGGCCCATGTGTATTGAACCATTCTTTCTTACACATAATTCGCCTCTAACTGGAAATACTGACATAGCGGGCAAGATTGGTGTAGCTTCGGATTCAATATTCAGGATCATAAGATTAAGTGTAAAGTTACCTAATCCATATACTTCATTTTCTAGATCAGTTCCTGTTCTTTTGGGAAGTCCCTCCTTGTTAGGGTAGCAGACTTTAAGTAAAACTAGGTTCAGGTTTCCCCAAACCCAGTTGTCTTGATAAACTACTGAATTTGAATCTAGGGAATTAATCAAACTAAACCATGCTCCACAGGAGCCATTGTGTGTGAATGGATACGGAAAGAGAGGCAGAACTCCCTTGTATTTCTGATAGGGAGGGAGTCGGCCACATATCCAACAATTTGTAGCATTGCTGGTCTGATGAGAATGATGTAACATACTAATGAATGTGTTGTTGTGCAGCGCAAATCTATAGGACAACTCATGTGGGGGTAATTCGCTAAAAGAGTGTTCGGCAGTAGCATTGAAAGTACGCTTGGAAATAGGGTAATACATGTGTAATAATATACTGGAAATAATAATCAGAAGACTTAGAAAAAACATAATTAACAATGTCACTATGCAGTGACTACGAAGTGATTTACAGTACGCATGTCTCTTGAGCTGTTCCTGTCTATTTCTCTCTCTATTTCGGTCTAGAGGATACATGTCAGAGACAAATTCAACCGATTCACCTTGGAGAGGACTTAAACAATCAAATTGTCTGACTTGCTAGACCTTAGTTTCAGTTTATAATTCTCCTTTTCTGGTTCATCAACCAGGGGGAGTTTCGAGTCAATCTGTGAGGGAATGCAGGGCTGAAAGTTCGATTCAGTTGGTAGTCCATACATTTTTTTTATATGGCTCGAGTGCAACCACCCTTTACGTCCCTCAATCTTCACAGCTGTCCTTGTGGTCAATAAGACGAGTTTAGGCGACTGCCAGCGAGGCTCCAGCGGGTTCCTCCTGTCGAAATTTCTTATAAGCACCAGGTCACCTGGAACCACGTCATGGGGCTTCACCTCAGTGTTATCGGGAAAAGCTGCAGCTACCTGTGAACGACAAGATTGTAGTGCAGACATCAAGGAAGCCAGATAATCTGTCAACATATTACAATCAACATCAGTGATTTTACGAGGTATAGGCGTCCCCCACATATTTGGTGGTCTACCGAAGATCACCTCATACGGGGATAGCCCTGTTCGAGAGTGTGCTACCATTCTCCTGTAAAAGAGCGCAACTGGTAAAGCTACTATCCAGTCGACACCTTTTTCTCTACATACTTTGGACAGTGTAATTTTCAAAGTTTGATTATGTCGCTCCACGAGACCTGCTGCCTCGGGATGTCGGACACAGTGGAATTTCCATTGGTAGCCTAACAGAAGTGAAACATGTTTCATTAGCTCGGATGAGAATGGCTGGCCATTATCTGAGTACACGACACGGGGCAAACCATATCGTGGGAAGAATTCTCGAACTAACTGTTTGGCAGTAGTCGGGGCAGTGTAATCTGAGACGGGATACGCCTCTGTCCACCGGGAAAGAGCGCATACAACTACGAGGACATATTTGAATCCTCGACATCGTTCCATCTGGATATAATCCATCTGGAGGACTTCAAAAGGGTGATCGGGGGTTTGAAATCCACCCTGTTCTACAGGTACGCCTTTTCCTGGATTGAACTGACAACAAATCATGCAGGTACGTACTTTCTGTTTAGCTGCTGCTCGCAAGTGTTTATTGAACCAAATGTGTTGAATACTGTCTAGCATAGCTTTCTCTCCTAGGTGCGCTGGACTATGTATTGTGTTAATGATGACCTGAACCATTGAGTCGGGGAGAAACCATATAGATTTTCCCTTCGTCATCCATCCTTGATCTGTTTGGATCCCTCCTAATTCAGTCCATCTCTTTATTTCTTCTGGTGTAGCATGTGTCTGTATGTCAATTACATCAAGGGCGGGATCCTTAACTGTCATGCAGTGTGTTGGTGTCGGAACTATTGTCTTTGTCGTGTCAGTTGGACGAGTCTGATTCTGAGCAGTCTGTTTAGCTGTTCTGTCAGCTAGGTCGTTACCCTGAGAAATAATGTCAGTCACTTTCGTATGGGCCTTGCACTTCATGATCGATATTGCAGTAGGCAGATGTATTGCATCTAACAGAGCTTGAATAAGGGGACCGTGCTGGATGTGGGCACCGTGAGAAGTTAAATAACCTCTCTCTCGCCAAAGCACGCCGAAGTCATGGACGACTCCGAATGCATAACGTGAATCTGTGTATATGTTGACTTTCTTATTTTTGGCTTGAATACAGGCTTGTGTCAGAGCGATGAGCTCTGCTGCTTGAGCTGACAAGGTATCGATACAATTTGTTTCAATAATTTCAGTGTCTGTTGTGACTGCATAAGCGGCCACTAACTCTCCTGTACTTGTTCTCATGCATGAACCATCTACATACAATGTCAGGTCTGGGTCTGATAATGGAATATCTGTCAAGTCTTGTCTGGGTTTCGTCGTAATAGTAATAACTTCGATACAATCATGTGCCAATGGGTCTGTTCCACTTAATGGCAAAAGTGTGGCAGGATTTAATGTACTACAACGTCGGATTTCTATGTGTGGCTGGAACAATGTCAATTCATAACCCGTCAGTCTTGCTATAGTCAAGTGTTGTGTTTGGGTCCGGTTCAAGAGAACCTCTACTGCGTGTGGTACTTGTACTGTCAATTGATGTCCTAACACTATGGCATCGCTTTGTCTGATTGCTAAAGCTGTTGCTGCGACTGATTTCAGGCACGCAGGAAGAGCCTGAGCTACGGGATCTAATGTACTAGAAAAATAAGCACATGGCTTGTGTGATCCTGCCGGTTCCTGCGTGAGTACTGACAAAGCAGTACCTTCACGTTCTGTAACAAAAAGTGTAAAACGTTTGCTGTAACATGGCGTTGCTAAAACAGGTGCTTGGCATAAAGCTTTCTTTAAGCTTTCAAAAGCTTGTGTATGTTCCTGAGTCCAAGGGAGGACAGTCGATGTCGCTGCCTCCTGTGTTGTCAACTGAATGAGTGGTTTCGCTAGAAATGCATATTGAGGGATCCACTGCCTACAGTACGAAGTGAGGCCTATGAATGCCCGTACCTCCTTTTGTGTCTTGGGTGGCGGCATGTTAACAATTAACTGGATACGGTCGGGTGTAAGCTGTCTTCCCCCCTTGGACAGCAAGTGCCCAAGGTACACAACTTGCTGGACACAGAATTGTAGCTTTGAAGGGGACACTTTGTGCCCCTTGTCTGCTAAGAAATGTAAAACCGTCAGTGATGCTTTCTCACATTCAGGTTCGCTTCGGGCGGTGATCAGCAGATCATCGACGTATTGAAGCAGGGCAGTGTTAGCTGGCATGTGGATACTGTCAAGTTCTCTTTTCAGTGCTTGGCTATAGATGCTGGGGCTTTCTGTGAATCCTTGAGGTGCGCGTGCGAATTTAAAACTTCGTCCATTTAAACTGAATCCGAACAAATATTGGCTTTCCGGATCGATTGGGACGCTAAAGAAAGCGTTTTTGAGATCAATTACAGTAAAGAACGTTGCTTCTGAATCTATGGCTGTTAGCAATGAAGAGATATCTGGGACCACGGGGTATTGTGGTACAATGCATTTATTTAATTCTCGCAGATCAATAACTAATCGATATACTGGTGGTGCTTTTGGATCAGTTCGTTTAAGAATCGGAATTATCGGGGAATTACATACATTGGAGTCGGTTTCCACAACCACTCCTTGTGCAATGAGCTCGTCAATGATTTGCAGTAAAGCCACAACAGCATCTGGGGGTAACTTGTATTGTCGTATTCGTGGTAGTACCACTCCTTTTTTGATTGTGACTCGATATGGTGTAATGTGCATACAACCTACATCAGTGGGGCCTTGCGCCCATAAATGTGCAGGTAGATTCTGTAACCGGTGATCCATGTCTCTAGACACGTAGTGACCTTTAAAGTCACGCAAAAATAGTCGTACTCCTTCCGGAGAACAACATATTACAGCTCCTAGAGCCTTCAATGTTTTTATACCTAACAAGTTTTCTGGACATGATTTCGTAAGTAATAGATCTGTAGTCCGTGTTAATGGACCGACTGTAAATGCAAGTGGTTGCGATACTTCGTTAACAGTAGGCTTTCCTGAAAAACCAAGGGAAATATTTTGTGAGCCTGAGAGGGGTACCCCTGGGACTTCGCTGTGACGGATAGTGGTTCTGCTTGCCCCTGTATCGAGTAGAAACTTTCTGTCTTTCCCTAATACCTGACTCTGTACATAAGGACCCTCTTGATCTACTGGAACCTCAATAAGGGGTAAGCCAACTTCCCTCTCTAGGCTATTTCATGTGTAGCGCTGATACTCTGGATAGTCATTTTGTGCATACTGGTACATCTGTTGTGTCGTGTTTTGTGTTGCAGCAATAGGCTGTGGCTGTTGTTGTAGTTGTTGTTGTGGTTGTGGTGCGGTCTGTTGTACAGCTGGCATAGGCTGTATATTCTGAGGTACTTGTTGTTGGATCTGATCCTGTCTAGGCGGACGTGGTCTCTCTTTCGTTATACCCGTAGAGATATTATGTTTCAGAACTGCGCAATCGTGTATATAATGACCTGGCTGTTTACAATAGTTGCATGTCCCTCTAACAGGACCTACTGTATCATTTGACTGTGTCGTACCCTTTTTATGACCGTCAGCTGGAACTGACTGAGCAACAAGCATTTTCATTTTCGTGTCTTTCATACGCCTTTGTTCATGTTCTTGTTCTTCTCTAATTCTATTGTGATGATATTGTAACATTTGTAACATCTGTGACGGTGTGTTACCTTGCCAAGTACTCTCGAATTTTAATACTCTACTCTTAACTTGGGGCAGAGAATTTTCAACTAATTTTGTCACAAACAGATGTGGGTATGACTCACTACTTGCTTTTATGCCACTATTAATACCAAAACATTTTTCAAATCGGGAATAGAAATCACTAGTGTCTTCATCTTGTTTTTGTTTACAGGCTGAAATTGCACCCCAGTCTTCCTTTTTCGTAGTTAATAAACGTGGTAGTACCTGCACTAATAATCCTGGTAATGCTGTAGTCCTTTCCCCAAGCCCTGAACCTGCAGCTCGGGCCTTTTCTTCGTTTTCTAATGCTGTCCAGTCTATCTTTTGGTCTCCCACCTCCCATTCCTTTTCTTTGAGTTTCTCGTAAATACCGGCGGGTAATAGGACTTTTAATATTTTCATAATGTCCGGGTAAGTATACTCTCCCATGAGTAACATGTCTTTTATCTCACGGTGGAAACCTGCTGGGTCTTTGTCATGGCTAGGTACTACTTTCTTCATTTCTAATAATTCAATTTTAGTTATGGGCGCGTACACAAACACGCGTTTAAAATTATTGTCTTCACCTCTTATTGGGTGTACTTCGCGTAAGGGATTCTGTCTGTCTATGTGGTACGTTTTTCTTTCCAACTTGGGGGGAACTGAAACATGTTCTGGGCATACGAAGACAATGTACTGGTGTCGATATTCTAGAATTACCTTAATTAAATCAGTACCTGAACCTCTCCATTTATTCGTGAGTAATTCTATCAGTATATCAGGTAGGGGACCAGGATCGGAGTGTTGGCTTCTATATAATATTACGAGGTGTTGTATCATGTATATACCAGCTAAACGCTGTTCGTCTGGGGTAAGATTCAAAAACGTGTGTGCTAACGCATCATCACTGTATTTTTCAGAACTGTCAGCCCATTGTACTGCTGACCTGGCTAACTCTTGTTCATCCATAGAATCGAGCATATGATACCCCCTTCGGTCTCGGAGTAGTTTGTCAGCAGCCTGGAATAAGTGTTCAGGGGACTTCGTATTTAGCATAGGGGCTTGAAAATGTCTGTTACATTCTGGACGTATCGGACGTATCGGGTCATTAAAATATCTGGTATTGTTACAAGGTCTTCCCCTACCTACATAAGCTATCGTTTCTAATTGTCCTGTGGGCATTTCTGATTCTTCCTCCTCCTCTCCCTCTGATTCAGTTTTGTCTGCCTCCAATCTGGCTTTATGTATTCGTTCTACTTCTTTGCGGATCTTTCGGCACATAGCTACTATACATGTCTGTTTATCATGTTTTCCCTCTGATATATTCTGACCCCATCGGGTAAGTACTTGCATTTCATCCTGGTCTACCTCGGACCTATCTCTGTCTCTGATCAAGCAGTTTATGAAGAAACGTAACAGTTGTCTCTGTATATCCGCTTTCTGGTATTCCATGGCTTCGTCAATACTTTCAGGGCCTTGCCCTGTTTGGACAAAGCGATATATATTGTCTAAATGTTTAATCATTCCTGGTAGCGTCGTTAAATATATTGAAGCTCGTCGTATACGTAGTGATGATAGCAGCATTCGGTCATTTTTACCGGGCACTGGATCATATCTACAATCTACAAGATGTTCTTTAAACATGTCGGACGTTGCTATTTGGGGTGTACGTTGGTTTGCTAAATCTCTAAGAGACGATTTACTTCGTGATGGTGGCGTGGCAAAAATTGCTGTCGCACCTTCTGAGGTGCTAGGCACGAAAGGATTCGTGGGATGTAAGGTAGAGACTGTGGATGCAGGAAAAGCGGTGGAAACAGATGGACCCGTGGGATTGTGCGGAGGAGTTTGTGGTTGCGGAGTTGGGGGCGGATGTTCTCGGCATTGAGCACCATCGACAGGTGGCGTGTGTGGTGGAACATTAACATATTCCGGAGCTACATCGTCTAAATAGGAGGAAAGGAAAATATCTTTTGCGGTCTTGGGATGTGCTTTAATCGGGAGTAATGGGGGTGGCAAATCTTTCGGTATTTCCGGAGTGGCCTTAGGTAAACCTTCGGCCAAAAGAGGATACATACCATTCATAAGAGCATTTCGTTGTCTGTCTACTTGTTCTGTTTTTACTCGGATACCTTCCTCAACTAATACGTTTTCTCGGGCTCTATTTGAGTTCTCCCTACTTTTCTCTTCCAGTCTGAGCGCTTTCTCTGTGCGCCTATGCGATTCTTTACGCCATAACTCAATGGCATCTTTCTGTGACTGTCTGGCTTTCTTTTTCCATAATTCTTCTTCTACTCTCATGATGCAATCTGCATCCCATGTCCCAGCTGCGGGCCACCTCTGACTTTCTGCTAGATCCTTGGTGTAGTCCACCCATAAGTCAAGATATAATACGGCATCTAGGCCATGTTTATGATACATAAAATACCCTGGAGTGTCCCTAGGTGGAATGGGAACAGCTTCTTCGAGTACTCCTTTTCTAGTTTTGATCTGTCTTAATTTTGAAAAGAACGGCATCTTTAAACCTTCCTACTTGATTCTTACTTGAACCGAACTTGAACACAATTAATACAATAAACACAATAATGAACACTCATTCATACCACAATTTTTGAACACAGTAAAACATTTAACATTTAACGAACAATGATAATTAGAAGAAAACTAGTTACTGACATAATACTAATACTAGATAATACTGAATTATATACATGAACATACTGGATATACTGCTAAACAGTACAGATACACTGCTAAAACAGTGCAGACCGGATCTGTGTACCCAAACCCGTCAGGACCGGCACAAATTAATGTGCACGTCTAACTGCCTCCCCAGCAACGGTACTCACCGGGTAGCACGGAACGGAAGGCCTCGGAACTGAACTGAACTGGACCGGACTGAACTCGACTCGACTCGGAACTTCGGAACCTGGTGGGCCTCTGTATACCTCGGATCTTGCTCTCTCAGCTAGGCTCTGGTCGGGATACTTCGCACTTCTCACCGCCTCGTCTGGGTGTTGATCGCAGCCTCAGTCACCCCCGCTTGGTCGGAGGGAGATACAGGAAATCCTGCGGGTACGCGTTGTTGTCCGTCCGGCTGTGGCAGGAGACCGGGCCTGCAACGCACCTCCGGCGCGTGAGATGAGAAAGTGTCCCTGTTCGGGCGCCAATTTATGTGGTAAATATTTAAATTACCTGTACTATTTTTTATGCGGTAAAGTCTAGTAAGAATAACTCAGTCAAAATAAGAGGCAGAATCCGTGGTATTAGAGGTTCTGAAAAGGGCTTTATTCCTTACAAAGGAATTATAGTTCGAACTAGGCAATCTTATTCCATCACCACGAAGGTTCAGGAAGGGATAGGCAATACATTATTGACAAGTAATAATATATATATGAAAAGCATTGCATTAAGACAGATGCAGGAGGCGTAACAGCTGATAATACAGATAAGAATACACATACGTAATGAAAATAGGCGTAAATACAGGCGTATACTAGAAACGTCATTTAAAATGATGTCACAAGTGGGTGGATCCATAAGAGAATCCTGCAGTGTCAGCAGAAATATTTGGCAGAGATGCGCGCGCAGCCGCATGACGTGTGATTGACGTGTAATTGACGTGCAACTAGAGGGTGAAGGGGAATTGACATTTAGCTCTACATATGGAGACAGAAGTCTGGGGGGTCAGGTCAACCTAATCCCAAATCGTATCTAATATCTTTGTTTAAGGAACTGTTTTATCCAAAAGGAAAGGTCTCTCGGACGGAATCTATTCTATACTGACTGCTAGTGCATGTACAAGCGTCTATGTGTCTACATGAGATGCGAGGGGGCAGGAATCTTCCATGGTAACAGGGGCTATGAATTACTTGCATAAAGACAGCGAGGCCGGGCCCTTTGCTCGGTAGCTGGAAGGATGTTTACCTAAACTACTAGACAGGAATGCATTGGATGAGGAGCGGAGCAGATAACTTGAAGGCTGAATACAGTTTTTGGCAGGCAACAGGCCGCGTCAGGCACCGTTAGCCGCGCAGAGAGTAAGACAAAGTTCATGGACACGGATGCAGGTCCAGGCTGGAGCATTTCAGAGGCAGAAGCAGGAAAAGGCTTGATGACAGAATTCAGGGCCTAATCGCCTGAACTGTAAAACTAGAAAAGTGAACCATATAAAGTCGGTGGCCAATCATACTTAGGAATGGAATATTCGACCCATTCATGGCGGATCTGAAAGAGGGCATGTTGACGTTGGACGCACATGTATTTGCGTCTTCATAGCTGGAACTGGAGGGAACATACATGTACTTGTAGCATGTACATGGAGCCGTTGGGGTCTAAGATAGGGGACATAACTGGTCATAAAATTCATATTTCCTCACTGCCCCAATACACTAAAGGCTGTCTGGGGAGGTGCTAGCACCTCCCCAAGCAGGAAACCTATTGTCCAGGCCTCCCTGGCTGGGATCACTCCCAGCTGCAGGAGGTCAGACTTGTGTCGTGGCAGCAGCATCCATTTTGTGATGCTGAGGCTTTGGTCAGAGGCTAACAGTTGAAGTATGATTTTAACATGTCTTTCCCTCTAGAAGGGAGGAATAATATCCTCATCGCCAGAAATGGTATGGGGGTATTATCCCAAAGTGTTAGACACCTTACACGACATGTTTTGATAAAGCCAAACCATAGTTACCATAACCGTTTAAGATTATAAGGCACTTTAAGAGTATATGGTAGGCTATATCATAGAACAGCTATAAGGACATGGTTCCGAAAGCTGCAGACAGGCTCAGCTCATGCTAGAGCACCATCTCACATGTTACCAAGCACTCTGCCTCCAGGATTGTTAAGGCCTGCCATAGGAGTGACTGATAAGTACACATGTGTCTATATATAAGGGTAGATATAGGCATACTATATCTAAGCAAGGGGTGATTACACGACCTTGCCCCAGCTGAGTGATCAGCCAGTGGTGTCTGATTGGAAGGCCAGACCAGGGGTGGCATAATACATGCTGCAGCCCCTGGGAGGCCTAGGGTACACCTATGCCCTGGGTACCTAGGGTACACTGTACAGGGTCCAATAAGGTGATCCTTACCAATTGGGAATGTACCTAGGGTACATGGAATCCATTTTAGAGAGAGAGCAGACAGCCTGAGACCCTGAATGGCAGGATCTCAGGCCAACTAAGTCGAAAAACCAGCTAGACACTAGGCAAAAAGTTGGGGGTAACCATAGTCAGATATCCACCTTCCTACACAACCCCCCCCAAACGAAAGGAGATAAGGCTGGCCTTGACAAGGTAAGCCTCTATTGCCTAAGTGGCCATATAAGGAAGAACCAGCACTGGCATGGTTACCCCCTGTTTCATGGTCCACTAAGCAATCCCTCATCCTAAAGGTATCATAGGGTCTCCACCATAGGGAATCTCTACCTTGGGTGTGTCTTTGCAAAGTAAAAGGCTGGTGTTGAGATGGAGTACTGAAGTGAGTGTCCTCAAAGTGAGGCCTCAGCTTCCTCAAATCATCCTCCACCATGGATGCCTTTCTTTCTTTCACTGAGGTGCACTGTGCTCTCAGGGTCAGCCTCTGGCTACCTAAAGCTGGAGGCTGGGTCCCTTTTGTGGGCTTACTGGAGGGACAGGTCAGGTTTGGGGCCCTAAGGTCCCAGGTTTGCCTGTGCCCAACAGAATCCCTCTGGGGGAGGTCCCTAACTACCTGTAAAGGGGATCCCTCAGGAATGTTTTTACCCATCACCTGGCTAGGGCTACTAGCCAGGCAATCCTCATTCTTTTGATTGGGGGGTTCTTGTGGGCAGGGGCCCTCTTGGGGTCCACTGGCCTCCCTGACCTCTGCAGCCCTGGGCTGACTGAGGCAGGGTAGAGAGAGGCAGGCTACCTGCACCAGACTGGGTCCCACCTTGGAAGGGGCCACTGACATCAGAGGCTCTGCCAGGCCAGGCCTGGCTACCTCTGGGGCAGTTCCTTCACAAGGGGTGAGGTCAGATCCCTGAGGAGGCTGACCTTTTCCTAATGTCTGGGGAGAGGGAGACTTTTCTTCCTCCCCACTACTCTCTGTTTGTGTGGAGTGATCCATAGTTTCAGGCTTCACTACAACTATGTCAGTCTGAGTATGGGCTGAGACCATTACAGCCTTGCCAACCTTTTCAGGGAGGCACTCAGTTTGGGTTTGAGCTGTGACTGTCACAGCTCTGCCAATCTCTACAGGGAAGTCTGTCTTTGCCTGGGCTGTGGCTACCACTGCCCTTCCAACCTTTTCAGGGAGGAAATCTACTTGGACAGGGGTTGTGACTGGCACAACCCCACTACCCTTTTTTGAAAGGCCTACCATTTTGGAATGGGTGTCTTGTTCAACTCCAGCCCAAGCTGAGAGTTCTAAGTCATTCCCCAGTAAGCAGTCCACAGGCAAGCTTGGAGACACTGCCACCCTCTTAGGGCCAGTGACACCTCCCCAGCTGAGACATACCTCTGCCATGGGATGACTGTTCTGTTTGCCATCAATGTTAGTTACCTGGTATGAGAAACCAGGCAAAAGCTGCTCAGAGGGAACTAGCCTATGGGCCACCATAGTGATGCTAGCTCCAGTGTCTCTGTAGGCCTCAGCTTTTCTACCATTGATGTAGGGTTCCTGTCTGTACCTACCCAAAGTGTTGGGACAGGCAGTGAAGTTGGCAAACCCCATGCCACCATCACAGACAAGAGTAGCTGCTGTAGGGGAATTGGCTAAGCCAGGATCCCCCTGTGTTCCCCAAGAAAGCCCAACCAAATTTTTGGGGGCACTCCCACCACCTGGGGGATTACTGCTGACAGTAATAGGTGGTGTGACAGGAGTAGTTGGAGGAACAGTTTTGTTTTTAGCCTTTGGGCAACTGCTGTCAGTTTTCCAATGCCCAGGAGTTTTACACTCATGGCAGTAAGGCTTTTTAACTGTGGTAGAGGAGGGAGCTTGGGACCCACCACCCTGTGTGGAGTTTTGGAGCCCTGAGGAAGATTTCTCTTTTGCTTTATCCCCACCCTTCTCTTGAGGCTTGGTGGTATCTTTCTTTTGGTCACCACCCTGATTTGTAGGCCTAATCCTGGTCCTGACCCATTTATCTGCCCTCTTTCCCAATTCTTGGGGAGAGGTCAAATCTGAGTCTACCAGGTGTTGATGGAGAAGCTGGTTCTGACAATTACTAAGGATCTGCTCCCTCATAATCAAGTTGTACAATCCTGTGTAGTCCTGCACCTTGCTGCCATTTAACCAACCTTCCAAAGCCTTAGTGGCACAATCCACAAAATCAGACCAGTCCTGTGTCTGTGTCTTCTGGGTGTCTCTGAACAACAACCTATATTGCTCAGTGGTTAAGCCAAACCCATCTATCAGAGCACTCTTCAGGACTTTGTAATTGTTTGCATC
The DNA here is from genome assembly GCF_964204655.1 of Triturus cristatus. Classification (NCBI taxonomy): domain Eukaryota; kingdom Metazoa; phylum Chordata; class Amphibia; order Caudata; family Salamandridae; genus Triturus; species Triturus cristatus. Next base: position 404,732,422 of record NC_140583.1, on the reverse strand, counting down.
CTCATCACTGACTGTGAGGAGCTTGTCTCTGCCTTTGTCAGAAAAGGAGAGCCACAAGATAGCTGCCCACTGACTCTGGGGAACCTGCTGTACTTTGCAGGCCCTCTCCAAAGCAGTCATCCACTTGTGGATGTCATCCCCATTCTGATATGGGGGGACTATCTTGCTTAGGTTTCTATGGTCATAAGACCTATCCCTATCTCTAGGAATGTTGCTGCCACCAGTGGGTTCTAACCCACTTAACTTTTGTTCTCTAGCCAGAGCAAGCTTCTCTTTGGCAAGGGCAAGTTCTTCCCTCTGAATCCTCAGATTAGCTTCCCTCATTCTGGCTTCATGCTCCTTTCTCTCAGGGGAAGTCATTCCCCTGTGAGAGGAAGCATTAGAGATGTTAGAGACATGGGAGTGGATGGATTCCCTTGAAGGGGATCTGTCCCTCCTGCTTCTCTGTGTAAGCCTACTTGGGGGTCTGTAAGGGGGGACCCCATGCAAACTCCCATGTAAGCTTAGGTTAGCCTGGCTAAGTCTTCCTACTTGGCCCTGGCTGTCTACCTCTTCATCTGAAGTCTCCTCTGACTCCTCTGTGGTGGGTAGACCCTCCTCTGTACCTAGGGTACCTGCCTGAGATGCCCTAATAATGTCATACTCCTCTAGGAGTTGTCTTAACTGAAGGAGGGTAGGGTTTGCACCCTGTTTTATTCCTCTGGAGGTACACAAGTGTCTCATCTCCTGGAATGTTAAGGTATCATATCTAGAGGGGGTCTTTTGCAGACCTGATCCTCCTGAGGGAGCATCTACTTGATCTCCTCTCAGAGACATGATCTAGTGAGGGTGTGGTGTGTGCACCTACCTACACTAGTTGTATCTACTAAACCTCTCTAGTAGTTGTAGTCAGGGTGTGTTACTCCCTTCAACCTACAATTACAAAGTCCAGTAGGACTTAAGTATTATAATCTATGTTATATGTACCTAGACAATATCTGTGTGATCTTTCAATTTAGTATCTCAAGATTACAATGGTATTACAACAGCAAGCTCAGATCCCAACCGCTGCTCACCAATGTGAGAAGTTGGCCTGATGTATGATGTCACTAGTTCTAGTGTACACCTTATATCAGTCCAAATACCCTTATGGTGATTGGTTGTAAAGTCAACCTTATAGACCAGCTATCCTAGTGGTAGCATGGACAAGAGCAGTCTTAGGCTAAACTCTGAATGGCATGTGAAGCCAGCTGTGATACCATATATAATCCCTTGAATACCAAATGAAAGGACACCACAACAGATATATATATAAAATAAAGTGTATTTATTCTAGTCAAACCCTCAGCACTCTTTATGAGATTAGAGGTAAGTACAACACAGTCTTATTTAAGCATACATTAAGTCACACAGGTAAGTAATACAGTTAGGCCCTAGGGGCCACGCAAACCATATACTAAGTAAGTGGTATAAGAACCACTGTCACGGAAATAGAATAGGCCTAGGCCTAGGGAATCGCTGGGGCTACACTACACTAGCGTTAGTTAGGAAGTGGGAGGCCCACGGGATTCGTGTGCAGAGTGGAAACACTCACGCGTAATGCGTAAAAGTCAATAGCAATAGTACAGTTTAGAAAACGGTAGATTTAGGACACTTCCGGAGTAGCTAGGAAGTTGAGACTTGAAAACTAGACACTAGGATAGTCACTATCCTGATGAGCACCGGAGTACCCAAGTTACCTAGCCCACAGGCTGCGGGTGCATAGGGGTGAAGATGCGTCGTTTTCGTCGTCGACTCCTATGGATGCCTGAAGAAAGATGCTGACAGGCAGTCAGTGAAGAGTGTCCGGTGGATCCCAAGGCTGGGATCAAGAAGAGAGGAAGCCTGCAAGCAGAAGGGACAGAGTCAAGGTCACTAGCCAGTGACCACGTGGAACCAGGAAGGAACCAGGCGATGTCGTGAAGATTGCAGGTGAAGGTGAAGCTTGTCGCTGCAGCCAGGAGGACCAGGAAGCGTCGAGGACGACCAGGACCAGGAGGCGAGCTGTCCCACGAAGGCTCTTGCTGTCGGCGGCGTCGAAGTTGGACTAGGACTCACCAAGCCTTGGCAAGCGGAACCCACGAAGAACGAAGGACTTGCTTCTGGTGCAGACCAGGAAGGTCTGGGGTGCTTCTTCTTTGCAGAGAAGCGGGAGCCAGTCTGGAGGAGCCAAACCAGCGCAGAAGATTTCAGGGTGCGTCGTCACAAAGGCCACCAGCCAGCGGGCAAGCAACCGGACAGACGCGGCAAGCAGGAAAATGCTGAAGGGCCCCACGCAGGACTCGTGGAGTGTGGGGGGCTGATCTTCGGTGCAGATGGTGCTTGGGGTTGGGGCTTCTCAATCCCCGGTGCACAACTTCGAGGGTACCTCCGAAGCTGCGCTTTAAGTTACTAGCCACTTTTTCCAGGTAGCCGGTCCCACGTCGCTCGTCGCCTCCACGGATCTCAGCTCTGCTGTAGATGTGGATCAGGGTCGGAGAAGTCTGGAAGTCAAGGCTCTTGTCGGGCTCTGCAGTCGGTTCCTCGTAGAACGTGGGCAAAGCAAAGGGTAGTCTCTTGATGGTGCCTGTTTGCACAGGGTAGCCACTCCTTGGCTACAAGGGAGATTCTTCAGTCTTCTTCTTTCGTCGAATGTCGAAGGTCCAGAGTTTCTGTTCAGTTTTGCAGGTTCAGGATAATCTAAAGTCTTGAGGCCCAACTCCCACTCTTATACTAATCTGGGGGGCTGGGATACCTGCTAGGTCACGCCTCATGGGTGGGACCTGGGAGGGGGTGGTTACACCCACTTCCCTTTGTCCAGTTTCGCGCCAGAGCTGGGGCTGGAGTGCCCCAGCGCCGGTTTGAACTGGACTATGCAAGGAACACCTTGTGTGCCCCAGGCATGTCTCATTCCTTTCAGCCCACCCTGCCCCAATACACTAAAGGCTGTCTGGGGAGGTGCTAGCACCTCCCCAAGCAGGAAACCTATTGTCCAGGCCTCCCTGGCTGGGATCACTCCCAGCTGCAGGAGGTCAGACTTGTGTCGTGGCAGCAGCATCCATTTTGTGATGCTGAGGCTTTGGTCAGAGGCTAACAGTTGAAGTATGATTTTAACGTGTCTTTCCCTCTAGAAGGGAGGAATAATATCCTCATCACCAGAAATGGTATGGGGGTATTATCCCAAAGTGTTAGACACCTTACACGACATGTTTTGATAAAGCCAAACCATAGTTACCATAACCGTTTAAGATTATAAGGCACTTTAAGAGTATATGGTAGGCTATATCATAGAACAGCTATAAGGACATGGTTCCGAAAGCTGCAGACAGGCTCAGCTCATGCTAGAGCACCATCTCACATGTTACCAAGCACTCTGCCTCCAGGATTGTTAAGGCCTGCCATAGGAGTGACTGATAGGTACACATGTGTCTATATATAAGGGTAGATATAGGCATACTATATCTAAGCAAGGGGTGATTACACGACCTTGCCCCAGCTGAGTGATCAGCCAGTGGTGTCTGATTGGAAGGCCAGACCAGGGGTGGCATAATACATGCTGCAGCCCCTGGGAGGCCTAGGGTACACCTATGCCCTGGGTACCTAGGGTACACTGTACAGGGTCCAATAAGGTGATCCTTACCAATTGGGAATGTACCTAGGGTACATGGAATCCATTTTAGAGAGAGAGCAGACAGCCTGAGACCCTGAATGGCAGGATCTCAGGCCAACTAAGTCGAAAAACCAGCTAGACACTAGGCAAAAAGTTGGGGGTAACCATAGTCAGATATCCACCTTCCTACATCCTCTTCGTCCGGTTACGCTTAAGACTGCTTTTCTGGTAGCCATCACCTCAGCTAGACGGGTGAGTGAGCTCCAGGCTTTATCTTCAAAGCCTCCTTTTCTCTCTGTTCATCCGGACAAGGTTGTCCTCCGGCCTCGTCCCTCCTTTCTTCCGAAAGTGGTGACTCCATTTCATCTCGGACAGTCTGTCACCTTGCCCACCTTCTTTCCGCCTCCGCATCCTTCCAAAGAGGAAGAGAGGCTCCACCGTCTGGACCCAAAACGTGCGCTCTCCTTTTATTTGGACCGCACAAAGCAGTTCCGGGTGGACGACCAACTTTTCGTTGGATACGTGGGTGCTAAGAAGGGGAAAGCTGTGCACAAATGGACCATCTCTCGGTGGGTCGTTTTGTGCATCAGAATTTGTTATTCCTTGGCAAAAAAGGACCCTCCTGCTGGGCTGCGCGCCCATTCTACTCGGGCCACGGCGGCTACTACTGCTTTGGGACGAGGTGTCCCTTTGCAGGACATCTGTCAGGCGGCAACGTGGGCTTCGCTACACACGTTTGCCAGGCATTATTGCCTTGACAGCCAAGTCCGGAGGGATGGCTTCTTTGGCCGTTCTGTCCTCCAGGACTTTCTGGTGTGATCTTGGTTCGCAGACCCACCACCGGGGATGGTATTGCTTGGGTATCTATTCTAAGGTGAGGAATCTAACTAACGTGTTTCTTTCAGATGAACAAGTTACTTACCTTCGGTAACGATGTATCTGTAAGAAACATTAGTTAGTTAGATTCCTCACCGACCCACCCATCCTCCCCGTTCTGCGAACTGACATCTAGGGTTAAGGTTATCCTTTTCAGGCCCCTAGATTTTATTATTGGCACCAGTGTCGGTCTTTGCATGGCTCTGCGTTCCTGGCGCGGAAAGCTATGTACAAGAACTGACGTCAGCGCGCGAGAGTGGCGTCTAAGTACTCCGACGACGTCATTCCGGCGCACGACGCCGACGACGGACGCGTAGCCGCAGACGACGCCTAGCGACGCGCAAGGGGTATTGCTGACGAAAAATCTTCCGGATCCAGTCTGACGCCTGGGGATATTCTAAGGTGAGGAATCTAACTAACTAATGTTTCTTACAGATACATCGTTACCGAACGTAAGTAACTTGTTCGTTGGCCCAGGTCTTGTTTGACTTCGAGCCTGGAAACTGGATGATAGTGTTGGACCTACAGGGCGCTTATTTTCACATCCACTTCCTGCAGGCCTTCGTGTTATCTGCGGTTCATGGTTGGCCACAAGCATTTTTTGTTTTGCAGCACCCCTCGGGTGTTCACGAACATGATAGCTATGGTTATAACGCATCTCCAGAGGATGGGGTCCCAGTCTTCTGCTCGCCCCAGACAGTCGTCAACCACCTCTCGACTTCACTGAGCCTCTGAACATCTATGGGGTTCTTGATCAATGTGCCGAACTCCCACTTGACTCCTTCGCAGATGCTCCCTTTCATTGAAGTCATTGTTGATACATTGCAGTTTTGCACCCATCCCCCAGAGCGGACAGTCCTGGACATTCAGGCTCTGATCTGGATGTTTCTACCTCTGCCCTGGATCTCAGTGAGGATGGCTCTGATGTTGCTGGACTGATGGCCTTTTGCATCCTGTTGGTCAAGCGGTGGAAATGGTGCAAAAACTGGAATGGGTCAGGGGTTCTCTTCCTGGTATAAAAAAGAAGGGCGGCGTTCTTCGTCTAATCTTAGACCTCAAGGACTTGATTTGGTTCCTGCACAATGAAAGGTTCAAGATGCTGTCCATGGCTCAGGAGTTGCTTGAGCTAGAAGTAGAAGACTGGATGGTGACAAGCAGTTCTAGCCTCCTCCGACATTGACTGCAGTGGTAATGGATGCTTCCAATCTAGGGTGAGGAACGCATTTGAAAGAACTGAATATTAGAAGCCTTGGTCTCCAGAGTAGCAGATATTGATCATTGCTCTGCAGGAGTTTAAAGTGATAGGGTTGGCGCTCAAGGCCTTCCTTCCATCCCTTTGTGACCAGTCAGTCCACATCTCGATGAACAAAACAGTTGCGATGTGATACGTCAACAAGCATAAAGGAGTGGGGTCGCAACTTCTCTGTCGAGAAGTAATCCGACTCTGATCCTGAATGCAGAAACACTGTGTCTGGTTTATTGCCAATCATCTGACTGGTGTTCTGAATGTCATAGCAGAGATCCTGAATTGGCGACACCTTGCAGTCCATGAGTGGTATCTCCACTCAAAGTTGGTCCGGTACGTTGTAGCCCTTAGGGGCACACCTCAGATGGATGTTTTTGCTACTCTTAACAGTGTCCATTGCCCTCAGTCTGGGTCCTGCAGGATCTGTTGCAGGGACTCTTAGGGGACGCATTTCAATCAATCAATCAATCAATCACAGCATTTATATAGCGCACTACTCACCCGGCGGGTCTCAAGGTGCTTGGGGGGAGGGGGGTCCGCTACTGCTCGAACAGCCAGGTCTTCAGCTGCTTCCTGAAGGCTAGGTGGTCCTGGGTCAGGCGGAGGTGGGTCGGGAGGGAGCTCCACGTCTTGGCGGCCAGGTAGGAGAAGGACCTTCCTCCTGTGGTGGCTCTTCGGATCCGGGGGACGGCGGCGAGGGCATGGTCGGTTGATCGAAGTTGGCGTGAGGGAGCGTAGAAGTTGAGGCGGCTGTTGAGGTATCCTGGGCCTTGGTTGTGTAGGGCCTTGTGTGCGTGGGTGAGGAGGCGGAAGGTGATTCTCTTGTTGACCGGGAGCCAGTGCAGATCTCTCAGGTGTCTGGAGATGTGGTTGCGACGGGGGATGTCCAGGATGAGTCGTGCTGAGGCGTTCTGGATCCGCTGGAGTCTCTTCTGGAGTTTGGCGGTGGTTCCGGCGTAGAGAGAGTTGCTGTAGTCCAGACGGCTGGTGACGAGGGCCTGGGTGACCGTCTTCCTCGTCTCGTTGGGGATTCACCGGAAGATCTTGCGTAGCATGCGCAGGATGTTGAAGCATGACGAGGACACGGCGTTGACTTGTCTGGTCATGGAGAGGGAGGAGTCTAGGATGAAGCCCAGGTTGCGTGCGTGGTCTGTTGGTTTGGGTGCGCTGCCCAGGGCGGGGGGCCACCAGGAGTCGTCCCAGGCGGAGGGTGGAGATCCCAGGATGAGGACTTCCGTCTTGTCCGAGTTCAGTTTCAGGCGGCTGCTCATCATCCACTTGGCTACGTCTGTCATCCCTTCGTGTAGGTTGGCTCTGGCGGTGGCGGGGTCGTTGGTGAGGGAGAGGATCAGCTGGGTGTCGTCGGCATAGGAGATGATGTTGAGGTTGTGTTGGCGTGCGATGGCTGCGAGGGGGCTCATGTAGACGTTGAAGAGGGTTGGGCTGAGCGAGGAGCCTTGAGGAACGCCGCAGATGACTTCGGTGGCTTCTGATCTGAGCGGGGGGAGGCGGACTCTGAGTCCTTCCGGCGAGGAACGAGGTGATCCATTCCAGTGCCTTCTCCTGGATTCCGACGTTGCTGAGGCGCTGCACTAGGGTTCGGTGGCAGACTGTGTCGATGGCCGCGGAGAGGTCTAGGAGGATGAGGGCCGCTGTTTCTCCGTTGTCGAGCAGGGCTCGGATGTCATCGGTGGCTGCGATCAGGGCGGTCTCGGTGCTGTGGTTGGCCCGGAAGCCAGACTGCGAGAGGTCGAGGGATCCGTTCGTCTCGAGGAAGGCGGCCAGCTGCTTGTTGACGGTCTTCTCGATGACTTTTGCAGGAAACGGGAGTAGCGAGATGGGGCGGTAGTTCTTGAGGTCGGTGGGGTCGGCTGATGGCTTCTTTAGTAGGGCGCTGAGTTTGGCGTGATTCCAGCTCTCCGGGAAGGTGGCGGTGTCGAAGGAGGTGTTGATGATGTCCCGCAGGTGGGGTGCGATGACAGTGTCGGCCTTGTTGAAGACGTATTGAGGGCAGGGGTCGGTCGGAGATCCGGAGTGGATGGAGTTCATCGTGCGGACGGTGTCTTCGGTGCTGATCGGGGTCCAGGCGCGGAGGATGGTGGTGGAGGGCGGTGGTTCAGTCGTGGCGTGCGTCGGTTGAGGGCTGAAGCTGTTGTGTATGTCCGCGATCTTGTTGTGGAAGTAGGAGGCGAGGGAGTTGCAGAGGTCTTGCGAAGGGGTGATGTCGTTGTTTCCGGCGTTGGGGTTGGAGAGCTCTTTAACGATGTTGAAGAGTTCCTTGCTGTTGTGGGCGTTGTTGTCCAGTCGTTCCTTGAAGGCAGTTTTCTTGGTGGCGTGGATCAGTTGGTGGTGTTTTCGGGTGGCGAGTTTGAGGGCAGTCATGTTGTTCGGTGTTGGGTCTCTGCGCCAGGCTTTCTCGAGGGCTCGGCAGTTCTTCTTGGAGCTCTTCAGTTCGTCGGTGAACCATAGGGCTTTCTTGCTGGCGGGTCTGCTAGGCGGGGTCTTCAGGGGGGCGAGGTCGTCTGCGCAGTTGCTGATCCACTTCGCGAGGTTGGTGGCTGCCTGGCTTGGGTTCGTTGCGCTGGTGGGAGGGTTCATGTTCAGAGAAGTCGCGAGCTGGTCGGCTGTGATCTTGTTCCAGCTTCTGCGTGCAGCCTGTTGCTGGTGGTGGTGGATCGTGGTCCTTCTGAAGCTGAAGTGGACGCAGCTGTGGTCCGTCCAGTGGCGTGGCTGAAGGTGACGTCCTTGCTAGATGAGAAGACTGGGTCGAGTGTGTGTCCAGCGTAGTGGGTGGGGGTGGTCACCAGCTGCTTGAGACCGAGGTCTCATTTCAGTGGAGATGTTGATTTACACGTTACTGCATGTTACCTCCCATATTCCTAATTCCTTAGCTGCTGAGGAAGATTCGTCTAGGGTGCGCCCAAGTCATATTGATAACCCACACTGACCGAGATGGGTGTTGTATGTGGACCTTTTACACCTTTCCTTGTGCCCCACCTCTCACAATCCAAGGGGCTGGTGCTACACCCCAACCTACAGAGTCCTCACTTTCATGCCTCGAGGTTGAGAGACAATTTGTGTTTCGCTCTGTCAATAACTCAAAAGGGTTGTGCAGTGGGTACACTGAAAGGCTACTTATCCACCTTGTCGGCCTTCCTCTGCCCTCCAGCTCAACCGTGCTTGTTAAAGTAATCAATGTTTTTTAGGTTTCTGAAGGGCCTCACCAACATTTCACTGTTTTCCTTTAATAAAGTCACAATAGGATGTTAATCTCGTTCTCACATTATTAATGTGTTCTCCTTAAAACTCCTTAAAACTCCTTTAAAACCCTTACATGGTTGCTATTTGTGACTGTTTTTTGTTGTTTCTAGTGGCTATTAAAAAGGCAAGATGTGTTGTTCCTTCCTTTCTTCTTGTTTTTTTTCCGACAAGTTGGTTCCCAGAACCAGGGCAGCTTTCCTCATTAAATGTTCCCACCTTTCCATTCACGGTAATCTATCACTGCCTAATTTCTTTCTCCCTCCACATCTCAATAAAGAGGCTACATAGACTGGAACACAAGAGGGTGTTCAGTTTTTATATTGACCGTACCAAAGACTTCCGACTTTACAACCAGCTTTTTATAGGCTATACTTGCAAGAGGAAGAGCAAAGCCATTCAGAAGAGGATTTTGTCACGGTGGATCATCTTGTGCCTCAAGATGTGCTATGCCTTGGCACAGAATGAACTTCAGATGGCATCAGAGCTCATTGCACCAGGTAAAGTCCCTGTGGCATAAATATGCAAATCGGTAACTTGAACTTCCCTCCTAGTCTTCCCAAAGCATTACTGTTTGGATTCGGCGGTGCGCAGGGAAGGTCACTTTAGGTTCTCCGCCCTGACTTCTTAGTTAAACCATTCCTTCCTACAAAAGATGAGGAGTCTGCAGGCAAATAGAGTATCCACCAGAAAAAGTGTTACTGAAAGTATATTGCTTAATTGTGCATAAATGACTTTTGTGTGTTTGATATACCGCCCTAAGTCGCCACGGGTAGGCCCAGACACTGTTCCTTTACTCACTTAACAAAGCTTCACTTGACTGACAAGCTCCATTGAGGGCGAAAACTGCCTTTGAATGCTTGTGTTTCTATTCAGAAATGATCTTGCTTAGCAGTTTGGGGTGAACAAATCCTGTTGGAGCAGGGTCAAAGCTGGTTTGCATATGTCTGATTCTAATCTAAGGTGGAATTGTAGACAAAAGAACGATGAGTTGGAATGCTACTCTTAGTGATTGCCAGTGGTGGGACAAATTACAAACATTCCTCCCATCATATTATATGTGTTTGATGTAAAGCCCCACGTGGCCAAGGGTATAAATAATAATAATAATAATACAGAATTTTATAAAGCGCGAACAGTTACCTCTCCAGGAGGTGTCCCGGCGCTGAACGCAAGCAGAAAAAACAAATACCGAAGTGCAAAACAGTTAATTAACGAGGTTGGGAGAAGAGCCAGGTTTTCAGCATTGATTTAAAACACGATTCAGAGGGGGCCTGTTGGAGCTCCGGGGGGAGTGAGTTCCAAAGACTTGCTACATTGGCAGAGAACGTTCTGCCGCCCAGCCGGGCCCTTCTTATTCGCGGGACTGCAAGCTGGGTCCGGAGGTTGGAGCGAAGAGAGCGGGCCTGCGTGTATCTTGGCAGTCGGTCCCTCAAGTAAGTAGGGCATGAGCCAAACAAGGATCTGAAAGCTAACGTAAGAGCCTTGAATTTAATCCTGTGTGCCACAGGTAGCCAGTGAAGTGATCGAAGATGCGGAGAGATGGAATGCTTGAATGGAATATGCATTAACAGTCTCGCAGCCGCATTCTGGACCACTTGCAAGCGTTGAATTAAGTATTTGGGCAATCCCAGGAACAGGCCATTCGCGTAATCCAATCTAGATGTGACTGTCGCATGGATTACCATTTTCCTGCAATGTGTCGGCAAAAGTCGCAGGATTTTGCGAAGATTCCTAAGTTTACCCAAGCAACAGCCCATTAGCTGTTGGGTGTGGGAAACAAAGGACAGATTGTTGTCCCATCGCACTCCCAGATTTTTTGCCGAGGGGCTGGGAGAAGGGGGGGGAGCCCATTGCTGCCGGCCACCAGAGCTCAGAGGGGGGCGGGGCGCCTTTGCCAAAATGCAGCACTTCCGTTTTGTCCACATTAAGTTTAAATTTATTAGTGTTCATCCAGCGCGCCACATCCTGGAGGCAGCCTTGAAAATTTGACAAGGCTGCCTCAGACCCCTCTGCGTATGGATACACAAGCTGAGTATCATCGGCATAAGATACTGCCTTGACCTCCCAGTTAGAGATCAGTGTGAAGAGTGGGGCCATATAGATATTAAATAGAAGTGGACTAAGCGCCGAGCCCTGAGGTACGCCACAACCTAACTGCTTAGGTGTAGAAGAAACAGTCCCCAAGGCGACCTTCTGGGTTCGCTGGGACAGGTAGGAGTGTAACCAGGCCAGCGCTTGATCCTGTATGCCCACTTCCGACAGTCTCATCAACAACCTTGCGTGATCAACGGTGTCGAAAGCCGCCGAAAGATCCAGGAGCACCAGCAAAGCTGAGTCTCCCGAATCTAACGACCATCTTATTGATTCTGCCACCTCGATCAGAGCTGTCTCGGTGCTAAAACCTGGTCTAAAACCTGACTGAGTCTCGTGCAGAATCTTGTTGTCCTCTATGTATTTACTGAGTTGCCGCTGGACAACTTTCTCCAGCATCTTGCCCGGGGCAGCCAGAAGGGAGATAGGGCGTAGGTTGGTGAGATCCGTAGGATCTCCATTAGGCTTTTTCTTTAAAGGGAGGAGGGTAGCATGTTTCCATATGTCTGGGAAGACCCCCGATGAGATGGATGTATTCCAGACGTGTTGTAAGGACGGGGCCACAAAATCCGCCATTGTGCACCACAGTTTGGGAGGGCAGGGGTCATCCGGCGAGCCTGACTTGCAACACCTTAATTCATGTAAAACCGCGGGCAGAGTTACAGGTTGAAAACAGGTCAGCGAACCGCTTATCAGCAGTTTAGCAGATTCTTCTGTTTTCTCTGTTGCTACCTCTGGGCCAAATGAATCATAAACGCTCTTAATCTTCTGGTCAAAGAAATCCAAGATTTTATTACAGATAGTGACCGAAGGCGGTATCTCCCTTTCAATGCATCTAGGCTTGAAGAAGGACTGAACCACCTTGAAGACTTCCTTGCTGGAGTGTTCTGCCTGTTCAATTGACGCAGCAAAAAATTGTTTCTTTGCCTTTCGGACAGCCTTCTGAAATTTATGGGAGGCCATCTTATAATGAGTTCTCTCCAGAGTCCCATAATTTACCCTCCACCGCCTCTCTAAACGTTTACATTTAGCCTTCTCCGTTCTAAGATCCTGTGAGAACCATGGAGCAGAGGGGGAGTCCCTTTTGGACAACGCGCGTTTAGCTGGAGCAATGGATGAAATCATATTTTCAATCCAGTAATGAAGCTGCTGCGCGTCAGAATTAGCGTTCCGTGTTAACGTGGGCATGTTTTGCACCAGGACTGGGCCCATAGCGGACGGGACAAGCTTCGACCATTGTCTTTTCATGAAAACTCGTTTGCTTGGCGTTGGTCTGTCAGCTGCCAGATTTATTGAAAAAGGTAAAAGCAGATGGTCAGACCAAAGTAGTGGCAGAGGATCTTCCAGCAACACCCCTTCAATGTTCGAAAAGGTGAGATCGAGTGTGTGACCCGCCCTGTGTGTGGGTCCCTTATTAATTAGGCTCAGATTTTGCGGTATACTCAGATATGCGTCCCTTGCTCATTGTGCCACTGGAACCAATCTGCCCCCACTGGCAAGCCCCAGTTCGGGCAAAACCAGTCTTGGGTTGCTTGTGTTCCAGTTCAGACACAGGACCTGCCTTGTTAGTTCATACTGAACTGTTCCTATTGGAACAGGGTCAAAGCTGATTTGCATATGGCTGGGTGTAATCTGAGATAGCATGGGGGGCAAAAGAACAATGGGTTGGAATAGTACCCCGAGCGATTGCCAATGGTTACACAAATTGTGAGTATTCTTCCTATCTTCTTTTGTGTGTTAACTCAGATTTCAAACAAACGCTCAGCATCATTAAAATGCAGCACCATCACTTGAGTTGCTGAGCGCACTGAAAGTGTAAGCATTGGCCGGAAATTTGGCTGCTACTGGGTGCTATTGGTTTGTTCTCTACTTTGAGATCCCAGCTCCTTCTCCCCTACTCCTCTCTATTATGGGACTTTGGCGATTTTGCTGGATGAGAACTGCTGGGAGCATTGAAAATATATGCTATTGTCCGACGGCTCCTCCCACCCTCATCCCTGGCAGTTCTGCTGCTGGATGCGTCTGTTTGTTATTTAGCTTTGCCCACGCACTCCACTTGTCTGTAGAAGCCACTCTCTTCTCCCCTTCTCTCTGCTGTCACTTCCATCAACATTACAATTTGCAACACAGTATTATTACCACCATGTTCAGCATCTTTACAATTTCCACTACCACCATCATCGCTATCATTATTTTTACAGTTATCAATGTAGGTTGGTCCAAAGGGTTGCAAAAGTTTGTGTGTAGAAGATTGGAGATAACAGTAGAAGGAAGCAAAGTTATAGGAAAGGCGGAGCTTGGGTGAAGGAGAACTTGAGCAGGAGTTGTAAAAGGCTAGTACTATGGGGAAGAGAAAGCAAGAGATGAGGGGGATTAAAATAAAGTCTGGTACTTGGTCGAGGACACTGGAGTACAAAGCATAAAGGTGGTCGAGATAGGCAGAATAGTGAAACCTCTTCTACATGAAGGTTGACCAAAGTTTTGCCTGAGCAATGGCTTGGGTATAAGAGAACACTGGTAGGTACGACTAATGCCAGCTAGTGAAGTAGACAGGAGATGTCCGAGTAGGGTCAGTAGTTAGGTGAGAGTAACGGCCAGCAGGAGTGGGTGTCGGCTGAGGGTCTTTCAAGCTTTAATCGATTTTGATGTGTCCTTGGAAGAATGTACATGTATTTGTCTGCTCCTGATGCAGGAAGTGATACTCAGGATCGCTGAACTCTTCCTCTTGTCTGAGTGTGTCTGTAAGCGTGTAGAGAAACATTGTGCAGCGCTGTCCCTCGAAAGTAAAGAAAGATCAACAGATCAGCTCTACAATCAACTCAGAGGACGCAGCAAATCAATGTGCCATTTTAGAAGGAAAGACATTACAGTTCTGGAAAAGTGGCAGACCAGTAACCAATGAATTTAAAGGTGTGTGGCAAAAAGTCGAAATGACAAACTCCACTGCAAGGGAGCACAAGGCATAAAGACGGAGCGAAGGCAGCTGGACATTTATGCGCCTCTATATGCTCCAGGATAGAATAACGGCATTCAGAAAAGCTGTAAGGGCCCAGGCACCAAGCACACCCACACCTGGGGGAGGGACAGGTTGCCAGAGCAGGATTGAGCGCCACTTTATGCAGTGACTTCCTGACAGCGCACAGTATTTACCGTTCTATTTTGCAGTACTGTAAACTGATTGTTAAACACTGTTACATACATCTTGCCATCTCTCCCTTCGTATCGCGGAGTCATTCGTTTTACTTTAGTTGAAACACAAGTTTCTACAGTGTCTCTGTGCAGCCAGCACCAGTTCCCCTTCGTAGTGTTTTGAATGCATAAACAAGCTTTTTTTTTAACCAGCCCATCTTTTAGTTAATTGAAAATAATTCCCATATAGGTAAAACATCCGTAGGATAGCTCTAATCGAGTACACGTACTGGCATAATGGCTCAGGGGCTTAACGCTCTCCGCTTACATATGCGGTTATCTGCATGTTAATAGTTCACATCCAATGGAGACTCAGCCTTCTATACTTCCAAGGTTGGCATATTCAGTACCATTACATTAGTTAATAGTAACACCTCGGGCCCTATTCACAGAACTAACTTAAGACAAAATCCTAAACTTAGTACCATTTTGGTATTCACAAAAGTCACTTACTCATTTTGGAATTCACAGAAGGCACTTACTCATTTCGGTATTCACATAAGTTAGGAGTCCTAACTTTAGGACTCCTAAATGCCTTCTGTGAATACCAAAAGTCTTAAAGTTAGAATTTTTCTCAGTTTAGGAGTAGTAAAGTTCGGACTCCTAACTTTACTACTCCTAAACTGAGAAAAATCCTAACTTTAAGACTTTCGGTATTCACAGAAGGCATTTAGGAATCCTAAAGTTAGGACTCCTAACTTCTGTGAATACCGAAATGAGTAAGTACCTTCTATGAATACCAAAATGGTAGTAAGTTTAGGATTTTGTCTTAAGTTAGTTCTGTGAATCGGGCCCCTCTTGTTTATTGCGCTTAGAAAAGGTCGAAATGAGGTATAAAGTGAACTATTTAAAAAAAATAGGTTTTTTTCATTTATAGATATCGTTTTCTTTTGTTGCAGCCGTTTCTTCCTTTATCTGACAGTGGCACCATTTATGACTCTGATGAAAGCATTCCAAGTGATGAAGATGAGGATGATGCTTTCTTTTCAGACACCCAAATTCAAGAGCACAAAGACTCAAATTCTTACAGGTCAGATAAAATTATATTATGATTTTATTTTAATATGTGTGCAATTAACCATTGAACATGAAATCGTTTTTTTATGGATCCTAAATTTCACCAAAGTTACATGTTTTTCTTCCTTTTCGGTTGCTATTTGAGTTCATATCAAATTGTTCAGAATAATTACATGTGCTAATCTTGAGTACCAAAATTTTCAAACAAAATCATGTTTCTAACAATGCAAGTTGCATACTTGTTCTAAGGGCATGTGATGCACTCCAAGGATTTAGGGCCCTGCCATTTCCAAAATCACAGGCCTTGCAACTGCAAAATTAACTTTTAGCTGTATAATACCCCTTTTATGGTTTGCAGAAGCCTGTCCCAATTCATAAGGGGTTTTGTGACAAATTCTGAGTTGCATTAGGGAGGGGGCGTGAAAGGATTGTGAATCTCAATGAAATATATCAATTTGGTCCAAATGCAAGAGCATGCACAAACCGTTAGGCGGTAATTAATTTGCAACCAGGAAGCTGTCCCTGGTTAGATTTGTCGGGTGCCTGTGGATTTGGGATTTATTTTTTATTTTTAAATAGGAGCATGGGTTTCTTAAAAAACAAAATGTAGTTTGAAAATGCGAACATAGGAATGTTGTTTTATGTTCATTGAGGGCCACAATCCTAGTGTTAGTAGCCAATCACATGGTCGAAAATAATGACCTGCTTAATTATTCATTAGACAAGTCATTCTACACACGCCTGCAACTTTGCAATGTGACCTATTAGTACATCAATGTTTCGGCCACTATTTGTGAACAGCTTTTTCAAACATCAAGGCTTTACTCCCAATAGTGTATATTTTACATAGTGTGTATGTATGTATATATATATATATGATACAAGCAAATAGTCTCCTGTTTTTCTAAAATTTTCTCAAACAAAATACGTTATTGTAAATAATCAACTCTCAGAGATTTTTTGTACTATACATCGATTTTTTAGCAGGGTACTACTTGTTATTTGGCAAAATACAATGAATCTTTTATGTTCATTAAGTAGGTGGGGTTTTCTCCTTTCTTTTGTGTATAGCACTATTTAAGACACGCCATTGGTTTAGCAGGTCATGTGATCAAGACCGGGGTGACCCGGTCGAAATGCGTTATGCTGTGGATGTCTCAACAACAATAAAGCACTGAATCTAAGAAGCTATCTGTGGTCCGTACCTGTTCTTTCCGCCCGCCTGGGGATTGGAGCTCAGAAGCAGGAATTGTTTTCTTATTGAATTGGGATGAAGTAAGGCTGTCTTCGTCCATCACAGACCCTCTCCCCGCAAGCAGGCTGTCTGGCTTCAGTCGACATCGCGGAAGCGATACACCAAGTAACCCGGAAGGAGTTTTTCCCGGTCAGCCCCTGTCAGCTAGTCAGTTTGAGAGCAGCGCACCGGTGGTTGCAGCGGAGATCCCCGCTGATCTACGGAGTCGCAGGACGCCGAGGGAGGCAGGTGGGCTCCATTACGGTAAGCCGTACGCGCTCATATAACGAAGCATTACTGACGGGTGGAGAGATAACGCTATAACTCGACAAGTAAACTGGCTGTATTATTATCAACACTACGCCGGCTATACTTACGGTGCAATTTTGATATTGTTACATGCCATCATGATATCCACAGCAGACGTGCTACGAAACAGGGAAGCAGCGGCTGATGCCATGTTTGCTAACTTACCGGATGTTAGTGCAAATCCCAGTGATATTGAAACCAACATGGGAATGAGCACAAGAAATGATGTTAAAACACTACTTAAACAATTGGAAAAACATTTACGCAGTGAACTCACCAAGTGGTGGGAACATAAGTCTTTGGAAAAGTATGTGGAAGCAGGCAGAGTGCCTCGAGGTCTAAGAGTGCTCATCGCACCATCATTTGAAAACCCCAGTCCATCAATGCCCAAAGAATGGGCTTTAAACAATTTAGAAGCCTCCATGAACATGGTGAAAATACTTGTCAAATACGCCGTCACTGATAGAATGGAGATTTTAAAACAAATAGAATCACTAAATGAAAAACTGGAGGCACATGACCAACAAGAGGTGATAAAAAAGGCAGAGAAGAGATAGATGCCCGCCTTAAAAAACATGAGGAATCAATAAAAACAAGAAAAATATTTAAGTTTGCCAGAGACAAACATGATTATGAAACACGAAGGGTCTTCACATTCTCTCGCAAGTTTGACTCTGTCAAAAGAAAAGCTATTTTTAACAAAACTTCATCAAGTGAACAGACTCAACACTTCATAGTGAACTGATACGCTTAAACATAATTACAAGTTTTCAATCCACCGTAGTTCATTGCTTCTTTTATTCAAAAGCGTGATTCATAGACGAGTGTGGAACTTCACATAACATTGTATGTAGTACTGAAACTCGGAGTTTGTTGTTCCCAATGCATTTCGGGTGCATCCTACACCCTTCGTCAGGGGAAATCTACAGAAAACATACATATACTGAATTAGTAAAATTACATAATTGTTTTAATGTGATGACCGGTCTCTCATTTGCCGGGAAAAACTAAGAGATTGACATTATATACAAAGGGTATCTTGCACAGCGAAAATAATATCACAATCAGTATTTTTAGTTGTGACCTGACAAACATGCCCAGTAAGGAAACTTAAATAAACCTGAAAAAGAAAAACAGTGAAAAAAAGATTTGCAAGGAAAGATTGGAAAAGTGACCATAAACCACATGGCAGTGTGTTAGATAAATGTAGGAACTATATGCACCGATCCTATGTAAGTTATACAAAGAATCCAATCTAATTAGAAATGCCTATTTAAGTTGATTAGACGGTGTAGAAACAGGAAGGTGAGGTGCACGTTTTTGATTCACACTAGTGGTGAAGGTCTAGGGTGATTTGTAATTCCATTGTAGTAGTAACAGTGAGGTTTTTTCAACGTTTCTTGACAGGACAACCTTGGGTGTTTGTTGCATACAAGATAACACTCGTCTCGATATGCATTTGAAATTCAGATAGGTAAGCCAAGAGTCTTTTGGTAGTCCAATAATAGCCCTCTTCTTGCAATTTTGGCCAGATCACTCTGATTTGGCAATTTATTTTTCACAGATATTCCACGCGCTTATCGCGCCACAAGTACTGGATTTGCGGTATTGGCAATTAAAGAAACTATCGAGCCCATGGGCGACAAACATAGAGTTGAAAGTACTCGTGAGCAACACGTCCTCTCTGCATCAAAAAACACATGTTCACGGAAATAATGTGAGAATTACCAAAGTTAAGGTGTGCACCCCCCGCGCTACAAAGCTATATAGATTAGATCTGAACTTACATGAAAGACGGATGCCACCCCAGGTATCTTATCAGCAGTATTCCCTATGGGGAGTTCCTCAGAATGAAAAGAATTTGCAGTACTGTAGCTGATCGTAAATCCTATCAGGCTGAGGCATTTCAAAGGTTTTTACTACGAGGTTACACTAGTAAGGCTTTACTAACTCCTCTAACAAAGGCTAATGCACACAATTTACCAGTAGTCACAACTGACCATACTGAGCTAGCTACAACAAATGTCAATCCAGGTGAACACAACATAATAAGACTTATAACTACTTACAGTGATCAAGAACATCAGATAAGAAAAATCATATTGAACAACTGGCACATTGTTAAAACTGACCTTACTCTTTCTCATATACTTCCCGATTCCCCCTCTATCACATTTCGCAGAGTCCCTCTATGCGGGACACTTTAGTGAGAACCAGTCCAGAAGTTATATAAGCACCTACTTCCTGGTTATCTCCTAAAACAGGCTTCTTTAAATGCAATGTTTGCAGAGCCTGCACATTTGGTATTAACAAACAAGAGTACACGGATGCTTTTGATCCTGAACCCTTACAAATCAAGGGTCATTTCACATGCCACACTGAGTTTGCGGTCTACATACTTGAATGTACTTGTCAGTTAAGGTATGTGGAAAGCACGAAATTGCAGGTATTTAACCGTATCCTGCAACATCTATGTGCTATTGTCAATACAGATCACAACTACCCTGTTGCACGACACTTCAGTCTGGTACATAATAACAATCTCAAAGATCTCACTTGCTATGTCATCGATGCAGTTCCAAAATTACCTAGAGGAGGGAACAGGGAAAGGAGGTTACGCCAGATGGAATCACAATGCATATTGACACTGGATACTAAGATGCCTAATGGGCTGAACATGGGTGAAGACTTACACAATTTTTTGTAATTCATTTTTAGTCCATGAAACATATTTGATAGACTATGTTGTGCATCTCTACATGGCTTTTTATTGATACAGATGGATTTATTTTATGTGTGCACATGGTTTTTTCGTATCTTATATATTAGTGAAATTTTTTAGCCAATATTTGAGACTTGGTTTCCTATCCCCGTTTTAGTTCAGTTTTAACCATTCATTTTGGTCTTAACTGGCGCAATGGGAATTTTAGAGTACTTGGTTTTTAGTTGGTTATTAATAGGTTCACATTATGAATGAATTGTATGCAAACCAATATTTGTGCACATGTTTACACTAAGTCTAGATCAACCCCTTCGCCACTAGGCCTTCCCCCCCTGTGCTAAGCCTTTTTTGGGCTATTTGGTGCAGTTCGCGCTTAGACCCCTGTAACTTTTTGACCACATAAGGTATCCACGGCAAATTTGCGTCCTTTTCTTCCAACATCATGGCGATTCTAAACGTACCCAGGGTTTGTGGATTCCCCTGGAGGGGTCCCAGAAATTAGTCAAAATACAGTATTTTTTTTTTTTTTGGGGGGGTGGGGGGGGAGTGGGAAAAACGGGCTGCAAATGAAAGCGTCTGGGTTTTTCTCTGCAAATGGTATCAAAAAAGGGTTTGTGTGGCTGAAATCACCATTTTCCCAGCTTTTAGGGAATGACAGACTTTTGTCAGAAAACCAACATTTTATACACAGTTTTGGCATTTTTCTGGGACATAGCCTATTTTTGCTATTTTTGTGCTTTCAACCTCCTTCCAGTTAATGGTAGAAATGGGTGTGAAAGCAATAATGGATCCTGGAAAGCTATACATTTTAGAAAAGTAGATACAATTCTGAATTCAGCAAGGGGTCATTTTTGTAGCTCCATCAAGGTTTCTTTATAGAAACTAACAGGTAAATGTAGGAAAAATTGAAAATTAGCTGAAAAAAACAGCCTTTTGTGTCAACGTTTTTACCTGTAACTTCTTCTAATTATGACAGCTCTTTGAAAGCAATATATCGTTACATCCGCTGGACCTTCCTGGTTGTGGGGATATATAGGACTTATTGGTTCACCAAGAACCTGACGAACCCAGAGTCAAAAACTGAGCAGCAATTTGCAATGGTTTTTTATTATGTTCCGGGTATGTAGCAATTATTGTGGGAAAATGTATACATGGAAAAATCGGTATGAGAGACACCTATGTATTTCTGAAATGGGAACAAATTATAGAGTTTAGAAACAGTACATTTGCACATTTTCGAAATTGGGAATACTCCTACTAGCATGAGAATTATCGGTCATTTTTCAAAATGACTTCTATTTTTCTGTCATTTGGAAGGCAGAAATGCATCAAAAATCAATAGGTAATAACAGTTGCTGTACAAATCAGAATTACCCTAAGTCTCTCGATAAAAATGGTACCTCACTTGTGTGGGTAGGCATAGTGCCCACGACAGGAAATGGCTCAAAACCCAACGTGAACACACCCCATTTTCACAATGAAAATTTACCCTTTTTTTGTGAAGTGTCTAGCTGTAGTTTTTGAACCATAGGTCTGCCTGGACCTCGGGAAACCTAGCAAACCTATATATTTTTGAAAACTAGACCTCCATGGGAATCCAGGATGGGGAGACTTGACTGCCTCCCACCAGGTTTTGTTACCCAGAATCCCTTGCAAACCTAAATAATTGTAAAAAAAAACAAATTTTTCCCACATTTCTGTGGCGGAAAGTTCCAGAATCTGCGTGGATTCACAAGTTTCCACCCACCCCGCTTTCCCCAAAGTCTTACGAGAAAAATTGTACCTCACTTGTGCGGGTCGGCCTAGTGCCCGCGACAGGAAACAGCGTGGTCACACCTCAATTTGGCACTGAAAAATGACCTTTTTTGGCAAAATGCCTAGCTGTAGTTTTTGAACCCTAGCTCTGCCGGCACCTAGGGTAGCCTTCCAAACTCGTACATTTCTGAAAACTAAACACCTGGGGGCTTCCTGTGAGGTATGGCTTGCGTGGATCCCCCAACGTTTCCTTACCCAGAATCCCCTGCAAACCTCAATTTTAGCTGAAAAAAATCACTTTTTTCACACATTTTTGTGTGGGAAAGTTGTGGCATCACCGGGCTCACACAAATTTCCCACCACCCAGCGTTCCCCCAGGTCTCCCGGTAAAAATGGTGCCTCACTTGTGTGGGGGGGGGGGGGTAGGGGAAGGTCTTTCCCTGCCTTCCCCAGAACAAATACGCCCATCGATCACCCACGGGGAGAGCGCCAGCGCTTCCCCCGTGGATGGGTGCCATGACGAGCTGGGCTCGTCATGAGCCACGGCGACTGTATGCTCATGACAAGCCCAGCTCGTCATGAGCATACAAGGGGTTAAGCTCATATTGTATTTATACCATATTTATATTTATATTCATGTTTATATATTTATAGGTATATTTATATCTGTATTGATTTTATGATCAAAGCATTACCTTCATAGGATCTATGAGAGCGAGTTTTGCACATTGTTTATCTGATCGTATTCCGGACTCTGTCATTTCTAGGTTCTGCTATTTCCTGGTACTGTATTTTGTATATTCTTACGATATTACATAATATGATAGTAGCTTTTTTTTTTTTGCACATGGTTTTGCTGTATACAATATTGTGTAACTAGGCTTAGTTACTATCAATAGTTGCCTATGTGACTAAGATTCTCCATACTTTGGACTCACTCATTTGTTTATAGATCCAATAGGAATTTGCAACCTATATATTTCATAGCAATTTTTGAAACAGCTGCTTATTCCCTGTTATTTGGAAATTTTAATTCTATATGTGTCACACACAGCACTTTCTTCCACTTGCACTTTGTTGAACCCCCTACTGATACTGACGTATGGAATGTACATTAGTACATAAAGAGATGATGTAATTCCTGATGGTATTTTGCGCACGATTAATTCTGGCCACTAGGCCGTATGATACAAGAAAACAGTCTCCTGTTTTGCAAAAATTTTCTCAAACAAAATACTTTATTGTAAATAATCAACTCTGAGATTTTTTGTACTATACATCGATTTTTTTAGTAGGGTACAACTTGTTATTTGGCCAAATACAATGTATCTTTTATGTCCATTAAGTAGGTGGGGTTTTCTCCTTTCTTTTGTGTATAGCACTATTTAAGACACGCCATTGGTTTAGCACGTCATGTGATCAAGACCGGGGTGAACCGGTCGAAACGCGTCATGCTGTGGATGTCTCAACAACAATAAAGCACTGAATCTAAGAAGCTGTCTGTGGTCCGTACCTGTTCTTTCCGCCCGCCTGGGGATTGGAGCCCAGAAGCAGGAGATATATATATATATATATATATACATATATCTCCTAGTTTCCATAAGAAAAGCTTTTTTTCACTTGCCTAAATCTTGGGTGCCATTTGAGAATCTTCACACAATTTCCCCCCAAAAAGTGCTGTAGTGTATCTTGTTGCGCATGGAAAGTTTCTGGCAATCCGTGAAGCAGGGACTAAGAAAAATGGATTTGAAAAAAGGGTGCGCTTTCCATGTTTATTCCCATAAGACCTGTCAACACGACTACAGCCCGAACTGCTGGATGGAATTACACCAAATTTGGTAGAAAGGTATATTTGGTTACGCATATTGTGCTTTTTGATATTTGGTGTAAATCCGTTCAAATAGATTTTGAGAAATGTAAGAAGAAAGAGTTAGTGATATCTGTGGCCGTGTATATTTGTGGAGACACCTTGGTTAATTGTGACAATGTGAGCCAAAAGCAATGCTGTGATTGGCTGGCCGCAACCTGAAGAGAAAGTTGCGACTGCCATTTTATGGATCGGGGAACAGTTCCCAAGGCTGAAGAGTTCTGTGAAAGCTGATATAAGGGGTTAGGGTGGAGGTACTCCGACCCCATTTTTGACAAATGGGGATGTTAATGACACAAGTTATGTGTCCAAAATAAATTTGTCTGATTACGTGCAATATTTGCGATGACACTGCTATCGCCAGCATGGCTCCCATGAAATGCCACCGTGATTTCACGACAGTAGTGGCGATTTTGCGATTATTGGTAAAATGTTAAAAAAATATATATATTTTCACACACTCACCCTGACTTTTATTTAGGCACTCACACACTCAGTTACAGACACCTATGAACCCAGTGCCACATCCATTCAGAAACTCATACACCCACTCATAGTCACACTATGACACTGACACACCCATTTACAGACATTGTCAAAAACTACTTATTCACTCATCTATCCACCACTCATGTACTCATTCAATCACCCATGCACAACTTATGCACTCATTCTAATATTCATGCACCACTCAGTCATCTTTACACCACTCATACTCTCATTCAATCATCCATGTACTACTCATCCAATCATTCATGCACTTCTCATTGAATCATCTATGCACCATTGATGTAGTCATCCAGTTATCCATGCATAACTCATGCACACATTCAACCATCCATGCGCCACTCATTCAATTCAAGCACCGCTCATGCACTCATTCTAATATCCAGGTACCACTCATACACATCACATCATCCATACACCACCTACACCCTCATTCAATCATGCATGCGCCACTCATGCACTCATTCAATCATGCATGTACCACTCATGAACTCATTTAATCATACATGCACCACTCATTCAATCATCCATGCACCACTCATCCTCATTCAAGCATGTATGCACCAATCACTAAAAGAAACCAAAGGTTACAGGGATGTTCTAGTTAGGTGTGACCGCTCAGCCCTCCACAGGGCTTGGTCGCCCCACTCACTGCTGCTGCTCCTGCCTGCCTTTGCCTCCTCCTGCCTGCAGATTCCTTCGCTCGCTGCCCGCTGCTCCTGGGAATTTCCCGCTGCTCCTGGGAATTTCCCGCTGCTCCTGGGAATTTCCCGCTGCCCGCTGCTTCTTGGAATTTCCCGACGCTGCCTCCCTGCGGCCCCGCCCCCCTGTGATTCCATTCGCCGCCCCGCTCCCGCCACCCAGCTGCTCCTCCCTCCCGGCTCCTTACTTATGACGCCCCCAGAGCGACCGCGCAGCGGACGCGCGCAGCGGGAGCGCCAATTGAGCGCCGAAGGTGCGCCACAGGTAAGCCCGTCTGCGCCCGTCCGCGCCTGGACCGCGCCCAGCGCCAGACCCCCTGGTCCTCGCCCTCGCCAGCACACCCTGCACATCTACGACGCCAAAACCCTCCACGCACTCAACGCCGGCCGAAACACCGCCTGCTACCGAGCCACCCCAAGACGCACCCACATACCCTTCACCTGCCTGACCTGCCGCTTCACCGGCTTCCGACCCAACACCGCACCTGCTAAACCGAGCCCCAGCAACAAACACCTGATGTGCATCCTGCTCAACACCCGCTCCGTTCACAGGCATGCTGTCGAACTCTGGAACCTCCTCGACTCGACAGCACCAGACATCGCCTTCCTGACGGAAACCTGGATGAACGCCTCCTCAGTGCCCAACGTCGCCATCGCCGTCCCAGAAGGCTACAAAATCACCCGGAAGGACCGCGTCAACCAGACAGGAGGAGGCATCGCCATCATCCACAAGAACACCATCCGCATCACGACCAACTCCGATGACACCTTCACCTCCGCCGAACACCTCCACTTCCAGATACACACTGACCCCAAGACCACGCTCAGAGGCACCCTCGTCTACAGACCACCGGGACCACGCACACAGTTCAGTGAAGACATCACAGACTTCGTCAGCCCGCACGCCATCAATTCCACCGACTACATCCTCCTGGGGGACCTCAACTTCCACCTGGAGGACAACAAGGACCGCAACACCACTGCTCTGCTGGACAACCTGGCCAACCTCGGACTCAAGCAACTGGTAACCACCCCCACCCACTACGCCGGCCACACGCTTGACCCAGTCTTCTCATCCAGCAAATACGTCACCTTCAGCCACTCCACCAATCTCCAGTGGACTGACCACAGCTGCGTCCACTTCAGCTTCAGTAAAACGACGACCCACCACCACCCTCAACAAGCCCCCCGCAGGAGCTGGAACAAGATCACCGGCGACCAGCTCACCACCTTCCTCAGTCAGAACCCCCCACCAGCTCAACGGACCCCAACGAAGCCGCCAACAACCTCACACAGTGGATCACCAACTGCGCAGACGCCCTCGCACCACTGAAGAAGAACCCCCCCAGCAGACGCGGCAGCAAGAAAGCCTCCTGGTTCACCGACGAGCTCATCACCTCCAAGAAGAACTGCCGCTCCCTGGAGAACACCTGGCGCACCAACCAGACCACAGACCACAGACAACATGACGGCCCTCAAACACGCCACCCGCAAACACCACCAACTGATCCGCGCCACAAAGAAGACAGCCTTCAAGGAACGACTGGACAACAACACCCACACCAGCAAGGAACTCTAAAGCATCGTCAAAGAGCTCTCCAACCCCGACGCCGGAAACAATGACATCACTCCCTCGCAAGACCTCTGCGACTCCTTTGCAGCCTTCTTCCACGACAAGATCGCCAACATTCACAACAGCTTCGGCCCACCAACCACGAACCCCACCACCGAACCGATGCCCCCCACCGCCACCCTCCGCACCTGGACCCCAGTCAGCACCGAAGACACAACACGCACAATGAACACCATCCACTCCGGATCCCCTACGGACCCCTGCCCACACCACATCTTCAACACGGCCGACCACATCATCGCACCCCACCTCCGCGACATCATCAACGCCTCCTTCAACAACGCCACCTTCCCGGAGTGCTGGAAACACGCCGAGATCAGTGCCCTGCTGAAGAAACCAACTGCAGACCCCTCCGACCTCAAGAACTACCGCCCCATCTCGCTCCTCCCGTTTCCTGCTAAAGTCATCGAGAAGACCGTCAACAGACAGCTAGCCGCCTTCCTTGAGACCAACGGATCCCTCGACCACTCGCAATCCGGCTTCCGAGCCAACCACAGCACGGAGACCGCCCTCATCGCAGCCACAGACGACATCAGATCCCTAATGGACAACGGGGAAACTGCGGCCCTCATCCTCCTGGACCTCTCCGCAGCGTTCGACACTGTCTGCCACCGCACCCTGGTACAGCGCCTGAACAACACCGGCATCCAGGAGAAGGCCCTGGAGTGGATCACCTCATTCCTCGCCGGAAGAACCCAGAGGGTCCGCCTCCCCCCGTTCCGGTCAGCAGCCACCGAAGTCATCTGCGGCGTTCCACAAGGGTCATCGCTCAGCCCCACCCTCTTCAACGTCTACATGAGCCCCCTCGCAACCATCGCACGTCAACACAACCTCAAGATCATCACCTACGCCGACGACACCCAGCTGATCCTCTCCCTCACCAGCGACCCGGACGCCGCCAGAGCCAGCCTACACGAAGGGATGAAAGACGTCGCCGAATGGATGAACAGCCGCCTGAAACTGAACTCAGACAAGACGGAGGTCCTCACCCTGGGATCATCACCCTCCGCCTGGGACGACTCCTTGTGGCCCCCCGCCCTGGGAGCCACCCCCAAGCCAACGGACCACGCACGCAACCTAGGCTTCATCCTGGACTCCTCCCTCTCGATGACCAGACAAGTCAACGCCGTCTCGTCTTCATGCTTCAACACCCTGCGCATGCTTCAAAAGATCTTCCGGTGGATTCCCACCGAGACCAGGAAGACGGTCGCCCAGGCCCTCGTCACCAGTCGGCTGGACTACGGGAACGCCCTCTACGCCGGTACCGCCGCCAAACTCCAGAAGAAATTCCAACGGATCCAGAACGCCTCAGCACGACTCATCCTGGACATCCCCCGACACAGCCACATCTCCGGACACCTGAGAGACCTGCACTGGCTCCCCGTCAACAAAAGAATCACGTTCCGACTCCTCACCCACGCACACAAGTCCCTCCACGACCTGGGCCCCAAGTTCCTCAACAGCCGCCTGACCTTCCACAAGCCCACCCGCCAGCTCCGCTCCGCCAGCCTCGCTCGCGCCACCGTCCCCCGCATCCGCAGAGCCACCACCGGAGGAAGATCCTTCTCCTACCTGGCAGCCAAGACATGGAACTCCCTCCCCATCCACCTCCGGACAACGCAAGACCATCTCGCCTTCAGGAATCAACACAAGACCTGGCTGTTCGAGCAGTAGCATTCCCTCCCCCCCCCCCCAGCGCCTTGAGATCCTCCCGGTGAGCAGTGCGCTATACAAATGCCTATGATTGATTGATTGATTCCTTGCCGGAAGAACCCAGAGAGTATGACCTCCCCCCGTTCCGGTCAGCGGCCACCGAAGTCATCTGCGGCGTTCCACAGGGGTCATCGCTCAGCCCCACCCTCTTCAACGTCTACATGAGCCCCCTCGCAACCATCGCACGTCAACACAACCTCAAGATCATCACCTATGCCGATGACACCCAGCTGATCCTCTCCCTCACCAGCGACCCGGACACCGCCAGAGCCAGCCTACAGGAAGGGATGAAAGACGTCGCCGAATGGATGAAGAACAGCCGCCTGAAACTGAACTCAGACAAGACGGAGGTCCTCATCCTGGGATCATCACCCTCCGCCTGGGACGACTCCTGGTGGCCCCCCGCCCTGAGAGCCACCCCCAAGCCAACAGACCACGCACGCAACCTAGGCTTCATCCTGGACTCCTCCCTCTCGTTGACCAGACAAGTCAACGCCATCTCGTCTTCATGCTTCAACACCCTGCGCATGCTTAGAAAGATCTTCCGGTGGATCCCCACCGAGACCAGGAAGACGGTCACCCAGGCCCTCGTTACCAGTCGGCTGGACTACGGGAACGCCCTCTACGCCGGCACCGCCGCCAAACTCCAGAAGAAACTCCAACGGATCCAGAACGCCTCAGCACGACTCATCCTGGACATCCCCCGACACAGCCACATCTCCGGACACCTGAGAGACCTGCACTGGCTCCCGGTCAACAAAAGAATCACGTTCCGACTCCTCACCCGCGCACTCAAGGCCCTCCACGACCTGGGCCCCAAGTTCCTCAACAGCCGCCTGACCTTCCACAAGCCCACCCACCAGCTCCGCTCCGCCAGCCTCGCTCTCGCCACCGTCCCCCGCATCCGCAGAGCCACCACCGGAGGAAGATCCTTCTCCTACCTGGCAGCCAAGACATGGAACTCCCTCCCCATCCACCTCCGGACAACGCAAGACCATCTCGCCTTCAGGAAGCAACTCAGGACCCGGCTGTTCGAGCAGTAGCGTTCGCCCCCCCCCCCCCCCACCCCACCCCCCAGCGCCTTGAGACCCTCCGGGTGAGCAGTGCGCTATACAAATGCCTATGATTGATTGATTGATTGATTGATTTAAAAAACAACATAGATATTCACCGGGAAAAAAGGTTACAGGGACATTATAGTGAGGCTCAGGTTTCACTTGTACAAAGCCTAAGAAATTCAGCAGTTATAGTTACCTGAGCTAACTACAATTCATACCCCACAATGCTCTGCTTATGACCTCACATATTACATCACTCATGACATGGTCAGTGACATCACCGATGACATCTCAAATGACATCACAGATGACATCACTCTCGATACCATCCATTGAACCACTTACACTCCTATACACCATCTCATACATCCACTATCACACAACCACTGACATACCCATTCACAGGCCCATAGAAACACACCTACTCGCTGAGCAATCGAGGCAGTCACACATAAACTCACCCATACACCCACTAACACATCCAGGAACTCACATAAACAGTCACTCCTGCACCTACTCAATTAACAATAAAGGCACTCACACATGAAGACATACAGACACTTACATACCTGCACATACACCTATACAACCACTGACACACTGAGTCAGTCACCCATACACCTACTCACACACGTACTCACTCACCTATACAGTCACTCATATGGCCATTCACTCATCCATACAGCTACTCACAAACACATACAAACACTTACTCATCCGTGTACCAACACATGTATTCACTCACTACGACAAGCAGATAGTCTCCCATTCAACCTCACTCACACTAGCTTACCGAAATAGCACTCACACACCCATTCACTCACCCATATATCCACTCACACACCCTGTTAGTCACTGATAAACCCTGTTACATATCCATTCATGCACCTGGACAACCACTCATGTACCCTGTTATTCACCAATACAGACACTTGGGTACCTCCACAGCCAACATTCACCCACTCATGCAGTCTCACATG
The DNA here is from genome assembly GCF_964204655.1 of Triturus cristatus. NCBI lineage: Eukaryota > Metazoa > Chordata > Amphibia > Caudata > Salamandridae > Triturus > Triturus cristatus. Next base: position 404,702,656 of record NC_140583.1, on the reverse strand, counting down.
CCCCATTTACAGCCATTGACACACCGGCACACTCATTCAGACAGCCACTCATTCACTTAGACAGCCACATACACACCTACTCTTGCACCAATACTAATACTCTCACAGCCACTCACTTACTCATACACTAACTCATACATTTCTCTCACATACCCACTCACTCTTCTATACACCATATACACACCCACTGACTCACCCATACAAACACTCCTACAGCTATTTACCTTACTATATATATTTAACCCTCAGTGAGTTTTAGAAATCACTAACAATAACTAGATGATAATCAGTGATGTCATCAGTAATGTCATTTGAGATGTTATAGGTGATGTCATTTGAGATGACATCAGTGATGTCACGGACCATGTCATGAGTGAAGTAATATATTAGGTCAAACGCAGTGCATTGCAGGGGCGTGAGTTATAGTTAGCTCAGGTAACTATAACTGCTGAATTTCTATGGTTTTGTACTAGTGAAATGTGAGCCTAACTGTAATGTCCCTGTAACATTTGATTTTTTTCAATGAATATGTATGTATATATATATCTCCTTCTGTCAGTCGCCAGTAGGTAGTTAAAGTTAGTACCTAGTTTCCATAGGAAGAGTGTTTATTGTTTTGCCAATATCTTTGGCGCCATTTAACCAATCGTTGCGAAATGTTCAAAACTAATACAACGCTCACTTCAGCTGCTGTTTTGAAAGTTCTGTGGTGATCGGTCAAGTGGGGGCCAAGAAAAGGGAGGGTCCCAAAACACATTTTCCCCATCTTACTTACCACAGGAATTTTAGACACAACTACAGCCCGAACTGCTGAAGGGAATTATACCAAATTTGGCAGAAAGGTAACTGTTGTTGAAAATCATTTAATTAGTTTTGGAAATATTAATGGAAATCAAAATTTGTATATATAGGGACGGGGATCGTCATAGAATCTGACAGTCCCCGTGCTCAAATCTGATCGGCTGCCAACACCTCAACCAGGAACTGTTGGCAGCCATCTTAGGACTCATCTTCAGCCGAGTACCAAATATAAAGTTAGAAAAAAGAGAAGGGGGCAAGCTGGATCCATGACTCCCTCAAAAACATTTGAAAAAATGATGGCCGGGCTCCTGCGCTTCTGCGATGTTTAGCCCTTGGATGGGCCAGGTCCCGGGGGCATGAGGAGTTACAAAAAGGAGGGGTCCTCCCTCCACATGCTGATAACCGCCCCAGGAATGACACCTCCTGAGGTATTGCTTTTAATTTATGCGAGGGGTAACCACACTGCAACCACTGCGCCCTGGGGACCGCCACCTCCCCAAGGTAAATCTCAAATAAATGCAGGGGGGGCAATCTGCCCCCACGTAGACCCAGGGACCACCACCTCCGAGGGGCTGACAGCTCCCACTAACCAAATTTAAACATAAGTCCGCTTTCTGCAAGCCAGAGATGTTAAACGGCTCCAGCTTATAAAAAGTGTATTTTTCATATGTTTCTCTGCACTCAAATATGCTTGCAGGGAAACAGATGAAAACATTGCTCTGACAGCATCCCCCTGCCTGTCAGAGCACTGCCGGCTACTGCATGACCCGGCAGGGAGCCAACTGGTACCTCAGGGACCTTGAGGCTTCACCCGTGGTCCCATTTCAACTAGGGAGCCCCATTATGTGCATTTCTGGGCATGAGGTATAGTTTGCTCAAGTAGCTATAATTGCAGAATTTTACTGCACTTTTGTACAAGTGAATTGTGAGCCTAACTATTATTGTTTCTGTAACGTTTGTGTTTTTTCCAGTGAATTTCTATTTAAAAACAAAAAAATCTATTTCCCAACTATAACATCCCTGTACTTTTTGTTTTTTTTCAGTGAATATATATACATATATATAAACACACACACACACACACACACACACACATACACACACATTGGGCAAAACTTTGGGACACATATATATATATATATATATATATATATATATATATATATATATATATATATCAAGGAATGACTCCCCACATGGCCCCGGGAAGCAAAAGGTGGCACACTCCAACTGGGAACAATCATCTTTAATGTAAAATGGCAACACGGACAAGTCTGCCTCCCCAACACGTTTCAGCGTACTGCCTTGTTCACGGGTTCCAGCGGCAAATATGGCTACTTGGACAGTCACAGGTGAGTATGCTTTATAGTCATCCAATGATGTTCGCAATGGAAACACAATGCATCCTGGGCCAAGTAGTTGTCCAAATCAATCAAAGCCTAAATAGGCATAATATAAGAAGTCCGTGTATCAACAATCGTGCCCAATGAAAGTAAGGTCCAGTTGGTCCCGCCATGGACCTACAATCCAATGGTCCAGACAGGCCCTCAGAACGCGGAAATCCGCGATGACACGAACCGCCAGTTTAGATTCTGCTGGCGATCCGACGTCGTTTTTCGAGGGGACGCCGCCAATCTACCGGCACTGGGCTGTGCCGCGAATGAATCAAGGAATGACTCCCCACATGGCCCCGGGAAGCAAAAGGCGGCACACTCCAACTGGGAATAATCATCTTTAATGTAAAATGGCAACACGGACAAGTCTGCCTCCCCAACGCGTTTCAGCGTACTGGCTTGTTCACGGGTTCCAGCGGCAAATATGTCTACTTGGACAGTCACAGGTGAGTATGCTTTATAGTCATCCAATGATGTTCGCAATGGAAACACAAAGCATCCTGGGCCAAGTAGTTGTCCAAATCAATCAAAGCCTAAATAGGCATAATATAAGAAGTCCGTGTATCAACAATCATGCCCAATGAAAGTAAGGTCCAGTTGGTCCCGCAATGGACCTACAATCCAATGGTCCAGACAGGCCCTCAGAACGCGGAAATCCGCGATGACACGAACCGCCAGTTTAGATTCTGCTGGCGATGTGTGTGTGTGTATATATATATATATATATATATATATATATATATATATATATATACACACACACACACACACACATTATTTTTTTGGATGGGGGGATATTGGTCTTCTAAATGCTAATGGATCTGCATTCCTGTCCTGAGTGCCAAACTGTACTGATGTCTGGATCCCTAATGCAGATTTTTGTTGTCATAAACATATACAGATCATTCGTGTGCACCCTGACGTAGGCCTGTCTCATGGAGTTCAGTCTTGTTGAACCAGGTGGGGCACCCAAAGCGCCTCCCTCATCGTGGTGAGAGGCTACTGCCTTCACCAGGTGTTAGGATATCAACAATTAAAGTGATGGCCTGTAGTAAACCAGCCTTGACCCTGCTCCTCATGATAACAGTCCAGCCCGAACCTCCAGGCCAGTTTCTTTGTGAACCACAATGCAAGCAACCCAGGACCGCTTTCGCCTTTATGACGGGCTCACCAGCCAGGTTTAGCTTTATTCTAATGGCACAGTGAGCCGGGGACCCACGTCTGGGCACACCTGTCACACTTAGGGCATTAAATAACAACGTGATGGATGGAATGCTTTAATTAATATTAGCCACTGATGATTGCTCGGGCCGCATCTCAATCCCTTGTTTTTCACCCACCATGCCACCTCAGTTTAGACCAAGCCATATGCAAATCAGCCTTGACCCTACTCCTCAATCCATGGGATCAATCCAACCAAAACTGCCATGCCAGTTCCTCCCTGAACCAGAATACAAACAACACAAGACTGGTTTCGCCCTTATTATGGGCTCATCAGCCAGGTATAGCTTGATTCTACTGATGCAGTGAGCACGGGACCCACATCTGGGCATACCCTGGTTTGGTAGTTTGGGCTGATCCTGTTGGAGCAGGGTCAATTTCTCTGCACGCAGTGGGGATTGGCTCCTGCAAAGGCTGGACCTGGTCAAAGGCCAGACCCAGCAGTTTATGCCCACTGTGCGGGGCCAAATGCCAAGTGCAGCGGAGTTTGCCACTCATGAATGTTTCATTGCAGGTCATGGCTGAAGGCCAGATCATGCGGCCAACTGTCCCTGCACTCAATTTAAGGTTATGCACAGCGGGGATAGGTAACTCATGGAGGTTTTGATGTATGGCAGGGCCCATTGATCTGGCCCTGTGGCCAGCCTTCTCTGTGCACAGATAAAGGCAATAAGTAGTAACGGTTGCCTGACCTCATGGTGTTGGACAACCCTTTGGCAAACCATTGCTGTGCTTAAAGGCCAGGATTCAGTATTTTATGTCCTCAAATATGCATGGTGCGTTTTAAAGCATTTAAAGGGGACAAGGGAAATGTACCCATCGATAGCAAAACAACAGGGAATATTATGAGGACAATCATGGCAGTACTGGGTGAAAAAAGAATTGTGAGCTAATGATGGTAAGGACAAAGAAGCAAAAAAGAGGCATCCAAACAGAAAGAATATTAGGATTTGCTCAGAGAGAACACGGGCAGTTGGGAACAGAATGAGAGACTGTGAAGAGGGTTATGGATGGTAGTTAACTATCCACAACAAAGATTGGATTACCAGAGGATCCCACGTTGTCTCATGCCCATGCTTTAAAGCAAAGTAATACATGAAAAACGCAGCACATGATATTACACCAGGCCGCTATGTGTATATTACCAATCTGACTGGAATATTAAAGGGCTGGTTGTTCTGTGTGTTAGAGCCCAAACACTTGAAGTTTATGGTATGCTGAGTTTAGGTGGCGAGATTAAGATGGCGACTTGTAACTGTTAGAAGAAAAAAAAATTGTTGGTGAATAACATAAAAAAGTACACTAGAAAGTAAAAATACTCGATGGCTATGTTAGGGTGGATGTTAGAAAAATACATTTCTGATGGATACTTTTAACTGCAGAGTCCTAATTTTGTGAATATTCCCCAGTCGGCATACTGGATTTCAAAACCTTTTTTTGCGTGCAAAGTTGTGATTATATCCTGCACACCGAAACACCATGTCGTGCGGCTTCACGCCAATTTCATTCTACTCCAGAAGTGACAGGTGGAGCCGCATATAAGCACCACCCATTGCGCTGACTTCAGTTCCTGTCTTACTTTCAGATGGAGATCTGGAGCTTTTTCCAGTCTTTGGCCTTACTTTTTCGATAAACTTTTTCTAGTGTGCAAGGAAATGTCCCCTCCTAAAACAGCAGGTTTTAGACCGTGCAGGCACTGTTGAAATCAATGTCTCTGATAGACCTTCACTAAGGGTCCGATTTATATCTTGGCAATAAGAATACTCCATTGCAATGGCGACAGAGTATACTTACTGCCCAAATAATGGTCTGCTCACCAAATTTAAGTGTGGGTGAGCCATAGTTTGGCCACGATGGAGAGTACCCCTTCTCCACCATGGCCAATCTTCTCTGGCAGCCCTTACTCCATTTTGCCGTTTTACAATTGGGTATATGTCTGCCTACCCAGTTTAGTTTGGCGTACATATAGTTGTTTTTTACTGCCCCTCACCGTCATACAAACCCTTGTGGTAAGGGGAAGTAAAAAACAAAAAATTCCCCCCTCTCCATGGGAGATTTTGAAATACAAAAACCCAATTTGGGGTTTTGTTTTAGAAAATAAGAAAACTTTGCCATAATATGATAGTGCCATACGACAAAGTTCCAATACATTGGCAGGAACCACCTTAACAGCGGTTCCTGTCAGTGATTGAAATGTCTGTTGGGCTGTCCAACATTTAAAAATTTGGCAGGCGCTTACTCTGACAGGGCGACAGAGTAATTTACTCTATCCCCCTGATGGAGTAAACTTCGTCCACCAACTTCATAATCGGCCTCTAAGTCTCTTTGTGGCGCTTGGGATTGAAGCACGCCTCCAGGGCCTGTGGCGACTTCCCCAAAAGGTAATACGGGTTTGAGCCAAGCCAGTCCCACGGCAGATAAACATTGAAGTCTTTGGCTATGTCATAAAAAATGCGTGTTAGACCTGGTAGCATTGGTGTGAGTCTCCCTTCCATTTTTTCTGATTGCCTTCTCTGTTTTTGATATGTTTTGCTGGTTTAGATGCTTTGGGCACTGTCACTGCTATTCAGTGCCACAGTGCAAGTGCTCCCTATGTTAATTTGATGTATTGATTAGTGACTTCATGATTAGTTTTATTGATTTACTTGTCAGATCCTAGTACAGTGCACCGTGTGTGCCCAGGGCTTGTTAATCAAATGCTGCTGGTGGGCTTGCAGCACTGGTTGTGCCACCCACAGAAGCAGCTTGTAAAGTGTGTCTCATGCCTGCCATAGCAGGGCCTGTGTGCAGTCTGTGACTGCCATGTTGACTGGCAAAGTGCACCCACTTGCCAGTCCCTAAACCTTCCCTTTTCTTCATATCAGACACGCCTATGGTAGGCCCAAGGGCCGGGTGCATTGTAAGTATAAGGTAGGACATGCCCTGGTGTGTGTGTCATATCCTAATAGTGAATTACAGCCATTTTCGTTTTTCACTATTGCAAGGCTATCTGTTCCCCATAAGCCAGAATGGGCAGTTTGATTATTACATCTTATAATCCTAACTGACTCCGGTAACTAGGTAGAAATTTGAGTTTAGTATGCCTGAACTCAGAATGATAAAATACATCTTTTAGTGAAGTTGGTTTTAACATTCTGTACTTGAAAATACCACTTTTAGAAAGTAGATATTTTCTTGCTTAACTGTCCAAGCCTGTCTCTGCTAGGTTGTGTATTGTGTGTCTGGTTTTGTGAGTGGCAGGGCCTGGGGGATTCCAGGAGGAAGGGTGAGTCAGCACAGGGCTGAATAGAGGGATCTGCAGGTAGATGGGTGGGAGGAGCTGCACCTGGGACCTGAATAGGGCTGTGCCTTCCCTCCTGTGGTGCGTCTGATGTCCCTGGCCTGCACTGTGGAAGGAAAGAAGGAGTCTTGTCAACAAAGTGCTCCAGGACTGACCAGAACTGGTTTGGACTAGGCCCAGTCCTCTCTGCCTTCAGAGAACAAAGAGAATAGTAGTATAAATATGGGGACCCAGACCCCAAGACTTTAGATCACTTCTGGAACAACAAGACACACCTCTGCCAAGGAGAAGAACCAAAGGAAGCTGTAGGAGTTGTGCTGCCTCCCTGCCGGTGTGCTGTGTTGTTGGGTTGGCCTACAGTGGTGTCTTCAGTGCCAAGGAGAGGAGAAGAAACTTTCAAAGTACTTTCATCATCTTGCAGAATATTACTCCAAGGGCTTGAACTTGTGCTTGCCTCCTGCTGAAGTCACAGGGACAAAAGACTTCACCCCCAGCTCCCCTCTGAATTTCCTTGCTGGGAATTCTATCTGGGAGCTGTTAGCGAGACGCAACAAGAAGTGTGTCGCCGCCGCAGCTGTAGTCGTCGCATCACCGGAGAAGCTTGCCGGAGCCGCATCTCCCAAGAAGCGTGTCTTTGTCACAGTTGTCTGCTGTTGCATCACCGGAGAAGCGTGTCGCCAACGTGAGGGTCACCGTTGCATCACCGGAGAAGCGTGTCGCAGGGCCTGTCGCGGCTCCCAAGTACAGAGTCGCTGCAAGGCTGCCAGGGCGTGCACACATCCTTCACATCATCGCATCAACGGCACATCGCATCGAGGCGCAACCGGGCCGCAGCTCGATAATCTACGCATCACTACCTCTCCGGTAAGGATCAAGACGTATCCCCTACTCTGCGCAAGCATTGAGGCGCAACGCATCGTCTCCCCCGAAGCAAGGAACCGACGCATCTCCAACGCTGCGAGCCTTTTATTTATTTTGCGTTACGCATCCAAGTACTTTTGTGAGAACTGTGTCACATTTACCATCAACTTGAACTAAGTTAATTCTACCATCTTTAAGTCAATTTTGAGTAAAGTATTGTGAATTTTTGCATTTGTGGTCTTGTGTTAAGTCTATATAAAGAAAACTTATTTTTATAAAAACCTGTGTGGTCTCCATCTGTAGTGTTTTCACTGTATTACTGTATGTGTTCACAAATGCTTAACACACTGCCTCTGAGATAAACCTGCCTGCTCATGCCAAGCTACCAAGGGGGTGAGCAGGGGTTATCCAGTAGTGTAATCCCCTTTCCCTGGCTTAGAAGCAAGGGTCTCTATTTGGTCAAAGTACCTACCTCTGCCAACTAGAGACCCCTAGTTCTAACAATGCACTAGCACTCCAAACAGGATTTGGCTTCTTCCCACCGCTCTCAATCTCTCAAAGTGGCTGGACAGCCAAGGCATTTCTCTAGTGGTGAACCACCTTATGGGATCTTTAGGCTCTAGGGCAGATGAACTCCGCTGAAGGCGCCTTGCGGATCATGGGTGGCAGCTGCACCCGGAGGTTGCCAATGCATCTTCCTGCTTAGTGCAAGCCTAGCCAAAAAGCAGCAGAGAATGCTTTACAGTCTTTTGAGGTGCTGTGTTGATGGCCGAGTACACCTTTGTAATCCTTATAGAAACATTAATTCGTTGTAATCCTCACTTTCTTTTCTGCTCCCAAAACCAATCACATGGTTTTCATGGTTCATGGTTTTACGGGGAATGAGCCTTAATGGACATTGGCATTTTGAATAAAATACTGTTTTGTTACTGCATAAATACTTTACATATTGCCCTAGGTTAGGCCTGTCTGCTGTGTGCCATACCTACAAGAGTGTTAAGCTTTGGTTAATTTAGAGACTTTGAGGGATCCCCCTGACAAGAATTTGAATCCACCTTGATGCGGGTAGTCACCCACCCTAAATCATCCGGTTTTATGCATTGCGTTCAGTGGTGGGTTCCAGTATTTGGGTTTTGCCTTATCACGCTTTGATTTAGGTTGAAATTATAAATCCTTTTCTAAACTGACAGCAAAAAGTGACTTTTTGTGGCGATGGAGGCTAATGTGGAGAGCCTTAGCATGGCAGAGCTGAGGAGCATTTGTAAGCAACAAGGGCTGAAGCTGAACAAGAGATCCAAGATGGAGGATTACCACGCTGCCCTCACATGCTAGGAGATCAGTCCGCTACAGTCCACCTTCAAGGAGAATGATGATGAAGATCTGAAAGAAACACATAGTGATAGATTCCTTACCTTAGAATTACCCCCAGGCGTCAGACTGGATCCGGAAAGTTTTCGTCAGCAGTACCCCTGCGCGTCGGAAGGTGGCGTCATGGTCGCTGAGATGACGTTGCGGCAGCTACTTAGATGCCGCCCTCGCACGCTGACATCAGTTCTTATCTTTTTCTGCGCCAGCAGGCGCAGGGCGGGAGAGAGTAGTACCCGAGTCATTTTTTGACTGTGTTTCTGAGGCTTTTTGTCTCGATTTTTTTTCGAGTCGATCGACTCCTGGTGTCGTAGGTATGTCCGGTTTCAAGTCGTGCGGGGAGTGTCATCGGATGATATCGGTGACGTACCCGCACCGCATGTGTCTCTACTGCCTGGGGCACGACCCCAAGTCGTGTCCCGACTGCCGGGCCATGGTGCCGAAGACATTGAGGGAGCGGTCCCGAAAGCTGCTTGAAGTCCGGCAGTTGGCTCCGTGCCACTCTAGGTCCCGGTAACGTGGTAGGTCGTGGGACCGGTCGTGGAGCCACCACCATCGTTCTTCTGGATCGAAGTCTTCGAACTCTGGGTCAGGTAAGACGAAGCACAAGAAGTCGAAGAAGCGTCATCGCTCGACGACTTCCCCTCGCCCGACGCGGCTGAGGGTGCGGGTGGTTCTTCCCCTGCGGCTCTGGCAGAGGCTACGGTGGCGACTCCGGCCCAGCTCCAGAATTTCCAGAAGCCATGGCCTGCCTCTTTGGGCTGTCGGGCCCCACCGGCGCGCCTTCGGGCCCCGCGGGCCTGACTAGGGGTCCTCGCCCTTCACTGTCGGCAGCTCCGTCATCGCTGTCGGCTTTGGCCCCGGCGCCGCAGGGCCCCCAAGGATCCAGGCCTGGATCCCGGTCGACCTTGAAGACTGCTTTCCTGGTTGCCATTACCTCTGCCAGGAGAGTGAGTGAGCTCCAGGTTCTTTCTTGTAAGCTTCCTTTTCTATCTGTCCATCCGGACAAGGTTGTACTCCGGACACGTCCATCCTTTCTGCCAAAGGTTGTCACTGCTTTTCATATCGGGCAGACCATCACTTTGCCCACCTTATTTTCGCCTCCGCGTCCTTCTAGAGAGTTAGAGAGGCTCCACCGTCTGGATCCAAAACGTGCACTCTCCTTTCACTTGAATCGGACACAGAAGTACGGGTGAATGACCAGCTCTTTGTTGGCTAAGTTGGCGCCAAAAAAGGTTGGGCCGTACACAAGCGGACTATCTCCCAATGGGTCGTCTTGTGTATTGCAGCCTGTTATTCTCTGGCTAAAAAGGAAGCTCCGTTGGGTCTGCGGGCACATTCCACCAGGGCAACTGCAGTCGCTGCAGCATTGGGACATGGTGTTCCCTGTAAGACATCTGTCAGGCAGCTACGTGGGCCTCGCTGCACACTTTTACTAAGCACCACTGCCTGGACAGCCAAGTCTGGAGAGACAGCTTCTTTGGCCGTTCTGTTCTCCGAGACATCCTGGTGTGATCTTGGTTCGCAGACCCACCAACGGGGTTGGTATTGCTGGGGTATCTATTCTAAGGTAAGGAATCTATCACTATGTGTTTCTTTCAGATGAACAAGTTACTTACCTTTGCTAACGATATATCTGTAAGAAACATTAGTAGTGATAGATTCCTTACCGCCCCACCCATCCTCCCCGTTCTGCAAACTGATTTCTAGGGTTACGGTCATCCCTTTCAGGGCCCTAGTTTCACGGCACATATGGTCAGTATCTTGCATGGCTCTGCGTTTTTTGGCGCTGAAAGTTGTGTATAGAACTATCGTCAGCGCGCGAGGGCGGCATCTAAGTAGCCGCTGCAACGTCCTCTCTGCGACCACGACATCAACAACGGACGTGGAGCCGCACAACGCCACCTTCCGATGCACAGGGGTACTGCTGACGAAAACTTTCCGGATCCATTGTGACGCCTGGGGGTAATTCTAAGGTAAGGAATCTATCACTACTAATGTTTCTTACAGATATATCGTTACCGAAGGTAAGTAACTTGTTCTTTAAGTAGGGAATGACTGACAATGATGAAGACCCGGTGCCAGACGTAGGTTCCCCCTCAAGGAGCAGCATCATGTGCATTCTCCAGGGCAGGGAGCCATGTGTCCCCTCACAGCTTGTCCCCATCTGAGCTGGAAAAGATTCAGATAACGAGGACCTTAAAATTGTAGGAGTCTATTCTAGACTTTCAGGAGAAAACATTAGCCTTGGTTGCAGCGGAGAATGCGGAAATATGCAACCGTAACCCTATCCCTTGCACTGAATAGTAGAGGCTGGCAGAGAACGAGAGTGGAGGGGACACAATATTTTTTTTAAAACACACCTCCATGCCGCCGCCGTTGTTCCTCATTGCCTCTGTGCCTGGAACCAGGAAGCACACAGGCTCCCTCCCCTAAGCCAATCACAACTCTGCAGTGCAGTTGTGATTGGTCTGAGTGCTGTGGCTCGGCGCTCAAAGGGGGAGTGGGAGGCTGGGCATGTTCCCCACCAGGCTGTGTAATGCAGCCTGGTGGGGAACATGCAAAGTGCGCATAACTGTTTGGCTGGCCCAAAAGGGCTGGCCAAGCCGTCATGCCCACTTTAAAGTGCAGCAAACACTCCTCCACCCGGTTGTCACGGGAGTCCAGCCCCGCCCTGCTCAACCTTGCTCTCACTAAAATTAAAATGATAATAACAGAGATAACTTCTGTTATTATCATTTTATTTTTGCTTTTAAACTGCTCCGAGAGCAGTGGGGCGATGCTCCTCCGCCTTAGCGGAGGAGGCGCCAATGACACTGAAAGAAAACAAGTTGGCTTTAGAAGAGAAGTTTGAGGTGGCCTTACTGATGCATAGAGTCCCAGTAGAAGACTAGGGGGTTAGGTTGTAGAAACACATGCCTGTTGTTGGGGGAGATACGTTAGTGGCCCTCAAAGTGTCTAACCAAGTTAAGTATGCCCCCATGAAGGAGGTATTCACACGTATTGTCTGAGATTTAAGAACAGCTAAAATTACCGGTGTTGTTATATTGTAAAACCTTAAATACATTTTATTTAAAAAATGTTTAAAAAGGACAGACACACCACTCTTGTGGGGATTTTGTGAACCCATCAAATAAGGCATTGGTTAGTTCGGTGAAGGGCACGATAAAGGATTGATGGGCTGTATATTTTTATTAGGAAGGAGCACAATTTGAGTAATTGCTTTACAGAGTTATGCAAGCACCTAATAGATGACAAGCTCCCTGCACCCAGAGAGCGTGGGAAAGAAGCTGATCTCTGGCTCAGCACCAGAGTGACCAAACAGGTACTAGTTTGTGTATGGGGGAAAAAAAGATAGTTGGCTCTGGTCCAACCTGCAGAAGGAGGCAAAGGCAAGGATAATGCTAAGGAGTGCTCTAAACGGACGGAAAATTTTTTGAAGGTGAAAGATTGCCATTCCACTTCAAAGGAAATTAAGGTCTTTGGTGAGAAGAAAGCATTGGTGCCATATAACCAGGCCTGCTGTTGTGAGTGTCTAGGACATAAGAGATGGGGGGTGGGGGGGGGACTTGCTCTGTACCATGTACCGGTGAGCTCCGGGGTTGCCACTGTAGTGCTGGGGGAGGAGGGTTGCTTCAGTGACCAGTGGGGAGTGAACTGAGTTTGCTCTAGTGTCCCTAGGTAAAAAGGAGATAGCGCCCATCGCCCACATGTCTGACAATAATAAAAAGTACAGACTAGGGATTGGCCTATCATCAGCAAGAGGAGGATGCAGGCCCTGGTAGACACGTGAACCAGCATAACTACTGTCAGATATCAGTATGTGTCTTCAGAGTACATTATTCCCATCAAGTAATGAATGCAGTCAGCTGTCCCATGGCGATGATATACCTGGATTTGGAGGGAGTGTTCACTGGTTCTTTTAGTAGCTGTGAGCCCGTAATACCTGTGGACTATCTACTTGGGAATGACCTGCAACATACTGTCTGGAACCAGGTATAGCTCTGGGCCATTGCTGAAGTGTTGGGATAGCCTAAAGTCACTGCTACTTACCACAGTCTATGGCAGCCTGACAGGGGAGTCAAAAGGTCCTGGAGCCTGAAAGAGTGGCCCAGATACCTGTGAAGAAGAGAGGAGGCAGGGGATGTGTGTGAAACCATCCCCTAAAATTCCTACTTTTGTGGAGGACTCAAACCCTGAGGGAGAGGACCTAGCACCTACAGAAGAGGATCAGTGCTGGGAGACTGCCTGAACTGGCCTGGAAGCAAGCAGCAAGAGGACCTACCCAGCAAGAGTCCTCCAAGGTGCAGAGAGAGTGTCCTACTCTCAAGGGTCCCCTGTGACAGGCTGAAATCTAGAAAGACAGACACCTCTGGAGATCACCACATTTACTGGGAGGATGGCCCCTGTGTAGGGAGCCTAATGTGACCGGAGCCTGGGTTAACCAATGCATTGTGTGCCCCTCATTGCTGTTGGGCCGTCCTACTGGAGCATGGCTCAGGACATCTGGGGCATGCCACAATGTTAGGCAACCGATGAGGATCAGGTTAGAGGCATTCCTCAAGTTCCATGCGACTTGTCATGCTGGTTACAAGTCTGGAGAGAAGCATAAGGTTCCCCCCCAGAATTTCCTTGTAGTAGGAACCCCCTTTTGGGAGGGAAGAGGTAAAACATTTTGACCTCCTCAATCCTAAGATAGCCCTAGAGAACAGGTTTATCCTGGTGTTGGTGGACCATGCCACCTGGTAACATGGCGCAATACCTGTGAGGACAGTGACTGCACCTGTGGTGGCCAGGGCACTGATGAGAATATTTACTTGAGTGGAGTTTGCTAAGAAGATACTGTAAGACTGGAGGACAATCTTCTGTGGTGTTAGCTAGACGTTCTCAACACCCTACCATCCCTAGACCAGTGCTTGTGTTGAAAGGTTCAACTAGATCCTGAAAGGCATGATTATGGGCCTATCCGAACCTTTAAGACGTAAGTGGTAGGTCTTGTTTGCCTACAGGGAAGTCCTGTAGGAGGGAGCGGTCTTTAGCTCCTTTGAACTTCTGTTTGGCAACCCTGTGAGAGGACCTCTCAGGCTTGTAAAGGAGGGATTGGAGAAACCCCCCTAAGAAACCTTTAACAAGACATTATAGACTACACGTTAGCACTATTTGAGGCAATATTTGAAATCTGCTCACATTAATTTGTAGGCCAGCCACAAAATAATTAAGCAGTGGCAAAGCCACTCTGTTTTAGTAAAAACATGGCCAAAAAGATGTGGGTAATGGAACCCCAAGCCCTGCAGGACTGGTGGACGGAGTCCTACAAGGTTAAGGAGAACAAACTGAGGTCACCTGCCTGGTGGACCTACAGACTCACAGAAACCCTTTGATGTTCATGCGTGTCAACTGACTCATACCCCACTGTGGGAGGTCCTATATAACTATGCTTATGGTGACAGATTATGGAGAACAGGAGGAAAACAAGCCCTTCTCAGATCTCCTGTCATGGAAGAAGCAAGATGGCTCAGTAGAGAGAGTAGTCCTCACTGCAGTTCTGACAAAAGAGCAACAGATGAAATATTGCCAGTTACTAGTACATTTTGCTTCCTTCTCACTGACCCAAAAAGCTCACCAAATGGTAAACCCATGTTAAAGACACAGGTAACGGTATCCCTGTTAAGATTACAATCGACAGGCTGTCCGACAAGGTGAGGGATAAAATCAAAGACGATGTGTTTAAGATGCTGAGCCTGGGAATGATTGAGCCCTCCAGTTGTCCCTGGTCCAGCCCAGTAGTCTTGCTACCAAAAGCTGCCCCAATGGATTCCACCCCAAACTCAGGTTCTTCCAAAGGGGTCTTTTTTGTTTTGTAAATGAATTACCTATGAGTATTTTAGAATCCAGATATGCAGATTACCGGAAAAAATATACAAAAATAATTGGCTATTTCACAAATTGTGGTTTAACTGACACCCTTTTGTAATACAAATATAAAAAAAAAGAAACATGGAATGGACCGCAAGGCTGACCCCGAGCCACACAGATCGGACACAAACTGCAGTCTCTCCGCTACTGAACTCGCCATAGCCACTTCCCCCTTAACCTCAGTAGACCGGACTCCACCCTCGCAAACTAGCCCCAACTCCAACACTGACCTTACTACATCTGCCTAAACCATCCCCAGGTCCAACGTCTCCGGCAATCCCTCGGACACCGACCTCCCTCAAACCACTGCTCACCCTTGTTCTTACCCTGACCCACGACCACATGCCCAAACAGTCTCCACCACCAATCTCACTACCAATTCCCTGGACACTGACCCCCTCCTTACCTTTTCTCACTACCCTCTCTTGGACCCAAGACCCGCAAAACCAACTCATTACCTCAAGACTGGAAGCATCAATGACCCAACTCACCACGCTCAATCCATCCCCATGCCTAACCCCAATTATACCGTTGAATACCAGAACCCAGTAATCTCTCCTTCTACAGACTCTAGTCGTACTCTGCTCCCTCCGAGGACTAAAAACTCCTTCATCTCAATTACCCAACAACTGAACAGAATGGTGCAGAAAATCGACGCCCTAGCTGCTGACATCCTACGCCTGCAACTAGACCTTCTCAACCTGTTTAAGCCACCTGGCTGATACTCTTTGGGTAGCTACACACCTTCTCCCCACACAGTCTCTTCCATGGCCCCACCTGACCTCCCCATGGCCCTCCATTCCTTTGGGGAGACAGGCTCACCGACCTAACCAAGCTCTCCGCCCCATTTCAGTAATGGAAGCCGATGAGATCAACGACTCTAACCCTGCAACGAGCCAGAATACAGCACCCGCCGCAATCCCAGTCATAGTTGGCACAAATAGAATCCCTAGGCCAGTACTCTCGCCCAGGCCCCCGGCGCAATACACTTCTATCCATACAGCACATCCTGACATTAAAACTTCCTGCCCACTCCCTTGTATGCTCCTCACCTGTAGAAAAGCAGTACAACACGCCAAAGACATTGCTGAAGTGATACTTGGAGAAGAAATAGACTTGGCATTCCTCACAGAATCCTGGCTCAACGACCACTCTACCCCCATTCTAGACCTTCTCATCCTGCCAGGATACAACGTCATTAGAAAGGACAGACCGTTCAAAACAGGTGGTGGCCAACGATTGTCCACAAAGAAGGTATACAGATTACCACATTAAAATCTGCAGAATACCGGACTCTGGAGTACCTCGGTGTTGAACTTGCAGTCAAAGGCATCACACCCATCAAATTTCACACCATCTTCCATCCTCCTGGGGAGCGTGCCCTCTTCGCCGAAGAACTAACTGACCTAATATCTCGTTTCTCCCTAACAGACACAAAAGACATGTTCCTGGGTGACTTCAATATTCACTGGAATAACACAGAAGACACCAGTACCCAAAACCTATCCAACCTGCTTGAAATAACCAACCTCAAACAACTCTGCAATGAACCAACACACATCAAAGGAGCAACTCTGGATGCGATCATCACCAAAAACAAACTAGTCTCCCTGAGATCGATCTCTCCCATTGACTGGTCTGACCACCACCTCATATTGTTTAATATCGACACTCCTGGCAGATACCATCTAATACGATCTGACAAACCCAAGCAATGGATCAGGAACATCAATGAAGTCCCTATCTCCGAACTTGAATCCGAGATTCATGCCTATCTACAGTCCCAGCCTACCTCTTTGTTGGCAGATGACCTCACAGCTCACTTTAACTCAACAATGACGGAGATATTAGATCAAGTAGCGCCACTCAAACAATTGAGATCGATCAAATCTAAATCATGGTTCAATGTGGATCTCAATACCGAAAGACGACAACTCAGACTTGCGGAAAGGACTTGGAGACAAAACCCATCGAATAGGCACCTAGTGCTACTTAGATCTGCACGGTCTGAATACAAAAAGCACATCTGTAGAGAAAAGGCCTCATTCTTCCGCAGACAACTAGACCAGGCCAAGAATTGACCTAGAGAACTCTTCAACATTGTCAAAAGGCAAACGAACGGCGCATCCCCTCACGAAATAAAAGCGACCAAGGCCCGATGCGAAGAAATTGCCAGCTTCTTCACAGACAAAGTCTCAAAAATTGATCAATCCTTCATCCAAACCTCCAATACGCCGTCAGTCTTAACCTGCCCCTCTATACTCAGGCTCGACCAAGCAGATCTTATTCATACCAAGGACAACCAGGTCTGCTACCAATTGAAAAATGATGCAAACTGGTCGGACTTTGATCTTGTGTCGGAAAACGAGTTCTTCAATATAATTGCGAGCTTAAAGCCTACCTCCCACTCTATGGACCCTCCCCGAGCCACAATAGTACAAAAACTCACCCACATCATTACCCCTGCCTGGACTAAAATCATCAACTCCTCTCTCATATCAGGCTGTGACCCAGAATCCCTTCAATTAGGACAAATCACACCCATACTCCAAAAACCAGGGGCCGACCCTAACGATCTCAACAACCTAAGACCTATCTCCAACCTCCTGTTCCTTGCCAAAACCCTGGAGAAGTGCGTTCTCCAACAACTTAACAAGCATATCGATGATTTCAACCTCCTCGACACCTTTCAATCGGGATTCAGGAAAGGGTAGAGCACCGAAACAGCCATGCTCAATATCTCAGATGATATCCACAGAGCCTTAGATGATGGTGAAGCCTGTCTTCTCATTCTTATTGACCTATCTGCTGCTTTCGACACAATTAATCATCCAGCTTTACTTGAAGCTTTGAAGGGCTGTTCTGGCATTAATGGCATAGTACTAAAATAGTTTGCTTCCTACCTTAAGCACAGCTCGCAACAAATTAAAATCAACTCCTGTCTCTCTAAGCCAACAAGAGTCACACTTGGGGTCCCTCAAGGCTCGATCCTTTCCCCAGCCCTCTTCAATATCTTCATGGAACCCCTTACAATCATTCTGAAACAAGCAGGAGTTAAATATCACCTATATGCAGACGACACTCGACTCTACTACAAAATCAAATCACTCAGTGACATCCGACACCTCAATGTCACACTAACCAAGATCCAGTCCTGGTTTAACTCAAGCCACTTAAAACTGAACCCGGACAAAACGGAATTAATACTGTTCACTACAAAAAATAACCACCTTCCTATTCAAGACTGGCACAAGAACCTGGATGCCCTAAACTGCTCTCTCGCCCTTTCCGACTCTGTTAAGTCACTTGGCATTACCCTAGACAAGAGCTTATCGATGAAGGACCACATAAAACATTCTACAAAGTGCACTTTACTCATTAAAACACCAGAAGAAAATTAAACCTTTCATTCCTCAGGACGATTTCAAGACTATTGTTCAATCCCTAGGCCTCTCCAAACTAGACTACGGGAACGCCATCCTTACAGGGACAATGAAAGCTCACCTAGCCCCACTAAGTTCAAACCTTAACATGGCAGCTCGACTCATAACTGGGGTAAAAAGGTTTGAACACATCACACCAACCCTCCGCTCCCTCAACTGGCTGCCCATTGAAGGCAGATGCACCTACAAATTGGCCTGTTTCACACACAAAACTCTTCACTCACATTCCCCCAACTACCTAAACAGCAAATTGGTTAAAGCTGAAAGCTCCAGATCCCTGAGAAGCTCCAACTGACTTCTTCTCATACCTCCGAAATTTAAAAAAGAAAACCAACCAGTCCCGATCCCTTTCTGGTAACGTACCTAGGATATGGAACTCACTCCAGATTGACCTCAGATGCAACCCCTCCTTCCCCTGCTTCAAAAGGGACCTGAAACTCCTTCTCCTCAAGAAATACTTTACCGTCCAAGTCAACAAACCTAGACTTCAATAGCCTAGTTGTCCCCCTGCTCACTTGTCCATTTAGGATAGATGGTTATGAGAATGTTTCAACATCTTGACCTCCCTCCCTACCCTTCACCGTGTGCCTAATTATAATGTGTTGCTTATATCCTCATGTACCTTTATGTCCTGCTATGTAATTTTATGCCTACTTATAATGTTTAGCTTATATCTTTATACATAATTATAATGTTTAGCATATATTCGTTATGCATCTCTAGGTCCTGCTATGCACTGCAATTTTTGTTCTCCTGTGTATGTAAAGCGCTCTGATACCCCCGGGTCTAGCTAGCGCTATATAAAGCTTATAAATAAATAAATCTACCCCAAATTCAGCATAGGCATTCCTCTGAATTAAGTTCCATTTTGGTGTAATTCTGTTAAGTGTGTTTTGCTGCAGCGGTGAGCAATTATTTTGAGGGAGTGAACAAAGCACTCAAATTAATGAATCTGTATGAAGTTGTCCAGTGCGGAAACTTAGTGACTCACGCTGTTTGACTGGAGAGTTTTGCTATATACACACACACACGCACCCACTCAGCGGGTTTGTGTATTTTAAAGGAACAATGCTTTTTCTGGAGGGATTTCATCATTCTGCAGACGAATTCATTGTTATATAACTTTTGTCGCTGGTTCCTATGATTGTGAAATAAACAACTGAAGCTTTTCTCAAGTTTTTCTTTTTTCTATTTATAAAGTGAATAGCTACTCCTTAAAGGAGTGTCCCAGTGCTGAGAGGTCAGAAATCATCTAAGGAAATAGCAACCTCAAGGGAAACAACCTATCTGAAAAGCTAAGTCTTTATACTATTCCGAAAAATGATTCTGATGGGGATTGCCTCAGCTGCAGTGGAAGGGAGTTCCAGAGCTTAGATGCAAGACTGCTAAAAGATCTTCCGCCAGAGTGAGCTTTCTTGACTCTGGGAACCTGCACTAGCAGTGCCACTGCAGACATGAGGCAACTCCGGGGAGAATAAGGAGTAAGAAGAGGATGCAAATAAGCTGCACCAGTTAATATGGAAAAAATAAATTAAACATTCATTGAAGTAGTTTGTTGCTGGTGGATAGCTCAGCAAGGTGTATTTGTATGTGGCATTTGTATATTCCGAACCTAGTAGAACGGCAGCATAGCGCTGTAAAGGTTCAAGCCAGAGACCAAATCTGGGGATGAATCTAGTCAGAAATGCTAGGTTTAGAGAAAGTAGATGAATTGTTGACTGTGTTGCGATGTAGTCATCTTTAAAGAGGTGCTTCTTCAGCTCTTCCCAATATTGAAGAAAGGTAAGGATGTCTCTGACAGACACAGGGATGCTTCTCCGTATCTTGGCACTTTGATAGAGAAGGAATGTGTCTTTAGTTTTTATTCTTTGTTGTACTCCTTTGTCTCTCATCTGATAATGTCCTGGCTGTGAGTGTGCCGAGAGCCACCAAAGAGGATGCACTTAATACCCAATCAGATGGAAGTGCTGATCTTGATGGCTTTGTAGATGATACTGCTGGACTTGAAGGTAATGTTGACCAGCAAAGAAAGCCTTGGTGCACTCCATAGGCGATGGGAGACCTGTAATCTGTAGGAGCCTGTGTGAACAAATTGGTGTTGTTTAGAGGGGTAGGAAAAGAACCAGTGGATGAGGACACCTCAGAATCATCTGCGTCTAGATGGGAATGTTATGATCCGCAGTGTCAAACGTGGTCACTAGGCCCTGCAGTATCAGGAACACTGGTCATCTTTACCTATGATCAGGAGGGCGTCATTCACAATTTGTAAGGTAGCCCTTACGGTTCTGCCACAAAATGTTATGCCTAATTGGTATTAATACAGGAGAGATTTGGTGCAGTCACCTTGGCTTTGTGCATTTTTCTGATGCTGAGACAGCGCTGATCGGATTCAGATGCAGCGCCGGATGCGACGTCGGCAGAGCAGCCCGTTTCTGAAATCCTCTGTGCTGTATTTCCTGCTGAGTATCATGATGATGGAGGTAAGGAGAAGGTTTCCGGCACAATTCAACCTCCTATAGCGTCTAGCCGGTTTATTGACTTAAGAGAAGCTAGTAGCTTGGAGTCTTCCCCAGCCTTGGGCCTCCTGGCTCCTCCTGGTTTGGATACAGAGGCGAGATCCTCTCTGGCGGATATGCTCAGACAAGTTTCTGCCATTTTAGGAGTGCCGCTTCCCTCCGTGGAAATGACAGATCCGTTAATTGGCATCCTGAATCATGGGTAGGTCCGTGTGCTTCTTTATAGTGAGGCTCTTTTAGATATTCTGTTGGGGGCTTGGGCTAAGC
This sequence comes from Triturus cristatus, assembly GCF_964204655.1. Classification (NCBI taxonomy): domain Eukaryota; kingdom Metazoa; phylum Chordata; class Amphibia; order Caudata; family Salamandridae; genus Triturus; species Triturus cristatus. Next base: position 404,681,592 of record NC_140583.1, on the reverse strand, counting down.
CCGAAACTGGGACCCTTGTGGAACGCTCTGTTTCTCACAGACACTGGCCGACCCCTGGAGATCTGACATGTCTCCTTAGACATCCAACTCATCATAGTTTTGTGGTTGAGGCTGCCTTGGCTGCCCAAAATATCTGAAAGAAACACGTTAGTTAGATTCCTCACCTTAGCATATCCCCAGGCGTCAGACTGGATCCGGAAAGATTGTTCGTCCGCAAAACCCCTTGCGCGTCTCTAGGCGTCGTCTGCGGCTCTGCGTCCGTCGTCGGCGTCGTGCGCTGGAATTACGTCGTCGGAGTACTTAGATGCCGCCCTCGCGTGCTGACGTCAGTTCTTCTTTTTTCCACGCCAGACAGCTCCGATCCGGGAAGAGCTTACCCCTTTAGTCACTTTTTGACTAAAACTTTTTGGACTCTTTTGTCTACTCGACTCGAACTGGTGCTGGTAGGATGCCTGGGTTTAAAGCCTGTGACTTCTGTCACCGACTGATGTCGGTGATGGACCACCACCGCTGGTGCCTTTACTGCCTGGGGGCCGACCACGATGCGGAGTCGTGCCTCGACTGCCAGGCCTTGACCTCGAAGGGTAGGCGGGAGCGGTCCCGCAAGCTTCTCGAGCTCCGACACTCTGCTCCGTGCCGTTCAAGGTCCCTGTCCAGGAGGAGGTCGAAGGACCGGTCGCAGAGCCGCAGCCACCATTACCGCTCATCGGGTTCCAAGTCTTCGGGTAAGTCGAAGCATGGTAAGAAGTCCAAGAGACGACACCGCTCTTCGGACTCTCCTCGCGTGACTCGCGGTCCCTGGGACTGACGCGAATCCGGCGGAGATCAGTGCCTTCCTCTCGGCCATGAGGGACCTGGCTACGCCCTCAACGCCTGCCGGCACACCTTCGGGCCCCGCGGGCTCAACTGGGCGACCTAGCGAGCCGGCGGCTCCGGCCCCGTCGTCGACATCGGTCCCGACGCCGCAGGTCTCCCTGGGATCCAGGCCTGGATCTCAGTCGGTGCCGGTCGACCTCACGACGCCTCCTCCGCCGGCACCGACACCAGTTCCACCACCGGCGCCGTCTCCGGATGACGCCATTCCCCGGTTCAGCCCCGGTCCGGGCCCGGCGCCGGTGCGGTGCTGTCCGGCGCCGCAGCCGAAGCTGATGGATGACAATTTCATCTACCGTCCGGCTCCGATTATTCCCCCTGTTTATCAGGAATCGGATGACGGGGGCGACTGGGAGGGGTCCGAGGACCCTCTGGCCATGCAGGCCAACTTATCTCAGGACTGGGCAGATGAGCTGGGGGATGCCAGTGGTCTGGACACCTCCCCGGACAGTGGTTTCATCTCTCCTCCGACTGTGGATTCGGAGGAAGGCGCTGCATTTTCCGTGGTGCTGCGCAAGGGGGCCGCAGCCCTTGGGCTGGAGCTGCCTGCTGTAGCCATGAGGACTAACCTCTTCACTGAAGTGCTTCAACCGTCAGCAAGCTCCTCGGAGCCTCTGCTGCAGTTCAATGAGGCACTAGTGGACGTTCTGAAGGGCACCTGGTCCAAGCCCTCCACAGTACCTCCTGTGGATCGGAACGTGGCCCGGCGCCACCGCCCTGCTCCGGGCGACCCCAGTTTTCTGTCCCAACACCCCACGCCCGAGAGCCTGGTTATCCAGGCCTCTACTTCCCAATCCTCCTTCCCGTCCGCTCCCCCGGATCGGGAATCCAAGAGGCTGGAACGGTTCGGTAAGAAGCTGTTCTCTTCCCTTAGTTTAGGACTGCGGTCCTTGAACATTGCTTGCCTCTTGGACCGTTATTCTCACTCTCTGTGGGATACGGTGGAGGACGTGCTGCCCCAGTGTCCGGAGGAGGCCCGGACGCGGCTCGCCCAGGCTCTTGCTGACGGGCGGGATGCAGCACGACATGCTATTCTATGTGGACTAAACACTATGGACTCGCTGGGTAGGGCGATGTCAACCACGGTGGCGCTCCGCCGCCATGCCTGGTTGCGGTCCACGACTTTCTCAGGGGATGTCCAGAGTATCCTCATGGATATGCCCTTTAATGGCACTAGCCTTTTTGGCGAAAAGGCGGATAGTGCGCTGGTGCGCTTCAAGGACTCCCGGGCTACAGCAAAGTCCTTGGGCCTCTCAGGGCCGCGACCGCAAACTTCTGCTTTTCGTCCCTTTCGTGGCCAAGGAAGGGGCGTCCCTCACGTCCGCCTAGCCAGCGGACACAGAACCAACCTGCACGCGGACGTGGATTCCGCCGAGACGGTTCCGGGGGTCAACATGCCGGTCAGTCCACTTCAACCCCGGCAGCATCTGCCTCAAAGCCCTCCTAGTCCGTGCTTTCAGGCCCATTCCACGCCAGTGGGAGGCAGAGTTCGCCATCACCTGCTCCATTGGCGTTCCATCACGTCGGACAGGTGGGTGCTGCAAATCGTCTGAAGGGGCTACTCCCTCCCCTTCGAGACGACCCCTCCAGCCATGCCACCGCAGTGCCACAGCATGTCGGGGGATCACTTGTATCTTCTACGGGAGGAAGTTGCAGCCCTCTTGGCCAAGGGGGCCGTCGAGCGCGTTCCTGGTCCTGAAGTAGGTCGTGGTTGCTATTCCCACTACTTTCTGGTTCCCAAGAAGGACAAAGGGGGCCTACGCACTATCTTGGACCTCGGGAGCGTCAACGCCTTCCTCCGGAAGGAGAGGTTCAAGATGCTTAACCTAGCTCAGGTTCTGGCTGCCCTGGATCCAGGAGACTGGATGGTAGCGTTGGACTTGCAGGACGCTTATTTTCACATTCCCGTCCTGCCGTCCCACCGGCGTTACCTGCGGTTCACGGTGGGTCAGGAGCATTTTCAGTTCACGGTGCTCCCCTTCGGCCTCACCAGTGCCCCTCGGGTGTTCACGAAAGTGATGGCGGTGGTCGCAGCTCATCTGCGCAGATCAGGGGTTCCAGTCTTCCCCCTATCTCGACGACTGGCTGTTGAAGGCGGGCTCGCCCCATCAAGTCATCTCCCACCTCCAGACTACGGCTGACCTCCTGCATTTGCTGGGGTTCTCCATCAACGTGCCGAAGTCGCATCTGAGTCCCTCCCAGAAGCTCCTTTTCATCGGGGCGGTTCTGGACTCGGCGCAGTTCAGGGCTTATCGTCCGGGGCAGCAGGTCTGGGATATTCAGGCTCTGATTCCCATCTTTCAGCTTCTATCCCGGGTTTCGGTCAGGTTGGTGCTGCGGCTTCTGGGTCTGATGGCCTCCTGCATCCTGTTAGTGCATCACGCCAGGTGGCGAATGCGGGCTCTGCAGTGGGACCTGAAGTTTCAGTGGGCCCAGCATCGGGGCAACCTATCCCACCAAGTCTTGATCTCGGAAGGCACTGAAAAACAGTTGCAGTGGTGGCTCACGAACCGCGATTGGGTCAGCGGCAGATCCCTCTCCCTACCGCACCCGGAGCACGTAGTGGTGACGGATGCATCCCTCCCGGGATGGGGGGGCCACATGGGGGAGGCGGAGATCAGAGGACTCTGGTATCCGGCGGAGTCTCTGCTCCATAGCAACCTATTGGAGCTGAGAGCGATCCGACTTGTACTGAAGGCATTCCTTCCCGTTGTCCGGGGAAGTGTGGTGCAGGTGTTCACGGACAACACCACCGCCATGTGGTATTGCAACAAACAGGGCGGGGTGGGGTCGTGGACCCTTTGTCAGGAGGCTCTGCGCCTCTGGACATGGCTGGAACATCAGGGCATCACCCTGGTGGTTCAACATCTGGCGGGCTCTCTGAACGCCAGAGCAGACGAACTCAACCGCCATTGCATGATGGATCACGAATGGCGTCTCAACTCGGACGTGGCGCAAGGCCTCTTTCGGCAGTGGGGAGAGCCTTGGTTAGATCTATTCGCCACCGAAGAGAACGCACAATGTCAGCAGTTCTGCACGTGTGAGTTTCCAAGGCGGCACTCGCTCGGGGACGCTTTTCGTCGCGAGTGGAGTTGCTGTCTGTTGTACGCCTTTCCGCCTATACCACTTTTGCCCAGAGTGCTGAAGAAGATCAGGCGCGACTGGGCCCAAGTCATCTTGGTGGCTCCGGATTGGGCACGAAGATACTGGTATCCCGAACTACTCAGTCTGTCAATCGATCCCCCGATACGACTGCCTCTTCAGGAGGACCTTCTGTCGCAGCAGCAGGGGGCGGTCCTCCACCCGAACCTGTCCAGTCTCCACCTCCATGCGTGGAGATTGAGCGGCGACAGTTGATGCCATTTGACTTGCCTCCTGAAGTCTGTGATGTGATTCTGGCAGCCCTCCACTAAAACGGTATATGTCCGTAGGTGGAACAAATTTGTGGCATGGTGCACAGCAAAGGCTGTGGATCCCCTTTCCGCCCCTCTTTCTGAAGTTCTTCTCTTCCTTCTTTCTTTTGCCCAGCAGGGCTCTGCTCTGGGCACTCTTAAAGGTTATCTTTCAGCTATCTCTGCCTTCCTCCGGCTTCCTGATCAGCCTTCTCTTTTCAAATCCCCTGTTGTTTCTCGATTCCTTAAGGGCATTACTCACATGTTTCCTCCTGTCCCTTTCGTAGTGCCTCAGTGGGATTTGAATCTTTTTTTGACATATCTGATGTGCGCTCCCTTTGAGACACTTCATAATTGTCCTCTTCGTCTGTTGACGCTTAAGACTGCTTTCCTGGTAGCCATCACCTCTGCTAGAAGGGTGAGTGAGCTCCAGGCTCTCTCTTCTAAGCCTCCTTTCCTTTCTATCCATCCGGACTAGGTTGTGCTCCGCCCTCGCCCTTCCTTCCTTCCATCCTAAGGTTGTGACTGCATTTCACATCGGGCAGCCTGTTACGCTGCTCACCTTCTTTCTGCCTCCGCATCCCTCGAAAGAGGAAGAGAGGCTCCACCGTCTGGACCTAAAACGTGCGCTCTCCTTCTATCTGGACCGCACAAAACAGTTCCGGGTGGACGACCAACTCTTCGTTGGCTACATGGGCGCTAAGAAGGGGCGGGGGTGCACAAGCGGACCATCTCTCGGTGGGTCGTTTTGTGCATCAAGGCTTGTTACTCCTTAGCTAAAAAGGAACCTACTGTTGGGCTGAGTGCCGATTCCACTCGGCCACGGCGGCGACGACTGCCCTGGGTCGGGGAGTCCCCTTGCAGGACATTTGTCAGGCAGCAACGTGGGCCTTGCTGCACACGTTTGCCAAGCATTATTGCCTGGACAGCCAAGTCCGGAGAGACGGCTTCTTTGGCCGTTCTGTTCTCCAGGACTTTCTGGTGTGATCTTGGTTCGCAGACCCACCACCGGGGTTGGTGTTGCTGGGGTATCTATTCTAAGGTGAGGAATCTAACTAACGTGTTTCTTTCAGATGTACAAGTTACTTACCTTCGGTAACGATGTATCTGTAAGAAACATTAGTTAGTTAGATTCCTCACCGACCCACCCATCCTCCCCGTTCTGCGAACCTATATCTAGGGTTACGGTTATCCTTTTCAGGGCCCTAGACTTTTTTGCCACCAGTGTCGGTCTCTTGCATGGCTCTGCGTTCCTGGCGCGGAAAGCTATGTACAAGAACTGACGTCAGCGCACGAGGGTGGCGTCTAAGTACTCTGACGACGTCATTCTGTCGCAGGACGCCGACGACTGACGCGGAGCCACAGACGACGCCTAGCGACGCGCAAGGGGCATTGCTGATATAAAATCTTTCCGGATCCAGCCTGACGCCTGGGGATATTCTAAGGTGAGGAATCTAACTAACTAATGTTTCTTACAGATACATCATTACCGAAGGGAAGTAACTTGTTCATTAATACATTTCCTGCTGTCGCCCCAAGAAAGAGAGGCCAGGAAATTAGATACCTGTGGAAGGCATATTATTGCCTCCACTAGTTGTGCACTGCGATCTCTCAATACTTCTTGTGTCATTAAACACTTCTCGCATACATTATGGTACTCGTTAGAGCACCTGCTGCCCTCCCTTGCAGAAGAGACTTGGAATGATCTTGGTCCTTTGGTAGGGGATTGGCAACAATCGGCTATACCTATTATTCTCTGTGGTATGGACACCACTGATTCTATAGGCCGACCTAGGGCCTCTTAGGTAGCACTCCGTCGACATGCCTAGTTGAGCACCTCTATGTTTTCAGGAGCTGTTTAAGCAACTTTGATATGCCTTTTGATGGCGCCTGTCTATTCGGTGTGCATTCTGACTCTGCTTTGCGAAGATTTATAGATAGTTGTAGTAGAGCAGATTCTTAACTCTGCCTGCTTTCCTAGTACTCTAGTACTCTTGTAGTAGGTTCGTTCTCGGAAAGCTCCCTTTTTATTTTGTATTTATATGTGAGCCATTCACAGGACGGTGTCCATTGGCTTTTCTTTTCAAACTTACCTTTCTATGGTGATACCTGGTGAGGTATTCCCGCTTGCTGCAGGTACTTTTGTTATCATCAGTGCCAGGTTTCCAGTTATCTGTGACTTATGTTATTTTGTAATGTTATGTACACCTGTTGTTACAGGTTTCTTGCTAGTGGTTCTACCAGAGTACTTATTCTTTTGTGGGTACTTTGTATGCATTGTGTGGATGCACTGTTGCCTTGTTCCCTGTTCTACGAGGACCATCCTTGGTATGCCTTAAGGGTATTTTCAGATCTACTTCCGTTGCTTAATATCCCTTTAAGGGACTTCAGTTTACCTTTGTTTGCACACAGTGTTTGTGACTTCCGCAGCACACCAGTGAGATATTAACCCCTTATTCCCCTGCATCCATCATAAATATCTATTATAGCTATGGGCCATTTCTTCCCTTTATGGCTATCATTCTTTCTTTATAGGAAGTAATGGAAAGGGGGAGCAGGATCTTTGGCCTAGGTAGAATTTTAGCTTGGGCCTAAGACCTTTTCTAGTGCATTGGTATTGCTTGCTGTTCATCTTTTACTATGCATTGCCAGGAAGGTTTTCTGACACTACTCTTTTGAGTTCCTTGTTAAGTAATGACTCAGTGAGGCATTGGGTATTAAAGCACATCTAATGCAATGTTTCAGATCCCTCCACTGCTGCAAGGTGACCTTGGTCCTGTGCCACTATTCTTGCCACTTTTTCTCTGCTTCATCCCTGGAGGATGTTGTTTCTTGTTGTATCTGGAGTGCTTTATTTCCCTTTCTTCCTTTAGGCATTGTTTATTTCCCAATTCTGATTACAGCCACAGCATTTTCTTACCGTTTGGTTGGTCTTCAGATATCTCCATCTCGCTCCTCATTTTTTTTCGGTATTGTGGCTACTTTTCATCTAAGGGTTCTTTCTTCTGGGATGTGTGTCCCTTTGATGTTGTAGTTCCATCATTTAGAGGATTGGTTTCAAAGTAGGCTGAGGTCTCCCGTATCATCCTTTTTTTTCTGAATGTGCTTTCCCTCCTCATAGGATGTGATAAGAATTCTATCCCTCAAAGGTCCATTATACTATTTCCAATTTATTTGTGATTTCAGTCTGCTTGGAGGAATTTTTTCTTCTGTCCTCCCTCTCTCCCTTTGGAGGATGTGGGTCTGTTATTCCATTTTTGATAGTCATGAATACATTGTGTTTCTTGTTGATACATTTCTTGCTGACTTCAATCCTTGTGCATGAATGCACTACCATCCATTGTTTCTGCTCCTCAGGTGAACAATCCAGCCCAAACTGCCAGGCCAGGTCCTCCCTGGTTCGGAAACAAGCATCATGAGACTGGTTTCAGGGTATCACCCTCATCAGCCAGATTAGCTCGATTCCAGTGGCACAGTGAGCAAGGGACCCACTTCTGGGCCTACGCGTGGCCTCTTAGGGCAAACATAGCAAATACAACAAGATAATAGACGGAGTGCTAAAACTTTTCAACCACTCACCCCCAGTCAGGAGATCTGGGTTTAATCCATTGTTCGTTTGCTCACTATGCCACCCCATTTTGGACCCAGACATATGGAAATCAGTCCTGAACCTGCTCCTCATGGGAACAGTCCAGCCTGAACTGCCTGGCAAGGCCAGGCCAGGTCCTGCCTAGAGTGGAAATAAGCATCCTGGGACCGGTTTTGGGGTATGACCCCTCGTCACCCAGGCTAGCTTGAATCCAGAGTGGCCTCCCTTCTGTGGCCTGAGCAACGATTAAAAACTACATCATTATTATAATACAAACAATTGTTATTAATAAGGTTTGCCAGGTGGCCTGCAAATCACGCAGTGTTCTCTGCTCTTTAGATATACAGGGACCTGGTAGCAAGCACAGCATTGTGTGGCTCAGAGCTGTGTGGACATTATAATGTGGGAAATCTTGAGAGAACTGAAAATGTTTGTATAAGGTCCTTATTTGGGTATGAGGAATTGAGGCCTATCTGATATTGGTTTATGGTTTGGTCAGCCAAAGAATTCGATCCATATAGAGCAGAAGAGAGGGTCTGTGCAATGTTATGGGAAGGCCTCAGATCAAGATTCCCTGGTTGAGATATATCAACAACAGACTGGCAGAATTAGGGCTTGCAGAGTATTGTCCAACTCTAGATTCTTCACTTCTAGTTTTCAATGCACTGTGAACGAAAGATTCTCACGGAGGCAAGATGGCGTCTGAGTAACATCTCACTCGAGATGCTCCACCAGTCGGACCCCCAATCATTAAGAATCACACCGATGCAGTGCTGGAATGCCACTGCTGGATTACCTGAGAATCGACATAGCCGTGGCACACGATCCATGTCTGCTTGGAAACGCCATGACGAGAGGTGTGGGGCAGCTCCCGACACCCTCACTGCTCGATCAGGCATCTGCTGTGCTCTTCGGTCTGTCATGAAGCGGCTGCTGTCCTGGGCGTTCTCTGTGTTCCCAATTGACCTACGGCGTGAATACACACAAGAGACCAGAGCGGCTGTCAGCATAAGCTGTATCATGGAGCCAGGGCCGCCAACAAAGGAAGAAACTTTCTTCTGAAATTTTTAGAGTAGTAAAACATTGTATCTTGCAGTTTGCCATGTCGGGACGTGGCGGAAAGCCCGCAAAGACCAGGAGCACCCAACTTTCTATGGCCATTGCTGTGGCAGCTAACTAGCCCCTCACAGATAGAGCTGTCTGTAGAAAATCGTTGTAAGATAACTGAGGGACGCGGCGGCAAGGGGAAGGAAAAAGGGGAAAATGTGGATAAAACAGAGATAATCAAACAAGCTCCACATAAAAACCCTGGGGTGTAGCGGATTGTCAACCACTAATAACCAATCTCTTCTGTCCAGTTGGGGCAGGCTCACAAGGAACTGTGGAACAAGGCAAGGGGAATGAGGGGCAAACTGCCGCTGGCTCCACTTCTACCCCTGGGCGTGAACCCGTATCTAACATACAGACTAACCCAGGCATAGAACATGGTCTAGATGTGGAAGATCCAGTCCGCACAAGCCCTGTGCGAGTCCTCAAGAACAACGATAAAATAACTAAAGGCAGCCAGGGAATGTCTAAAAATAAGAACCCCTCGGGGTGTTAATGCCGGGAATGAAACCGTAAACACCCCGCCAGTACGTGCTTGATCTCCTGACACTCATGAAAAGTTCTACTCGTTAACTGGTGAATCTGGGATCTCAGATGTGAGCATACTAGCCTCCTAGGAAGGAGAAGGAAGGGGCCAACAGGAACAGCAGCTCGGGATCGGAATTCCTTTCAACGGCTCAAGGACAAAGGAAATCCCTAACAAAAAAAAGGAGTAAAAACCTACGTGAGACCTCCGACTGTGGCAGTGCCGGGGATTTGAAATGGGACTACTCAGTCTCACAACTAACCACTCTAACAGATCAAACGATCATATGAGAGGGGAACCTCACGATGACAAACAGAGAATTTAGGGGTTGGGAGCAGAATAATCCTGCCCCATCATTGGTACTGCAATCGATCAAGTTCTTCTAGGAAGAGGTTAAGATGGACAATCGGAGAGCACCTGCAAAATTGCAGGGTGCAGCCAGGAAAGTAGGCAGAACCTGTGTGGGAATAGCGGACAGAATGGCCTCTGTCGAAGACCGGGCAAAAAATCTGGCAAAGGATGTTGTCGCTCTAAAGACACAGAATGATGCGCATGAGGGGATAGTTAAATACCTGATTTGAAAAATGGATGACGAAGAAAATAGGCAACACTGCAACAACCTTTGTTTTTTAGGAATCCCTAAGGGGGTTGAAGGAAATTATCCCAGGAAATACCTGGTCTCCCTACTAAGAGGGGCCTTTCCTGAACTGAGCACCTGGGATTGGGACAAGGAGATTCAGCGAGCCCAAAAGTTCCCCTTAATGCTTTCAAAACATCCTGTGAATACCCCTGAATGGCCACGGGCTATGTTGCTATACTTTGGAAATTTCTTACTACGGCAGATTCTCTATTGTGAGAAGTTGGCCTGATGTATGATGTCACTAGTTCTAGTGTACACCTTATTTCAGTCCAAATACCCTTATGGTGATTGGTTGTAAAGTCAACCTTATAGACCTAGTGGTAGCATGGACAAGAGCAGTCTTAGGCTAAACTCTGAATGGCATGTGAAGCCAGCTGTGATACCATATATAATCCCTTGAATACCAAATGAAAGGACACCACAACAGATATATATATATATATATAAAATAAAGTGTATTTATTCTAGTCAAACCCTCAGCACTCTTTATGAGATTAGAGGTAAGTACAACACAGTCTTATTTAAGCATACATTAAGTCACACAGGTAAGTAATACAGTTAGGCCCTAGGGGCCACGCAAACCATATACTAAGTAAGTGGTATAAGGACCACTGTCACGGAAATAGGATAGACCTAGGCCTAGGGAATCGCTGGGGCTACACTACACTAGCCAGTTACCCCTCCCCAGGAGAAGTTAACTTTGCTTTTGCTTTACTGGTTTTCGACTTAGATGTGGCTGTGGGCCTGCTAATCAGACCCACAGCCCTGCTGTTCTCTCTCTAAATTGATACTATGTACTTTAGGTGCATAACCCATTTGGACAGGATCACCTTATTGGCCCCTGTACAGTGTACCCTAGGTACCCAGGGCATAGGTGTACCCTAGGCCTCCCAGGGGCTGCAGCATGTATTATGCCACCCCTGGCCTGGCCTTCCATTATGACACAACTGGCTGATCACTCAGCTGGGGCAAGGTCGTGTAATCACCCCTTGCTTAGGTGTAGTATTCCTATACCTAACTTACATATAGACACATGTGTACCTATCAGCCACTCCTATGGCAGGCCTTAACAATCCTGGAGGCAGAGTGCTTGGTAACATGTGAGATGGTGCTCTAGCATGAGCTGAGCCTGTCTGCAGCTTTCGGAACCATGTCCTTATAGCTGTTCTATGATATAGCCTACCATATACTCTTAAAGTGCCTTATAATCTTAAACGGTTGTGGTAACTATGGTTTGGCTTTATCAAAACATGTCGTGTAAGGTGTCTAACACTTTGGAATAATACCCCCATCCCATTTCTGGGGATGAGGATATTATCCCTCCCTTCTAGAGGGAGAAGACATGTTGTAACCTACTTACCCGGTTAAAGTTAACCAGAGCCCCAGCATCACAAAATGGATGCTGCTGCCACAGACACGAGTCTGACCTCCTGCTGCTGGGAGTGATCCCGGCAAGGGAGGCCTGGACAATAGGTTTCCTGCCTTGGGAGGTGCGAGCACCACCCCAGACAGGCCTTAGTGTATTGGGGCAGAGAGGGATGAATAGAATGAGACATGCCTGGGGCACACAAAGTGTCCCGTGCATAGTCCAGTTCAAACCGGTGCTGGGGCACTCCAGCCCCAGTCCTGGCGCGAAACTGGACAAAGGGTCCCACCCATAAGGCGTGACCTAGCAGGTAACCCAGCCCCCCAGATTTGGATAAGAGTGGTAGCTGGGCCCCAGGAAATTAGATTATCCTGAACCTGCAACTTGAAAAGAAACTCTGGACCTTCGACATTCGACGAAAGAAGAAGACTGAAGAATCTCCCTTGTGGCCAAGGAGTGGCTACCCTGTGCAAACAGGCACCATCAAGAGACTACCCTTTGCTTTGCTAAAGTTCTGCGAGGGACCGACTGCAGAGCCCGACCAGAGCCTTGACTTCCAGACTTCCCCGACCCTGATCCACATCCACAGCAGCGCTGAGATCCGTGGAGGCGACGAGAGACGTGGGACCGGCTACCTGGGAAAAGTGGCTAGTATCTTCAAGCGCAGCTTCTGAGGCACCCTCGAAGTTGTGCACCGGGGATTGAGAAGCCCCAACCCCAAGCACCATCTGCACCGAAGATCAGCCCCCCACACTCCACGAGTCCTGCGTGGGGCCCTTCAGCATTTTCCTGCTTGCCGCGTCTGTCCGGTTGCTTGCCCGCTGGCTAGTGGCCTTTGTGACGACGCATCCCGTAATCTTCACCGCTGGTTTGGCTCCTCCAGACTGGCTCCTGCTTCTTTGAAAAAGAGAAGCACCCCAGACCTTCCTGGTCTGCACCAGAAGCAAGTCCTCCGTTCTTCGTGGGTTCCGCTTGCCAAGGCTTGGTGAGTCCTAGTCCAACTTCGACGCCGCCGACAGCAAGAGCCTTCGTGGGACAGCTCGCCTCCTGGTCCTGGTCGTCCTCGACGTTCCCTGGTCCTCGTGGCTGCAGCGACAAGCTTCACCTTCACCTGCAATCTTCACGACATCGCCTGGTTCCTTCCTGGTTCCACGTGGTCACTGGCTAGTGACCTTGACTCTGTCCCTTCTGCTTGCAGGTCTCCTCTCTTCTTGATCCCAGCCTTGGGATCCACCGGACACTCTTCACTGACCGCCTGTCAGCAACTTTCCTTCAGGCATCCCTAGAAGTACACGACGAAACCCGACGCAAGTTCACACCTATGCACTCGCAGCCTGTGGGCTAGGTAACTTGGGTACTTCGGTGCTCATCAGGGTAGTGACTATCCTAGTGTCTAGTTTTCAAGTCTCGACTCTCTAGCTGCTTCAGAAGTGTCCTAAAGCTGTTTATTTCTAAACTGTACTATTTCTATCGACTATACGCATTACGCGTGAGTGTTTCCACTCTGCACCTGAATCCCGTGGGCCTCCCACTTCCTAACCTTTGGTAGTACAGTGTAGCCCCAGCGATGGCCTAGGCCTAGGCCTATCCTATTTCCGTGACCGTGGTCCTTATACCACTTACTTAGTATATGGTTTGCGTGGCCCCTAGGGCCTAACTGTATTACTTACCTGTGTGACTTAATGTATGCTTAAATAAGACTGTGTTGTACTTACCTCTAATCTCATAAAGAGTGCTGAGGGTTTGACTAGAATAAATACACTTTATTTTATATATATATCTGTTGTGGTGTCCTTTCATTTGGTATTCAAGGGATTATATATGGTATCACAGCTGGCTTCACATGCCATTCAGAGTTTAGCCTAAGACTGCTCTTGTCCATGCTACCACTAGGATAGCTGGTCTATAAGGTTGACTTTACAACCAATCACCATAAGGGTATTTGGACTGATATAAGGTGTACACTAGAACTAGTGACATCATACATTAGGCCAACTTCTCACATGCCGTGGTTAGGCCAAACCCATCAATCAGAGCACTCTTCAGGACAGTGTAATTGTCTGCATCCTCATCACTAACTGAGGAGCTTGTCTCTACCTTTCTCAGAGAAGGAGAGCCACAAGATAGCTGCCCACTGACTTTGGGGTACCTGCTGTACTTTGCAAGCTCTCTCCAAAGCAGTTATCCATTTGTGGATGTCATCCCCACACTTGTAGGGAGGGACAATCTTGCTCAGGTTTCTATTATCATAGTGCCTGTCTCTATCCTTAGGGATATTGCTGCCACCAGTGGGTTCTGACCCACTTAACTTTTGCTCTCTAGCCAGAGCAAGCTTCTCCTTGGCAAGGGCAAGTTCTTCCCTCTGAATCCTCAGATTAGCTTCCCTCATTCTGGCTTCATGCTCCTTTCTCTCAGGAGAAGTCATTCCCCTATGAGAGGAAGCATTAGAGATGCTAGAGACATGGGAGTGGATGGATTCCCTTGAAGGGGGATCTGTCCCTCCTGCTTCTCTGTGTAAGCCCACTTGGGGGTCTGTATGTGGGGACCCCATGCAAACTCCCATGTAAGCTTAGGTTAGCCTGGCTAAGTCTTCCTACTTGGCCCTGGCTGTCTACCTCTTCATCTGAAGTCCCATCTGACTCATCTGTGGTGGGTAGACCCTCCTTTGTACCTAGGGTACTGGCCTGTGAGGCTTTAAGAGCATCATACTCCTCTAGGAGTTGTATTAGCTGAAGGAGGGTAGGGTTTGCACCCTGTTTTATCTTTCTGGAGGTACACAATTGTCTCATCTCCTGAAAAGTTAGGGTATCATATCTAGAGGGGGTCTTCTGCAGACTTGCCCCTCCTGAGAGAGCATCTTCTTGATCTCTTCCCAGAGACATGATCTAGTGAGGGTGTGGTGTGTGCACCTACCTACACTAGTTGTTTCTACTAAACCTCTCTGGCAGTTGTAGTCAGGGTGTGTTACTCCCTTCAACCTACAACCACTAAGTCCAGTAGGACTTAAGTATTATAATCTATGTTATATGTACCTAGACAATATCTGTGTGATCTTTCAATTTAGTATCTCAAGATTACAATGGTATTACAACAGCAAGCTCAGATCCCAACCGCTGCTCACCAATGTGAGAAGTTGGCCTGATGTATGATGTCACTAGTTCTAGTGTACACCTTATATCAGTCCAAATACCCTTATGGTGATTGGTTGTAAAGTCAACCTTATAGACCAGCTATCCTAGTGGTAGCATGGACAAGAGCAGTCTTAGGCTAAACTCTGAATGGCATGTGAAGCCAGCTGTGATACCATATATAATCCCTTGAATACCAAATGAAAGGACACCACAACAGATATATATATAAAATAAAGTGTATTTATTCTAGTCAAACCCTCAGCACTCTTTATGAGATTAGAGGTAAGTACAACACAGTCCTATTTAAGCATACATTAAGTCACACAGGTAAGTAATACAGTTAGGCCCTAGGGGCCACGCAAACCATATACTAAGTAAGTGGTATAAGGACCACTGTCACGGAAATAGGATAGGCCTAGGCCTAGGGAATCGCTGGAGCTACACTACACTAGCAACAGTTAGGAAGTGGGAGGCCCACGGGATTCAGGTGCAGAGTGAAAACACTCACGCGTAATGCGTATAGTCGATAGAAATAGTACAGTTTAGAAATAAACAGTTTAAGGACACTTCTGGTACAGCTAGAAAGTCGAGACTCGGAAACTAGACCCTAGGATAGTCACTACCCTTGTGAGCACCGAAGTACCCAAGTTACCTAGCCCACGGGCTGCAGGGTGCATAGGTGTGAACTTGCGTCGGGTTTCGTCGTGGACTTCTATGGATGCCTGAAGGAAAGTTGCTGACAGGCAGTCAGTGAAGAGTGTCCGGTGGATCCCAAGGCTGGGATCAAGAAGAGAGGAGACCTGCAAGCAGAAGGGACAGAGTCAAGGTCACTAGCCAGTGACCACGTGGAACCAGGAAGGAACCAGGCGATGTCGTGAAGATTGCAGGTGAAGGGGAAGCTTGTCGCTGTAGCTACGAGGACCAGGGAACATCGAAGACGACCAGGACCAGGAGGCGAGCTGTCCCACGAAGGCTCTTGCTGTCGGCGTCGTCGAAGTTGGACTAGGACTCATCAAGCCTTGGCAAGCGGAACCCACAAAGAACGGAGGACTTGCTTCTGGTGCAGACCAGGAAGGTCTGGGGTGCTTCTCTTTTGCAAAGAAGCAGGAGCCAGTCTGGAGGAGCCAAACCAGCGGTGAAGATTTCAGGATGCATCGTCACAAAGGCCACTAGCCAGCGGGCAAGCAACCGGACAGACGCGGCAAGCAGGAAAATGCAGAAGGGCCCCACGCAGGACTCGTGGAGTGTGGGGGGCTGATCTTCGGTGCAGATGGTGCTTGGGGTTGGGGCTTCTCAATCCCCGGTGCACAACTTCGAGGGTGCCTCAGAAGCTGTGCTTGAAGATACTAGCCACTTTTCCCAGGTAGCCGGTCCCACGTCTCTCGTCGCCTCCACGGATCTCAGCTCGGCTGTGGATGTGGATCAGGGTCAGAGAAGTCTGGAAGTCAAGGCTCTGGTCGGGCTCTGCCGTCGGTCCCTCGTAGAACTTTAGCAAAGCAAAGGGTAGTCTCTTGATGGTGCCTGTTTGCACAGGGTAGCCACTCCTTGGCCACAAGGGAGATTCTTCAGTCTTCTTCTTTCGTCGAATGTCGAAGGTCCAGAGTTTCTGTTCAAGTTGCAGGTTCAGGATAATCTAATTTCCTGGGGCCCAGCTACCACTCTTATCCAAATCTGGGGGGCTGGGTTACCTGCTAGGTCACGCCTTATGGGTGGGACCTGGGAGGGGGGTGGTTACACCCCCTTCCCTTTGTCCAGTTTCGCGCCAGGACTGGGGCTGGAGTGCCCCAGCACCGGTTTGAACTGGACTATGCACGGGACACCTTGTGTGCCCCAGGCATGTCTCATTCTATTCATCCCTCCCTGCCCCAATACACTAAGGCCTGTCTGGGGTGGTGCTCGCACCTCCCAAGGCAGGAAACCTATTGTCCAGGCCTCCCTTGCCGGGATCACTCCCAGCAGCAGGAGGTCAGACTCGTGTCTGTGGCAGCAGCATCCATTTTGTGATGCTGGGGCTCTGGTTAACTTTAACCGGGTAAGTAGGTTACAACATGTCTTCTCCCTCTAGAAGGGAGGGATAATATCCTCATCCCCAGAAATGGGATGGGGGTATTATTCCAAAGTGTTAGACACCTTACACGACATGTTTCGATAAAGCCAAACCATAGTTACCATAACCGTTTAAGATTATAAGGCACTTTAAGAGTATATGGTAGGCTATATCATAGAACAGCTATAAGGACATGGTTCCGAAAGCTGCAGACAGGCTCAGCTCATGCTAGAGCACCATCTCACATGTTACCAAGCACTCTGCCTCCAGGATTGTTAAGGTCTGCCATAGGAGTGGCTGATAGGTACACATGTGTCTATATGTAAGTTAGGTATAGGAATACTACACCTAAGCAAGGGGTGATTACACGACCTTGCCCCAGCTGAGTGATCAGCCAGTTGTGTCATAATGGAAGGCCAGGCCAGGGGAGGCATAATACATGCTGCAGCCCCTGGGAGGCCTAGGGTACACCTATGCCCTGGGTACCTAGGGTACACTGTACAGGGGCCAATAAGGTGATCTATCCAAATGGGTTATGCACCTAAAGTACATAGTATTAATTTAGAGAGAGAACAGCAGGGCTGTGGGTCTGATTAGCAGGCCCACAGCCACTTCTAAGTCGAAAACCAGTAAAGCAAAAGCAAAAAGTGGGGGTGAACATAGAAAGCAGACCCTACTCTCCTACATCTATGATTTAGCTCGCCCAACAGCGAAAAAGGAATTTGAAGGAGTGAGTTTTTTCACCAGGCCGGATTTCGCTCACGCCACCGTGGAAGGGAGGTGGAGACTCAGTCAGCTTTTTTCCACTTTTCAGCAGCTGGGTACAGAGGTTTACCTGCAGAACCCAGCTCGACTAAAGATTGTTTTCAGGGGGACGACACGCAGTTTAATTTGAGAAATTCAGACCCAAGCATATTTAAAGGAGATCACAGGCTGATCTGATAATGGGGTCTAATAGATGATATAATCAATCATTGAGGCATTTGGGTCTACGTCTAAGTCTATGTCTATAGAGGTTTTCAATATGCAGGAGTTTAAAATTGTGGCTTACTTACATAGAACTTGGTTTGCTAAGGGTGTAAATATATGATTTATCGTTTTTTGAGGGTGGCAGGGGGGAAGATTCGAGGAGTGACGAGGTAACGATTGCTTCAATGACATCATCCTGGCTCAGTCCGAGCTAGGTCACCTCAGTTATAGGTGGTGAGAGGTGGAAAGGGGGGGTTTCAGGGTGGGTTGGGGCTGGCAGGAGGGTGTAGTGTTCTATAAGTCTTATAAGTATGGTCTTTTGTGTATCTTTGATGGGTAAAATCCGTATAGTCACAATCAACATTAGTGGCGTGAATCTCCCCAAGAAAAGACGCCACACTGCTACAAGGCTTGGACTACTGAAGGCAGATATTGTGTGTATACAGGAGACTTACATAGAAGGGGCTCAACTGCACCTTTTAAACTCACTAGGATATAGATTGGTTAGCGGGACGACACAAAACACCCGGACAAGTTGGTTGGCGATTTTGTCACCCAATACTAGTATTTGATCAGGTAAATAGCGAACTTGCCGCCTGGCCGCTTCCTGTTGTTCTCTGTGGGGATTTTAATATAAATATACCTGCCAATATGAAATTGAGCTCGGAAGCTAATTGGACTTACAGTGGCAGGAAACCCAAAGTGTTTCGGACATTGTGTATAGACCAAAGGCTGAGTGATGTCTGGAATTGCCAAAACCCATCGGATCCTGGCTTCTCTTTTTTTTCCATTCCACACAAAGTTCATGCCCGACTTGATTTCATGTTAGTGTCCTACTCCCTGCTTCATGACTGTACGATAGAGAAAGCCCCATGTATACTTTCTGATCACAACCCTTTAGAGATCGAGATCAAGGGAAATGAGTCTAAACCCAGGGTGAAAATCTGGAGCTTTGAACGAGCCTTTCTGGTGAACGAAGAATACTGTGATCACATGAGGAATTGGGTCCCGCTGGCCCTGAAGGAAAATTTAGGCAGTGCAGGAATTGATATCGAATGGGACGCATTGAAAGCAGGTATACGTGGGGAAACCCTTATAAATTCCTTGAACCTTAATTAAAACAAAACAACAGCAAACATATGATTTACAAATCAGGCTGGTCCAGGCAGAAGAGGACTTGGTTAAAACTCTGCAACAGGGAGGGGATATGGAGGAAGCGCAGGCAAAGGTGATAGTGGCTAAATCATATATCCTGGAAATAATAGTTAAAGACGCCGCATATAGCTCACAGTGTGGAGAAAGAAAGCATGAGTGCAGTGAACAGGTTGGTCATCATTTGGCCATAAGAACAAGACAAAAGACTTCACAAAATTTAACACAGGAGATTAGGGACCCAATACGGGGATTAGTTTAGGATCCAGATAGTATTCGAAATACGTTCTACTTATACTATCAAAACCTATATCAAGATGACTCACCAGGGGATTCTAGAGAAATTAAGGAATTTCTGAATTCAACCCCGGGAGAAAATGTTTCTGCGGAAGACCAACAACAGCTAGATGAGCTCCCACAAGGCATCTACATACTATTATGTATCAATAGCCTTCCTAACGGTAAAGCTACAGGGTTGGATAGCATTCCTGCTGAATACTACAAAACGTTTTCGCAGCAACTCAAAGATTGCATGACCTTGATGTTTATCCATGTATTTAAGGGGGATAGACCGCCGAGCTCATGGTCTTCTGCAAAAATAGTGCTCTTTCTTAAAAAAAATTTTTTAAACACCTACAAATGAGCCCAGCTCATATCATCCAATAACATTGATAAACAGTGACAGCAAGATATACTCCAAAGTCTTGGCTTCCCGTAAAGCGCCAATTGTCCATAAATTAATCTCAAACCGCCAGAATGGATGGGGAACCTTACTTACTTCAAACCTGACACCATCGGAGGCAGGGGGAGTGACGGCTCTTTGTTCTACCGCCGCCGTGAGGGCAACGGCCATCTAAACCTCATCTCCCAGACGCCCCAGCCGGTCGCCGCAGTGACGCGGCCAAGAGCGCCCGCAGGCGCATAAATCCTTCAGTAGCCTCCCGCAGCGCGGGAACCTTACTTACTTCAAACCTGACACCATCGGAGGCAGGGGGAGTGACGGCTCTTTGTTCTACCGCCGCCGTGAGGGCAACGGCCATCTGAACCTCATCTCCCAGACGCCCCAGCCGGTCGCCGCAGTGACGCGGCCAAGAGCGCCCGCAGGCGCATAAATCCCTCAGCAGCCTCCCGCAGTGCGGGACGCGCGCGGGTAGCGCGCGGGCAAAGCCCGGGCCCGTCCTTGCCCGTCAGGGACCGTAAGTGGCCGGGCTGGGCCACTCCATTGACATCCTCTCATCTAGACCTTTACAGCGATAAGGTACTGTTATAGAAAAGCAAAAATAGGTGGATATCTCTGTTTGATTTAATATTCAGGTATTGTTCCTGATATAAAAACTTTTTGGCTGTCGGACTTCTACACCTAACAGTTTATCCTTTCTAATGTCCAGTGTTGCCTAAGATTGTAGGGAAGATTCATAGTAAATTGCGTGATTTTTCCGCTCTAACCGTAAATATGAAAGGAAATGGTAAAAACAGCAAAAATCTTAGATCCTCCATTTCCCACCCCGCAACCAGGCACCAGACAGCAATGACGCAACCTCTCCCAAGTCTTACAGCCATTGATAAAATGCTTCAGCAAACAATTGGGGTAGTGGCAACAGCTATAGAAAACACGGAGAGGCGTTTGTCAATTACCCCTGTAATTTCTTCTTCTCAAACAGCGGAGGATGTTTCAATTGTTACTATTAATCCCCCTGATTTTAATTCCTCTCTCATGTGTTCCTTTGCTGAGTTGCCCTGTGCACAGCCTATCCCAAATGAAATGAATGCTCCAGAGGTTATTAAATCCCCATCCTATTCTGCACTAAACAAGGTGTCTGTGACTCGCCCCGTAATTAAGAAATCCAGGATTGGGAAGAGAAAAGCAATAAATAAAACCAAGCTTTTAACCAATTCTACTATACTAAATGATGGTTCCCCTTCCTTGTCTTCTACAGGGGCACCCCTCTGGGCTACCCATATGATACTTGACATTCAGGCACATATGGAACAGCTACTTGGCTCGCATTTTAAATCTTTGTTATCTAGGTTGGACAGACTAGTCTCTACCATCAATAATGCAGGCCTTGGGAAAGCCCAACTGACTAGTTCCTTAGGAAACCCTAGTACTAGTTCTGTTTCCAGCCACGATAATCCCCCTGCCAGTTCCAAGATCCTACCTATACCCCCCCAGCCAATTGTCAAGACTGTTCCTGACATAACTATTTCTTTGCCCAGGGATATAGGCACTGAAAGTTCTATAATGCAGAGGGGGGCTACTGAAGTGGGGGCAAAAAGTTTAGATAACCAAGTACTAGTGAATAGAAATACTGTTAGAGAGGGGTCCTATACTGTGTTGCCTTGTATAGATCTGCCACCTGAGTCCCTACCATAAGTTGTTGTGCTTGCTGGTGTCCCCCCCCTAACCCAAGGGAAAAACGAGGACTATTTGGAATTAAAAAATAAATGCATGTACTGGCTTAACTCTAATAGCCCTCTTCCCTCTAACATTTCTGGTGAAATACTGGGTGCAAAGAGAATAGACTGGATTGGATCCGCACCTAAATCTATTGCAGGAAATTGTCATCATCAACTTTAGGCACACGCTTGCTGTAGACTATATCTGCAGCAGGACACCATCCAGGTCTAATACTCAAATTATCCCACTGCACTTGTCGTACTTCTAACCAGCACCTCAGTACAGAATAGGGCAGAACAGAGGTATCTGAAAGAAACACGTTAGTTAGATTCCTCACCGTAGAATAGATTCCTCTCCGTAGAATATCCCCAGGCGTCAGACTGGATCCGGAAGATTTTTTCGTCAGCAATACCCCTTGCGCGTCGCTAGGCGTCGTCTGCGGCTCCGCGTCTGTCGTCGGCGTCGTGCGCCGGGATGACGTCGTCGGAGTACTCAGACGCCGCCCTCGCGCGCTGACGTCAGTTCTTCTTTTTTCCATGCCAGTAAGCGCAGATCCGGGAGAGCTACCCCTTTTAGTCTTTTTTGACTAAGTTTTTTGATCCTTTTTGATCTTGTCTCGACTCCGGTGCCGGTAGGATGCCTGGTTTCAAAGCCTGTACTGACTGTAACCGCTTGATGTCGGTTACGGATCATCACCGCCGGTGCCTTTACTGTTTGGGCCTCGACCACGACGCAGAGTCGTGTTCGGACTGCAAGGCCCTGACCTCGAAGGCTAGACGGGAGCGGTCCCGTAAGCTCCTCGAGATTCGCCACTCGGCTCCGCGCCCCTCTCGATCCCGGTCCAGGAGGAGGTCCAAGGATCGGTCGCGGAGCCGCAGCCGACGTCATCATCGCTCGTCTGGCTCCAAGTCTTCGGGTAAGTCGAAGCACTCCAAGAAGTCCAAGAGGCGACACCGCTCTTCGGACTCCCCTCGCCGGTCGCGCGACTCGGCCGAGGGTCAGGGTGGTTCTACCCCCGCGGCTCCAGCGGAGCCGCAGGCGCCGCGCAAGTCCCCATACCCGCCGGTCCCTGGGACTGACGCGACGCCGGCGGAAGTCAGTGCCTTCCTCTTGGCCATGAGGAGCCTGGCTCCGCCGTCGACGCCCGCT
This sequence comes from Triturus cristatus, assembly GCF_964204655.1. Taxonomy (NCBI): domain Eukaryota; kingdom Metazoa; phylum Chordata; class Amphibia; order Caudata; family Salamandridae; genus Triturus; species Triturus cristatus. Next base: position 404,659,253 of record NC_140583.1, on the reverse strand, counting down.
GGCGCGCCTTCGGGCCCCGCAGACCCGACTGGGCAACCTTGCATGCCGGCGGCTCCGGCCCGAAGGTCCCCGAGGGATTCGCCCCCGAGTCTCCGTCGACGCCGGTCGACCTTGTCACGCCTCCTCCTCCGGCGTCAACACCGGTTCCACCTCCGACACCGGCTCCGCTCGGCGTCGAGCCCCAGTTCAGCCCCGCTCCGGATCCGGCGCCGTTGCGGCGTCGATGGACGCTGCGTACCGTGCCGTTAGAGACACATTATGTCTACCGTCCGGCTACAATCCTTCCTCCTGTTTACCAGGAATCGGATGACGGGGGCGAATGGGAGGGGTCCGAGGATCCTATGGCCGTTCAGTCTCAGCTGTCACAGGACTGGGCAGATGAACTGGGGGAGGCCAGTGGTCTGGATACCTCACCAGACACTGGATTCATCTCTCCTCCGACTGTGGCTTCGGAGGAGGGTGCTGCTTCCTCTGTGGTGCTGCGCAAGGCGGCCGCAGCCCTTGGGCTCGAGCTGCCTGCCGTGGCTGTGAGGACTAACGTCCTCACCGAGGTGCTTCAGTCTGCAGCAAGCTCCACTGAGCCTCTGCTGCAATTCAATGAGGCCCTCATTGACGTTCTGCAGGGCACCTGGTCCAAGCCCTCCACAGTTTCTCCTGTGGACAGGAACGTTGCCGGGCGCCACCGCCCTGCTCCGGGCGACCCCAGTTTTCTGTCCCAACACCCCACCCCCGAGAGCCTGGTTATCCAGGCTTCTACCTCCCAATCCTCCTTCCCGACCGCCCCGCCGGACCGGGATTCCAAGAGACTGGAACAGTTTGGCAAAAAGCTGTTCTCCTCCCTTAGTTTGGGTCTGCGGTCTTTAAACACCGCTTGTCTTTTGGACCGTTATTCCCACTCTCTGTGGGATACGGTGGAGGACGTGCTGCCCCTGTGCTTGGAGGAGGCCCGAACACGACTTACCCAGGCTCTGGCCGATGGGAGGGATGCAGCACGACATGCAATCCGATGTGGGCTTGACACGACGGACTCGCTGGCTGCGGTCCACGTCTTTTTCGGGGGATGTCCAGAGCACTCTCATGGACATGCCCTTTGATGGCACTCGCCTTTTTGGTGAGAAAGTGGACAGTGCGCTGAATCGCTTTAAGGACTCCCGGGCTACGGCCAAGTCCTTGGGCCTCTCGGCCCCGCGATCGCAAACTTCCGCTTTTCGCCCCTTTCGTGGCCAAGGAAGGGGCGCCTCCTCACGTCCGCCTAGCCACCAGCCGCAGACCCAACCTGCGCGTGGTCGCGGACGTGGTTTCCGCCGAGGCGGTTCTGGAGGCCGACGCGGTCAGCCCACATCCACCCCGGCAGCATCCGCCTCCAAGCCTTCCTAGTCCGAGCTTTCCGGCCCATTCCTCGCCAGTGGGCGGCAGAGTTCGCCATCACCTGCTCCACTGGCGTACCATCACTTCGGACAGGTGGGTGCTGCAAATCGTCCGAAGGGGCTACTCCCTCCCCTTCGAGACGACCCCTCCAGCCATGCCACCGCAGCACCCCCGTATCTCGGAGGATCATTTGAATCTTCTGCGAGAGGAAGTTTCGGCCCTCTTGGCCAAAGAGGCCGTCGAGCGCGTTCCGAGCCCAGAAGTAGGTCATGGTTGTTATTCCCACTACTTTCTGGTTCCCAAGAAGGGCAAAGGGGGCCTACGCCCTATCTTGGACCTCAGGAACGTCAATGCCTTCCTCCGGAAGGAACGGTTCAAGATGTTGACTTTGGCTCAGGTTCTAGCTGCCCTCGACCCTGGAGACTGGATGGTAGCAATGGACTTGCAGGACGCATATTTCCACATCCCCGTCCTGCCGGCCCACCGGCGTTACCTGCGGTTCACGGTGGGCCAGGAGCATTTTCAGTTCACCGTGCTCCCCTTCGGCCTCACCAGTGCCCCTCGGGTGTTCACGAAAGTGATGGCGGTGGTCGCAGCTCATCTGCGCAGATCAGGGGTTCCAGTCTTCCCCTATATCGACGACTGGTTGTTGAAGGCGGGCTCGCCCCAGGCAGTCGTCTCCCACCTCCAGACTGCGGCGGATCTCCTGCATTTGCTGGGGTTTTCCATCAACGTGCCGAAGTCACACCTGAGTCCCTCTCAGAAGCTCCTCTTCATCGGAGCGGTTCTCGATTCGCGCAGTTCCGGGTCTATCCGCCGGAACAGCGGGTCCGGGATATTCAGGCCCTGATTCCCATCTTTCGGCCTCTATCCTGGGTTTCGGTCAGGCTTGTGTTGCGGCTTCTGGGGCTGATGGCCTCCTGCATCCTACTAGTGCATCACGCCAGGCGGCGCATGCGGGCTCTGCAGTGGGACCTGAAGTTTCAGTGGGCCCAGCATCACGGAAACCTGTCCGACCATGTCTTGATCTCGGAGAGCACTGCACAGCAGTTGCAGTGGTGGCTCACGGACCGCGATTGGGTCATGGGCAAGAGCCTCTCCCTTCCCCAACCGGAGCATGTCGTAGTGACGGATGCGTCCCTCCTGGGATGGGGTGGCCATATGGGAGAGGCGGAGATCAGAGGTCTCTGGTCTCCGGCGGAGTCTCGTCTCCACATCAACCTGTTGGAGTTGCGAGCGATCCGACTTGCACTGAAAGCCTTCCTTCCCTCTGTCAGGGGAAGTGTCGTGCAGGTGTTCACGGACAACACCACCGCCATGTGGTATTGCAACAAACAGGGCGGGGTGGGGTCGTGGACCCTTTGTCAGGAGGCTCTGCGCCTCTGGACATGGCTGGAACACCAGGGCGTCACCCTAGTGGTTCAACATCTGGCGGGCTCCCTGAACGCCAGAGCAGACGAACTCAGCCGCCGGTGCATGATGGATCACGACTGGCGTCTGAACTCCGAAGTGGCACAAGGTCTCTTTCAGCAGTGGGGAGAGCCTTGGTTAGATCTATTCGCCACCGAAGAGAACGCGCAATGTCTGCAGTTCTGCGCGTTGGAATTTCCAAGGCGGCACTCGCTCGGCGACGCTTTTCGTCACGAGTGGAGTTGCGGTCTGTTGTACGCCTTTCCGCCTATACCACTTCTGCCCAGAGTGCTGAAGAAGATCAGGCGCGACCGGGCCCAAGTCATCTTGGTGGCTACGGACTGGGCACGAAGGTACTGGTATCCCGAGCTACTCAGTATGTTGACCGATCCTCCGATACGTCTGCCCCTTCGGGAGGATCTTCTGTCGCAGCAGCAGGGGACGGTCCTCCACCCGAACCTGTCCAGCCTCCACCTCCATGCGTGGAGATTGAGCGGCGGCAGTTGATGCCATTTGACTTGCCTCCTGAAGTCTGTGATATCATTCTGGCAGCCAGGCGTCCCTCCACAAAGACGGTACACGCCTGCCGGTGGAACAAATTTGTGGCATGGTGCACAGCAAAGGCTGTGGATCCCCTTTCCTCCCCTCTTTCTGAGGTTCTCCTCTTTCTTCTTTCCTTGGCCCAGCAGGGCTCTGCCTTGGGCACCTTGAAAGGTTATCTTGCTGCCATCTCTGCCTTCTTAAGGCTTCCTGATCAGCCTTCTCTTTTCAAGTCCCCGGTAGTTACACGCTTTCTAAAAGGCATTACTCACACGTTCCCTCCTGTCCCTTTTGTAATGCCTCAGTGGGACTTGAATCTTGTTCTCACATTTCTAATGTGCGCTCCCTTTGAGCCTCTTCATAATTGTCCTCTTCGTCTGCTGACGCTTAAGACTGCTTTTCTGGTAGCCATCACCTCGGCTAGACGGGTGAGTGAGCTCCAGGCTTTATCATCAAAGCCTCCTTTTCTATCTGTTCATCCGGACAAGGTTGTCCTTCGGCCTCGTCCCTCCTTTCTTCCGAAAGTGGTGACCCCCTTTCATCTTGCGCAATCTGTCACCTTGCCCACCTTCTTTCCGCCTCCGCATCCTTCCAAAGAGGAAGAGAGGCTCCACCGTCTGGACTCAAAACGTGCGCTCTCCTTTTATCTGGACCGTACAAAGCAGTTCCGGGTGGACGACCAACTTTTCATTGGATACGTGGGTGCTAAGAAGGGGAAAGCTGTGCACAAACGGACCATCTCTCGGTGGGTCGTTTTGTGCATCAAAATTTGTTATTCCTTGGCAAAAAAGGACCCTCCTGTTGGGCTGCGCGCCCATTCTACTCGGGCCACAGCGGCTACTACTGCTTTGGGACGGGGTGTCCCTTTGCAGGACATCTGTCAGGCGGCTACGTGGGCTTCGCTCCACACGTTTGCCAGGCATTATTGCCTTGACAGCCAAGTCCGGAGGGATGGCTTCTTTGGCCGTTCTGTCCTCCAGGACTTTCTGGTGTGATCTTGGTTCGCAGACCCACCACCGGGGTTGGTATTGCTTGGGTATCTATTCTACGGTGAGGAATCTAACTAACGTGTTTCTTTCAGATGAACAAGTTACTTACCTTCGGTAACGATGTATCTGTAAGAAACATTAGTTAGTTAGATTCCTCACCGACCCACCCATCCTCCCCGTTCTGCGAACTGACCTCTAGGGTTAAGGTTATCCTTTTCAGGCCCCTAGATTTTATTTTTGGCACCAGTGTCGGTCTCTTGCATGGCTCTGCGTTCCTGGCGCGGAAAGCTATGTACAAGAACTGACATCAGTGCGCGAGGGCGGCGTCTAAGTACTCCGACTACGTCATCCCGGCGCACGACGCCGACGACGGACGCGGAACCGCAGACGACGCCTAGCGACGCGCAAGGGGTATTGCTGACGAAAAAATCTTCCGGATCTAGTCTGACGCCTGGGGATATTCTACGGTGAGGAATCTATTCTACGGTGAGGAATCTAACTAACTAATGTTTCTTACAGATACATCGTTACCGAAGGTAAGTAACTTGTTCATTAGGTGGGAAGAGGGAAAGAATATATTGTATGCCAGAGCACAACAAGGAACGATAACTTGGGAGGACCGGTGCCAAACCACCCCCCTACTGTCCCTATTCCCTCAAAAGAACAGATTTAGTGTGTTGGTGGAGGTTGATTGACCAGACGTGATTCGGAGCCCTGCACTTTTTTTAGATAATATTTTGGGTACCCAAATAGTGGCAGCGATGGGTAGTTGTGGGAGTAGTACTCCTGAACATGTACCAACACCCCACTTCTTGAGTATAGTTGGGAGAGGGTTGGAAGCGAGAGAAATTACCGATACTGTGGGGGATTCTCCTTTAGAGGAGGTTCTGCTGGGAGTCAAGCTTGGGGATACCATACCAGAATCCAACACCCAAATACGAGGAATCTGTCCAAACCCAAATGAGGGTGATTTATTGGTTAGGAATAGAGTAGAAGACGGGAAAATAAAAATTCTGTCATGGAATGTGGCTGGGATAAAGAGCAAATTATCCACCCCTGAGTGGGGTAATTTTATAGACAGGCATGATATTTGTCTGATGCAAGAAACGTGGGCAATGGAGGAGAATCTGAGGACTGGCTATGCCACTTTTGATATTCCGGCAATTACAAGGGGCAGAGGGAGGCCCTCGGGAGGTCTGACAATATGGGTGGGGGCGCATTTGGGCGTCCAGGCAGTTCAGATACCAACCAACTCCCTTGACGTCCAATGTGTACTCCTAACACTAAAAGATATGTCAAGGGTTGCCTTAATAAACGTTTATTCTAGACCAGTTAAGAACGGCCAACAATCTGGCACCATTGACATACTAAAGCATTTTATATTGTCACTCGACCCCTCAGTCGCTCTATTAGTAGGAGGTGATTTTAATTGCCAATTCGAGCCCCTTGAGAGCTCGGACATGGGAGATTTGGATGAAGAGGACCAGTTCTGGCATGTTCTGGATCCACAAATTTCTTCCGTCAGAGCTTGGACCCCTCTTGTCCTCCAAATTAAATCTCTATCCCTTGCATTGTCTTTAAGGGCCTGCAATGGGAGGTTGAAACTCGACCGCCCGGGGTTGGCAATGTTTAATAGACCAGGGCAAAATTCCATCATTGATTATATGTTGATGGAAATCAGACACTGGGATAAGCTACAGGAGTTTACGATATACCCTAGACAAGACAGTGATCACAATGCCCTTGTTTTAACTCTCAAACCGGGAAGTTTTGGGTTAACAAATCCTTCCCCCGATCCTAATAGCTCATCGCTTCCTGTGTTGCTTTCCAACAATAGGAGGAGGGTTAAATGGCCCTATTTCCAGAATTCCCCCGCCAAACTTGCTAAAATATATCAGATAGCATTGCTATTTCTTTCTGACATGGGGGATGCAAGTGAAGATAACCTAAGCTTTCCCATGGAGCTTCACAAACATTTGGTTGACAAGTTGGTGGATCTGTTCAATCCTGTGGGGAAAAAACTGCATCAGGATAGGACACATCCATGGTACGACGACTCCTGCAAAAAAGGATCTGCTTTCTGGAATAAAAGACGAAGATAGAGCTAATCTCAAGAAACTTCGCCTAGAATATAAAAAGGCTATCTTTAGGGGAAAGAAGGACTGGGAGGAGCATAGATGGGAGGAACTTAGGCTAACCCTTTCTCGAAGAGATCCTAAGGCGTTTTGGGCTATTGTGAACTCTGGTGTGAGTAGGGGAGCCTTGACCCCAATTGTAAATATAGCACCCCAAGTGTGGGAAATGTATTTTGGGGCACTGTATGGGGACTCGGGTGAAGATATTATGTTTTCTCCCAATCCTGATTCACTCATGGAGCATAGACCAGTGAGAGGGACTGACTCGGTCTTTGGCGAAACTGAGATCTGCCTCCCATTTGCCGCCTTTGAGCCTCAACAGGAGCATCGATCGCTTGGGTCCTCGGGCGGCGGACGGAATAAGGATTCCTTGGTGGGTGGGGGTATTTCTTTCCCAGAACAGCCCAAGGTCATTACCTTAAAAGAAGTAGAGTCTGCAATAGCAAGGCTCCTACCTAACAAAGCTCCTGGATTGGATAAGATGCCTGCGGACTTATTTCGCTCCCAACCAAAAATCTGGGCCCCGTACTTGGTGGTACTATTTAACTCAATTCTTATGGGGGCCGATCCACCAGATACTTGGTTGGGAGCGGAGATAGTCCCCATATTTAAGAAAGGCTGCCCGCTAAAACCAGTAAATTACAGCCCAATCAGCCTTATAGATACCTCCCAGAAATTAATGGGCAGAATCATTTTAGATAGAATCTTGGGATGGATGGAAGAAAATAAAATATTGACCACATTGCAGGCCGGGTTTAGGTCGGGGATTTCAACCATAGACCAAATTTTCCGGCTCCAGGTCTTATTCTGGAAAACGGTGAGAGTGGAGGGTGGCAGCCTCTACCTCATCTTTGTTGATCTGCATGCCGCTTTCGATCTCGTCCCAAGGGGAAAGTTGTGGAAAGTCTTGGCAGATATGGGTCTTTCTCCCTATTTATTGAATATCTTAATCAGACTCCACAACGGTAATTATGCCCAGGTTAGGTGTGGGAGGTATGGCGATCTGTCTGCACGCTTTCCTGTTAGGAAGGGTGTGCGACAAGGGTGTGTTTTGGCTCCAACATTGTTCAGTCTCTACATTAATGGTCTTGTGGACCACCTAGCTGATGTAATTGATAATGATGCCCCTAGGTTGGCTACTGGTAGAGTGCCCGCTCTGATGTTTGCGGATGACACTTTGTTGTTATCCAAAACATCATCGGGCATTCAGCGTATTTTGGATGTTTTTCTCGCATTTTGTATTGCCCGAGGTTTGGAGATCAACTTGGATAAGACCAAGTTTATGATTTTTAATCCCCCAAAGCAGACCCTTCCAAATCCCACCCTTAATGGCTCTCCCCTTGAGAGGGTCAGGACTTTTGTCTATCTTGGGATCACCCTGACAGAGAACTTTGATTGGGACCCACAAATCTCGAAATCAACGCTTAGATTGTCCCAAATAGCGGGAGGGATTAGTAAGGTCCAGCGAGCCTCGGTCTTTAAACCAGCAGCCCCGGCCATATAAATTTACCGACTGCAAGCTAGAACTGCCTCATTGTATGGAGCTGAACTTTGGGGCCATAAAAACATATCCAAACTAACTATGGCTGAGCAGGGTTTTATGAGAAGCCTCGTGGGTTTGCCTTTAAGCACACAGCTTATTCCTTTACGATTTGATCTGGGGTTGGAACCAATTGAAGATCTAGCAGCTCTGCGGCCCATGCTCTATTGGAAAAGACTCTGTTCAGAATTGGCACCATACAGAGAGGAATTCATAGAGGTTTGGGCTCTAATAAAAAACAAGAACATCGCATGGTTACCCCATATTAAGAATCTTAGTATAAAGTTCGGCAGAATCGAGCTCTGGGAATTTCCGGAGGTGTCCTGTATAGGGACACTTAAACGGAACTCATAAGTCAGATGAGGCAACAGAAACTACTTGCCCTACATGGTTCAAGCTCTCTGGGGAAGCTTACTAAAGAGTTTCTCCTAGTAAAAGCCGAAATGCAAGCAGAAGTCTTCCTAGACGTAATTTATCCACATCTCGCGAGGAAGTTCTACATACAGCTAAGGCATGGTAGCTTACTGCTTAGGGCATTCACCCATAAATGGGCAAAATCAGAAAACACTGTTTGTCCGGCTTGTAAGCATAACCGAGAAGACGTATGCCATGTTATGTTTTTCTGCCCTGCGTATCAATCAATAAGGAAAAAGTGGCTTCTCCCCCTTTGTAGGAATCTTGGGTTTAGACACTGTATACAGGCATGCAGGGTTTTAACATACGATACCCATCCCCCTATTGTTTTTGCTGTGCCCCGCTTTTTATATGGTTCGTGGCGAAGAAGGAAAAGTTTTGTGTAAATATTCTCGCCTTTTATTAATTCTGTCTTCTTTGATATCTACAAGTTTAATTCATTCTTAAATATTGTATTAACTTGTCTCTATTTATTGTCTTAATGAAATGTGTATTCTCGTATGTATTTTAACCTGTACTTTTATGGTCTCTGACCGAAATAAAGTTATCAAATGAAAAAATGATTGATTGCAGGGTGGGGGACGATTGACCATATAAGGAGGGTTATCACACTTTAAGATGCCACGACAATATCCAAGGACCCCATGGCTCTAATTCTACTGGATTCAGAAAAGACCTTTGACAGTGTCTCTTGGCATTTTTTATGGGAGGCCCTGTCAAGGGTAGGAGTCAAGGAGGGGTTATTGCAGGCCATCAAAATGCTCTATTACCATCCAGTGGCCAGGGTCTTCATTAACTGAGCACTCTTGTATCCGTTTGCTATAACTAGAGCGACCCGACAAGGCTGTCCGAGCTCACCCCTGCTGTTTGCGGTATATATCGACCTTTTTTACGTCAGCTAGAAAACAATAGGGCAATCAGACCCATTGTGACACACAGCTGGGAAATACAAGTGCTGGCATATGCAGACGACATTGCCATTGTAACCCCTGATCCAGGTACCACTATGCAGGAAGTAGAAGACGAAGCAGAAAGGTCTGGGAGACTTTCTGGCTAAGCACTTAATCGCTGTAAACGCAACTAGTGGTCAATGGGAATACAATAATCAGTGACCGCAGAGTGGCTAAAAACACAACTTATCTAGGGATAAATATTTCAACAAATATGGATGATATCGTCAAAGATCATGTTACTAGTCAGAACAAAGCAGTATTTGTCTAGATTAAATAATCTTCATTTATCTATTATTGGGAGATGCAATATCATCAAAATGCTATTCTTCCGTAAGATTTTATATTTTCTATGGGCAATACCATTAGAATTCTCAAATGACTGCCTGAAAACAATAGAAGACCTATTTCCCCGATTTATCTGGGCATATGCTAGACCAAGAGGGGCCTTTAAATTTCTCACACTCCCTAGGGAAAGAGGAGGATGGGCTTTATCCAACCTTAGACTTTATTATTGGGCTACTACACTACTACATGACCTGGTACTGGTGCAAGAGAAACCGGCTGAAGACACACTGAAGAGGTTCTGACCCCCCTGAACTCATATTAGGGGAAGAAGCTTGGGGATGGTTGTGGAGTTACCTAAATGATAATCTTTTTTTTTTTTTAAATGTGATTTAAGACATTACTAGGGGGGTTCAAAGTTTGGAAAACAGTTCAAAGAACAATTGGTATCGGCAGACTCCGTTTTTATACACCATTAGCAAGCAATCCAAATCTACCAGAAATGTTTAAGGATCAAAATATTAAAAGATGGGGGGAGGTGGGCCTGACTAAACTTGGGGCTCTTTTCTCTTTAGAAGGCCTTGTTTCCTTCGAAAAGCTCAGAGAGATTTTTGAGATGGATCAGAGAGATTTCTTTAAATATCTTCAAGCAAGGGATTTTTTTTATTTAAGAAGGGAGGAGGACCAATAGGATTCTCCAGAAATATTATAGTTGAAAAACTGGTAGAGAACAGGGACCTTTCAGTACGGGTTATCTATAACCTTTTTTACTCCCTGATGAAATATGATTTGGAACATTGGTCGCTGAAATGGATGGAGAATATCATTATTTCAGAGGATACATTTCAGCAATCACTTAAAATGGCACAGAGTAACCTAATTCCGGCCCGGCTACAGGCACAATATCACAAGACCTGTTTCTCACTATATTATACCCCAAACAAGATAGCTAAATGGGGCAGTGGAAAATGGACATTCTGCCCCGTTGTGCACTATATCAGGCAGATCTGGTCCACACTTTTGCTTCCTGTAATATGCTTATTAAGCTAAAACAGGATATTACCAAATTCTTTGAAGAAGCTCTAGGAATAGAATGTTTCTTTTCTCAAAGTTTGATTGTGCTGGGGGTGGCAAAAGATGAACTGGGGAATGTCGGCCAAGATTTGGTGTTTTATCGCCATGGCGGTTCTTCGACTGTGTATAGCATCCGCTTGGCTGGACTCCAATCCCCCAGGATTTCAGCAGTGGCTTTCCAGCTTTTTGGCAATTTATAATTAAGAAAAAGCTGTTTATACAAGGAAAGGGACATGCATACAAATGAAGGGCGCTAAAATATGGGTGCCACTGACGGAATGGGTGGAGAAAAATCGGTAATTGATAAGGAGGAAGTTAAGAAGGTGATGTCATGGCATATAGTATGTTACTGGTTCAGTAGTGGAAGAATTTTTATGTTATATATGAGCAAGGGGAACTTTGGCTCCTGTGGGGTTCCGTAAAATTGTTACGTTTGTACTGGGAACGAGTAGCTGAGAGATTACATCGGACTGCTAAGAATGTAAAGCAAATATATCTTGAGGCTTTTACCAGCCCCTGGGGGTGGGTGGGGTGGGGTGGGGTGAAGATGAAAAATGAAAATTGCACATTTGTTATATGGGTGAACTCCAAATGTATGTACATATTTATAAGTACCGTGCAAAGGAAAAATGTATTTTTTTTTAAAGTGAAAGAGAGATTCTTTCATTGTTTTCTTGAGAATTTGTAGTCCTCATTTTATATGGGTTGGCTAACCTGTGTATTCCTATCGAAAAAATGTGATTGGAATTTTGAGGAATAACTGGATCACTAGTTCCCATCTTTAGCCAGAATCCTTTACAGAAAGTCCAGATTAGGTATTTTATCTTCAACATCTTTCATAAGTACGTGATCGATTTCTGGACAAGAGAGCAAGTCATGCCCAGTCTGTATGAAATATGATGAAACAAAGGGACAATCTTCTACAAAGCATACAAGAGACTAAGAGTGAAATGGGTTAAAATGCTTTGTTTGATATTGGGAATAGGATAGTATCAGGTTGTTCTAAAAATATGTAGGGTGGAAAGTACTAAAACCAGGTTTTATAACTATAATGTAATTTGTTAGCCATGTCAGATATGCACTTTACAGATGATTTAATCAATGTTTTTATCTGATCTTATCAAGTAATTTATTTTATTTTTAATGTTAATATTTTATTTTATAAACTGTTGTTGATGGGTTATTGTGCCTGAACTGACAAATGAATAAACATACCTGAGCCAAAGTAAAACTGGCTTGAGCTTGCACAAAAAAACCAATTATAAAAGTTTCTATGCAACATCCAGTGAGCTCTGCATTATGTTTATCAATTAATAGTCTTGCATACAATTACTGTACAGGAGAGAATACAGGTGGTTCAACGGAAAGTAAAACAACACAACCCCTATATGTATCCTATAATGAGAGATACTTTTATGAGGGGAGGCCCAAGTGACTGCAGCACAAATATCTTTAATAGAAGCCCCTTAAATAGCCACCCATGAAAAGGAAATAATTTTAGCCTAGCAACCATGAATTAAAGATGTAAGAGGTACTCCTGCCTTCTGATAAACTACATAGTCCTATCCAGAGAGGTGGAAAATACTTTTTGGACGACAATGGAATGACCTATATTTTTCTTTTCCAAAGAAAGGGAATAATAACTTACAGAAAGGACAAGATGCTGAGAATATTGGAAAGAAGAGAGTACCATAGGAAAAAAAGGAGGGGTCTGCTTTTCACACCACCTTGTTAGGGAAAAACATAATGAGTGGAATATTTATAAAGGCTCCAATTTCCCTCAAAGTATGACCTGAGGAGTTGAGCATCAAAAAAGAGCCTTTACAGTGAGAAATGTCAAAGGAACAGACTGTAGGGATTAAAAAATGTCTTCCTGAAGAATATTAAGAACTGATGTTAAATTCTTAGATGACACTGGAATATGCACCACAGGCCTTAAATGGTTTTCAGAAGATGGAATGCAGAGACCTCAAAAGGAGAGAGGAGGTCAGCCCTCTGATAGCCCCAATGGGTGTCCATTAGAAGCATAGGGTAAGAACAGCGAGAATCATAGAAAACAAAATCTTAAAGTTTCCACCTTCTTACCCCCTTACATGATGTGGCTTGAAAGCCCCTAGAAACACACTAGGAATTTCAAATGTGTCAGTGACTTGCATATACCGAGAGCACTCAGCCTCCTAGATTGATGACGCCTCCGACATAGACTTATCACTAGCCATCCCAGAGGGATACTCTATCATTAGGTCCGACAGGAAGGGAAAGAGGGTGGAGGTCTGGCCATTATCTCTAGAAGTGAACTAAGGACAAAGGGCTCAGACCAGGGCAGCAACCCAGACTGCGAAACCCTCTTCTTTCAGATGAACATTACAAAAAACTAGAACACCACTGATACAACTGCTTAGTCCATTTCTGGAATCCAGTGTGACAGGCCCCGACTTTTCCGTTCTGGGAGATTTCAATCTACATCTTGAAAAAAGCTTGGATGCAACCACAGCTACACTGTGCGATGCGTTGGCCAACTTAGCTATGGTCCAGATCGTCAATCAGAGCACCCACGCAGCTGGGCATACTCTTGACGGGATTTTTACTTCTAACCCCGACATTAAACTCCTAGACATCCTACCGGTTCCCTGGTCGGACCATAAGGCCGTAATTTTCACTATCAATACAAAAGAAACCCGAAATACAGCTGTCATTCCTCCCAATAGTGTATCTTATTCCGACTGGGCCAAACTAGACTCCATTAAATTAAATGAGCAGCTCACTCTCACCATCCCTGAATTAGTACCTGACAGTAAAATCGCAACATATCAAATCTCTAGCTGGATAAAGGCAGCCATTAATGAACTAGTACCTTTAAAAAAGGTTACTTCCAGGAGAAAAACCCCTTCTCAACCTTGGTTCTCGGATGCCCTAAAATCACAAAAGCAATTTTGCAGAAGGGCGGAGAGAAGATGGAGGACCAATTATGATCCTCTGCTGAAAGGCGTATATAAAACCTCCTTGGCTTCCTACAAAAAACTAATATTAGAAGAAAAAAGCGAATACTTTGTCTAGAAAATTAACGAGGCAAAGAATTCCAGTAAAGAACTCTTCGCTACTGTCAAAAAACTGCCAAAAATTGATAGCGACAAGCAGGCAGCAATAAGCTCCGAATTTAGTAACACGCTGGGCCAATTTTTTGTAGATAAAGTGACCACAGTTTATTAATCTTTCAAACTATCTGATAAGGTCACATCCACACAGCTACACACAACTCCCAAAGATGTTCCACAACTATTAGAGCATAGCACCTGCTTCCATTTTGTACCACCATCAGTGGAACAAATTCTCCAAACAGTCAAGGTAACTAAGTCGGGGAGTCTAACGGACCCTTGCCCTCCCAAGGTTATGCATCTTTTTCCTGAGCTTGTGAGTGAGCAACTAGGCAGTCTATTCTCTCACATAATAAACTCCTGCCACTACCCTGATCTTTGGAAAATCACCTCTGTACTGCCACTCCTGAAAAAACCAAATCTGGACCCACAGATCCAGCGAACTACAGACCTATTGCAAGAATTCCTTTCGCAGCAAAGGTTCTCGAGAAACTACTGAATAAGCAACTGTCCATGTTCCTCTCTGACACCCATGCCCTAGACCACTCGCAATTTGGCTTCCGAGAGGGTCATGGGACTGAAAACAGCACTAATCACGGCAGTTGAGGAACTTAGGAACATCTTAGACGCCGGAGGGAAGGCCGCCTTGATTCTATTAGATCTCTCGGCGGCCTTCGACACGGTCAACCACGGCACTCTTCTTACCCGTTTAGCCGAAGCCGGAGTGCACTCGTCAGCTCCATCATTGCTTGCCTCCTACTAGTCTAACAGAACGTTTACAGTAGAGCTGGGAGAAGTAAAATCACAACCTTTCAGCTCTCCATGTGGTGTGGTCATCTCTGAGCCCCACTCTTTTTAATCTGTACGTCCAGCCCCTAGCTGCAATCATTAGAAATTGTGGATTTCTGCCAGTCTCCTACGCTGACGATAGTGGTGTCAATTAAAAATAATGTCAGGGAAACGGCAGAAAAATTTCAAAAATGCATGACACAAGTTAACCAATGGATGCAGAGTAATTGTTTAAAGCTAAACGGAGATAAAAGTGAAGTTATGTTGCTAGGCACTGACATGGAAACCTGGTCCCCGGAGTGGTGGCCGCATAACCTAGGTCAGTGCCCACGGCCAGTAAACAAACTGAAAAATCTTGGCTTCATACTAGACAACGAACTGACTTTTGACGCCCAGGCCAACAAACTTGCATCTACCATGTGGTACATTTTGAAAGTAATAAGGAAGCTCCTGCCTTTTATCCCCTTAGATTCCCGTAAAACGGTGGTAACAGCCCTGGCCTTGTCAAGGCTCGAGTACGGGAATGCTCTGTTTGCTGGGATTCAGGCTCAACACCTAGCTAAACTACAACGCCTGCAAAATGCAGCGGCAAGATTGATCCTTGACATTCCCAGGTCTGAGCCGATTACATACAAACTGAGATTCTTACACTGGCTACCAATAGATAAACGAATAAAGTTTAAATCCGTTTGCTTGGCCTATAAGGCCTTGCATGGGATTGGATCTAAGTTTTTGAAAGATCACCTGCAACTGTATGAGCCTTTTAGGACTCTTCGTTCTAGCCAATCAAAACGTATCCAGACTACAAGATACAAACAGGTCAGGTGGGGGGGAGAAGCTTTCTGCTACATGCAGCAAGGGCCTGGAATCTCCTCCCTATCACAATCAAAAACAGTCCCTCCATCCTGTCCTCCATGTAGACCAGGCCGTGACATTTGCCAGGTAGTTTTTGTCTATGTTTAGCGCCAAGATGCCCATGGGCACACGTGCGCTCTATAAATTTTTAATCAAATCAAATTGCTGAATGGAAAGGGCTAACCGTTGGAGAGATGTTTTTGAAAAATAAAGGAATTGGAGAGTAGATGTGCAAATGTGAAACATTCAAGGGGTAAGCACGGAGAACTGTTGGAAGAGTGGAAATCACGGTCTCCAGCACCAAGCTGGCGAAACAAGTAGAACCTCTACTTGATCATCGTTTATCTTTTAAAGAACCCTTCTCTTCAAACGGAAGGGGGAAATGCACACAGCAGACTCGTGGGCCACTGAAACCTCATTCTAGTGATGGAAGGAGAGAGTGGAAACCCCACTGAAGTGAATTATCTGCCCTCCAGGCCCTTATTCATCTTATTTCGACTGCGAACCCCGATGCAGAAGCCCCCACACAAAACCCATAAAAAATAATGTCAGATAACAACCCAACTTACTGTTTCATCGTGGAAAGAAGGAAATTACATTCTAATCTCTAATGCATGTCCTCAGCCAAGGAATGGAAATTTGTCAGCAGTGATTATACTGTTAATAGGTGACATAAGCATCCACACTTATTACAAAGTTGCATTCTGCAGATGATCTTTTATAGCACCCTCGATTTTATAGTGTTCTAAGATATAATTGATTCCGAGCATGACAGTCACTGAGAAAGCAACTTTAGCCACCCCCAGGAATTTTTCTTTTGCAAGTCATCCAAAAGATATTTGATTGCAAGGAACCTGATAAAAAAATAGGCATTTACACATCTGTCCCTTCTTTTAAAAGAACTTTCCATATTGCTTTTTGTGTCAGGCTATTTTCTGCAATATTGTGAGAACAACTCTACAGACAAAGTCAAACTTCTACACATATGTTAAATAACTTCAGGAGATTGAGATCCATGCAAAAACCTCCCCATGCTTTACTTCTTCGTCAGAGGTATCAGTATCCTATTCTGAGGAGAATTAGGTCTATTCTTTTTATGAGGGAGGGGACAGTCTCGAACCTGAAAATCAGCATCTAGTGTTTTAGTAATCAAGGTTTGTAAATCTTAAATAGTAGGTAAGCTTTCTTGGTCATTCCAGATATGATGTGGCACCTCTTATTCAGGGTAATTGAATGCAATATGTATCTGCTTGCTGGAACATCTTCTCTGTTCTAAGACTTCCAATATGCTTGCTGACTCCCCTAAGGAACCGGGAATTCTTCTCGCTTCCCTACTACCTAGGTGATAAAAGAACTTGGATGCCGCAAGCATGGCTGCATCACTGCCATGTAGGAGTTTAGATGAAGCAGTACCAAATCTGACAAAACCCTTTCTCGCCCCCCTAAACACCTGGCACGGTGGGTGGATTCACATAATCTCCCTCAAGCCCCCTACGACTTTGTAATTGTGGGCTGAAAAGGAAGCTCGCCGCAAATCTGCTGGTTTTATGAACAAATATATGCAATGGGAGACTGCTGAAGAAGGCTGCGGGAACAGCATTAATTCAAAATTTCAGGACTCGCTCATTTCTTACCACTTAGGTGGCGTATATCATGTGTCATGCACTCACCTGGTCCCAGCTGCAGAGACGACACCGGACCCGATGCTGGGCTCCTATTCCTCAGAGCTGTGCAAAATCAATGGACCAACTCCTCAGATCACGCACTGCCCCCAGAGGGTGGAGGGGTTAAAACTAAATAAGAAGAGGGAGACTTGCAGTTTTGGATCTGCTCAGCGGCTCTGCAACACTGGTAAACAAGATCATTCACTTCCGAGACCTTCGACATTTGTAAGGTAGATGGGCACTGGGCCAGAACTTCCGGTTTTGCGATGACACAATACACTGAAATAACAAGAGGAATCAGTTACCATCAGTACACTAACAGATCTCTACATACAGTGAACATACATTAACTTCAGTGACTTTCAGTTACAGGTTTCATAGGCAGCACAGCATGAGAGCAGAATAACCAGAATCACAGATTGGAATGTTTCACTCCCAGGGATGAACTTGGAACACAAATTTGGGGTTACTTGCACTCTCAAGGATACACTCAGCACAAAGATTGGAGTTATTTGCACTACCAAGGATACACTTGGAACACAGGTTGGAGTTACTTGCACTCCTTAGGATAAACTCAGAACAAAGGTTAGAGTTACTGGTACTCTCAAGGATACACTTGCTACAAAGGTTAGACTTACTTGCACGCTTAAGGATACACTTGAAACAATGGTTTTTTGTTACTTGCACTCCCAAGGATACATTTGGATCACAAGGTGGGGTACAAGTTTCATGCACATATCAAAGACTCTGAAGGGCTTTCTCTTGGCACTACTTTTCATCAGAGAAACATGAAGCTCAAATCCTTGCACCGTTACAGTTGTACCGCATAGGTTGCAGAGAGGGTCCGGAGGATAAACACACAAGAAGTGCTGGAGTAATCACACAGTGTATGGAGGGAAAGTCTAAAGTCTTTGAAGACGTAGATCCTCAGTCCTGCTTATTGCTATATGAGGATTAGTGCGCACTAACCAAGTGCTTAGCCTAGTTCTTCAACTTGACTGAAGTTCAAAGAGAACGTCAAGGCTTTGACGTAAGGAGAACAGAAGTAGCTGTAGAGATGGGAGGGATGAGGAAGGTGCCAAGGGAGCTGGAGCCACGGGAACCACTGGTTCAGATGGACTTGAAGGAGACTGGAGTGCTTCTCGGTTCTGGCAGGATTCTTCAAGTGAGTGGGAATGTTGAAGCCACAGTTTTGGTGGGGTTTATATACCCTCTTGAAGACTCAGCGGATGTAGCTAGATCACGTGGGGCATATGGCCTTCTGTAAGTTTCTCGAACCTTGGAGAAAACGTGTTAGTACACTCACTTTGACCTTACAGAATGGGCAGGTGTAACTTGATGATCTGAACCAAACAACAGGAATGAGTGTACCGTTTTCGCTCGAAGGTGCATAATGGAACACAACTAGTAATCAAGAGAGGGATAAGGAGCTATCTGAGAGGTCCAGCACCCACGCTTCTAGAGACAATCATAACAACAAAAGAGGTGCAGTTCCTGGGGGTGGGTGATGGGCAGAACCAGGGGTGGACAAGAGAGTTGATGGATGGATCTGAAGAAATGATCAGGAGGACCCAGGGGATCCCGTTGATCCGATCTGAATGCCCTCACACACCCAGGAGGGTGTGATGCTTCATCATAGGGCATTCCTCGTTGTGCCAGCGCTACAATGCTCGACGGGTTCCTCAGTGGGGGCTCTTTAGTGGAGATCTTTTGATATAGCCATATGGTGAATGCAAGTGAGAGGGTATTGGTATAGGGGTGGTGCTGAAATTATTAAAAGAGTCTGAGAGACAAAGGAAAGCTTTAAAATGATGGAAATGCTTGCAAATACTCAAGTGCAATGGTATCACAGGTTTTGGAGAACAGTGGCATCTTAGCGTGCCATAAAGCACCACAGGGGAAAATACAAAATGAGCCCTATGCGCTAGACCACTACGTAGAGGATGCAGGATGGGTAGTGACACCATGTACACAGAACAACAACAAGCATTTGCAATTCAATCGGTCTCGCCTTTGGGACCTTATATGTATTTAGGTATGCAGCACATTAGCCTGGGTGCTGAAACTACTGTTCTTTAACATGGAGGGAAAGTAAGCCTCAAACTGTGTGACACACCAGGTATGGAAACACATGGAGAGAAATATTGCCTTTCAGCGGGAGATGGTATTGTCCAATGCTCTGTTTTTAATATAAAATCAGGGCCTTTGGTGGTCATATCACTGAAAATACAAGATTTGAAAAAAATATTATTGTTTACTGGTGCTCGTGTAAGACAATTTCTATGGACTGGAATCTAGAGAATGCTAAAGTGATTCTGGTATTTTACTGACCTCTGCTAGTCGTTTTCTATTAAGAAAGTTAAATAGAGGCAGTTGCCAGAAAAATGAAATAAAGTACCTCATCAGAAAGCAATTCTGGTACTTTACTGACCTCTACTGGTCATTTTCTATCAAGACAGTTAATTTGAGGCAGTTGAACGAGCAGAAAGCAATTATGGTATTTTATTGACCTCTACTGGTCGTTTTCTATTAAGGCAGTTAAATAGAGGTAGTTGAACAGAAAAAAAGTCCCTAAGTGGAAGCAGACAAGTCCTTGGGCTGATCTACAGGGCCCACAAAGTACATACACATATAAGTATATACTGACGTATATACAAGAAGTCTCGAATGCTTGACCTAAAAAGTGGCAACAGTCAGTCCCTCCTTTATGATAGTAGTAAAAGGGAGGGGCTACAGAGATTCAACCCTATTGGAACTGTTTAAAGTTATTTGTATTAGATTAGGTAAAAGCTCTGCCCATGGCAAGCTGTATGTCATGCTGTAAGGACTGGGATCAGTAAGATTAAAGAGGAAGTAATTCTAAGTAGACTATGAGCAGCAAATACTTCAGTAAAAGTTATTTCTGATAGAGATTTCTAGCCTCAGATTCCTCACCTTCTCCAGACATAATACTGGATCTGGAAACATTTTCGTAGTACCTCTGTGCACCGGAAGGCGACACTGTGGGGCTCCACACTGACGCTGTTCCGATCCAGAAGCAGCATGAAGGTCCTATAAAGGTGCCCTTCGACTCGCTAATGTCAGTTCCTTTTGCCTGTTTTTCTATACGCAGATTCAGACTTTCTCACGTCTCTCAGTAACTAGTATTTTTTTTCCAACTTTTCAATTTTTTTTCCAACAGTACGGAAGGGATGTCTTACTCTAAGACAGGTGTTAAGTCCTGTAAGGACGGGAAACAGCATTTACAACGCTGTCTCCACAATGCATGCCATTACAAAGCGGTCGCTACAACGACCGCTTTGTTAGTACGCAATACCATTACATCGCAAGTCATTGCAACGACTTGCTGTAGGGGGCACACTGGTATTGGATTTAAAATCCAACACCTTCCCTGCTGTTGCGCAAACTGGAGTAGGAATAGTAAATAATACTATTCCTAAGTCCAGCGAGCCCCCTACAGCAAGTCGTAATAATGACTTGCAATGTAATGGTATTGCGTACTAACAACACGGTCGTTGTAACGACCACATTGTAATGGCATGCGATCTCATCGCATGCGTTGTAATCAGCTATATTCTGTAAGGACTGTTGCACACAGATAATGTCTGTGACAAATCCCTACCAGGTGTGTCTGTGGTGTCTGGGGTCAAGTCATGACTCCAAGACCTGTGGAGACTGTGTGTCGATGAACCTGAAGTCCATCAAGAAACACTAGGCAAAACTTTGCATCGCCAAACTCAAGAAACCTCAGCGCTGGGACCTCTCCAAGCTGATGGTCCATTTCCAGTCCCACTCCTGCCATCGATGGAGCCCCTATAAAGGCCAGTCTTTGTTGTGCTCCAAATCCTCTGTCAGCAGCAATGTGCCTCCCAGACCATGGTTTTACATTTATTTGAAAATAGGAGTCTTCCTATTCAAGTTAAAAAATTGATGTTTTTGTCTTTTGTTGATTTTTTTTTAATAGAAAATGATGCCCCGTACTTGTTTTAAATGTCTAAAAAATACTCTTTTGCCAATAGTTTGCCAAATTTGTCTTTATCTTTTTTCTTTTTCAAATGTATATACACTATTTCACACATACATGGGTTATTTACATTCTACACCATGACAATAAAAGACATTTGGTATGTGACATTGTTTTGGACAACGTGTAAAACTTTAACTTGCACAGATGTTACCTTTACAAAGACTTAAAAATGACTGACGGTACGGTTCTACAATACATATATACAACACATATTCATAAATTCCTCCCACCTCAAATCTTTTGAGAATGAATCCTGAATGTTACCAAACATCCAATATGAAAAGATCAGGGCCACAGAGCAGTATCGAGATGTAAATAAAAGAGAGGACCCAAGGGAAATTGGACCCCATAACAACCATTATAAGGACACTAGTTATAATATTGGATGTTTGGTCACATTCAGGATTCATCCTCAAAAGATTTGAGGTGTGAGGAATTTGTAAATATGTGTTGTATATATGTATTGTAGAATCATACAGTCATTTTTACGTCTTTGTAAAGGTAACATCTGTGCAAGTTAAAGTGTTACACGTTGCCCAAAACAATGTCACATACCAAATGCCATGTATTGTCATGGTGTAGTATGTAAATACCCCATGTATATGTGAAAATGTGAATATAAATTTGAATAAGAAAAAAGATAAACACAAATTTGGCAAACTATCTGCAAAAGAGTATTCTTGGGAAATTTAAAACAAGTACGGGGCATCATTTTCTATTGAAAAAAAGACAAAAAAGTCAATTTTTGAACTTGAATAGGAAGACTCATGTAGATTCCTATTCTCAAATAAATGTAAATCCATGGTCTGGGAGGCACATTGCTGCTGACAGTCTATTTTGATTCCATCCTCCACAGCCCTGAACATAATCGCTCCCCAATAGGAAATCCTCAGGTGAGCACAAGAAGCATAAGTCGAAGTGGAGTTCTGCTCCTTCACGCCATTTCCATTGCCCTGGTTGAACGCCTGGGCTGGTTCTGGCACAACGATAGTTTCCAGAGCTGTCAGCCACGCCGCACCAAATCGAAGAGTTTCACTCAGCTAAGGCACTTCAGATCTCTAATGACTTCCTCTGGTGTGCCTTTGGGCACCACAGAGCCGAGAGGTCTTCCACCTGGGTTACCGCCAGAGTGTTCACCCTCATCGCCAGCTAGACCCTCTGTGCCGCTTCTGCTTTTGGCTCCCATACCAATGCCACCCTTGACACCAATATCCGATCCATGCCGAGGCACTTTGACACAGATGCTGGCTTCACTCCTAGAAAGTGATCCCAATTGTTCTTTCAGATTCAGACTCTATGCCAGTCCAATTTTGAGCTGAACGTTGCAAATGAATCAGACTGAAGTGTCTGCTCTTGCCTTACCAACAGGCAGGCAACATTTCCTGCATTTTATTTTGCCACTGATTTAGACAATGATCCTGATCAGGGTAAGGAGTTCACTCAGCCCTATCCGGAAGACAACTGGCATGATGATCTGCAAGACTGTAGTGGGATTGGCACTTTCCCGGAGTCGGCCTTGTTCTCCACCCTGCCCCGGAAGAATCAAAGTCCTAAGCTATAGCTATGCTTGATCTCCAGCTGCCCACTATGTAGATGAAAATCAGCGTCCTGATTGATGTCCTGCAGCCTGCCAACACTGCTTCGGCCATGGCATTCCCTACTGCCAGCCTATCCCATCCCAGCAGGGAACCTAGCAGTTTTGCGGGAAAGGCCATCCAAGGTCAGTGTCCCACTTAGTCCAGGATATAGATCTTCGACCAATTCTAGACCTGCACCCTCTCAATTTCTTCCTTCAAAAGGAGACATTCTAAATGCTTGCCCTGCATCTGGTCTTATCTCCCCCATCTCTTTGAAAGTTGAAACATATTCCCTTCCTGCTCTAATGTGTTAACAGATGTCATTCCATGTTTTCGGTGTGATTTAGGAGAATGAGCATGCTCCAGTTTTGCTTTTGTGAATGCGGAAAGTTTGTTTGAGTGACGCAGAGCATAGGTGTCTGGTGGGTTCATTAAAGGGTACGCAGCTGTTCAGGTATTCTGGTCCTGTGTTGTGTAGGGTTTTGTATGTGTGCATAGGAAGTTGGAATGGGGCTGAATATGTGCATGGGGAGCCAGTGAGGCTTCCTGAGGTGTATTGTGATGTAGGTGTGGCATGGGAGGTAGAGTATGAGTCTTGTGATAGTGTTCTAGATGGTCTGCATTGTGTGTAGTGTGAGTTATTTGTAGATTCTGGCACAGAGTGCGTTAACAGTGTCCAGCCTGCTGGTGATGAGGGCTTGCTTAGCAGACCATGTGGTGTTCTGCGGTACCCATTCAAAGAGCTTTCGCAGCATGCATGGGATGTGGAAGCAGTAGGTGCACACTGTGTTGACTTGAGCTGTCATGTTGAGCTTGTTGTCTAGAGTGATCGCTAGATTTCTTACATGGTCTGCGAATGTGGGTGTTGGTCTTAGCACCGACATCCACCAGGTGGAGTCCCATGGGGAGGTCTTGTTGGTGAAGACCAGTACTTACTTCTTGTTGGAGTTGAACTTCGGGCATCCAGTCTGCTACGATGGTCATGCAGTTGGTGAAGTTGGTTCAGGTGGTGATTGGCTTGGCTGTCAGGAAGAGGATGAGTTGTATGGAATCAGCGTAGGGAGATGAGGGCGATGTTTTGTGATTGAATGATGTTGGCAAACGGTGTCATGCATATGTTGACGAGGGTGGGGCTGAGGGACAATCCTTGTGGGACTTCGAATATTAGGTTGTTTTTGTCTCTGATGTGGAGGGTTGGCAGGCTGGCCCTTTGGATTCTTCCCATGAGGAAGGAACAGATCCATTTGAGAGGGGATACTTGTGTGCCAATCTCCTGGATTCTTCTGATGAGTGTTATGGCCGAGCGTGTTGAAGGACGCAGACACGACGAGCAGGATGAGGGTCGCTGTTTCTTCTTGGCAAGGAATGATTCCAATACCTTCGGTGGCCATGATGAGTGTTGTTTTGGTGCTGTGGTTCTTTCTGAATCCTGATTGAGTGTTGTCTAGAAGATGGTGAAGTTTGAGGTGGGTTGTGAGTTGCTTGTTGATGGCCTTCTCGATCACTTTGGCTGGATTGGGGAGCAAGGAGATGGGTCTGAAGTTGCTCAGTTGAATCGGGTTCTCTATGTGTTACTTTAGGATGGCGCAGATTTTTGCAAGATTTTATTCATCTGTGAAATTGGCATGCGTGAAGGAGGTGATGATCATGAGAATCAAGATTATGCTGATTGGTGATGTTCCCAGATTCTAGAGCTGGTGGGGACATGGGTCTGTTGGGCCCCCTGAGTGAATGGCGCCCATTATTGCAGCTAATTTTGGTTCTGGTGAGGATCGTCCATTTGGTCAGGTGGCTGTTTTGATTGGCGGGGAGTAGGTTAGTGATGAGTTGTCTTGGTTTATGTTGATGTGCGAAGTAGCTGTAGATGTTTGCCATTTTATTTTGGAAGAAGTTGAATAGGTTGTCACAGAGTTGTTTGGAGGTAGCTATCTTGTTGACAGTGGCTGAAGGCGAGGTTAAATACCTGACAATCAACAAGATTTCCTTGCAGCTGAGCTTCCTTCAATGCTGTCCACTAGTGCTTTTTTCCTAGTATCTCTTCTTTGTTGGTGATATCATCTGAATGCAACATCGTAAGTAGTTCTGTCGTTAGTGTGATGACTGGCTCTCCATTTCCCTTTTAGCGCTGTACAGTGTTGTTTGGTGTCTCAGATCCCTGTCTAACAGCTGGTCTGCTTGCAGGGTTTGATGGGTGCAAGGGAGACTGCACAGTTCTTGGTCCAGTTATGGAAGTTGTTGATGTCAAAATCAGAGCCACATTGCTCTACAGAAAATAGTTTGACCTTTTGCATGCAGAGTGAGTCAGCCATATGTTGTACGTGGAGGTGGTTTGCAATCTGAAGCTGTTCTACAACGTATAGTATTTTATCCCTTGAGCGCTTCTTTTTCTGTTTGAGTAGAGACAATGCGGGGTTGTAATTTTTGTGCTCTAAGATTGCATGCTGCAGGGCCCTGCTCACTAGGCTTTTCCGTGCATACTTCTGTTCCTGGGTGCATAAAAGGGGACGTACAGCATTTTCAGGTTGTATGTAGCTGGTTTGCTTGTAGCTTCTCAATGCAGTTATTCTGTCGTGCAGCTCGCTGCTGAATGCCCTTGCCAGATCAAAATTAAAGGTCATAACTTCTGAGGTTCTCTGACATTGAAAGCAGTTAGGGTATCTTACTTTTGAGCTATCAAAATGGTTCCAAGGGTCTTTTCCACATGTACAAACCTCCTATGGATACGTCTAACCACAGATTTCTCATCTAACCTCAACTGTCTGATTCATCTCAAACCTCTTTCTACTTCTCTTTCCAATGCACTACCCTATTTCTTGCTATATACCTCTATCAATATATCCTCTACATCCACTCTCTCATTCATCCCAAACCCCATACCCCTATTATGGTCCCCAAAACAACCCTTTCTAGACTCTACCCGTCCTTGCATCATCTGACACCTCTTATACTATTCCGATCCCCCAAAACAAGCCTCTTCCCTCTGACCCTTCCACTCCACATCCCTTTTTACTCAACCCAAACCTCCTACTGCTATGATTCCCCCCCCAAAAAAAATCTTAATTCTACATTCTTCTATCCCTCCACTACCCTTTTCAATCAAAATAACAGACTAACATGTCTACTTCTCAAATTTCATATTTCACTATACTGATTCACCACTAATCCTTTTTTGAGTTTCAGAGTAGTGTGCTACACGCCAAAAAAGCGCTTCAACACCCTATTTGGAGTAACAAGCGCTATATAAATGAAAAACCTTTTTTCCTCTGCTATCCCTCCCCTACCCTTCTCAATCCAAAGAAGTAACATATCCACCACTCAAATTACTTTCATATTTCACTATACCAATTTAACACTAATCCTTTATGGGTTCTGGAGTAGCGTGCTACTCTCCGAAAAAGCCTCGTCAGGGGTAGTAAGCGCTATATAAATGCAAATATAATACAATACAATGTCTTTGTTGAGGTTGTCTGTGGGGCTAGGTTGATCCGTGCTGAGGGTGCCTAACCAGTCTGCTTTTCTGATATTGCCCCAGCTGCGGCTTGGAATGCTGAGCCGGTTAGGGGTGTTGACTTGAGGTGTGTTGGTTTGGAAGTGGACGATAGAGTGGTCGGTTCATGTGAGCGGTGTGGTGGAGTTGTATTTGATGCTGTCACTTGTGGTGAAGATGTGGTCCATAGTGTGACCTGTGATGTGTGTTAGTTCTCAGACGAGCTAGGTGAATCTGATGTTGATCAAGCTTTTGAGGAGTGCTGTGGAGCAAGGATCGTTTCTGTATTCCAGATGAAAGTTGAGGTCACTGAGAAAAATGTAGGCTCTGGAGTCAATGGTGAGTGGAGCAACAAAGTCGATGATGAGGTTGGTAAAGGTGGTTTGGGTGTTGCGTAGGTGAGAATTCTGTCAGGTTAAATATTTCAGAGATTAGCAGCTTGAAGTGTTGGTGTTCAATAAATGTGGTAGCGTTCTCTGTGGATGTCGTGCATTTGATGGATTATTTGTTGGTATTAGCGAGTCCTTCTCTTGGTTTGTGGAATTGGTCCTGTCGAGCAATTTTGTAACCCGCTGGGATTTCTGTGGTGATGTTGGCAGCCTATGAGGGGTTAAGCCAGGTCTCTGAGATGAATACGATATTGGATGCATCACTGTTCAGCAAGTCCCATATTTTGGTTCTGTTTTTGCTGAGAGATCTTGTATTGAGAAACATACATGCGAGTGGGTGTTGGCGTGCAGGTTTGCTCTGGCATGTGCTGTAGTGTAGGGGCGTAGTTGTTGTTGGTGCTTGTGTAGTTTGAGTGTTGGGAGGGGTTGTTGAGGGGATTGTTAGTATTTCCATGGGAGTGTGGGTGGGTGGCTGCTAGAGAACCGGCAGTTGGTGCAGGTGAAAGTTCCTACCGCGGTGTGGGAAGTGGCGCGGCAGCAGTTGAGGGAACAGCGCCTTGGATCTAGCAACCTAAGGAGTGCTGCAGAGTATCGCGGAGAAATACTGTGCCACTGGATTCAAGCTATCCTGGCTGATGAGGGGTGAAACCCTGAAACCGGTCATAGGATGCTTGTTTCCGGACTAGGGAGGACCAGACTTTGCAGTTCGGGCTAGACTGTTCCCATGAGGCACAGGGTTAAGACTGATTTGCATATGGCCAGGTCTAAACTGGGGCGGCATGGTGTGCAAAAGAATTATGGATTTAACCCAGATCTTTTGACTGAGGTGAATGTTTTGATTTGTTCTGCATTCCATCCATCAATTGTGTGTCTTGCTTTCTCTCCCTAAGTGTGCTGGGTATGCCCAGATGCGGGTCCCGGGCTCACGGTGCCACTGGATTCAAGCTATCCTGGCTGATGAGGGGTGAAACCCAGAAACTGGTCCTAGGATGCTTTTTTCCGGTCCAGGGAGGACCTGGCTTGGCATTTCAGGCTGGACTGTTCCAATGAGGCACAGAGTCAAGACTGATTTGAATATGGCCAGGTCTAAACTGCGGTGGCATGGTGAGCAAAAGAATTATGGATTTAACCCAGATCTCTTGACTGGGAGTAAATGTTTTTATTTGTTCTGCATTCTGACAATCAATTGTGTGTCTTTTGCGGAGTAACGCTGGGCGGCGATCATACCATGGTTTCTGGCACTGGACATGGTCCAAGTGCAGATAGGCTTGCCTTTAAGCGTCCGCTGTGCGTCTGTGTTGCATCTGTCATTAAATAGGTCCCTGGAGAGTGGGAGAACTGCAGGGTGCTGTGATGTCATTTCCTGTGCTGATGGGTGATGAGAGATAGATCAAGTCTTATTGCTTGCCTTCTTCTTTTGACAAAATGTTTAGCGGCAAACATAGTAATGTGACTTTCTGCCAGATGGATGATGAGAAATTCCGTTATGTCACTTCCTTAGCAGGTGGATGATGGGTGATTAAGTGATGTCACTTTCAGTGCTGTTGGGTGATGGAAATTAAGTCCTCTTGCTTGGCTTCTTACTTAAAGATGGCTTTGGCAGGAAAACCACTAATGTCACTTCCTGTCCAGATAGATGATAGGAAATTATCATATCAACCTTCTAAAGCTAAACGCCATCCATTTGGCACTGAAAGCCTTCCTGCTACCCAGCAAGGGGAGGCTGGTAGCGGTACTCACAGATTGCACCACCGACATGTGGTACAAAACAGACTGGACGGGTGGTTGTCATAGACTATGTGCCAGGAGGCCTTGGTCCTCTGTAAGTGGCTGAATCACCACAAAATGTTCCTAGTGGTGAAGCACCTGGCAGCATCATTGAATACCAGGGAGGACCAGACTTTGCAGTTCGGGCTAGACTGTTCCCATGAGGCACAGGGTCAAGACTGATTTGCATATGGCCAGGTCTAAACTGGGGCGGCATGGTGTGCAAAAGAATTATGGATTTAACCCAGCTCTTTTGACTGAGGTGAATGTTTTGATTTGTTCTGCATTCCATCCATCAATTGTGTGTCTTGCTTTCTCTCCCTAAGTGTGCTGGGTATGCCCAGATGCGGGTCCCGGGCTCACGGTGCCACTGGATTCAAGCTATCCTGGCTGATGAGGGGTGAAACCCAGAAACTGGTCCTAGGATGCTTTTTTCCGGTCCAGGGAGGACCTGGCTTGGCATTTCAGGCTGGACTGTTCCAATGAGGCACAGAGTCAAGACTGATTTGAATATGGCCAGGTCTAAACTGCGGTGGCATGGTGAGCAAAAGAATTATGGATTTAACCCAGATCTCTTGACTGGGAGTAAATGTTTTTATTTGTTCTGCATTCTGACAATCAATTGTGTGTCTTTTGCAGAGTAACGCTGGGCGGCGATCATACCATGGTTTCTGGCACTGGACATGGTCCAAGTGCAGATAGGCTTGCCTTTAAGCGTCCGCTGTGCGTCTGTGTTGCATCTGTCATTAAATAGGTCCCTGGAGAGTGGGAGAACTGCAGGGTGCTGTGATGTCATTTCCTGTGCTGATGGGTGATGAGAGATAGATCAAGTCTTATTGCTTGCCTTCTTCTTTTGACAAAATGTTTAGCGGCAAACATAGTAATGTGACTTTCTGCCAGATGGATGATGAGAAATTCCGTTATGTCACTTCCTTAGCAGGTGGATGATGGGTGATTAAGTGATGTCACTTTCAGTGCTGTTGGGTGATGGAAATTAAGTCCACTTGCTTGGCTTCTTACTTAAAGATGGCTTTGGCAGGAAAACCACTAATGTCACTTCCTGTCCAGATAGATGATAGGAAATTATCATATCAACCTTCTAAAGCTAAACGCCATCCATTTGGCACTGAAAGCCTTCCTGCTACCCAGCAAGGGGAGGCTGGTAGCGGTACTCACAGATTGCACCACCGACATGTGGTACAAAACAGACTGGACGGGTGCCAGGAGGCCTTGGTCCTCTGTAAGTGGCTGAATCACCACAAAATGTTCCTAGTGGTGAAGCACCTGGCAGCATCATTGAATACCAGGGTAGATGAGCTCAGCCGTCGCTGCCATGAGGATCATGAATGTCAGCTACACTTGGAGGTGGCGCAAGGTATCTTCTGCTAATGGGGAAAAACTTGGTCTGTTCACCACCGCTGAGAACGCGCAATGTCAGCTCTTCTGCATATTGGAGTTTCCAAGTCTCTCACTCTGAGATGCTTTCTGCCTCGAGTGGAACTCAGGAATCCTGTATGCCTTTCGCCCGATACCACTCCTTCGCGAGTTCTCAAGAAGATACCACTCCTTTCCGAGTTCTCAAGAAGATCAACACTAATTGGGCACAAGTCACCCTAGTGGTTCCGGGCTGGGCATGGAAAGTATGGTACCCAGAAGTCCATAGCTTGAGCATCTGTCCTCTGATCAGGCTGTCTTTCAGGGAGGATCTTATGTTGCAGCAGAACGGTCGGTCCCCTCCCCAGCCTTTGCAACCTCCTCTGCCTTGTATGGAGTGGAGATTGAGCGGCAACAGCTGACCACCTTCGACTTTCCTCCGTATGTGGTTGATGTCATCTTGCCAGCCAGTCGTCCCTCAAAGAAAACTGTATACATCTGACGCTGGAACAAGTTTGTGGTTTGGTGCGGCTCTTGCCAAAATGACCCCCTACAGACCAAACTGTCTGATGTTTAATTATTTTTTCTGTCTCTCGCCATGCAAGGCTTTGCTCTGGGCACCACTCAGAGTTCTCTCGGCCTTCTTATTGTTGCCTGATCAAACCTCCCCTGGAGAGGAGTTGGTCTAACGGCTAGGGCGGTCAACCTCAAATATGGGGAACCGGGTTCGAGTCTCGGCAAAGACGCACAACATCCTGTGATTCTGGGCAAACCACTTAATCTCCCTGTGCCTAACAAAAATGAATTTGTCCTCATGTAACCAAGAGAAGTAAGGCAACCCCCTAAAACAAAAATAACTTAGAGGTCAGGGAAAAGGGGGAAAGAAGCAAAAATTACAAATAAACAATATCCCTCTAGACCTATATTTCTTTACATAAGACTTACATAAACTCACATCTGGGACGCAAAAAACACTCTTTTATACACATTACTGTTATTTCTTTCTTTCATATTTTATTTCTTTTTCATCATTTGTTTTATATGAATTCATCTCCTTTTTTTTATAAAAGAATATACCAAGCCATACAAAAATGTGACCGACTTTATACATATACTTGTTTTTGAAAAACAAAGATTATGCAAAATATAATGCAAAGTACATGTCTGTTAGAACCAACATATGGATATTAACAATTGATTAGAATATCCAAAGTCACAAACCCCCACACTTCTTCATACCTCTTCTCACTTCGCATCCATATCATTTTCACACTGTACATAGATACTACCCACCCCAGACCCAGACTACATGCACAGATGAGACCATAAGGGGTGAAGGACTTAACCCTCAAATGCTGTGCTGAGAGCTAGGGCGTGTCATTCAAGCTGGTCGACGCGCGTTTCGATGGCTTATTCCTCTTTGTATGCCATCTTCTTCAAGACATGTTACTTTGAGACTATGTAACGGGCAAGATGAGGGGAATAAACACATTTTCAGTTTTCTTGTACTGTATAGGTATCTGAAGGTACTTCTAGCGCATTGTGTAATTATTTTCGTTTATCCAATGCTGCTTTCTTACTCTATCGTTCTACTCTGTTACTCCATAGTTAGATCGGAATATCTTGTCCAGAACAAAATGCACTGCAGCATTACTCTTAAAATGTTGTATTGGATACCGTAATCAGTGTTGTCACCCAGTCTTTTGCCACATCGATGTCTATAGACTTCACCTTCTTTTTTTCTCTTTTTGTGGCCATGACACGTGAGGACTGCTTGTCAGAATATTTAATTCGCTCCTCTTGGGCTGACCCTTCAAAATGCAAAGAAATTCACATAACCGGCACGACCTCGCGTTGTCACGTATCTACCTGTGTCCTCATGTAACGCCACTGGTGCTCGTGTAAAGCGCTCTGATACCCGATATCTTTGGGTCAAGTACGCGCTATATAAAACTCTGCAAAGATAAAAAGTAGATCACCTGTTGCAAAGGTGTTTTTTGATAGGGCTTAAACATATGCTCCCCCTTTGGTCCTTATCTAATGTGTACTTCATTCGAGCCACACCATAGTTGTCGTTTATGGCTTCTCACCATCAAAACCGTGTTCATCTTTGCCACCACCTGAGCACAGCATGTGAGTGAGCTTCAGGCTCTGTGTGTTCATTCACCAAACACCACTTTCTTCCCTGACAAGCTGGTTCACTATACCAGGGCATCTTTTCTCTAAAAAGTTGTCACCGTTCCACGTCAGCCTAACCACCACCCTGCAAGCATTCTATACTGCACCTCCCCCTTCAATAAGGAGTAGAAGCTCTATCGCTTCAAGCCTAAGAATGCTGTCAGCTTTTACATCAGTCACACGAAGGACCACCATGTGTATGATCAGGTCTTTGTTTTGTTCGCCAGAGTGAATAAAGGCAAGGCTGTGCAAAAGCGCACCATCTCATGCTTGATTGTGCTCAGCAATAAGATCTGCTACTCCAGAAGGGCTGCGTGCCCATTCTACCAGGGCCAAAGCTGCTACCTCTGCATTGGCATGCGGAGTCCACGTACTAGACATCTGCCAGGCGGCGACAAGGATGTCCTTCCATACGTTCACAAAGCTCTATTGTTTGGACAGCCAGGTCCGGATACAGGGGCACTTTGCCTGCCTCGTCTTGCAGGGCTTCCATCCTCTGGTATCTATTCAAAAGGTGAGGAATCTGACGTTTCTTCAGAAGATCAAGTTAGTTTCTTACTGTAATGCTCTTTCTATTAGTGACTCTCTGTAGCCACTGATACCTCACCGACCCTCTCATTGTCCACGTTCTACACTACCTCAAACAAGATTCCAAGTTTTAGGAATCTGCATTAGGAATCTGCACACTGTCTTCCAATTTGCTTTTGAGAACCACGTGGGGAGGCATGGGCAGTCTTGAAAGCAACTGATGCAAGTTTGCGGGAGTGGAGCCTTTATAGGACCCACATGTCACTTCTGGAGTGGAACTGCTTCGGTGGGTAGCCACATGGCTCCACCTTTCGGGCTGCAGAGGTATTACAATATATTTTCTGGATCCAGTATGACGCCTGAGAAGTATTCAAATGGTGAGGAATCTGGGGCTAGACAGTCTCTATCAGAAAGTGTATTACCAAAGGTAAGTAACTTGTTCTTCCTGACATAAAGGGACCCTGGATTGAAAAACATGGTGTATGCCCTCATAATTACAGTAACTCTACAAAGAATACTCCAGGTTATCTGTCTCAAAATGAAACATTAATCAAAAATGTATTTACTTAATTCATTTACGGGACAAAAGTTCTCACCCACCCAATGATGACATGCTTTATCAGATTGGTTCTCCTTAAAGTGACACTATGAAGGCTGCATCCCTCTTACGGTGTAATATGATTGGAAGAGGATCCCAAAAGAGGAGTGGTGTGGTTGTCTAATTAAGGGAAATTCGCAGAGGGGAAAATTAAAGGAGTAAAACTGCCAAAACTACCCCCTAGTGGACCTTATATTTTATTATTTTCTCCAGTTGTTGTAGCTTAAATAAAATGCGGGATTTTGTTGAACCCAATAAGGAGGTCCATACAGTTCAGACTAATGTTTCGGCCTGAGATTGATAACCTGGAAAATTCTTTATTCTTATTGTGACTAGAAGTTGAACATGTGAGGAAGTGTGAATAGGCTGCCATGGGTGACAATCGTTCGAATCTACTAGAGACTTCTAGCCGCAGATTCCTTACCTTAGAATAGTCCCAAGGTGCAGACTGGATCTGTACATTTTTGAGCAGTACCCCTGTGTGCCGTTAGGCATCATTCTGCTCTGCAGAGTTCACGCCGGAAATGACATAGGCGGTACCTATATAGGCACCACCATGGCACACTGACGTCTGTCCTTTCCTTTCCGTGCCAGATAGCGGTGATCCGTGAAGAGCTTTCCTCAGTTGTTTTTTGACTGACTTTTTCTCGATTTTTGTGGAACCATGTTTTGAGGGATTCTCTCTCCTGGTGTGACAGGATGTCTCCAAAGAAACCGGTTGGTTTCAAATCATGTAGTGCAGATGTCTTTGACTGACCCACACGTTATTTGTTTGTGGTGCTTGGAGAGGGACAATGACTCAAAAACCTGCCAGGACTGCCGCGCCATGCACCTGAAGGTGCTGAAGGAGTTATCACTCATGCCCCTTGCTGCCCGACATCTGATGACCTCGCGACTCTCAAGATCCCAGTAACTTGGAAATTCCCAGGACTGTTAGCATAGCCGCACTGCTATCATCAGGTAAGTCCCATTTCAACTTCACCGTGCCCCTTTGAAGTGTACTGATGAGGTGTGGGAGTGTTGGCACTCAAGGCCTCGCACTTTGGCCAAGCCTGAGGGACCCGTAGTGCTTAAAGAATTTTATGAGGCCATGCACCTCCTATTTGGACAACCCGGCCCCTCTTGAACGCTTCTGACTCTATTGGGTCTTCAATGGCAGGTTCGTCATCCGTACCAGTCGGGCCCCAGGGAAGCTTTGTTGAATCCGAAACTGTGCCGCCGGTGAGACCGAGACGTTCCTCTGTGCCTGCTCCAGAGCCCTCCCCATTGTCATTCCCAAATCCGACATGGAGCCGGACAGGCATCATCCAACACCGGTTTCTGTTCTGACTGGGACCATGTTCTCTAGATTGGAGCTAGTGCCTTTTGCCTGACAGGCCTGGAGAGGGAGACGAATGCGAGGGGTCTGAGGAACTCTATGGATATCAACATCCCCTAGATGAGAATGAGGACAACTTGTATGAGAAACTGACGGAGGCCAGTGGGTTAGACACCTCACCTGACACTGGCTTGGTTTTTCCTTCTACTGTGGCTACGAAGAAGTGAACCTCTTTCTCTGTGGTGGTGCATATGACTGCTGATGTCTTGGACCTTCATCTACCCTCTGTGGCAGTCACGACAAACATCTTGACAGAGGTGCTTCAGCCGGGAGTCGCCTCTTCCGAACATTACTCCCCTTTAATGAAGCTTTTACTGACGTCCTACTGAGGGCTTAGTCTAAGAGACTATTAGTATGGGTTCCTCAACTTAGAATTACCCCCAGGCGTCAGACTGGTTCCGGAGAATGTTTTCCTAAGCAGTACCTCTGCACGTCGGTAGGTGGCATCGGTCGACTCTGCATTTGTTACTGGTGTCATGATCGCTGGAATCGCGCCGCGGTATCTACTTAGACGCCTCCCCTGCACACTGACGTCAGTTCTTTCTTTTTCTGCTCCACCCAGCGCAGATCCGGAGAGAGCGGTACCTTGAGTCCCTTTTTGAACTTTCTTTTTGCAACTTTTTTCGTCATCATTTTGAGTCCTCACGACTCCTAGTGCACAGAGATGTCATCATGGCGGACTGGCTTTAAACCTTGTGGCTGTGGTCACAAACTGATGTTGGTGATGGACCCCCATTTTACATGCCTATGTTGTCTGGACCACTACCACGACCCAAAGTCGTGCTCCGACTGCCAGGCCATGGCCCCGAAGTCTGCGGGAGTGGTCCCGAAAGCTTCTGGAGGCCTGGCAGTAAGTTCCGCGCCATTCGAGATCCTGGTCGAGAGGGAGGTTGCGGAACCAGTCGCAGAAACATCACCACCACTCCTCACCGAAGTCTTCGTCTTCGGGTAAGTCGAAGCACAAAAAGAAGGTGGAGAAGCATCGTCGCTCTTCGCGTTCTCCCCGTCCGTCAGCCGACGCGACGTGAGTTGCGGAAGGTAGTCATCTGACCCCGCGCGCAGAGTCTGTTGGGTCGACTCCGAGCCTCCTTTCCGGGAGCGGAAGCGACCCCTGCCCAACTTCATAGCTTTTACGAAGCCCTCCACTCGACCTTTGGGCAGCCCAACTCCGCTGGCGCATCTTCGGGTCCCGCACACTCGGCTAGGGGCTCTAGGCCTTCGATACCAGTGGCTTCTGCTACTGCACCGCAGGCCCCTCAGGGATCCAGGCATGGATCTAGATCGGCGCCGGTCGACCTCGTGACACCTCCCCGTTGGCACCAAATCCATTGGCAGCACCTCCACCCGGGCTGACGCCGGTTGTGTCCCCAACTGGCATCGACCCCCCCAGCCTCCCCCTCGATGTGGGCATGGAGCTGGACCTTCGTCTGCCGACGTCAGGACCGGCGCCGACTGGTACTTTTGTACCCCTGTTCTCCCCTGGTGTTCCCTATCGCCCTGAGTGGCTACCAGAGTATGGTGAGAACTGGGAGGGGTTTGTGGACCCTCTGGCAGACCAGTTGGAAGAACCGGACTGGAGAGAGGAGTTGGGTGAGACCAGTGGTCTGGACACCTCCCCAGACCTTGGCATGCTATCTCCCCCCACTGTGGCTAGGGAGGAGGGTATATCATACGCAGTGACGTTGCGTAGGGTGGCTGAGGCCTTAAACCTTCAGATTCCTACGGTGGCAGTCCTGACTAAGCTCCTGACCGAGGTGCTTCAACCGGCAGTGGCCTCTTCGGAGCCCCTGCTGCCGTTCAAAGAGGCCCTTACGAACATCCTTCGGGCACTTGGTCCAAGCCCAACCAGGGGCTCTTGTGGATAGGATGATTGCCCAACGCCACCGCCCGGCCCCGGGTGACCCCATTTTTCTCTCCCAACACCCCACCCCTGAGAGCTTGGTGGTCCAAGCCTCGACTGCCATGGGCACATTCCCTACCACACCACCTGATAGGAAATCCAAAAAGCTGGACCACCTTGGGGAAACAAAATTTCTTCCTCCAGTTTAGGACTGCGGTCGGGGAACACTGCATGTCTCTTGGTCAGTTACTCCCACTCTGTGTGGGACACGGTCACACAGGTGCTTCTACAGTGCCCGGAGGAGGCCCGGGCGTGCTCTCTCGTGCAATTGCTGAAGTGAGAGACACAGCAAAGTTTCCCATACGTTGTGGGCTGGACACCGCTGACTCGCTGGGCAGGACGATTTCAATGTCCGTAGCCCTGAGACGCTACGCCTGGCTGAGGTCCACTGGCTTTTCGGGTGATGTCCAAGCTACGCTTTTGGACATGTCCTTTGATGTCTGACACTTGTTTGGCGACAAAGCCGACAATGTGCTTGAGCGCTTTAAGGACTCCAGGGCTACAGCCAGGCCCTTGGGCCTCGCTTCTACCTCTCGCCCCGGGCAGTCTGCTTTTTACCCCTTTCATGGTTACGGAAGGGGTGCCCCGCCACGTTCCGCCCAGAGCCACAGGCCTGCGCAAGCCGGGGACGTGGGTCTGGGAGTTGGTGGGCGGGCCAGTCCACCAGAGCCCCCTCTACAGCAGCCTCCGAGCCCTCCTAGTCCTACCGTTCAGGGCCACCCTTCGCCATCACTGGCTCAACATCATGTCGGACAAGTGAGTTTTGCAGATAGTCCGAAGGGGGAATTCCCTCCCCTTCTAGACTATCGCATGTCGGAGGATTACTTGGCCCTTCTCCAACAGGACGTTACGGCTCTCTTGGCCAAGGGAGCCATCCAGCGAGTTCCTGCCCCAGAAGTAGGTCATGGTTGTTATTCCCACTACTTTCTGGTACAAGGGCCTGCGTCCTATCTTGGATCTCAGGAACGTCAACCGCTTCCTCCCGGAAGGAGAAGTTCAAAATGTTGACACAGGCTCAAGTCCTGTCTGCCCTAGAACCTGGAAGACTGGATGGTAGCATTGGACTTGCAGGATGCTTATTTTCACATCCCCGTCCTGTCGGGCCATCAGCGTTACCTACAGTTCATGGTAGGCGACGAGCACTTTCACTTTCAGTTTACCGTGCCACAGGCGGCAAGCACTTTCACTTTCCGTTTACCGTGCCACCCTTTGGCCTTACCAGCTCCCGTCGGGTGTTCACGAAGGTGATGACAGTGGTCGCAGCTCATCTGTACAGACCAGGGGTTCCAGTCTTCCCCTATATCGACGACTGGCTGTTGAAGGCGGGCTCGCCCCAGGCTGTCGTCTCCCATCTCTAGACTACGGCCGACCTCCTGCATTTGCTGGGGTTCACCATCAATGTGCCGAAGTCACACCTGATTCCCTCTCAGAAGCTCCTTTTCATCAGTGCAGTTTTGGGCTTTTCCTCCCAAGCAGCGAGTCCAGGATATTCGGGCTATGATTCCGATTTTTCAGCCTCAGTCCTGGGTTTCGGTCAGACTGACCCTGAGGCTACTGGGCTGCATGGCCTCCTGCACTCTGCTGGTGGACTATGCCAGGTGGCATATGCGGGCTCTGCAGTGGGACCTGAAGTTCTTGTGGACACAGCATCAGGGGAATCTTTCCTATTGCGTCCAGATCTCAGAGGACACTACACACCAATTGCACTGGTGGCTAACGAACCAGGACTGGGTCAATGGCAGGTCCCTCTCCCTTCCTAAGACAGAGTTCACAGTGATGACAGATGCCTCACTTCCGGAGTGGGTCGGCCACATGGAGAGGCAGAGATCAGAGGTCGGGCGATCCGTCTTGCAGTGAAGGCATTCCTTCCTTCTGTCAATGGGAGGGTAGTGCAGATGTTCACGCACACCACCACCACCACAATGTGGTACTTTAACAAACAGGGCGGGGTGGGGTTGTGGACCCTATGTCAAGAGGCTCGCCGTCTCTGGACATGGCTGGAACATCAGGGCATATCCCTGGTGGTTCAACACCTGACAGGTTCCCTGAACGCCAGTGCGGACGAACTCAGCCGCAGGTGCATGATGGATCACCAATGACATCTTAACTCGGAAGTGGCGCAAGATTTCTTTCAGCAGTGGGGAGAGCCTTGGTTAGATCTATTCGCCACTGAATAGAACCCACAATGTCAGCAGTTATGCGCATCGGAATTTCTAAGGCGGCACTTGCTAGGCAACACTCTTCGTCGCGAGTGGAGTTGTGGTCTTCTATACGCCTTTCCGCCTGTACCACTTCTGTCCAGAGTGCTGAAGAAGATCAAGCGTGACCGGGCCCAAGTAATTCTTGTGTCCCCGGCCTGGACACCAAGAGTCTGGTATCCCGAGGTTCTGCACATGGCCATTGATCCTTCGATCAGACTGCTTCTTCGGGGGGGGATCTTCTGTCGCAGCAGCAGGGGACGCTCCTTTACCCGAACCTGTCCAGCCTCAACCTCCTTGCGTGGAGATTGAGCGGTGACAGTTGACACCTTTTGACCTTCTCCCGAGGTCTGTAACGTTATCTTGGCAGCCAGGCATCCCTACACCAAAACGGTGTACGCCTGTAGATGGAACAAATTTGTGGCATGGTGTGCAGCAAAGGCTCTGGATCCCCTTTCTGCCCCCCTTTCAGAGGTTCTCCTCTACATTCTTTCTTTGGCCCCGCAGGGCTCTGCTCTGGGCACTTTAAAAGGCTATCTTTTGGCCATTTCGGCCTTTCTTCGGCTTCCTGATCAGCCTTCTCTATTGTAAATCGCTTCCTTAAGGGCATTACTCACTTGTTGCTACCCATTCTTTTCGTAATGCCCCAGTGGGACTTGAACCTTGTTCTGACCTACCTTATGTGCGCTCCTTTAGAGCCACTACATAACTGTTCCCTCAGACTTTTGACACTTAAAACTGCCTTTTTGATTGCCCTCACCTCTACTCGCAGGGTGCATAAGCATCAGGCAAAAAATTCAAAACCTCCTTTCCTGGCTGTTCATCTGGACAAAGTTGTCCTTCGCACTAGGCCTTCTTTCCTTCCCAAAGTGGTTACCTCTTTCCACATAGGACAGAGCATCACTTTGCCCATCTTCTTCCTGCCCTGCATCCTTCTAAAGAGGAGAGGCTCCACCGTCTGGATCCAAAACATGCACTTTCATTTTATTTGGATCGCACAAAGCAATTCCGGGTGGATGACCAGCTCTTTGTTGGCTTTGTGGGCACCAAGAAACGTAGACCATCTCTTGATGAGTTGTTCTTTGCATCAAAAATCTGTTACTCCTTGGCAAAGAAGGAACCTCCAGTTGGGCTGCGTGGCCATTCCACCAGGGCGACATCAGCCACTACTGCTTTGGGACATGGAGTCCTTCTTCATGACATCTGCCATGCAGCCGCGTGGGCTTAATTGCACACGTTTACTAAACACTACTGCCTGGACATCCAAGTCCGGAGGGACGACTTCTTTGGCCGTTCAGTTCTCCAGGGCTTTCTGGTGTGAACTTAGTTAGCAGAAACATCTCTGGAGTTGGTATTGCTGGGGGATCTCTTCTAAGGTGAGGAATCCATACCGAATAGTCTCTTTCAGATGAATAAGTTACTTACCTTTGGTAACAATATATCTGTAAGAGACGTATATTAGTTATGGATTCCTCACCGCCCCATCCTTCCTCCCCGTTCTGCAAACTAACTTCTAGGGTAAGGGACTCCCTTTCAGGGCCCTAGTTTTTGTGCACCAGTGGTCAGTGTGTTGGATGGTTCTGGCGTGGAATGTCTTGTAAAGAACTGACGTCAGCGCACAGGGGCGGCGTCTAAGTAGATACCACAATGTCATTCTGGCGATCATCACTCCAACGACGAACGTGGAGTTGACCAACGCCACCTACCAACGCCCAGAGGTAATGCTGAGGAAAAAATTCTCCTGATCCAGTCTGACGCCTGGGGGTAATTCTAAGGTGAGGAATCCATAACTAATATATGTCTCTTACAGTTATATTGTTACTGAAGGTAAATAACTTGTTCTTCTGTGCATAGGCAAATTGCCCGCTGCCATCTTCCCATTCCAGGGGACCCAGTTTTCTTACCCAGCCCCCCACCACAGAGAGCTTGGTGGTCCAATCTTTCACCTCTAGAGTCAACCCTGCGTTGTTCCCTACCATTCTGCCAGATTGGGAATCCACAAGGCTGGGTACCTTTGGCAACAGAATGTTGTCTTCTGCCAGCCTTGCACTGCAGTTGGTGAATACTGCGTGCTTTTTGGGCCCATATTCTCATACAGTGTACATTTCAGTTGTGCAAGTGCTGCCTGTGATCTCGGAGGGGCCTAAGCCATACTCTCTCAAGCTATTTCTGATGGGAGGGACACCATTTCAATGTATGATGTGAACTGGAAACAACCCACACACTGGGTGGAGCAATTTAATCATTGGTGGCCCTGCGGCGTCATGCCTGACTGAGCAACACTGGCTTTTCAGCGAATAATCAAGCCTCACTTCTAGACATACCTTCGATGACTCTCGTCTTTTTGGAGAGAATGCAGACTCCGCGCTGGAGCTCTTGAAGTACAACAATGCTGCAGCTAGGTCCTTGGGTTTGTGTATGGTTCCTCGTCAACCCCAATCCACCGTTTGCCCCTTTTGTGGCCATGGAAGGGGGTTCCAACTGCATCCATACTCTCCCAGCCACCACGGTCAACAGGTTTCCCAGCCTTTTCGTGGCCGAAGACGTGAGTCCCATAGACCACGTGGGGCAGGTATCCAGATGTCAGACCAGTCCAGCTATCCCACCTCTTTAGTTTTCCCTCCGACCATCATGCACTTCCAGTGGGGGGCTGGATACGCTATCACCTGCACCAGTGGTGGTCAGTAACATCGAACCCATGGGTTTTACAAAGGGCTACTCCATTCTCTTTGTGACCTCTTCTCCACCTATGCCACCCACTTATGACCAGCTGACAGAGGACCACCGCCCCATGTCTGTCAGGAAGATCTGGCTCGCTTGGCCTTTGAGAGGGCAGCGGCATCAGAAATATGTTGTGGTTGCTATTCCTGCTATTTTCTGGTGTCAAGCATGACGGAGGCCTTTGTCCTATCCTAGACCTGTGCCTTCTCAATATCTTCCTGAAAATGGAAAATTTAAAAGTGCTCATACTTGCACAAGTTGTGATTGCCCAGGATCTGGGAGAATAGTTGGTAGCATTTGACTTTCAGGACGTATATTTCAACATTCCCACTGATGTAACCTGCAATTCTCTGTGGACCAAGAGGACTTTCAGTTTACTTTGCTCCTATTCGGCCTTACTAGCGCCGCTTGGGTGGTTTACAAAAGTGATAGCGGAGGTTGCAGCTCATCAGCGGAGGTCATGGGTTCCCATCTTTCCCAATATCAGTGATTGGCTGTTGAAGGCGGGCTCACCACAGGCAGTCATCTCCCCTCTCCAGACTACAGCGAACATTCTGCACTCTCTGGGGTGGACCATCAACTTGCTGAAGTCACACCTGACTCCCTCCCAGACACTCTTTCATTGAAGCTGTTCTGGACGCAGTGTAGTTTGAGGCCTATTCTGCAGAGTGGCGAGCCCAGGATTTTATGGCTATAATACTGATGTTTCAGCCTCTATCATAGATTTTGGTGAGAAATGACCCTGAGCTGGTTGGGCTTCATGGCCTACTGTATCTTGCTTGTAACCCATGCCCATTGGCATGTGTGGGCTCTGCAGTGGGACATGAAGTCCCAATGGGTACAGCATCAGAGGAATTTCTCTGACATGGTCTAGATCTCAGAAGGGAACTGCTATGAAAAAGTCATCCTTTTTGCCCTGATCACACCCATTTTTTGCATGGTACAGGTGGTAACTGACTCTTGACTGCACCCTGGGCTCTGCTTACCAGGTCCAGGCCCAGTGCTCTGATTATAACGTTATGCAAATTAGGTGTGATTATAATTGGTACTGACAGCCTAGCTGTAAGTTCCTTGTATATAAAAGGTAATGTTGGTTTAGAGGCCCAGTAGACTTAATACAGACTGTGGTGCCTGCTGTCATTTTAAAGGGAGGACCTGGCTTGGCAGTTCGGGCTGGACTGTACCCATGAGGCACAGGGTCAAGACTGATTTGCATATGGTTGGATTCAAACTGGAACGGCATGGTGAGCAAAAAAACGATGGATTTTGACCCAGATCTCTGTACTGGGGTGAATGTATGAAATTGTTCTGCATTCTGTCCATCAACTGTTGTTTTTGCAATTCTCATTTTAAAGGCAGCCCTGCCTTTCAGGCTGCCTTTACCTTAAATGTATATGCAAATTGGATTTAAAAGTACTTCCAAAGTCAAAGGCTACTTTATTTTAACTTTTTACATATAAGTCACACCTAAGGCCTCCCCTGGAAGCCCCAGGGGTAGGGTGCCTTGTAACAACTATAAGCAGGGACATATTAAATATGTTATCTGAAAGAAACACATTAGTTAGATTCCTCACCTTAGAATATCGTCAGGCTGGATCCGGAAAGATTTTTCGTCAGCAATACCCCTTGCGCGTCGCTAGGCGTTGTCTGCGGCTC
Organism: Triturus cristatus; assembly: GCF_964204655.1. Classification (NCBI taxonomy): domain Eukaryota; kingdom Metazoa; phylum Chordata; class Amphibia; order Caudata; family Salamandridae; genus Triturus; species Triturus cristatus. The sequence continues at coordinate 404,616,367 of NC_140583.1, read as the reverse complement.
CGCGTCCGTCGTCGGCGTCGTGCGCCCGAATGACGTCGTCGGAGTACTTAGACGCCGCCCTGGCGTGCTGACGTCAGTTCTTCTTATTTACGCGCCAGACAGCACCGATCCGGGAAGAGCTTACCCCTTCAGTCACTTTTTGACTAAAACTTTTTGGACTCTTTTGTCTACTCGATTCGGACTGGTGCTGGTAGGATGCCCGGGCTTAAAGCCTGTGACTCCTGTCATCGACTGATGTCAGTGACGGACCACCACCGCCGGTGCCTTTACTGCCTGGGGGCCAACCATGATGCGGAGTCATGCCTCGACTGCCAGGCCTTGACCTCGAAGGCTAGGCGGGAGCGGTCTCGTAAGCTTCTCGAGCTCTGACACTCGGCTCTGCGCCGTTCACGGTCCCGGACCGGTCGCGGAGCCGAATCCACCACCACCGCTCGTCTGGGTCGAAGTCTTCGGGTAAGTCAAAGCATGCTAAGAAGTCCAAGAGGCGACACCGCTCTTCGGACGCCGGTCGCGCGACTCGGTCGAGGGTCCTGGTGGTACCACCCCCGCGGCTCCGTTGGAGCCGCATCCGTCCCCATACCCACCGGTCCCTGGTACTGACGCGACTTCGGCGGAGATCAGTGCCTTCCTCTCAGCCATGAGCTCGCGGGCTCGACTGGGTGACCTAGCGAGCCGGCGGCTCCGGCCCCGGCGCTGTCGTCGACTTCGGTCCCGACGCGGCAGGTCCCCGTGGGATCCAGGCCTGAATCTCAGTCGGTGCCGGTCGACCTCACAACGCCTCCTCCGCCGGCGGCGACATCGGTTCCACCCCCGGCGCCGTCTCCGGACGACGCCGTTCCCCGGTTCAGCCCCGGTCCGGGCCCGGCGCCATCTGGCGCCGCAGCCGATGGATGACATTTTTATCTACCGTCCGGCTCCGATTATTCCCCCTGTTTATCAGGAATCGGATGACGGGGGCGACTGAGTGGGGTCTGAGGACCCTCTGGCCATATAGGCCAATTTATCTCAGGGCTGGGCAGATGAGCTGGGGATGCCAGTGGTCTGGACACCTCCCCGGACACTGGTTTCATTTCTCCTCCGACTGTGGCTTCGGAGGAAGGTGCTGCATTTTCAGTGGTGCTGCGCAAGGCGGACGAAGCCCTTGGGCTGGAGCTGCCTGCTGTGGCCGTGAGGACTAACCTCCTCACTGAAGTGCTTCAACCGTCAGCAAGCTCTTTGGCGCCTCTGCTGCAGTTCAATGAGGCACTAGTGGACGTTCTGAAGGGCACCTGGTCCAAGCCCTCCACAGTTCCTCCTGTGGATCGGAATGTGGCCTGGCACCACCGCCCTGCTCCGGGCGACCCCAGTTTTCTGTCCCAACACCCCACACCCGAGAGCCTGGTTATCCAGGCCTCTACTTCCCAATCCTCCTTCCCGTCCGCTCCCCCGGATCGGGAATCCAAGAGGCTAGAGCAGTTCGGTAAGAAGCTGTTCTCTTCCCTTAGTTTGGGACTGCGGTCCTTGAACACCGCTTGCCTCTTGGACCGTTATTCCCACTCTCTGTGGGATACGGTGGAGGACGTGCTGCCCCAGTGTCCGGAGGAGGCCCAGACGCGGCTCGCCCAGGCTCTTGCCGACGGGCGGGATGCAGCACGACATGCTATTCGATGTGGACTAGACACTACGGACTCGCTGGGTAGGGCGATGTCAACCACGGTGGCGCTCCGCCGCCACACCTGGCTGCGGTCCACGTCTTTCTCAGGGGATGTCCAGAGCACCCTCATGGATATGCCCTTTGATGGCACTCGCCTTTTTGGCGAGAAGGCGGACTCCCGGGCTACGGCCAAGTCCTTGGACCACTCGGGGCCGCGACCGCAAACGTGCGCCTTTCGTCCCTTTTGTGGCCAAGGAAGGGGTGCCCCCTCACGTCCGCCTGGCCACTGGCCGCAGATTCAACCTGCACGCGGTCGTGGACGTTGATTCCGCCGAGGCGGTACCGGGGGTCAACGTGCCGGTCAGTCCACATCCACCCCGGCACCATCCGCCTCAAAGCCCTCCTAGTCCGTGCTTTCAGGCCCATTCCACGCCAGTGGGAGGCAGAGTTCGCCATCACCTGCTCCACTGGCGTTCCATCACGTCGGACAGGTGGGTGCTGCAAATCGTCCGAATGGGCTACTCCCTCCCCTTCGAGACAACCCCTCCAGCCATGCCACCGCAGTGCCACCGCATGTCGGGGGATCACTTGAATCTTCTACGGGAGGAAGTTGCTGGCCTCTTGGCCAAGGGGGCCGTTGAGCGCGTTCCTGGTCCAGAAGTAGGTCGTGGTTACTATTCCAACTACTTTCTGGGTCCCAAGAAGGGCAAAGGGGACCTACGCCCTATCTTGGACCTCAGGAGCGTCAACGCCTTCCTCCGGAAGGAGAGGTTCAAGATGCTTACCCTAGCTCAGGTTCTGGCTGCCCTGGATCCAGGAGACTGGATGGTAGCGTTGGACTTGCAGGACGCTTATTTTCACATTCCCGTCCTGCCGTCCCATCGGCGTTACCTGCGGTTCACGGTGGGTCAGGAGCATTTCCAGTTCACGGTGCTCCCCTTCGGCCTCACCAGTGCCCCTCGGGTGTTCACTAAAGTGATGGCGGTGGTCGCAGCTCATCTGCGCAGATCAGGGGTTCCAGTCTTCCCCTATCTCGACGACTGGCTGTTGAAGGCGGGCTTGCCCCAGCAGGTTGTCTCCCACCTCCAGACTACGGCCGACCTCCTGCATTTCCTGGGATTCTCCATCAACGTGCCGAAGTCGCATCTGAGTCCCTCCCAGAAGCTCCTTTTCATCGGGGTGGTTCTGGACTCGGCGCAGTCCCGGGCTTATCCTCCGGAGCAGCGGGTCCGGGATATTCAGGCTCCGATTCCCATCTTTCAGCCTCTATCCCAGGTTTCGGTCAGGTTGGTGCTGCGGCTTCTGGGTCTGATGGCCTCCTGCATCCTGTTAGTGCATCACGCCAGGTGGCGAATGCGGGCTCTGCAGTGGGACCTGAAGTTTCAGTGGGCCCAGCATCGGGGCAACCTGTCCGACCATATCTTGATCTCGGAGGGCACTGCAAAACAGTTGCAGTGGTGGTTCACGAACCGCGATTGGGTCAGCGGCAGATCCCTCTCCCTTCCCCACCCGGAGCACATAGTGGTGACGGATGCATCCCTCCTGGGATGGGGGGGCCACATGGGGGTGGCGGAGATCAAAGGACTCTGGTCTCCGGCGGAGTCTCTGCTCCATATCAACCTTTTGGAGCTGAGAGCGATCCGACTTGCACTGAAGGCATTCCTTCCCGTTGTCCGGGGAAGTGTGGTGCAGGTGTTCATGGACAACACCACCGCCATGTGGTATTGCAACAAACAGGGCGAGGTGGGGTCGTGGACCCTTTGTCAGGAGGCTCTGCGCCTCTGGACATGGCTGGAACATTAGGGCATCACCGTGGTGGTTCAACATCCGGCGGGCTCTCTGAACGCCAGAGCAGACGAACTCAGCCACCGGTGCCTGATGGATCACGAACGGCGTCTCAACTCGGATGTGGCGCAAGGCCTCTTTCGGCAGTGGGGAGAGCCTTGGTTAGATCTATTCGCCACCGAAGAGAACGCGCAATGTCGGTAGTTCTGCACGTTGGAGTTTCCAAGGCGGCACTCTCTCGGGGACGCTTTTTGTCGCGAGTGGAGTTGCAGTCTGTTGTACGCCTTTCCACCTATACCACTTCTGCCTAGAGTGCTGAAGAAGATCAGGTGCGACCGGGCCCAAGTCATCTTGGTGGCTCCGGATTGGGCATGAAGGTACTGGTATCCCAAGCTACTCAGCATGACGATCGATCCCCCGATACGATTGCCTCTTCAGGAGGACCTTCTGTCGCAGCAGGGGACGGTCCTCCACCCGAACCTGTCTAGTCTCCACCTCCATGCGTGGAGATTGAGCGGCGACAGTTGATGCCATTTGACCTTCCTCCTGAAGTCCGCGATGAGATTCTGGCAGCCAGGTGTCCCTCCACTAAAACGGTATACGCCTGAAGGTGGAACAAATTTGTGGTTCTCCTCTTCCTTCTTTCTTTGGCCCAGCAGGGCTCTACTCTGGGCACTCTTAAAGGTTATCTTTCTGCTATCTCTGCCTTCCTTCGGCTTCCTGATCAGCCTTCTCTCTTCAAATCCCATTGTTTCTCGATTCCTTAAGGGCATTACTCACATGTTTCCTCCTGTCCCTTTCGTAATGCCTCAGTGGGATTTGAATCTTGTTTTGACATATCTGATGTGCGCTCCCTTTGAGCCACTTCATAAATGTCCTCTTCGTCTCTTGACGCTTAAGACTGCTTTCCTGGTAGCCATCACCTCTGCTAGAAGGGTGAGTGAGCTCCTGGCTCTCTCTTCTAAGCCTCCTTTCGTTTCTATTCATCCGGACAAGGTTGTGCTCCGCACTCGCCCTTCCTTCCTTCCTAAGGTTGTGACTGCCTTTCACATCGGGCAGTCTGTTACGCTGCCCACCTTCTTTCCGCCACCGCATCCCTCGATCCCTCGAAAGAGGAAGAGCAGCTCCACCGTCTGGACCCAAAACGTGCGCTTTCCTTCTATCTGGACTGCACAAAACAGTTCCGGGTGGACGACCAACTCTTCGTTGGCTACGTGGGCGCTAAGAAGGGGCGGGCGGTGCACAAGCGAACCATCTCTGGGTGGGTCGTTTTGTGCATCAAAGCTTGTTACTCCTTAGCTAAAAGGGAACCTCCTGTTGGGCTGAGGGCCCATTCCACTCGGACCACGGCGGCGACAACTGCCCTGGGTCGGGGAGTCCCCTTGCAGGACATCTGTCAGGCAGCAACGTGGGCCTCGCTGCACACGTTTGCCAAGCATTATTGCCTGGACAGCCAAGTCCGGAGAGACGGCTTCTTTGGCCGTTCTGTTCTCCAGGACTTTCTGGTGTGATCTTGGTTTGCAGACCCACCACCGGGGTTAGTATTGCTGGGGTATCTATTCTAAGGTGAAGAATCTAACTAACATGTTTCTTTCAGATGAACAAGTTACTTACCTTCGGTAATGATGTATCTGTAAGAAACATTAGTTAGTTAGATTCCTCACCGACCCACCCATCCTCCCCGTTCTGCGAACCGACATCTAGGGTTAAGGTTCTCCTTTTAAGGACCCCAGACTTTTTTGGCACCAGTGTCGGTCTCTTGCATGGCTCTGTGTTCCTGGCGCGGAAAGCTATGTACAAGAACTGACGTCAGCACGCGAGGGCGGCGTCTAAGTACTCCGACGTCATTCCGGTGCACGACGCCAATGACGGACGCGGAGCCGCAGACGACGCCTAGCGACACGCAAGGGGTATTGTTGACGAAAAATCTTTCCGGATCCAGCCTGACGCCTGGGGATATTCTAAGGTGAGGAATCTAACTAACTAATGTTTCTTACAGATACATCGTTACCAAAGGTAAGTAACTTGTTCGTATAAGCCCTGGTGAGGGAAACACTGCCTCTTCTGTTTTTTCCTCATTGTAGTGAAGGGCTCCATAGGCTAACATTGAAATATTTTATTTAATTATACATATTGAAAGGAATCACCTGAAAATATACTTCACGGTATCTAATTAATAGTTAACATAAATCCTACAACTTGTCACTGTTAGATTTATAATAACTATTACAGAAAACAAGTTATTAAACTTTCTTTTCTGTGACCAAAAATCCAGCTTTCCAGCTGCCCTCTCCTGAATGGCCAGCCTTTCCCAGGCTGAGCTAGAGCTGCTTGATGAGGTGTGAAGTGTCCTGTTAGAATAGACAGTGAATTACCTTTAGGTGGAGAATTTAACCTGCAGAAGCCAAAAAGTAGTAAGAGGGTGGGGTAACCAAACTTATCTTCAAAGGGAGAATGACAATTTGGGATCAGCACAGGCTGGCCCCACATCGTGCATCCCCAGCCACACAGAAGCCTCAGTAATTAGATCAGTCATGTGGTTGGAAGGGGTGTTATAGTGAAACTTAGCCATACCAGTGGGTTGGCTTAACAAGATCTAACTCCAAAGGAGCACCTTTCTCCATGTTGGATTTTTAGGTAATGGTACATTCTGGCACAAGAATATTCTACACTTTGGAGGAAGTGGTCATACACCTGGGTGGCACCCTGCATCCGTTGGTCAGGAGTGCCCCCCTGCTTGACGCCTAGAAACTGTGAATAAATATGGGAGAGCTGCATTGCAACTCAGATCTGCTGCCTGAAACTACAAGGAGAAAGACTGCCATGCTGGAATCTGAATCTGCACCCAAAGGACTGCACTCTGAAGGACTGCACCTGCTGCTCAATTTGGTACTAAAGCCTCACAGATTTTGCCATGCTTCAAGAAGGATTAAGGAGTGGACTTCCTGCAAGCTACAGGTTAACCGAGCCCACCTGCATCATATCCACCAAGAGCCCCCATCCTGGAGTGCGTCCAGTGAACTTTTAAGGATTTGGCCAGGTGCATTGTGGGAATTGTAGTCAAGTCATCCCAAGGACCATCTAGGAATATCCAGACCCTTGGATTTGTTTTTTGGACACTTTGAACCCTCAAGGTGACCTTTTGGAAGAAGTTCCAAACGTTTGTAGAAAGTTGGATCAACGTTTGGAAAAAACTCCATCAGGTAAACTCAACATCAAACCGGCTAACCCCACCCGCGACTCGTATGTCAGGTTTGTCTTGCTGAAAGCTCCGGAGCTCCAGACTTCAAGGATTTGACTGAGGCCCCGCGGAGAAGCAATTCAATGATGTTGCATTGAAATCGGCCTGCTGGAGATGACCACTCGATGTCAAGAGAAAAATCCTCCAGAAAAGTTTGTAAGTCCGAAGGTAAACTTTTGGCAGAAGCCTCCTGCTGAGTGTATCCGACCAGGACTCTATCGCAGTCGGCCTCAAACTTTGATTTCGTCCCGATAAAGCATGACCAGATATTCCAAAGTGGAGCTATAGGTTTTTAAGCACCAGAAATTGTTTATTCTTTACAATTTTATATCTCCGGTTCCCTTCATTGGATCTTTGTCATTGGGGTGTCTATTTGTTCAAAATAATATCTATTTTTATAAATTGGAGTTGGATTTTTATTGTGTGCTGTTCCTAATTGTGAGAAGTTGGCCAGATATATGATGTCACTAATTCTAGTGTACACCTTGTATCAGTCCAAACAACCCTTATGGTGATTGGTTGTAAAGTCAACCTTATAGACCAGCTATCCTAGTGGTAGCATGGACAAGAGCAGTCTTAGGCTAATCTCTGAATGGCATGTGAAGCCAGCTGTTATACCATATGTAATCCCTTGAATACCAAATGAAAGGACACCACAACAGATATATATAAAAATAGAATGTATTTATTCTAGGCAAACCCTCAGCACTCTTTATGAGATTCGAGGTAAGTACAACACAGTCTTATTTAAGCATACATTAAGTCACACAGGTAAGTAATACAGTTAGGCCCTAGGGGCCACGCAAACCATATACTAAGTAAGTGGTATAAGGACCACTGTCACGAACACAGGATAGGCCTAGGCCTAGGGAATCGCTGGGGCTACACTATACTACCAACAGTTAGGAAGTGGGAGGCCCACGGTATTCAGGTGCAGAGTGGAAACACTCACACGTAATGCGTAAAAGTCGATAGAATTACTAGCAGTTAGTAATAAGCAGTTTTAGGACACTTCTGGTATAGCTAGAAAGTCGGGACTCGGAAACTAGACCCTAGGATAGTCAATACCCTTGTGAGCACCGAAGTACCCAAGTTACCTAGCCCACGGGCTGCGGGGGCATAGGTGTGAACTTGCGTCGGGTTTCGTCGTGGACTTCTATGGATGCCTGAAGGAAAGTTGCTGACAGGCAGTCAGTGAAGAATGTCCGGTGGATCCCAAGGTGGGGATCAAGAAGGAAGGAACCTGCAAGCAGAAGGGACAGAGTCTAGGTCACCAGCCAGGAGCCGGGAAGGAACCAGGAAGGAACCAGGAAGGAACCAGGAAGGAACCAGGCGATGTCGTGAAGATGCAGGTGAAGAGGTGAAGCTTGTCGCAGCAGCCACTACCCTTTTGTGAAAGGCCTACCATTTTAGAATGGGCGTCTTGTTCAACTCCAGCCCAAGCTGAGAGTTCTAAGTCATTCCCCAGTAAGCAGTCTACAGGCAAGGTTGGGGACACTGCCACCCTTTTAGGGCCAGTGACACCTCCCCAGCTGAGACATACCTCTGCCATGGGAGGACTGTTCTGTTTGCCATCAATGTTAGTTACCTGGTATGAGAAACCAGGCAAAAGCTGCTCAAAGGGAACTAGCCTATGAGCCACCATAGTGATGCTAGCTCCAGTGTCTCTGTAGGCCTCAGCTTTTCTACCATTGATGTAGGGATCCTGGCTGTACCTACCCAAAGTGTTGGGACAGGCAGTGAAGTTGGCAAACCCCATGCCACCATCACAGACCAGAGTAGCTGCTGTAGGGGAATTGGCTAAGCCAGGGTCCCCCTGTGTTCCCCAAGAAAACCCAACCACATTTTTGGGGGCACTCCCACCACCTGGGGGATTACTGCTGACAGTAATAGGTGGTGTGACAGGAGTAATTGGAGGAACAGTTTTGTTTTTAGCCTTTGGGCAACTGCTGTCAGTATTCCAATGCCCAGGATTTTTACATTCATGGCAGTAAGGCTTTTTAACTGTGGTAGAGGAGGGAGCTTGGGACCCACCACCCTGTGTGGAGTTTTGAGGCCCGGAGGAAGATTTCTCTTTTGTTTTATCCCCACCCTTCTCTTGAGGCTTGGTGGTATCTTTCTTTTGGTCACCACCCTGATTTTTAGGCCTAATCCTGGTCCTGACCCATTTATCTGCCCGCTTTCCCAATTCTTGGGGAGAGGTCAAATCTGAGTCTACCAGGTGTTGATGGAGAAGCTGGTTCTGACAATTACTAAGGATCTGCTCCCTCATAATCAAGTTGTACAATCCTGTATAGTCCTGCACCTTGCTGCCAGTTAACCAACCCTCCAAAGCCTTAGTGGCACAATCCACAAAATCAGACCAGTCCTGTGTCTGTGTCTTCTGGGTGTCTCTGAACAACAACCTATATTGCTCAGTGGTTAAGCCAAACCCAGCTATCAGAGCACTCTTCAGGACTTTGTAATAGTTAGCATCCTCATCACTAACTGTGAGGAGCTTGTCTCTACTTTTGTCAGAAAAGGAGAGCCACAAGATAGCTGCCCACTGACTCTGGGGTACCTGCTGTACTTTGCAGGCCCTCTCCAAAGCAGTCATCCACTTGTGGATTTCATCCCCATTCTGATATGGGGGGACTATCTTGCTTAGGTTTCTATGGTCATAAGACCTATCCCTATCTCTAGGAATGTTGCTGCCACCAGTGGGTTCTGACCCACACAATTTTTGCTCTCTAGCCAGAGCAAGCTTCTCTTTGGCAAGGGCAAGTTCTTCCCTTTCAATCCTCAGTTTGGCTTCCTTCATTCTGGCCTCATGCTCTCTCCTTTGGGGGGAAGTCATCCTCCTGTGGGATGAAGCATTGGAGCTTCTTGAGTGATAGGAGTGGAGAGAGTCCCCTGAGGGAGATCTACCCCTTCTATCTCTCTTTTTAAGATTACTTGGGGGCCTGTAAGGGAAGTTCCCATGCAACCTCCCATGTAAGCTTAAGTTAGCCTGACTAAGTATTCTGACTGGGGTCTTGCTACCTCCCTCTTCTTCTGAAGTCTCTTATGACTCATCTGTATCAGTTAAGTCAGGGGTCTCTTCTGTGGAGGGGAGGCCCTTATCTACAGCTATGGCACCATACTTGGCAGCTCTTTCAGCATCATAGGCCTCCAGAAGCTCCACTAGCTGTCTAAGGGTAGGGTTGGAACCCTGTTTTAATCTCCTGGAGGTACACAGTTGTCTCATCTCCTGGAAAGTGAATGCATCATATCTAGAGGGAATCTGTCTAGGATTCTCCTCTCCTGAGGGAGTATCAGTGTGATCTCCATTCAGGGACATGATTCTAGTGAGGGTGTGGTGTGTGCACCTACCTACACTAGTTGTATCTACTAACCCTCTCTAGTAGTTGTAGTCAGGGTGTGCTAGGCCCTTCAACCTACAACAACTAAGTCCAGTAGGACTTAAGTATTTATAATCTATGTTATATGTACCTAAACAATATCTTATGTGATCTTTCAATTTAGTATCTCAAGATTACAATGGTATTACAACAGAAAGCTCAGATCCCACAGCTGCTCACCAATGTGAGAAGTTGGCCTGATATATGATGTCACTAATTCTAGTGTACACCTTGTATCAGTCCAAACAACCCTTATGGTGATTGGTTGTAAAGTCAACCTTATAGACCAGCTATCCTAGTGGTAGCATGGACAAGAGCAGTCTTAGGCTAAACTAAGAATGGCATGTGAAGCCAGCTGTTATACCATATGTAATCCCTTGAATACCAAATGAAAGGACACCACAACAGATATATATAAAAATAGAATGTATTTATTCTAGGCAAACCCTCAGCACTCTTTATGAGATTCGAGGTAAGTACAACACAGTCTTATTTAAGCATACATTGTCACACAGGTAAGTAATACAGTTAGGCCCTAGGGGCCACTCAAACCATATAGTATAAGGACCACTGTCACGAACACAGGATAGCCCTAGGCCTAGGGAATCGCTGGGGCTACACTATACTACCAACAGTTAGGAAGTGGGAGGCCCACGGGATTCAGGTGCAGAGTGGAAACACTCACGCGTAATGCGTAAAAGTCGATAGAATTACTAGCAGTTAGAAATAAGCAGTTTTAGGACACTTCTGGTATAGCTAGAAAGTTGAGACTCGGAAACTAGACCCTAGGATAGTCAATACCCCTGTGAGCACCGAAGTACCCAAGTTACCTAGCCCACGGGCTGCGGGGGCATAGGTGTGAACTTGCGTCGGGTTTCGTCGTGGACTTCTATGGATGCCTGAAGGAAAGTTGCTGACAGGCAGTCAGTGAAGAGTGTCCGGTGGATCCCAAGGTGGGGATCAAGAAGGAAGGAACCTGCAAGCAGAAGGGACAGAGTCTAGGTCACCAGCCGGGAAGGAACCAGGAAGGAACCAGGCGATGTCGTGAAGATGCAAGTGAAGAGGTGAAGCTTGTCGCAGCAGCCACGGGTACCAGGAGGCGTCGAGTACGACCAGGACCAGGAGGTGAGCTGTCCCACGAAGCCTCTTGCTGTCGGCGGCGTCGAAGTCGAGTCAGGACCCAACAAGCCTTGGCAAGCGGAACCCACGCAGGATGGAGGACTTGCTTCTGGTGCAGACCAGGAAGGTCTGGGGTGCTTCTCTTTCACAGAGGAGCGGGTGCGAGTCTGGAGGAGCCGGACCAGCAAGATGAAAGTAAAGGTTCGTCGTCGCAGAGGCTACTAGCCAGCGGGCCAGCAACCGGACAACACCTCGAGCAACACAGGTGCAGAAGGGCCCCACGCAGAACACGTGAAGTGTGGGGAGCTGGTCTTCTTTGCAGATGGTGCTCGGGAGTGGGGCTTCTCAATTCCGCAAGCACAGCCTCGAGGAAGCCTCAGAAGTCGCGCTAGTCAGTTACTAGCCACTTTTCCCAAGTCGCCGGTCCCACGTCCCTCGTCGCCTCCACGGGTCTCAGCTTCGCTGGAGATGTGGATCTGGTTCAGAGGTGTCTGGAAGTCTCGGCGCTGGTCAGTCTCTGCAGTCGTCCCTCATAGGATTCAGTCGCAAAGCAAGCAGCGGTCGCTGGATGGTGCCTGGTTGCTCAGGGTGGTCACTCCTTGGCCACAAGGGAGATTTCTTCAGATTTCTTCCTGAGGTCGAATGTCGAAGGTCCAGAGTTTCTGTTCAAGTTGCAGATTCAGGTTAATCTACTTTAGCTGGGCTCAGCTAGCTACTGATATACTGGGCTAGTGGGCTGGGCTACCTGCAAGGTCCCTCCTATGGGTGGGACAGGAAGGGGAGTGGCTACAACCCCTTTCCTTTGTTCAGTTTCGCGCCAGAGCTGGGGCTGGAGTACCCCAGCACCGGTTTGAACTGGACTATGCATGGAACACCTTGTGTGCCCCAGGCATGTCTCATTCCTTTCAGTCCTCCCTGCCCCAATACACTAAAGTCTGTCTGGGGAGGTGCTAGCACCTCCCCAAGCAGGAAACCTATTGTCCAGGCCTCCCTGGCTGGGAGGGCTCCCAGCTGCAGGAGGTCAGACTCGTGTCTGTGGCAGCAGCATCCATTTTGTGATGCTGTGGCTTTGGTGAGAGTTAAACAGCAAAGTAGGATTTTAACATGTCTCTCCCTCTAGAAGGAAGGAATAATATCCTCATCACCAGAAATGGTATGGGGGTATCATTCCAAAGTGCTAGACACCTTACACAACATGTTTTGATAAAGCCAAACCATAGTTACCATAACCGTTTAAGATTATAAGGTACTTAAAGAGTATATGGTAGGCTATATCATAGAACAGCTATAAGGACATGGTTCAGAAAGCTGCAGACAGGCTCAGCTCATGCTAGAGCACCATCTCACATGTTACCAAGCACTCTGCCTCCAGGATTGTTAAGGCCTGCCATAGGAGTGGCTCACAGGTACACGTGTCTATTTTAAGGGTAGATATAGGTATACTATATCTAAGCAATGGGTGATTACACGACCTTGCCCCAGCTGAGTGATCAGCCAGTTGTGTCTGATTGGAAGGCCAGACCAGGGGTGGCATAATACATGCTGCAGCCCCTGGGAGGCCTAGGGTACACCTATGCCCTGGGTACCTAGGGTACACTGTACAGGGTCCAATAAGGTGATCCTTACCAATTGGGTATGTACCTAGGGTACATGGAGTCCATTTTAAAGAGAGAGCAGACAGCCTGAGACCCTGAATGGCAGGATCTCAGGCCAACTAAGTCGAAAAACCAGCTAGACACTAGGCAAAATGTTGGGGGTAACCATAGTCCGATATCCACCTTCCTACACTAATTATTTAATGTATTGGTGTTTTTAAATGCTGTACGCACCTGTCTCCAAGATACACCTGCCTAATCGTTGCCAGTTACCAAGGGTTGAGCAAGGAAGAATTTATTGAGACGTTGACTAACCCTCATATTGTGTTTGTGGCCTCATTACTAGTAGTAAGTCAATACTTATCAATACTACTAAATTACTTTCCAACAACTGCAAAATATCTGCAGTAATGTTTGACGAACCATGATTGGGACAGTGGCAGAGGTCTCTCTTTTCCCAACAAGAGCTGACTGTAGTGACTCTTCTGGGATGTAGTGCCTATCTGAGAGAGGTGGAGATCAGCAGACACTGGTGTCAGACAGAGTCCGGTCTCCCCATCAACATGTTGTAGTTCGAGGCTATTCGCTTGGCATTGAAAGCCTTTCTTCCTTCGATCAAGGGAAGGCTAGTGCAGGTGTTCACAGACAACACCACCGCCATGTGGTACTGCAACAAACAGGTCAGAATGGGGTTGTGGACTCTTTTGTCAAAAAGGTCTGCATCTCTGGACATAACTGGAACGCTAGAGCATTTCCCAGATGCTTCAACGCCTGGCGGTCTCTTTGAACGCAGGGGAGGACGAACTCAGTCCAAGATGCCTAACGGAGCCCAAATGGCATCTCCAGATGGAGGTGGTGCAAGTTCCATTTCAGCAGTGGGAGGAGCCTTCGTTAGATCTGTTCGCCACCATTGAGAATTTGCAATGTCAGCAGTTTTGCATGCTTGAGTTTCCAAGGCGACTTCCGCTCGAAGACGCTTTTCCTCTCTAGATGAGCTTTAGTCTCTTCTACACCTTTTGCCTATTGCATTCCTGTTCATAGATCTCAAGATCAGGAACGACCGAACCCAAGTTATTTTTTTGGTTCCAGATTGGGGAAGGAGAGGCTGGTATCCCGAGCTGTTGAGCATGAGCATTGGACCCTCAATCAGGCTGCCTTTTTGAGAGAATCTTGTGTTGCAGCGTCAGGCGAGGGTTCTGCACCTGAACCTGCATACCCTTCACCTTCCTGCTGGGAGATTGAGCGGCCACAGTTGACAGCTTTCAACCTTCATCCCGAAGTCTGTGATGTTATTCTGGTAGCCAGGCGTCCCTCCACCAAGTTTGTATACACTTACAGTTCGGATAAGTTTGTGGCTTAGTGTAAGTCAAAAAACATGCCTCCTCTTTCTGCACCTCTCTAAGGTTCTCCTGTTTGCTCTATCTTTTGCCTAGCAAGGCTCTGCTCTGGGCACAGTAACACTCCAAAGTAATGGACAAAACCTCTTGGATCATGTGGACGTAGCACCAGTAATATACACACATTTGATGTCCATACGGAAGTGAGGACGGGTAGGTCAATGCACCTGTGTTACCTCTGACACCAAATTTGTGTGTATTCCTGGCGCCATGTCCTCGTGATCCAAGAGGATTTGTCCATTAATTTGGAGAGTTACAACTAATAAATCGGACACCATGCTTGCACGTTTGTATTTATACTTCTTGGAAGATGAGAGTTAGCGCATCTATTATTATTCACAAGAAGAAAACGAGACATTAACAAGCTCCTCATTCTCTGTAGAAAATTAGGTACATTTTTTAAAGGTGCTGAGGAAATGTCATTTGATCTCTCCTCGACTACCAAAGGCATGAAACATGCTGACCAATAATCTAGACTCAAATATACCAGTGAGTCCATAGGTGACCGACACTTCGTGCACTCAAGAGACAGGGATCATTATATCCTGGAGAGACTGTCAGTTTTTAATCTCAACATTGATCATAGACACCCTATTCAATATATAGACACACATGATCCATAGTTGATTTTCAATTCACTTCTTCATAATTCCTAATCTTCTCAACCCCTGACTGGATACCTACACGCCATTCATTTCATTAGGTGTTTCAAAAGATCTCCTGTAAAGTGTCCCTTCGAGGGGCCCATTGGAATTGCAGCACCAGCCCCACTTGGTACAGAGCCCCAAGATGAAGCATGGCACCCTTCGGTGGGTGAGGGCAATTTTTCTTAATAGCACATGCTCCCAGTAACTCTATATGAGCTCCAAAGAGAGTTTTCTAGTCTTATCCACGGAACAGTATATTTTGTTGAGTGTAATCCTTTCCATGTAGGCCAGAACATCACCCTGCCTGCCTTCTTTGCTCCACCTCACCCTTCCACAGAGGAAAGACTTCTGCACCTGCACGCAAAATGTGCGTCGTCATTCTACCTTGATCACACAAATCTATTCTACGGTAAGAAATCCATTGCTAAAAGTCTCTATCAGATGAACAAGTTACTTACTTTCGGCAATGCCTTATCTGGTAGAGATTCTTTCTAGCAGAAGATTCTTTACCGACCCTCCCATCCTTCCCGCTCTGTGAGCGGATTGCAATGCAAGGGACACCTTGGTCGGGGCCTTAGTATTTCGCACCAATGATCAGTTCTTCTTGTGACTCCACGCTCATAGCATGGAAAGTCACGAAAGTAACTGACTTCAGCATGCGGAGGTGGCACCTATATAGGTACAGCGCACGTGCAAACGCGCAGCCAAACACCACCACCTACCGGCGCACAGGGATGCTGAACAAAAATGTAAAGATCCAGTCTGACGCCTTAGGAATATTCTAAGGTAAGAAATCTGTGGCTAGAAAGAGTCTCTGCCAGATAATGCGTTACCAACGTTAAGTGACTTGTTCTTCAAACCTATAAGTGCACAGCTGGTAATTCCATTCATATGCATGTCTTTCCATACAAATTATTGTGTTATGTGTTTTCCATTTGAATATTTATTAGAAGAGTATCAGGTATTTTACAACAGTAAAATGTTAATCCATGATTTTTAAAGAAAATTCTTGGGTAGGTGTTGGGTCTGAGGCGATAACATAGAGTGAATCAATAATTTTTAGTAGTTGTTCATTAGTAAACAGTAAAGATTTGTTTTCTCCTTTAGTTGGGCTCTCATACGGTTGGCAATGATAAAACTCGCTCTTGATAATGTGAAGAACTTCTTCCCTGTTGCTGGTCTTGAATTCTCTGGTAAGTATATGCTGTTTTTATCAATATTTGTCATTGAGATGTGATATATTTGTGTTTAGAGAAAGAATGTCAATTTAGAGAGGTAACTTGTATTTTGCAAACAATTCAAGTTGACAGATACTCTTAACCCCTACTTGAATGGGGTAACTATACACTTCACTCAATTTAGCTAAAAAACAATATGCTTTGTTCACATAACAATTGTAGAACTTCTGTTATGCTCCAAACATACTGATATGTGTTTATCTTCTAATGTATTAATATTCTCAGATTTCTGATTGCTCTAACTATTATAATATTGGGCATAGGGCTATGTTGTTCTAAAATGTGATCAAAAAAACAAAGTGAAGGATGGAATACTTGAATTAAACTCAGCCACTGGTAATCGCTCGGGCCGCATCTCAATTCATAGTTTTTCTCCCACCTCAGTTTGGACCCAGCCATATGTAAATCAGCCTTGACCCTGATCCCCATTGAAACAGTCCAGCCCAAACATCCAGGCCAGGCGCTCCCTGAACCGTAACACAAGCAACCCAGGACTGGTTTCGCCCTTCTTATGGGCTCACTAGCCAGGTATAATAATAATAATAATCGATATTCGGCATATAAAAATAAGACCATAAAAGAGAAATTTTCAGGTGCATAACAATGTTAAACCATATTCATAAAAACAGTCAAGAAACATTAAGATAGGAAAAACTGTGCAAAATCATTACAATGCTGTTCTCCTTCTTGGACTCATAAATTTATGAAAGAGACAGAGAGGAAAAAAAAAACTAAAAAGAACATTAAAAAGCTCTAGAGGCCACCATGCATAGTACAGAGATTAACAGGGAGTCGTAGGCCTTTATGTGCCCCTAGTAGTTCTTAATTTAAAAGCAGATCTTAAAAGGTTTGAGACACAAAAGAGTGTAAAAACATCTGAAGACAATTTTAAAAACACGAGCCTGCTTGAATCTTAGTTTCCTGAAAAGCCCCTTAGGAAACACTCCCCTCGTTTATGAATAGTATGGTCAAAGGAGAACAAAGTGTAAGGTATCCTGTGGAGACCTATTGTCACAGTGTGAGGGACGATGTGGGGAGGGAGGTGGTTCACCTAATACACCAACACAGGGACTCACTGATGAGGTAAAAAAGCGGACTTCATTGGCTCAATAAGCGTTCTTTGTTTTGACGTTCTGGATGAGGTCTGTTGCTCCAGGAGTCAGTGTCCGGTTTAAGGGTTCCTCTGTAGGGATCTTCTCTCCGTCCGGTTCTTCCGTAGGGACCGTCTCCTCCTCCTCCGTCCGTGACCCAGGGAAGAGATACAGAGGGACACAAAGGTGAGTAGGGTTGTAGGGACCAAGGGCGCTTTGAGGGGGGAAAGGGTTGTGAGGGATCACCGGGGCTACCACCAACTTTTGTGACTCCTGTAACTCAGGTGAAGTAAGGAGGTGAACGTAGGTAGAGAAGGCTGGAGGGGGGGAGCGTGGTTGACCCACAGAAAAAGAATCCTCAACACTCAGGCTCCCCGTACTCCCGTGACCTCCCTCACCCTCTTCACTTCGTCCCTCCCCGTACTTGTGACAGACTCAAGATACGATCACGTACCTTTCCCAGCCACGCTCCTCCAGGAACGTGGCGGGGCGAGTAGCGTATCCGTTGGCCTCCTGGCTCCGTCGGCGCCGTCTCTCGGACTCCGCACTCTCCTTCAGTCGTCTCTCCTTCTCCACTGCTCACTCGTTCCTGCTCCGTCTCCTTCGCTCGGCTCTCCTCGCTTCCTCCGGTTTTCGCCCCCTTCTTCTCTTCCGGGTTCGTTTTACCAGGTCCCGGGCTCTCCGATTGGATGACGTGGTCTGACGTGCAGACAGTCGGCTCCTCCCCACGGGTTTCTCTGGTGGAGTTAAAGGGCCCGTACCAGTCCTGTGGCCAAGGCGTAAAGGAACAATCAGGCATCCCCTCGGGTTGTGTGTCAGAAGCCGTGCCCCCAGTGGTGCCCCCGTGACAATTCCCTCCCCCTGGCGTGACCCGATCGGGGGAACAAGGGAACCGAGAAAGAAAGTCAGCGTTACCCTGATTCGCCCCTTTCCGATGTTGTACGTCTATCTGATAGGGTTGGAGGGCAAGGAACCAGCGGAGGATCCTGTCATTGTGACCGTGATTCCGTTGTAACCAGGTGAGGGGAGCATGGTCCGTGTAAAGGACAAAGGGTCTGCCTTCCAAATAGTACCGGAGTTTCTCAACCCCCCACTTAACCGCCAGGCACTCTTTTTCTATAGTGGAGTAAGCCTGCTCCCTAGGAAACAATTTCCTACTGAGAAAAAGAATGGGGCGTTCGTGACCGTCGGGATCTTTCTGAGAGAGAACCGCCCCGATCCCAATACCCGAGGCGTCTGTCTGCAGGATAAAGGGTTTGTCGAAATCCGGGGTCACTAGTATAGGGGAGGTGGTAATAGCATCTTTCAGGGCTTGGAATGCAGAAGCTTCTTGATCGGAAGGGGCGTGTAACCTGGGTGAGGTGTGTGTTTTTCGCAATAAGTCAGTGAGGGGGCCCGCTATGGTAGCGAACTGGGCTATGAACCGTCTATAATACCCCACCAACCCTAAGAACGCCCTCAAGTCTCTTTTGGTCTTTGGATAGGGAACGGACTGGATTGCGGCCACTTTTTCGGTTTGGGGAGCTATATGACCCTCCCCCAAGAGATACCCCAAATACCTCACTTTCTGAAAGGCCACTCGGGTTTTCTTGGCGTTGATGTGTAACCCGGACTGACGAAGGCTGTTCAGTACCTTCCCTAAGTGCTCCAGGTGCTCCTCCCAGGTCTTGCTATAGACCACGATGTCATCTAAATAAGCCCCTGAATAGGATAAGTGAGGGGCCAGAAGCACATCCATGGCCCGCTGAAAGGTCGCTGGGGCCCCATGCAACCCAAAGGGAAGAACTGTAAAGTGATAGTGGCCGGAAGGGGTGGAGAACGCGGTTTTTTCTTGATCCGCGGGGGCCAAAGGGATCTGCCAGTAACCCTTGGTGAGGTCGATAGTGGTGATGTATCGGGCCTCACCAAGGCGTTCTATAAGTTCATCCACCCGGGGAAGAGGATAGGCATCCTGCTTGGATACCTTGTTCACTGCGCGGAAGTCAATACAAAACCGGATGCTGCCATCCGGTTTGGGTACCAGCACCACGGGGGAACACCAGTTACTATGGGAAGGCACGATGACCCCTGATTCCAACATCCTGGACACTTCCTCCTGAAAGGCGGCTCGTCGAGCCTCAGGGATCCGGTAAGGCTTTTGTTTCACCACCACCCCCGGAGGAGTAGGGATACAATGTTCGGCCAGTTGGGTCCTGCCTGGTTGATCAGAAAATACGTCTGAAAAGTCCATCAGCAGAGACCGTATTTCTCGGGATTGGGTGCACGTGAGATCGGGATTGACAGGTGTCTCCAGAGTGGTATGAGAGGGAGGGGTGATTATGGAGACCGTATGAACTCCTGAAGGAGGGGGTCCCAACCACTTCTTCAGTAAGTTGATGTGGAACATCTGGGTCCTCTTTCCCCTCAGTTGCAAAATGTATGTAGTTTTCCCTATCTTTCTTAGGACTTTGAATGGTCCTTGCCACTCCTTTTTTAATTTGTGGGTGGAGGAGGGTAAAAGTATCAGGGCCCAATCCCCTATATCCAACTCCCGCCACTTCGTACCTCGGTCATAGAAGGTTTTTTGTTTGACCTGTGCCGCCGTCAATTCTGTATGGGCCAATGTTCGCAACTTATGGAGACGGTTTTGTAACTGTTGTGTATAATCCAGTAGGGATTCGGCCTCTTGTAACCCCTCTCGTTCCCAACTGTCCTTGGTGATCTCGAGTAAGGTTCGGGGTTTACGCCCGAACAATAACTCAAAAGAGGAGGTCCCTAAACTGGATTGTTTCTGGCTACGGAGTACGAACAGGGCCAACGGGAGTAATTGGTCCCAGTGCCGGCCATCCCCAGACAGAAGCTTCTTCAAGGTAAGTTTAAGACTCCCGTTGTACCGTTCGACTAGTCCGTCTGTCTGGGGGTGGTACACAGAGGTGGTGATATGTTTAATGTGCAACTGGTCACAGACCTGCCTCATCAACCGGGACACAAAGGGAGTGCCTTGATCTGTGATAATCTCTCGTGGAAAGCCCATGCGGGAGAAGACTTCCACGAGTCGTTGTGCGATGGCCGTAGTTGTTGCGGCCCGAAGTGGGAACGCCTCCGGGTACCTAGTAGCATAGTCGATCAACACCAGTGCATACTGGTGACCCTTCGCGGATTTGGGGAGAGGCCCTATGAGGTCCATGCCGAGGCGGTCGAAGGGTGTCCCAATGATGGGTAAAGGATTCAACGGAACTGGAGGGGGAACATAGGGATTGCGCCTCTGGCAAATTTGGCACTCCTGGCAATATTTCTGTATCTGAGCATAGACCCCCGGCCAAAAGAAATGTTGTAGGATGGCCTGCCCCGTTTTTTCTGCTCCTGAATGCCCTGCTAAAAGATGAGCGTGCGCAAAAAAGAGGATTTGGTCCCTGAATCCAGCCGGAACCAACAGTTGGGGAACAGCGTCGGGTTTCGCTAGACGGTATAACAGTCCATTTTTTTCTATGAATGCGGGATAGACACGAGTTCCAACATTCGGTTGATCTCGCGCTTTCTGCCAAGCGTGGGTGAGACTGGCATCGTTTAACTGGGCCAGTCGAAAGTGATTATCTCTCGCCCAAGGCTCAGGGGTGAGACACACATTATATTTCATGGGATTTATCGCAGCTTGCAAGAGGGGGGTAAAGGACGGGGAGTCAATCCCTATAATAAGTAGCTCAGGGAGTTCGTCCACCACCCCCACCACTACATCGGACTGTATATGATTGTTGATCTCTAGGGTGATCCTAGCCAATGGGTACTCCCTTACATCCCCATGTATACATCGTATGTGTACTGTCTTCCCAGATATGAGCCAAGAAGGGTCTACCAATTCCCGCTTTATGACAGAGTGTCTGCACCCCGAGTCAAGAAGAGCCCTTACCCTCCTGCCATTAAGAGTCACACTTACATAAAATATGGGGCCTGACTCCTGGGCGAATAGGACAGAGCGGGGTGCATAGCTGATGTCCATGGGTTCGTCGTCTTTCTCCCTTTTCTTACGACAGAATCGTGCTATATGGCCCCATTCTCCACAGTCATAACATTGGGGGGAGGTGTAAGGGGGATTCTCGGGACGGGGAAGACTGGGTCGGTTTCCCCCTGGAAGGGGTCGTGGGGTCTTTCTCTCAAGTCTCGCCGGCATTGGGGGACGGATGTGTTTCTCGGATTCTTTAAGGGGTGGTCGACCCTGGGCCCTGGAGTAAGCCGTCGCCATTTCTATGGCCTGTTCTAGGGTCAGACCGGCGTGTTGTCTTAACCACCGTTGAGTGGCATAGGGGAGCGCCTCCAAGAATTGTTCCAAATAGATTTTGTTCATGACCTCATTCATATTGCCTTCATGAGGTTTGAGCCAGAGATCCGCAGCTCCCTTTAACTTAAAGAACAAGGTTTTCGGCAGATCACCCGTGGCTCCTCGCTCTTGTCTGAACTTCAGGCGGTGTGTCTCGTCATCCACGCCTAATCGATCCAGCACATATTGTTTCAGTGCAGCATAGGCGGTTGTCCCATCTGGATTGATTGTCTGATAAGCTGCTTGGGCTTCTCCCGTGAGGAGGGGCGCGAGGTAAAAGGGCCAGCGTTCAGCCGGCCAGGCGCTGGCCCTCGCGGCACGTTCAAAATTCAAGAAGAACGCCAAAGGATCATCTCCAGGTACGTATTTCTGAAGAGGAACCACGGTTCCAGGGGGGTTGCTTGCTCTACCCTGTCCCAGTGTGATCAGGAGTTGGGCATGTCCCTCTGCTAGTTTGATCAGGCTGTTTGCTTGGTTTTGTATCGCAGATGTAAAGACGGCACGATCCGCCTCCGCCTGACTGGACGACTTCTCTACCGCCCATTCGAGTTTTGCCTGTCCTTCCTTCATCTGATGTACGATGGCCTCCATCCTGTTTCGGATGCTGATTCTCCAAGGCTCCTATCTGGCTCGCCACTTGTGAGGGACGATGTGGGGAGGGAGGTGGTTCACCTAATACACCAACACAGGGACTCACTGATGAGGTAAAGAAGCGGACTTTATTGGCTCAATAAGCGTTCTTTGTTTTGACGTTCTGGATGAGGTCTGTTGCTCCAGGAGTCAGTGTCCGGTTTAAGGGTTCCTCTGTAGGGATCTTCTCTCCGTCCGGTTCTTCCGTAGGGACCATCTCCTCCTCCTCCGTCCGTGACCCAGGGAAGAGATACAGAGGGACACAAAGGTGAGTAGGGTTGTAGGGACCAAGGGCGCTTTGAGGGGGGAAAGGGTTGTGAGGGATCACCGGGGCTACCACCAACTTTTGTGACTCCTGTAACTCAGGTGAAGTAAGGAGGTGAACGTAGGTAGAGAAGGATGGAGGGGGGGAGCGTGGTTGACCCACAGAAAAAGAATCCTCAACACTCAGGCTCCCCGTACTCCCGTGACCTCCCTCACCCTCTTCACTTCGTCCCTCCCCGTACTTGTGACAGACTCAAGATACGATCACGTACCTTTCCCAGCCACGCTCCTCCAGGAACGTGGCGGGGCGAGTAGCGTATCCGTTGGCCTCCTGGCTCCGTCGGCGCCGTCTCTCGGACTCCGCACTCTCCTTCAGTCGTCTCTCCTTCTCCACTGCTCACTCGTTCCTGCTCCGTCTCCTTCGCTCGGCTCTCCTCGCTTCCTCCGGTTTTCGCCCCCTTCTTCTCTTCCGGGTTCGTTTTACCAGGTCCCGGGCTCTCCGATTGGATGACGTGGTCTGACGTGCAGACAGTCGGCTCCTCCCCACGGGTTTCTCTGGTGGAGTTAAAGGGCCCGTACCAGTCCTGTGGCCAAGGCGTAAAGGAACAATCAGGCATCCCCTCGGGTTGTGTGTCAGAAGCCGTGCCCCCAGTGGTGCCCCCGTGACACATAGCCACAGGGACCTTTTTGTTCTATATATGCAGTGAAACCAGCAGGTACAGCCAATAAATTAAGCCTAAAACCTGTGAATAAAAATCTGTCATGTGCACTGGTTATAAGGGATAAATAAGGTTCCATGCCTTAGACTGACGCTACTAAAGTGTGGTCTCTAACCGTGGGTTTTTTCAACTCCCTTTCTTCCCTTTGTGCCATGAAGTGTTTAAAAAACAGATCTTTAATAAAAGCTTTTTCTCGTGCTCCCACCTTATCAGGATTCAAGAACTGATCTGTTCGACCTAATTGGGTAAGGGTGTCCTTTACATATTTCGACCAAGGGATTTCTAACGCTTGGTCTAGAGAGAGGCAGTCCTGGATTACCAGCCTATTAAACCCTGCCTCCTCCTCCTCCTTGGACCATATGTTCACCCAGCACAATAGGGGTTTCACAGCCACCATACCTGAGATGTACTTCGACCCCAATTCCTCATGAATAATGAATGCAAGGGTGCTATGAGGGGCTTTCAGCAAGCGTCTAAAATAACTGTCTTCTTCGATTTGTAGCTTGTTAGTCATCATGAATCCCTAAACCTTGCTACCATATAAAACTTTGGAGCTACAGAAAGAGTTATATAACTTTGAAATAGTCCCAAGTGACCATTTGCATAATCTATGGACAAAACTTGCAATTGCTCCAGTTAACCTTGTCACACCCAGGCACTTTTCCTCTAGTAAATATTTAAAACTCAGTTTCCCATCAAATGAAATGTCTAAATATGAAAAAAACGGTACTTCACCTAAAGTGTGTGTGCCTACTGTATAAGTATTAGACTTTCTGCACTTCTTCTCCATTTCCATTATATAACATTTTGATAAGTTTGTGGACAGGTCCATCTTGTTCATAAACGCTACAAACCCATCCGATAAAAGCTGCAGGCCCTTTGGTGTGTGGACAAGGAGAACCGCATCGTCCGCATAAAGCAGGACGGGAACCGGTCTTGAACCTATCCTCGGGGTATCTGCTTGTAATGTGTTCAGGGCGGAATCAAGGTCATTAATATATAGTGTAAACAGAAATGGCGCTAAGATGCAGCCCTGTCTAACCCCACTCGAGCACTTAGAATGGTCTGTGATCTTCCCCTCTTGCGTGTATCTTACTGCAGCAGTGGTATTCATTTGTAGGCCCATTAAAATGTTAATTAATGCTGCATCCACCCCAAGCTCTCCCATCAGATTCCAAAGTTTGCAGCGATTTACTCGATCAAAAGCTGCAGTGCGGTCCATAAAGGCTAGATAGAGCAACCCTGATTTGTCTATTGTATACTTAGCAGTAACGAGATAGAGATCTGAAAGAAACACGTTAGTTATAGATTCCTTACCTTAGAATTACCACCAGGCGTCAGACTGGATCCGGAAAGTTTTCTCGTCAGCAGTACCTCTGCGTGGCGGAAGGTGGCATCAGTCGGCTCCGCGTCCGTCGTCGGTGTCATGGTCGCAGGGATGATGTGGCGGCAGCTACTTAGACGCCGCCCTCGCGCGCTGACGTCAGTTTTTTTTTTCCGCACCAGCCAGCGCAGATCCTGGAAGAGAGGCACCTCAGTCATTTTTTGACTAGGTTTTTCTCTACTTTTTGTCAACGTCGTGTTTCGACTCCGAAAAGGTGCATGAGGCATACCCGGTTTTAAGGCCTGCGGTTCCTATGACCGACTGTTGTCGGTGACGGATCGGCACCGCCTGTGCCTCTTTTGCCTGGAGCGCGACCACGACCCCAAGTCGTGCTCCGACTGTGAGTTGTTGACGGCGAAGGCTTTGCGGGAGATGTCCCGAAAGCTGCTTTAACGACAACAGTCGGCTTCGCGCCGTTCAAAGTCCCAGTCGAGAGAGAGGTCGAGGGACTGGTCGCGGAGCCATCGCCATCGCCATTCCGGCAAATCATCGAAGTCTTCGCACTCGGGTTGGGTAAGTCGAAGTATAAGAAGAAGTCGAAGAAGCATCGTCGTTCTTCGACTTCTCCTCGTTGCTCGGTCGACCGACCCGACAAGGCCCGTGGGTGGTGCCCCTACCGCGGCTCTAGGTGCGGAGCCCGTTGAGTCGACTCTGGGCTTCCCTCCCTTTCCAGGGCCCGAGCGACTCCCACCTAGCTTCATACGTTCTACGAGGCGATGCATGCCATCTTAGGGTGTACCGACCCCGTCGGCGCGCCTTCGGGCCCTGCGGACTCGGTTTGGAGGGCCTAGGTCTTTGCCGCTGGAGGCTCCGGCGCTGCAGGCCCCCTTTGGATCCAGGCCTGGATCCGGATCTGCGCCGGTTGACCTCATTACACCTCCACCGGCACCGCTTCCTTCGGCACCACTACCGCGTTCGGCGCCGCAGACGGCGTCGACCCCAGCCTCCATCCCGACGTGGACACGGAGCTGGACCGGCGTCGGTCGACGCCGGATCCGATGCCAATGGGTACTTTTGTCCCTGTGTTCCACCCTGGCCAATGTCAGCCTGTTTGGCAGGCAGAGGAGGGTGAGGAGGACTGGGAGGGGTCAGGTGACCCTTTAACTGACCAGATAGAGACTGAACAGGACTGGAGAGAGGACCTGGGGGATGCCAGTGGTTTTGACACTTCACCCGACCTTGGCATGTTGTCTCCTCCTACGTGGCTACGGAGGAGGGAGCCTTATACGCTGTGGTGTTGCGTAGGGCGGCCGAGGCTCTCAACCTCGAGCGTCCTACGGTGGCGGTCAGGACTAACCTCCTGCCTGAGGTGCTTCAACAGGCAGAGAGCTCTTCGGAGACCCTGCTGCCGTTTAATGAGGCCCTCACCGATGTCCTTTTGGGCACGTGGTCGAGGCCCAACACGGGGGCTCCCGTGGACAGGATGATCGCCTGACGCTACCGCCCGTCTCCGGGTGACCCCTACTTTCCTTTCCCAACACCCCACCCCGGAGAATTTGGTGGTGCAAGCCTCCACCTCCAAAAGCGCCTTCCCTACTGCTGCACCGGAAAGAGAATCCAAGAAGCTGGACCACCTTGGCAAGAAAGTGTTCTCTTCCGCCAGCTTAGGACTGCGGTCCGTAAACACCGCATGTCTCTTGAGCCGTTATTCGCACTCTGTTTGGAATATGGTGGCGCAAGTGCTGCCCCAGTGTCCGGAAGAGGCCCAGGCAGTGCTCTCCCAGGCTGTTGCCGCCCGGAGAGATGCAGTGAAGTTCACGATCCGTTGTGGGCTGGACACCGCCGACTCTCTGGGCAGGTCCATTTCTGCGTCGGTAGCGCTTTGCCGCTACGCCTGGATGATGTCCACTGGCTTTTCAGGGGATGTCCAGAAAACTCTGATGGACAGCCTCCAAACCCTCCTAGTCCGTCCTTTCAGGCCCGTCAAACGCCAGTGGGGGGCAGGATTCGCCATCACCTCCCCCACTGGCGCACCATCACTTTGGACAGGTGGGTTTTGCAGATAGTCCGAAGGGGCTACTCCCACCCCCTTCGAGACCACCCCTCCAGCCTTGCCACCTCGTTACCACCGCATGTCAGAGGATCATCTGGCACTTCTCCAGCAGGAAGTTACGGCTCTCTTGGCCAAGGGAGCCATCAAGCGCGTTCCTGTCCCAGAAGTAGGTCATGCTTGCTACTCCCATTACTTTCTGGTTTCCAAGAAGGACAAGGGCCTGCGCCCTATCTTGGACCTCAGGGACGTCAATCGCTTCCTCCGGAAGGAGAAGTTCAAAATGTTGACGCTTGCTCAGGTCTTGTCTGCTCTCGACCCGCAAGACTAAATGGTGGCGTTGGACTTGCTTATTTTCACATCGCGTCCTGCCGACCCACCGGTGTTACCTGCGGTTCACGGTAGGCCACAAGCATTTCCAGTTTACCGTGCTCCCTTTTGGCCTTACCAGCGCCCCTCGGGTGTTCACTAAGGTGATGGCGGTGGTCGCAGATCACGGGTCTCAGTCTTCCCCTATCTCGACGACTGGTTGTTGAAGGCGGGATCGCCCCAGGCAGTCGTTTCCCATCTCCAGACTATGGCCGCCGTCCTGCATTTGCTGGGGTTCTCCATCAATGTGCTGAAATTGCACCTGATTCCCTCTCAGAAGCTCCTCTTCATCGGAGCAGTTATGGACACGGCGCAGTTTCGGGTCTATCCTCCCGAACAGCGAGTCTGGGATATTCGGGCTATGATTCTGATCTTTCAGCCCTTGTCCCTGGTTTCGGTCAGAATGACCCTGAGGCTGCTGGGCCTCATGGCCTCCTGCATCCTGCGGATCAATCATGCCAGGTGGCATATGCGGCCTCTGCAGTGGTACCTGAAGTTCCAGTCGGAGCAGCATCAGGGGAATCTGTCCGAATACGTCCATATCTCGGAGGGCACTGCTCAACAACTGCAGTGGTGGCTCACAAACCAGGATTGGGTTAGTGGCAGATCCCTCTCCCTTCCCCAACCAGAATTCACAGTGGTGACGGATGCCTCCCTTCTGGGATGGGGCAGCCACATGGGAGAGGCAAAGATCAGAGGCCTCTGGTCTCCAGCGGAGTCAGAGCTCCACATCAACCTTCTGGAGCTCCGGGCGATTCGTCTTGCACTGAAGGCATTCCTTCCCTCTGTCTGGGGAAGAGTAGTGCAGGTGTTCACGGACAACACCACCTCCATATGGTATTGCAACAAACAGGGCGGGGTGGCGTCGTGTACCCTATGTCAGGAGGCCCTTCGACTCTGGAGATGGCTGGAACATCAAGGCATTTCCTTGGTGGTTCAACACCTGGCAAGTTCTCTGAACACCAGGGCGGACGAACGAAGCCGCAGCTGCAGGTGCATGATGGATCACGAATCACATCTTCACTCGGAGGTAGTGCAAGGTCTCTTTCAACGGTGGGGAGAGCCTTGGTTAGATCTATTTGCCACCGAAGAGAACGCGCAATGTCAGCAATTCTGCTCATTGGAATTTCCAAGGCGGCATTCGCTCGGCGCCGCTTTTCGTCGCGAGTTGAGTTGCGATCTGTTGTACGCCTTTCCGCCTATACCACTTCTGCCCAGAGTGCTGAAGAAGAACAGGCGCGACCGGGCCCAAGTAATTTTTGTGGCTCTGGATTGGGCACGAAGAGTCTGGTATCCCGAGCTGCTCAACATCGCCTTCGATCAGACTGCCTTTTTGGGATGATTTGCTGTCGCAGCAGCAGGGGACGGTCCTCCACCCGAACCTGTCCAGTCTCCACCTCCTTGCGAGGAGATTGAGCAGCAGCAGTTGACGTCTTTCAACCTGCCTCCTGAAGTCTTTGACGCAATCTTGGCAGCCAGGCGTCCCTCCACTAAGACAGTATACGCCTGACGGTGAAACAAATTTGTGGCATGGTGCACAGCAAAGGGTGTGGATCCCCTTTCTGCCCCTCTTTCTGAAGTGCTATTGTTCCTTTTCTCTTTAGCCCAGCAGGGCTCTGTTCTGGGCACTATCAAAGGCTACCTTTCTGCCATCTCTGCTTTCCTTCTGCTGCCAGATCAGCCTTCACTTTTCAAGTCCCCGGTAGTTGACCGTTTCTTGAAGGGCTTAACGCATCTTTTTGCTCCAATTCCGTTCGTTATGTCTCAGTGAGACTTGAATCTTGTGCCAACTTATTTGATGTGCGCTTCCATCGAGCCGCTTCATAATTGTCCTTTACGTCTTCTATCTCTTAAGACTGCTTTCCTGGTAGCCATCACTTCTGCTAGAAGAGTGAGTGAGCTCCAGGCTCTTTCCTCAAAACCTCCTTTCCTGTCTGTCCATCCGGGCAAGGTGGTTCTCAGGACCCGTCCATCCTTTCTTCCTAAGGTGGTCACTGCCCTCTACCTTCTTTCCACCTCCACATCCTTACAAGGAAGAAGAGAGGCTCCACCGTCTGGTCCCAAAACGTGCCCTCTCCTTCTAGCTGGATCGCACCAAACAGTTCCGGGTGGATGATCAACACTTTGTTGGCTACGTGGGTGCAAAGAAGGATCGGGCCGTACACAAACGCACCATTTCTCTGTGGTATATATTAAGGCTTGTTACTCTCTAGCTAAAAAGGAGCCTCCAGTGGGGCAGCGCGCTCACTCCACCAGGGCTACGGCAGCCACTACTGCCTTGGAAAGAGGAGAGCCTCTAAATGACATCTGTCAGGCCGCCACGTCGGCATCACTGCACACGTTCACCAAACACGAATGCCTGGACATCCAAGTCCGGAGAGATGGCTTCTTTGGCCGTTCTGTTCTCCAGGTCTTTCTGGTGTGATCCTGGTTCGCAGACCCACCAGCTGAGTTGGTATTGCTGTGGTATCTATTCTAAGGTAAGGAATCTATAACTGTGTTTCTTTCAGATGCACAAATTACTTACCTTCGGTAACGATGTATCTGTAAGAAACATTAGTTAGTTAGAGATTCCTTACCGCCCCACCCATCCTCCCTGGTTCTGCGAACTGATTTCTAGGTTTAAGGATATCCTTTCAGGGCCCTAATTTTGTGCATCAGTGGTCAGTGTCTTGCATGGCTCTGCGTTTCTGGCGCGGAAAGTTGTGTACAGAACTGACGTCAGAGCGGGAGTACGGCGTCTAAGTGGCTGCCATGACGACATCCCAGCGTCCACTACGCCGATGAAGGACGCGGACCCGACCGATGCCACCTTCCGACGTGCAGAGGTACTGCTGACGAAAAAGCTTTTCGGATCCAGTATGACGCCCTGGGGTAATTCTAAGATTAGTAATCTATAACTAACTAATGTTTCTTACAGATATATTGTTACAGATGGTAAGTAACTTGTGCATTAAGGCATTGGTCTGATGTGGATTTGCCGGGGCAGAACCCATATTGCACATCCGTTATTCGATTGGTCTCTAACCAATCAGCCAACCTATTTAATACCACCCGACCCAGGACCTTTACTGTCACATCGATGAGGGATATCGGGCGATAGCAGTGTGGACTATCCCTATCTCCTTTCTTGAATATCAGGACAATGGTGGCCGTGGACCATGATGAGGGCATTTCTGTTGCAACTGCCACATTTATAACCCTCACTAGGAGAGGTGCGCATACCTCTGGATTACTTAGAAAGAGGTCAGGTGGGATCCCATCTGGTCCCGGGGCTTTGTTCCGCGAGAGACCAGCAATGCCTGTTCTCACCTCATCCAAAGTAAAGGTAATGGGGTCCGTTCTCTGGACAATAGTTAGTGCCTGTGGTTCATCCTCCCTGTGGGGCTGGTAATACAGTCCCTCGAAATGGGCATGCCATTGCTCTGGTAAGATGTTGTGGCTTAAGCTTGGGTTATTCGAGTCTTTAAACATGGATTATTAATAACCCTCCAGAAACGAGTGGAATCCTTTAGCTCAGAGGCCTCTTCTAGATCCTCCCAAGCCTTCAATTGCAATTGGCGCTTCTGCGTTTTTACTGCTTGTTTATACATTTTATGGCAAACCACCACACGGCCCATATCTCTAGGTGATTGTTTGAGGGCCATCTTTAGGGCTCCCAGGGCCTGCGAGCATTGCCTAGCAAACCATTTTGGAACCTCCATACTGGGTGGGGTGCCGGTACTGTTAATAGACTATCCACTAATTGCGCAATAGCCGTGAATGCCTGAACTAATTCAAGACCCAGTGCTTCTGGATCAAGACATTTTAGGATCTCCTGCTTGGGTGTTATTAACGGTAGCAGTGTCAACCTGCGCCCAACATAACCGCCTACCTTGGTCAGTAGTGGACATCATTCTCCCAGGAAGTCTATGTGATACTGGGTGGTGTCGAGGGACGATAAGTGATATGGTCACATGATTGTGATCTCTAACTATACTGTAACAAATGTTAAAAAAGGTTATAAACCTCCTCACTGCGTGTGAGACAAAGATAAAATCAATAAATGACGAACAGTCGCTACCTTTATAAGTCGGGGGCACAGTTATACCTCCGTCGGTGGCAATCGGGTCCATTGTATGGGTTAGGCCAAAGGTATTTAAGAGGACACTCAACTTCCTCCCTTCCTGCGTGTGTTCCATGTATGCTCCTTTTTCAATGTGCAGGTCGACCAGTCACAATGAGTCACCCTCCAATTGGGGCACAGAGGGCAATTAAAGTCACCAACTACAATTAAATGTGACTGTGCGAGGCCTTCACCTTGCAGTTCCTCCAACCGTCTCTTTAGTTCGTCAAGGCAGTTCGATCCCTGTGCATGCGGCTGTGTTATAGAAGTTAATTTGTGCTAATCGATGAGTCTTGCTTAGGAATGTAAGTCCTTGTACTACATCCGAATCCCATGCCATAGGCTTCGACGTCCCCTGTATACTTAAATCTATAAACATGATTACCCCCCCCCCCCCACTTGCTCTCCGTGCACTGGACCTTAAATCTGGACAAAAAAAAGTTTATAGCCTACTAAAAAAGAAATTGTTAACTGGCTCCCATGTTTCCTGAATACATATTATGTGGGAAGTTCCTAATGTAATGGAGCCACTGCTCATCCCGGAACTTACTAGCTAAGCCTGCTATGTTCCACAAAACTATTTTTATATCACCCAGAGTACGCCCCTCCTGGGGACAGGAAGGAGCAATGGTAGCCCCCTCTACACTGGCCTGGCCAATCCCCTTTCACTTTGATCCATATACTCATAGGCGGTTTCTGATGTTACACCAACATTAGTCTCCACCCTCCCACATGGTTCACCATAGGATTCAACCCTATTATCTACGGCTTAGAAGGGGGTCTGTAAAAAAAAAAAAACAGTTGTAGTGGTTTAATCCCAGACTCTACTAGGAATGATTTTGAACAGGGATGTAAAATCTTATGAACCAGTTCAGGGTACCTGAGCATGACAATTACACTATCCACAGGGAATATTTTCTTGGACCTGCCAATCCATGACATCATCCAAGCCATCAGCATGTGCCTTTCCTCAGAGATATTAAACCCAACGTTTTTACCTAGCCAGTGGGTAACCTTATATCAACTGCACAGATGACTCATCCTGTGTGCTGTTTCTTCCTGGGACTCCCCACCAGAACCACTGTGTGGGGACAGCTTGCTGGTGGGAGATCTATAACTGGCAAATTCCTGGTATATGGGGCAAAGTGGGTAACCGCACTGGGCACCCGATCGTGGAGTTGATGTCCCCCCAGAAGGCCCCTTCCATTTGACTCACTATTTGGGGCAGCCAGCCGACCAGGCATGGATGACCCCATAGCCTGTCCCCCAAGTCCTGTTACACCCTTAGCTGCTGGAGAGGTCTGGGTCTCAGTGCATGCCACTACAGAGGAAGTGACAGGGGGATTTAATTGGTGAACATCTTTACTCTTAGAGGCTGCAACCTGCGGGAGCAGGGCCGAAGGGGTCAATGAGGTTTCCATTTTTGAGAGCGCTGCCCTTATGTCGATAAGAGTTTTCGAGAATTCATTTAAAAATCATTTAAAAGACAAGACACTGTTTCCATGAATTTTTGTTTCAGGGACCCCCACAAGTCTTCAAAGTCCTTGGCAACCTTGGTGTCTGGGCCTTTAATGCCTACCCCTGACTGCTTAGGGATTGTTTTCTTGTGTACCTTCCGTTGTTTCTTCGGGCCTAAGGACCACTCAAATCCGCACAGTAAGTGGTGAGGGACTTGGCCCTGCTCAGTGTGATCTGACCAACTCCGTTGTTGCTCAGGCTGGTGCCCGGGTTAGGCCCCCCTACCTCTTCTGCTTCCTCTACTTGCCCATGGCCCGGGCACCCTCTACTACCCTTTCTGCTGCCTGGTCCATGCTCACGTCCAGGAGCGGTGCAGCTGTTCCCGCCCTGTCCAATGAAAGTCTCCTCTCCACTTTGTCGATTGTTTATCAGAAAGGAGTCGATAGTACCATTATTTAAGTCCTGTGGTGAACATGTGGGGGCACCTTTCCTCTTCCCCATGGTGTTCTTGACCCGTCAAACTACCAAACCTACCTCCACACTCCGAGCAGAAACACTTATAAACTTTCGGTAGGAGAGGAAGCTCACACAGAAGTACTCACATGGGCTTCGTCGATAGTCACTGTCCCTTTGCACTTTCCCAATAAACAGTGGATAACCCAGGCACGTCAGTCTGCCTGCAGATGAAAATTACTGATCTACTAGTCTAGGGCCAAGAGAGTGGGCCCTGCCCAACCTTGTTCATCCGCGGACAGGCGCAAAACGGGCCCGCGAGTGGCCCGCGCTGCGGGAAGCCCGGCTCTTTTTCTGTGCCTTCGGGTGCGATCAGGCGTCACTCTGGCGGCTGCACCGGCCGTGAGAAAACTGGGAGTGGTAGTCCTCCCCACCATAGCACTACAAACACGGGCTCCCATGCTGCAGGAAGCCCCGGCTCCTTTTCTGCGCCTCCGGGTGTGATCAGGCGACCAGGTCTAGCTGATTCCAGTGGCACACTGAGACACTGAGGTGGCATGGTGGGCAAGAAACGATACATTGGGATATTTCCCAGAGCAATCGCCACTGGCTGAGATTAATTCAAGCATTCCATCCATCACTTTATTTATGATGCCCCAAAATGTGATCATCTGCTCAATGTGAGCAACAATCTAATAATTTTGTATTGCCTTCTGTATTGAGAAACCTTAACATAGACCATTCAGTATACATTTTTGTTGCATTCTCTTCTATGCCCTACTCTGAAACTTGCACATCATCCAATCTTTAAACCATGCTTTCCAGTGGAAAAACATATGGCTCACAAGTTCTTCTCACTGGGTTCACAGCACATTATACAAACCCTCCCTCTTTTGACTCGTCTGTCAATATTATTGAAATGGAAACCTGGTTGTCTTTTTTATACAAAACATTTAATTGCTTTTAAACAAAAATGATAGCAGTAAGACGCCCCAGTGTGCTTAAGAAGCACAACTCCTTGGCAAATACAGTACAGTTTTAAGTATTACATGGGTATTGTTTGGCCTTACAGTGCTACTGTCCTGCTTTCTCCGCAAGCTCTAGGGATCAGCTCTCCAGGGATTGCATTTCTTAAACTCCGCCGCATCCGCAAGCCACCTTCATCCAGGCAGCCATTCCACCCTTGCGATTTTCAACCAGTTAGGGGTTCTTATCAACCCCCCACTTACCTGCATTTCACTGGGAGTCTGAATATCTGTTAATTTAACACTTCAGTTCTCTTCGTCATGGTGGAAAGTCTCTAATTTGGACCAGTGATGTCAGGCGGCTAATCAGTGGACTTCTAATGCATATCAAAGGCCTTACTCATATGCTGCAAGTCATATATACGTTTTATAAGGGTTGGTGTCTGCCAAAGAGAGTAGTTAGTTAATACTTTATTTGATTTCAATATACATGAAGTCATAAAAGCAACAGGTTCATACACAGACAAAAGTAGACCACAGTAAAAATTTAGTTAAATAGGACATACAAAATTACCTAAAAATCCACTGTGTCACAGTTAGAACTTCTTTCTATTTCCAATGTGTGTGATAAGCCACTTTCTTTTCCCAACATGTGGAATAGCAGATCCTTATGCATTTTCATCCCCTTGGAGCAGCTCTCGTCCCCCGCCCCCACATGCAGTAGAACCACCCCGGGTCCAAGTCCTCCGGTGTACCTAAAACACTATTATTGTAATTAGGAACTTACTTGCAGTACTTTTGTATCAGATCACATTCCCACCAAATATGAATTGTAAAACCCACCCTCTCTCCACACCTCCTGCACCGTTCTTTAGTATCCTGAGACATCTGTTTCTTGTAGTGAGGTCCAAGTACTTCAAGCTTCAAAAGCATTTGGGTTTGTCCTTCCAGCAATGTTTCCTGTTTACATTTGGAGCCTCTCTGTCTGGTTTCTTCTCCAATTGAAGCTGCTAGCCCCATCTACTCTGTACATGTTCACAAGTCAGGATAGAATACACAGTTCTTATGAGGCCTTTTGTCTTTTCATAATCTCCCATATACTTTTTAAGTGGGTGAATTGTTGAGCTGCAACTTCCCTTTTGGGTGGTTGCATAAGTTAATGTCTGATTTGGGCCTAAACAGATCATGTTCTGTGACTCTAAAGATCCTTTTGGATTACTTAAAGATTTGAGCTGACCTTTAGTGACCATGTCTCTCAATGTAAGCCTCTCAAGCTACCTACACCTCTCAAATATGTCTCCCTCTATCACCACTGTGAAGTTCAAATGGGTTTTTCAAAGGCAACAAATACTGGATAGGGTGTCTTGGCGCTAAATAAGAGAACATGCAGGAACTAGAGCTGACAAAAGAGCCAAGTTTTGAGGACTCTGGCAAATTTGATGGTTGGATTGTATTTTCAGAGATATGGGCGCATTGAAGCCAGAAAAAAAACCTTTCTACCTTTTCTCCTATTTATAATTGTTGAAGTGAGAACACAAGCAGTTGTACATCTTTTTTTGGAATGTACACTCTACGTTTTTCTGAAATATTCTTAGGACTGGCTTTGGAAATAGCTGTACGAGTTAGATTTGCAGTTTTGAACAAAAATTGTCTACTGTATAGGAACGCCAATGCAGTTCTTTCAAAGCTGCTGACACAGAATCAAATTTCCATCTACTTGTAATCAATTTGGAAGCCCAGTTCTGTATCCTTTGTAGTCTGTCCAGTCTTTATGGGAAGACTATGTGTAGTGCAGTGCAGTAG
The DNA here is from genome assembly GCF_964204655.1 of Triturus cristatus. Lineage (NCBI taxonomy): Eukaryota > Metazoa > Chordata > Amphibia > Caudata > Salamandridae > Triturus > Triturus cristatus. The sequence goes on along the minus strand of NC_140583.1, from coordinate 404,580,807 downwards.
TGCAGATAATATGAAATTAGGGACCTCGACTCCTGGCTTAAAGTCTGCATGGAAACGAATGGGAGAATCTTTTGTAGTAATCTAAGCTGTAACATACAGACAGCAGAAACTGGATTTACTTGCTTATCCAAATTTAATTCCGAGTCAACGATAACACCTTGTGTTTTTTCCTGCTGGGTTAAGAGGTTCACCTAGATCACCCTACCATCAGTTTGGAGAATGTAGAAAATTCTAACGGGCTGGAACTAAATAACCTTTGTTCCATCGCTGTTCAATTTCAGGTATTTTTACACATTTCTTGCATTATGGCTTGCATGCAGTCATAAAAATTACTGGCTGCTATGGCCTCTTCTGCTACTGGCAAAAGCATACAACTAAAAATAGAGATGAAGAGAGGATATTGAGTGGTCCATCACATTTCTTCACTAATTCAGTAATCCAAGTATACGGTGTGTGCAGTCCAGGAATAGTAGTTCAAACTCTTATTTAAGATGAGTAGAATACATGAAGCTCAGACACAGAATTAATGTTTTGGAGCATGAGGCCTCATCCTCCAATTGGTGGCATGCTTCGTCATTGGGTATGTGCTCCTTGTTGGGCTGGCGCTGCAATGTGGACCCCTCAAGGGGCTTTTCCCCAGAGATCTTTTACCAAAGTCAACCTGCCTGTTAAAGGTAAAAGAAAGGGGGGTTCCTGAGAACAAGTGTTCTCACTTCTGAGAAAGTGATCGCCCCCATAAAAGATAGAAAAAGGGGTAATAGTCTTGGAAAGTATGATCAGACTCAAGAGTAATAGAGTGCCTTATTGCAAAGCCTTTGGTGGTTCTGGGAGAGGAAATTTATGACATAAAGTTTCAGGAGAAAAAAAAAGGTTTCATGATTCCCAGTGTACATTGTCCTGGTTTTATTTGTTTGATTAAAGAGACCAGGGTATATAATTCAATGAGTCCTTTATAGTGTATCTGTAATTTAAAATCCCGTCTCGGCCCTATCTCAAATCAACATTCTTTCGTGTAGCATTATCCTCAACTGTCTCCAAGACAGCCCAATTAATATCATTTGGAGTATGTTTGGATTCATGGAATTGGCTGGTTATTTTTATGATTTGTGGTTATTCGACCACAGTGAACATTGCTCCTGTGGTCATATACCCTGATTTTTACAGGCCTCATTGTCATGCCTATTTATTGCAGTGTACCTGGGCAAGAATGAAGTAGACACAATTCTTGGTGTTGTATTTGGTATTTTTAGTTGGCACCACTTGTTCCTTAGATCCAGTTATATTTATTTTGTTTGAATAATAAGGTTACACACATTAAAGTGGCCTCATGGATAGTGGCCTATGATGGGAGGGAGACCCCAAAGTTGTGTGATTCCAATATTTGTATCCCCTTTCCTTGTCTAGTGTGTGCTAGCATGTCTCTTAGATTACTGGATTTCTTGAACAAAAATAAGGATTCTATAATGCCAGTCTTCCCGAGTTCAAAATGCCCAATCTCTTCTTGATGTTCTTTGACAAAGGGTTGTAGGTGGTTACACACGTCTGTTTGGATGGTTCTACATTAACCCCAGTTTCATGTAAGGCATTTCTACAATTCCTTGCTCATTTCTTGACTCTCCCAATGGTGGTTTTTGGTTATCTAGTTTCTTCAGTTACTCTGCGAGGTCTAAAGACTGTTTCGAAGTCTGTTATATTGCTGCAGTTCCTCCAAAGACGCAAAAATTGGCCATAGGGTAAGTTAATTCTTAATGCTTTTTGGTAATGGCTTCCATAAAGTAAAAGGCTATTGTGGCCTGTCTTTCTATTATAGGTCCTCATTGATAGACTGCGTTTATTAGTCTTTGTCAAATGGATAAAAAAAGGGATTTCTTCTGAAAATGAGGTATGAGTAAACCTGAGGTAAAGATCCAAAGGGGTTCACCCATTTTGCAATCTCTTCGGAGCGGTCTTTCCAGCCCATCCATGTGACTAAAGTGTCATCAATATATTGTCGCCAAGTTGAATCATATTAGTATAAGGTTTGATATCATCCAAGATGAATTGCTTTTCAAAATGTACATGCATAGGCCAGCCAAACTTGGGGCGAAAGCGCTGCCCATAAGGTCCCTTATCTGTAAGTTTAGGACCTCCTCATATTGGAAGTAGTTCTCTTTAATGGCAAGGGTTGCACACTCCATGATGAAATGGATTGGTGTATGAGAATCCCAGTCGCTCTCTCTTAAAAGGTCCTCAATAGCCGCAAGGGTTGTTTCCTGCAGAATCCTCTTGTAGAGCGCCACTACATCAGATGTCATTAGTTATTCCATTCTGGCATACTCATCGATTTCATTATTCAAATTCAAGACGCTTTTGTATTCTTCAAATAAGTCAATGTATTCTTTACCAATGATCTCAAGAAGTGGTCACAGAATTTTGGCAGAGGTTCCAGGACCCAGATAATTTCAGAAACTATTTGGAGTCCTCCTTGTGGATTTTGGGTAGAGTATACAAATAAGGGATCTTAGAGTGTCCACCAGGAATTCAGCTTCTTTCTTCGTGATCCATTCATTGGATTCTCCCTCATGGACCATGATACATATATCATGGCTTAGATCCTTTGTTGGCTCTTCATCTAAAATCCCATAGCTCATAGTATCACTGAGTAGACAAAGTCTTTCCTTCCTGTAATCCTTGATGGATGAAATGACTACGGCTCCTCCCTTGTCAGAAATTTAGATAGAGATTGGCTTATCCCCTAATAGCGTCCTCTCTGCCTTGGTTTTTGGGATTTTAGATTCTGGATGTCATTGAGAACTACTTCCACCAAAGTCAATACTACAATAGGTATTTTGAATGCAGGTAGATTGAACTAGAACAATTGTTAAAGCTTGTGTTTCTGTTGTTCTCTTCTTGTGACTTGTCCTGGAAAAATACTTGCAGCCTGATTTTCCGAAAGAAATTTCATAGTTCACACTAAGGTTCAAACGAGTCTTCTTTAGGTGTTGGGACAAATCCCAACCCCTTGTTAATCCTTGTTAATCAGTTTGCTTTTTCTTACTTAGTAGTCAGTGGTCTGAGTGATAGATTCACTATGAGGTTGTTTTCTTAATTTCCTTCCTCCGGGTTATCACCTGTGGTTCTTTTGTGTTCTACTTCATGGTCCTGTTTTGCCCTCTTTGTCTTCCTCAGCCCTGGCATCTTCCTAAAAAAGGTTGAGTAATTGTGCCTGGGGGGATAGAGGGGGTCCATTAGACCACATAGTTGGTTGATGTTGATATGGAAAGGCCCCATCCTATAACCAAAGAATCTTGGTAGTCTTCAGTGTTCTTCATTACTAATCCAGTCCTCTTGAGTTGGATGGCCAACCAAAGGACTTGCCCTACTTCTGATGAGCAGATCTCTCGTCCCCTAATGGTTGTGGGGTTTAAGTCATCACCTTCTTTTATGTAGGGGTACACTTTCTCATTACTAAATTTCTGTAGTTTTGAGATCTTCTGTTGTGTAAGGAATTTTTTATGTTAGTTTATTTATGTATTGATTTTAGCCAGCCGTGTTTTAAATTGAGTTTCTTGGATTGCGCTTTCCAGTGCATGTTACACAATATGTATCTTTATTAAAAGGGTATTGGAGAGTGTATTTTTTTAATAATTATTTTATTTAGGGTGTTTTAATAATGCGCAAATGTGACACTAGGGTATCAGAGTGCTGTACAAATGACTGAAGAAGCATAATTATAAACAAAGAACAGAAAACAAGGCAGAAATACACATTATTAAAAACCTCGATTAAAGGCTAAAGACTCTAATAGTGTATGGTATGTTGTAACCGAGATATTGCTAAACACCCATACTTCGTTCATGAGGCAATGTGTTTGATTCTCCAAGATGGTTTCCTGAGTCTGCTCTTAGCTTGATCCATTGTAGTTACCCAGGTGGAACAATGTTCACTCTTAAAGGCTATCTTTCGCCCATTTCGGCCTTTCTTCGCCTTCTCGTTCAGTCTTCTGTTTTCAAGTCCCCTATTGTAAATTGTTTCCTTAAGGGCATTACTCTCCTTTTTCCTCCTATTCCTTTCGTAATGCCCCAGTGGGACTTGAAGCTTGTTCTGACTTACCTTATATGCGCTCCCTTCGAGCCGCTACATAATTGTCCTCACAGACTCTTGATGTTAAAGGCTGCTTTTCTGGTTGACATCACCTCTGCTCGCAGAGAGAGTGAGCTTCAGGCTCTTTCTTCTAAGCCTCCTTTCCTTGCTGTTCATCGGACAAGGTTGTCTTTCGAACTCGACCTTCTTTTCTTCCCAAAGTGTTTACCTCTTTCCACGTAGGACAGACCATCACTTTGCCCGCCTTCTTTCCGCCCACGCATCCTTCTAAAGAGGAGGAGAGGCTCCACTGTGTGGATCCAAAACGTGCACTTTCATTTTATCTTCATCTCACAAAACAATTCCGGGTGTATGATCAGCTCTTTGTTGGCTATTTGGGTGCCAAGAAAGGTCTGGCTGTGCAAAAACAAATCCATAACTAATAGTCTCTTTCAGAAGAATAAGTTACTTACCTTCGGTAACAATTTATCTGTAAGAGCCATATTTTAGTTATGCATTCCTTACCTCCCCACCCATCCTCCCCGTTCTTCCAACTGACTTATAGAGTAAGGGACTCCCTTTCAGGGCCCTAGTTTTATGCACCAGTAGTCAGTGTCTTGCATGGCTCTGCGCTTCTGGCATGGAATATCGTGTAAAGAACTGACATCAGCGCACAGGAGCGGCGTCTAAGTAGATACTGCGACATCATTCCGGCGATCACGACCCCAATGATGAATGCGGAGTCGACCGACGCCACTTACCGACACGCAGGGGTACTGCTCAAGAAAAATTCTCCAGATCCAGTCGCCTGGGGGTAATTCTAAGGTAAGGAATCCATAACTAATATATGTCTCTTACAGATATATCATTACGGAAGGTAACTAACTTCTTGTTCTTGCGCAAAGTCATACTAAGGGATTTAGTGGAATCAATAGTGGTCTGTTTGCACTTGAAGGCGTCAAAGTGATTGAGCCACTCATATATGTGTATGGAGCTGTTATGTGGGGTAAAAAGTAGGAATTGTTTTCAGCAAGTTCAGTTTGAGGTTGTTTTGAATTAGCAAGGACTGAGTTTTGACTACAGTGTTATTTTAGTAGGATGACATCTACAAGGGAGAATACCTTTAAGTATAATTGTGTCATCCGTGTACATGTGGTATGAAAGGTTTGATTGTTTGAGTATTTCCATTTGAAGTTCCATATTTAGGTTAAAGAGTGTGGGGGAAATGGTCTATCCTTGTGGGGCTTCACATCTCACTGGTGAGGAGTTGGAGAATGAGTTGCTTAGTTTGATTCTTTGTAAGCGTTTTGCAAGAAGGCCGTTAGCTAGGAGAGAACTTTCCTGTACAGCCTCATTCTGTTTTCTAGCAATTTTAGTAGGTTTATGTGATTAACCGTGTCAAACGCCGATGAGAGGTCTAGGAGGATGAGTAGGCATGAATTGTTGTTGTCTAGCATCTTAAGGGTGCCATCCATTATGTGAACAATGGCTGATTCTGTTCTGTGCCCTGGTCTAAATCCTGATTGAAATTTGTTGAGTAGATTGAATTGATGAATATGCTGTTGCAATTGCTTGTGCACATATTTGTCTAACAATTTGGCCAGAAAGGGAATATTTGACACTGTACAAAAGTTTCTCAGGGTTGTATGTTCTGCTTCTACTTTTTTCAAGGGGGTATCACATGCCCTGACTTCAGGCAGTAAAGGATAGTGTCTTGTTTTAGTGGTCAATTTACTATGTCCGTCAGTATGGGTGCGAAGAGGTGACTGAGTACCTTTAATATGGTGGAGGGTATAGGTTTATTGAAATGAGAAGTTAGTTTCATAGATTGTAAGGTCTTGTGGATCTCTTCCACTGTAAAAGTTTTCAACTCGCTTCAGAAAACTTAATTTTTGGCCTTGGAAGGGTGATTTGTAATGTTTTCCTCTAGGGTCAGAGATTTATCAACCAAATGATGATCGTTGTCTATGGTAGCTCGTAATCTTTCTTTGTCAGTCACAATTTCTTTTTCAATTTCTAAGATTTTATTATCGAAAAATGAGAAGGCTTCACAGTTTTCAACTGTGTTATTTAAGCTAGACGTGTCTTAAATTGAGTTGCTTGGATTGCGCTTTTCAGTGCATTTTCCTCAATATGTATCTCCAATAATAGTGCATCAGAGAGTTTCTTGGCCGTATTTATGATTAGGATGAACTGATCTCTAGTGCACCTCCATGCCATCTGCATCTGATAGAGACTTCTAGCCTCAAATTCCTTAGAATTCCTTAGGATTATCCCCAGATGTCAGACTGGATCTGGATTTTTTTTTTTTAACAGTACCCCTCTGTGCTAGTAGGTGGTACTGATGTCATCCACTCCATAAGTGACATGCACGGTGCCTATAAAGGTGCCACCTCAGCGCATTGACGTCAGTTCTTTTTTTTTCCACACCAGTCAGCGCAGGTCGGGGAAGAGCTACTGCTTAGTAAATTTTTTACTAACTTTTTTCGACATTTTGTCAAAGTCTTTTGCGTTTTTATTCTCCTGGTGTGGCAGGAATGTCATCTGAAAGGTCAGCTTCAAGCTTTGCAGCTCCTGTCACCACTTGATGTCGGTGACGGACCTGCATCTTGTGTGCCTTTGGCACCTTAAGTCCAGCCACGACCCAAAGGCCTGCTCTGATTGCCATGCCATGCACTGGAAGGCCTTGCAGGAGCAGTCGCCGCAGCGATGCAGATCCTGGTCGAGAGGAAGGTTCCGGTCATGGAGCCCTAGAAGTTGTCAGACCAAATGGGTAAGTCTCACCATATGGAGAGTGCTTCGACTTCACCTCAGCAAGATGAGAGGAGGGAGCATCACTCGAGGCCTGGCTTTAAGGTTGAGCCAGCGCCTGGGCTGACTCTGCGACTCCCCAAATTTCGGGGAGCCGGAGCGACCCCCACCCAATTATGAGAGTTTTATTAGGCTTTGCACCTCATATTTAGGCAGCCCGTTTCCTCCAGCGTACCTTTAGGCCCCACAGGTGTAGTAGGGGACCCTACTGGATCCACACTGGAGGCTCCGGTGCCAGTCGGGTCCCAGGGATCCACAGATGAATCTGAATCGGTGTCAGTCATGCCATGTCTACCTTCCCCAGAGCCAGCCTCGAGGCCGACTGTCCTGCCTCCGCTGGCGCCCACCGGCAGCACCATTCTCATTTATATAACTGACTCTGACGTGAATCCGGAGGGGGCATCCACCAATGCCGGTGCCAAAGGGAGCCTTGCATTCTAGGCCAGAGTCTGACCCCTATTCTAATGGGCTAGGACTCTGATAGGAATGGGAGGGGATGTTGAGCCCTGAAGAGTACCAGCTATATGATTGCAACATGGATTGGTGTGAGGATTTGACGAATGCCAACGGACTGGATACTTCTCAAGATACTGACATGCTTTCGCCCCCTAATATGGGTATGGCTTCTTTGCAATGGTGGTGAGAAAGGTAGCTGAGGTCCAGGACCTTAACTTGCCATCAGTGGCTGTCAAGACTAACGTCTTGATGCAAGTGCTTCAGCCGGGAGAGCCACCTTCAGAACCACTTCTCCCATTTAACAAATCATTTACTGATATCCTGCTTGGGACCTGGTCCAAGCCGAACACTGGGGCTCCTGTGAACAGGGCAATAGCCCGCTGCCATCACCCCGCTCTCGGGGACCCCCAAATTCCACACGGAACACCCTACATCGGAGAGCTTGGTGGGCCAAGCCACCACTTCCCAAGTAAATCCTGGCACATGCCCAACCTCACCCCCAAATCGGCAAGCTGAGAGGCTGGACAACTTCAGCAAGAAGATGTTTTCTTCCAGCAGCCTGGAAGTGCAGTCCGTGAACACTGTGTGCATTTTGGGACGGTATACCCACTCTCTGTGGAAAGTGGTTTTGCAGGTGCTGCGAAGTGTCCCGGTGGATGCCCAAGCGTCCTTTCCCTAGCTGTGTCCGACGAAAAGGATGCAGCTAAGTTCACCATTAGATGTTGACTAGACACCACTGACTCACTGGGCAGAGTGGCTTCGTCGACGGTGGCCCTATAGCGCCATGCCTTGTTGATGACTAATGGTTTTTCTGAGAATGTCTAAACATCAATTATGGACAGGCCCTTTGATGGCTCCTGTGTCTTCGGAGACAAGGCGGAGTGAGTGCTGGAGCGCTTTAAGGACATCAGGGCTACAGCCAGATCCTTGAGCCCATCCATGGCCCTTTGTCCTCCCCAGTCTACCTTTCCCTCCTTTCCTGGCCATGGAAGAGGCTTCCAGCCACGTCTGAACCCACTAAGCCAACACTACTAAATCCTTGGGTCGAGTAGCCAGAGGTTGGGCCAGTCCACTACTCCCCTGGTAACCTCAGCCTACAAATTCTTATCGTCTGCCCTCTTACCATCATGGGCATCCAGTGGGGGGCAGGATCCTCTATCCAACAGCCGCTACTTCTCTGGACATGGATAGAACAGCAGGGCATATCCCTGGTGGTCAACACCTGGCGGACTCTCTGAACGCCAGAGCGGACGATCTCATCCGCAGATGCCTAGTGGATCACAAATGGCGTCTCTATTTGGAGGTAGTGCAAGGTCTCTTTCAGCAGTAGGTGGGGCCTTAGTTATATCTGTTTGCCACTTCTGAGACTGCAATGTCAGCAGTTCTACAAGCTGGAGTTTCCAAGGCTGCTCTCACTCGTAGACGCTTTTCGTCTCGAGTGGAGCTCAGATCTCCCCTATGCTTTTCCGCTCATTTCACTCGTGCCCAGAGTTCTCAAGATCAGCATTGACCGGGCCCAACTTATCCTTGTTGCTCCAGACCGGGCTTGGAGAGGTTGGTATCCCTATCTGTTGGGTATAGCAATAGGTCCTCCGATTAGGCTGCCCCTTCAAAAGGATCTTCTGTTGCAGCAGAGTGGCGACAGTTGGCAGCTTTCGACCTTCTGGCCAATGTCTATAATGTCATTCTGGCAGCCAGGCATCCCTCCACCAAAACAGCATACACTGGCTGTTGGGGCAAGTTTGTGGAATGGTGCGCAGAAAAACAGTTAAACCTTAAAGGGCTACCTTTCTGATCTATCAGCCTTTCTGCGGTTGCCTGACCACCCACACCTCTTCAAATCCCCTATTGTACATAGGTTCTTGAAAGGTTTGCAACATATGTTTCCTCCTTCGTTCTTCATCATGCCTCAGTGGGACCTTAATATAATCCTCACGTTCCTGATGTGTGCTCCCTTTGTGTCCTTGCCCAACTGCCTTCTCAGGCTCCTTGATATCAACACGTCCTTTCTGGTGGCAATAACATCCGCCCACAGGGTCAGTGAGCTTCAGGCTTTATCCAAGCCTTCCTACTTAAGCATCTACCCAGACATGCTGGTTCTAAGAACTAGCGTTTCCTTCCTGCCAAAGGTTGTCATTCTCTTTCAGGTGTGCCTGTCCCTCATCTGCCTAATGTTTACCCTCCGCAACATTCCTCTAATGAAGAGGAGTGAATAAACCGACTGGTTTCAAAAAGAGCGTTGTCGTCCTACGTTGACGGTGCAAGAGAGTTCCAGGTGGACGACCAACTCTCCTTGGGGTATATCTGAGTGTAGAAGGGAAAGGCCATGCAGAAGTGGCCCATCTCCTGATGGATCGTGCTCTGCATCAAAATTGGATATGGATTGGCCAATGACTCTCCGAGGGCTTGCATGCTCATCCACCAGGGCTACGGCTGCCACCACTATGTTAACAAGTATAGTACAGGTCCTGGTCATCTGCCAGGCAGCAATGTGGGCTTTTCTACACATGTTCAGGAAACACTGCTGCCTGGACAGTCAGGCCCTTCGAGACGGGCACTTTGCCCAGTTGGTCCTGCAGGACTTTTTGGTATGAAATTGTTTCCAGACCCATCTCTGGGGAGGTATTATTGCTTGGGTATCTATTCTAAGGTGAGGATGTGGCTAGAAGTCTCTATCAGATAAACAAGTTATTTACCTTCTGTAGCGCCTTATCTGGTAGAGACTATCTAGCCGCAGATTCCTTACCGACCCACCATACCTCCCCGCTCTGCAAATAGATTTCTAGGGTCAGGGCTTTCCCCTTTCAGGGCTCTAGGTTTCCACACCAGTGGTCAGTGTTCTTCGTGGCTCCGTGCTCCTGGCATTGAAAATTGCAAAAAGAAACTTACGTCCGTGATCTGGGGTGGTGTCTATATAGGCACTTCACACGTCACTTCTGGCATGGTCGACACCGATGACAGCCACATGGAGCCGATCGACACCACCTATTGGTGCGCAGGGGTACTGCTCACAAAGCATTTCCCGATCCAGTCTGATGCCTGGGGAGAATTCTAACATAAGGAACGCAGAGCCACAATAAGAAATGACCACTGGTGTGGAAAAGGCTATGGCCATGAAATGGGTGTAGCTTACACCTCAACCGGTTTGCAGAGTGGGGAGTATGGGAAGGTCGGTAATAACTTTGAGGCTAAATAGAGTCTCTACCAGATAAGGTATTACTGTAGGTTAGCAAATAGTTCATTTGGAGGGCGAGACACATTCTATTGTGTCTCTACTTGGGATGCTGCCCATATCTCTATTGATTTGCCCTACATTCTGGACTTATTCTATTTTTCAGGTTTTCTAATTTATTGATCTTGTGCCATTTCTGAGTCAGTCCTCATTTATTGACTGTTGTTTGAAATGCTGTTTTACATCTTCTCTTTAAAGGCACATTTCTTCATCCATTATTAAGGACAACACCGTCCCTGACCTCTGTTCGGTACCATGACTATCATTTAATTTCTCAGAGAGACAGCACCAACATTTGCTAACAGCAAACTATTAAATAGGATTTCTGTGCTATGCTTACAACACGATTTGGGATAAGGCTGAAGACAGGAATCTCTTTACTATATAATCCATCAATTCCACCGATCTGTCCAATAAAATTATATTTGCACATGATGCACAAGGACATGAACATACATAGCCAAAACACTTACCCCAGAAAACTGAGCCTAGCATTTTTCACTGCTTCCTGCTGTCCTACCCCACAAATTTAAAGTAGTCAGCCCTCTTCTGAAACATTCTCTTGTAGATTGCAAGTACATCTTTAAAGTAGTCACCCCTCTTCTGATACATGCTCTTGTAGATTGCAGGATCATATCCTTTGCTACTCAGAAAACATCTCTTGCCTCATCTGTCTGTCACCAGCTATTGGGAATTTGAAGTTTTTCCAGTTATGTTGTCCATTCACTGCAATGATACATATACAGTACCACAATAACCGGACCCAATGTGCTTGCTGTTGTCTTAAACTGTAAATTGGAGCATTGTAATGACCGTCTATATTCCTTTTGGAACACTGACACAAGCATCCAGTAATAGTGTTATAAAATACATTATACATATATATCAAGTATTTTAGCTCTGCAGTGTTGATTTTTGTTTGAATTCCTGTAGATCTCCCTGTAACTTCACCACTGGGAATTGCTGTGGTAAAAACCATGGAAAACTGGGAACAAATCCTTCAAGAAAAAATGGAGCAATTTCAAGGCCCTCCACAAAACTACATTAATATCTTTCCAAGTGACCTCACAGTGACAGCAGGACCAGCCATACTTCGGCACAAAGCAATGATTGAGCCTGAAAATACCCCTTTCAAGTAAGAAGTGAATACCTTTTTTTAATTTTTTTTTTATATAGAGTGGACGTGATTTAAGACTTTTGGAGCATGAACAAACACTAACATTAATGGTTTTCAGTAAAAATATTTTTAAAACAGCATTGGTTTAAATCTGAAATAATGAGTTGAGGATGCAAATTAAAATGCTTTCTTAAAATGTAAATTCACTACTAAAGGCAGATGTGCTAAACCATTTTGCAGCTTCATCCCCTGTGATTCACAAATTCGTAAGATTTGGGAACGCTTAATGGTTTTGGACAATGTACATAAAACCCTTGTAGGGATTTATGTTTCACAATAAGGGTTTTGTGCTTCATTACAAAAAGCAATTTTAGCAAGGCAAGACAGGAGCGGCCCTTCCTAGTTCCTATTCACAGTGATATTTATCCGTAGTTTGCTTACACGAAGCGATTTCGAATCATTGAAAAGTTATTGACACTTCAAAGGGAGTAGTAACTGATTTGGAAAGAGGAAGGCCGTTCTTTTGGGAATCATGTCGGGAGGAGGAGGAAGAGAAGGCAGTGGGCTATGGAACCACTGTATGCTCCCCTGATGTGTACCAAATAGGAAAGCATTGTGATTTTTTGAAGCATCACCTGTCCCAGCAATGGACACGGCTTGCTTTTAATTAACAATAGATTGCTGTTTAAGAAAGCTAATGATGGTTGTCTGCAGTCCTTTGTAGGCGCCATCCCTAAACTGGCAGCCATTCACAGGCGCTTGCAAATTGCAATCTGCCTAATTACTTGTCATTAAGGAGTAGGTTTTGCAACCCTCTACGAATGTACATTTTGTGATGCAACTTTTTAGTACATAGGCTGCATTGAAAATTGCACACCTACTTGCAGACCAGTTGATGTGAAAATTCTGAGAATGGGTTGTATTACATCAGGGCTTAAATTGTTATAATAAAATCAACTTCTACGATATAAATATTAATGGTAAATGTTTCCGCTGTTATAATGTGATAAAAAAAGTTCTAGCAACATGTCCGTAACCAATGAAAGCACCACACATAAGCATTTTATGAGAATAATTGGTTTGTAGACAATATCCTCAGGTTGACTTTGAAGTAGTTGAGGCAGACCTAGAAAATCATACTGAAAGGGCTTCAAAATACAGATGATATGGCTAAGATCAAACAGGTATGTGACTTGTACTGGAAGTACTGTGATTCATCCAACTTGGGAGGGAACCCACCAACATCGTAGAGCATACCCTAGAACTAATTTACTTATATTTATTTATATAGAGTTTGACAAAGCAGTGACACTTCACCGTAGTGAGTTCCAAGCAAGTCTTCCTGGTATCTTCCTTACTTGCTTCTATCCCCCATATTTATTCCACATACTCTGGGAGTTATCTGGTAGCTTCCAGAACTGTACTTGATGTTTGAGATTATTTTGTACTTTGAAAGCACTTTGCGGTCTGCCGTTGTGTTTTTTCACAGGAGTGATAATTTCATGTTTAAATCGATCTGTAACTAAGCAACAAAGAGACATGTGTATTAGGATTGTGACATATATTGCAAGGGCTTGCCGCACTTTTCATGGTGTTAGGCATAGTTGTCTGGATATATCAGAGGCTTTTCTTTTCTTGACTAAGTCTCACTTCCTATCCCAGTGAAAGTTTGAAGGAAGTGAGAGAGGATTGGGGCAGAAGGGGTTATCTGATAGAGACTTCTAGCAGCAGATTCCTTACCATTGAATTTTCCAGGCACCAGACTGGATCCAGAATCTTTTGCGTGAGCGCTGGTTGGTTCCACGTGGCGCCCGATGTGAAATCACGGTCACCTATATAAGCTCTATCCAGGCGTACGGCGTCAGTTCTTTTCTGTCCACGCTTGTTAGCGCTGAACTGTAGAAGAGCTACCCTTCTGTCTCTTTCACAGACTTTTTTTGACGTTTTGTTGAAGATTTTTGCCTGGTGTGTCGAGGGATGACCTCTAGAAAGGTAGGGTTAAAGCCTTGTTGTCTCATACTATGGTGGCGAATAAGGTAGAGGAGGTCCTTGACCTGGAGCTGCCCTCCGTGCCGGCCAAGACTAACTCTATGACCGAAGTGAATCAGCCTGGGGCTTCCCCATCCGAACCTCTTTTACCCTTCAATGAAGCACTGACTGATATCCTTCTAGGCACTTGGTCCAAGCCTAGCACAGGGACTCTTGCCAACAGGAAAATAGCACGCCGCCATCACCCTGCCCCTCAGCTAACATCCTAGCCCTGCCTCAAGCCTCAACATTCCATGGCACGTTCCCTTCTGCTCCCCCGGACAGGGAATACAAGAGACTGGAGGCACCTGGAAAGAAAATGTTTTCTTCCGCCAGTCCAGCATTGCCGTCAGTGAACTGCGTGCCTTTTGGGCCATTTCTCGCATTCCTAATGGGAAACGGTGGCGCAAGTGCTGCCACAGGTCCCCGAGGAGGCCCAGGCTGCGCTCATCCATGCAGTGAAAAATGGGAGGGATGCAGCAAAGTTCACCATTAGATGTGATCTGGACACGACTGACTGACTGGCTGGTGAGAGCCACACCTGGCTGACAACATCTGGCTTTTTAGGGGATGTGCCAGCCACCCTCATGGACATGCCCTTCGATGGGACTTGTCTCTAAGCAGATTAGGAACTCGGCACTGGAGTGCTTCAAGGACTCCTGGGCTACAGCCAGGTTCTTGGATCTCTCAAAGACACCATTCTGCATTTTGCCTCTTTTGTCGCAATGGAAAGGGCTTTCAACTGTATCAGCCATACCCCAGCCACTGTTTCACACAGGCTTCCCAAGTTGTGTGAGGACGCGGACATGGTGCATTCCGACCTCGTGGGAATAGTAGCCAGACGCCGCCCGCCACCAACACCCCAGCAGTTGCAGGCTCTAAGTCCTCCTAGTTTGGTTCTGCAACCTGGACCATAGGTGTCCAGTTGGAGAAGGAATCCAACATCATCTCCTTCACTGGCAGTCCATAACATCAGATGAATGGGTCTTGCAGATATTCAGAGGAATTAATCCATCCCTTTTCACTCTTCCCCACCCACCCTTACTGCCATCCCAAGAACGGCTGGTGGAGGATCAACTTATCTTGTTCCGAGAGGAAGTTACAACTCTCCTGGCCCAGGGCATACAGAAACTGTTCCGATATCAGAAGTAGGCAGTGTTTGTTAAGTCCCACTACTTTCTGGTACCTAAAAAGAACAAAGGTCTTCTTTCTATTCTAGATCTCTGAACCATCCGGCTCTTTCTCAAAAAGGAGAAATTGAAGATGCTCACATTAGCTCAGGTATTGTCTGCCCTAGACTAAGGAGACTGGCTGGGTAGCGTTAGACTTGCAGGATGCATATTTTCACATCCTCATCCTGCAGTTCCATAGGCGTTACCTGAGGTTCAAGGTAGGCCATGAGCAATTTCAGTTCAGTGTGCTACCCTTTGACCTTACTAGCCCCCCTCTGGTGTTCACCGAGGTGATGGCGAGGATTGCAGCTCATCTGTGCAGGTTAGTGATTTCAGTCTTCCCTTACCTCGACGACTGGATGTTCATAGCGTCCTCGCCCCAGAATGTTGTCTCCCACCTCCAGATAACAGCGTGCCTCCTATATTTGCTGGGGTTCATTATAAAAGTGCTAAAGTCACACCTTCTCAGATGCTCCCTTTCATATGAGCTGCTCTGTACACAGTGCAGTTTCAGGTTTATCCTCCTGAGCAGCGAGTTCTGGATATTCAGGCTATGATACCGATGTTTCAGCTCTAGCCTGGATTTAGGTGAAAATGACGTTGAAGCTGCTGGGCCTCATGGTTTCCTACAACCTGTTAGTAAATCGCCCCGCGTGGCATATGAGGGCTTTGTAGTGGAACCCTGAAGTTCCGGTGGGTGTAGAATCCGGGGAATCTCTCTGATATGGTCTAGATCTCCAAAGGAACTCTTAAGGCCCTTCAGTGGTGGCAAACTGGGATTGGGTCAGAGGCAGACCCGCCTCCCCCAACCAGTACTAACAGATGCGTCACTCCAGGGAGCAGGCAACCATTTGGGTGAGGTGGAGATCAGAGGACTCTTGTCTCCGGCGGATTCAGGGTTCCACATCAACTTTTTGCAGCTTCAGGCGATCCGACTAGCATTAAAAACAGTTCTTCCCTCTGTCGTGGTCAAGTTAGTGCAGGTGTTCATGGACAACACCACCGCCATGTGGTACTGCAGCAAGCAGTGCAGGGTGGTGTCATGGACTCCTTGTCAAGAGGCCCTGCATCGCTGGACATGGCTGGAACAGCAAGGCAAGAACCTTGGTGGTTCAACACCTGTCAGGTTCTCTGAATGCCAGGACAGACAAACTCAACCATCAATGCCTAGCGGACCACAAATGGCATCTCAAGCCGGAGGTGTTGCAAGGTCTATTTCAGCATTGGGGAGACCCTTGGTTAGATCTGTTTGCCTCTGAAGAGAATGTGCAATGTCAGCAGTATTGCGCGTTGGAATTTCCAAGGTGGCTATCGTTCTGAGACACTTTTCGTCACGAGTGGAGCTCAGACCTTCTATACGCCTTACCGCTCATACCACTTCTGCCTAGAGGTCTCAAGAAGATCAGGAATGGCCCAAGTCATTCTTGTAATCCCGGACTGGGCACAGAGAGTTTGGTATTCCGAGCTTCTGTAAATGAGCACCGATCCTCCAATCAAACTGGCCCTTTGGCAGGATCTTCTGTCACAGGAGCATGGGAGGGTTCTCCACCCAAACCTGTCAACTCTCTGCGTCCTTGCGTGGAGATTGAGCAGGGGCCGTTGATAGCTTTTGACCTTCCTCCTGAAGTTTGTGCAGTTATTCTCGTGGCCAGGCAGCCTTCCACCAAAACGGTATACTCCTGCCATTAGCAAATGTTTGTAAAATATTGTACAGAACCTCTTTCTGCCTCTCTCTTATATTCTTCTCTCTATTCTTATTGCCCAGCAGGGCTGTGCTCTGGGCACTCTCAAGCTCAAGGCTGATCTTTCTGCTCTGTCCGCTTTGATATGGCTGCCTGACCAACCCTCTTTATTCAAGTTCCCTATTGTAAATAGGTTCCTAAACGGGCTTGTATGTATGTTTCTCCCCACACCCTTCATTAAGCCTCAGGGATCTGAACCTAGTTCTCACTTAACTCTTGTGTGTTCCCTGCTGCTGCATAATTGTCACCTCCGGTTGTCTACCATCAAGACATCGTTCCCAGTGGCAATATCATCTGCCTGGAGTGTGTGTGTGAGCTGCAGGATTTATCATCCAACCCTCCCTATCTTATGATATTTCCAGATAAAGTGGTGCTTCTCACCCGGACCTCTTTCCTACCTAAAGTGGTGACCTCAGTCCATTTGGCTCAATCGTAACACTGCCCTCTTTTTATGCTCCTCCACTTCCCTCTAAAGAAGAGGAGCAACTCCATCGTCTGGACCCAAAAAGAGCGGCGTTGTTCTACTTGACTGCACAAAAGAGTTCTGCGTGGACGAGCAACTCTTCTTGGGTTATGAGGAAGCTAAAAAATGGGTATGCCCTGGCTGAAAATCAGCCTCCTGTGGGCTTGAGGACACATTCCACCAGAGGGAAGAATGCGACCACGGTGTTAGCTCATGGGCTGCCAGTCCTGGACATCTGTCTAGCAGCAACGTGGGCTTCCCTGCACACATTTGCCAAATACTACTGCCTGGACAGTCAGGTCCACAGTGATGGGCCTTTCGCCCGTTGGTCCTGCATGACTTTTTAGTCTAGCCCACTGCCAGCATGGAATGGCTTGAGTATCTATTCAAAGTTAAATAATCTGAAGCTAGAAGTCTCTATCGGATTAACAAGTTACTTACCTTGGGTAACCCATTATCTGGTAGAGACAATATTAGCTGCAGATTCCTTACAGACCCACCCATGCCTCCCCACGGACATATTTATAGGGCTAGGGTTGCTCCCTTTTCAGGGCCCTAGTTTGGGCACACACTAGTCCGTTGACTTCAGTGCTCTATGCTTCTGGTGTAAAAAGTCATTAAAAGTAACTGACGTCTGCACATGTGGTTGGCGCCTATATAGGTGACCACAACATCACAGAAGGCGCCGACAATGCCAGGCAGAACCGAACGGAGCCACCTGACGGTGGGCAGGGGTACTGCTCACACGAAAGTTTCTAGTCTGACGCCTGGGAAATTCAAAGGCAAGGAGTCTGCAGCTAGATATTGTCTTTACCAGATTATGCTTTACCGAAGGTAAGTAACTTGTTCGATAAGATAACAACATTGTATTCTTAGTACTGCTTTTCCGGAAATGTATGTTTTTCGTTTAAATACATTTATTAAATCTTCACAGTGTTGCTGAATAGTACTAGGTGAACAGTCACCATTTCATGGTTATTTATTGCAAGATACAGAATATTTCCTTTGTTTGCTTTGGACTTTGGCCATGTAACCCCATTTTTTCTGCACTTCTAAATCTTACAGCTGACCTTGCTAACTTCTGATATAGAGCTGCATAAGTTGCATTCTATATTACAACCTTTCCTTTTTATTTTGTTGCACTATCTGTTGTTTCACTTGACACAAGAAATACTCCTGGGTTTCTTTTTCCTCAGACATTATGAACCGATTTGTCTCCGAATTAGGTGGGGTTGAGATATTGATTTACGGCACTATGTGAACTTTTCTGCCTCCTCTATACATGCGTTGTTCAGTTGCCTAATTGGGGTATATTTCAAAAGCCGCTTGAGTTGGGTACGTTGTTGCTATATTAGGGTAGACAGAAGTAAGGCGGTTACTTAATGATTGGACAGTGGTTTGGGTGAAATATTTTGTGCTTCATATTTAGTGCTATTGTGAATTTCAGATGTGTGTGGCCATCTCATACTTGAACTTTATGCCAAAGCTTTCATGTTTTGTAACAGTTCTGTCTGAACTGTCCATCTATATATTAAATTCACCTATGATAGTGTACATCTGTCCGTTAAATTTGAGTTGTGTTACTTATTCAAGTATTCTATCTGGGAAAGTGTTATTATAATCTGGAGGTCGATAGATGACTGTTGTTTTGATGGAACTGTTTGGGTTTATGATTTCTGGATACCTATACACTGGATAAGCATTGGCAAAGCTAGTAGGTCTCGCCTAGGCGAGATTTACTAGCTTTGTCACTGTTTTTCTAGCAATGTTGTGCAGAATGGATAAAAGTTTTTTTTTTTTTTTAAAGTGCTCTGACACGGTCAACGTGAGCCGCTTTTTGGCGCGTTTTTCTTTTACGTTGTCATGCTGCATAGTAGCCACACAGTTGTACATCATGGCAAAGACAACTTTGACATAGCCAAATAGCTCTTCTGTGTGGCTGCTGGTCATCATGGTTAAACACAACCAAAAAACAAAAGCACTATGACACTGTAGGAAAGTAGGATCTACTTTCATGGTTACCCTCACTTTTTGCTTGGTGTCGGTGTGAATTTGACCTATTCCGACTGGCATCCTGCTAATCAGGACCCCAGCCACTGTGCTTTCTCCCTAAATTGGCAATGGGAAGTACTTTTTTACATCCAAAATTGTCTACCGGTGTACCCTTTAAAGTCCCTAGTATATGGTACTTAGTTACCCAGAACATAGCTACACCAAGGGTCTCCCATGGGCTGCAACATGTGTTGTGCCACCCATGGGAGTCCACCTAAACTGTGACTACAGGCCTGCCATTGTAGCCTGTGTGAGTTGGTGCTTGTACCTCTCATGACAGATATAAGTTTCCTTATATCTGAGGTAAGTGTACATAAAACCTATAAGTATCCCTATGGCAGGCTCTTCAGTCCTAAGAGTAGGATGCTTGATTATAAGTGTGAGGGACACCCCTACAAACCCTGGAGTCGATTCTCCAGGCTTTGTAAGTGCGTTCAGCCATTTTAACGCATATAGTGGACATCAGTCATTATGAGATATCCAACTATATAGTGACTGCACCGTTCCCGGTCATGTTTGGTATCATACCCCAACACCGATTTCAGTGTTGGAAGTACCATCCCATTTACTGGATGGGCTCCTTTGGGGCACCCCTCTGTACTTCCGGTAACTGCCTTTTAGGGTCTGCCTGCAAGCTAGTGCTGCTGCCTACCCCAGACACGATTCTGCCATCCTGCTGCTGAGCCAAGCTGAAGCAGGGAAAGGTAGCACAATAGGTGCCCTGTCACAGGGAGGTGTGACCACCTCCCAGCCAGGACTTAGTGTATTGGGTTGGGGTGAGGGCACTTGCCAGCACCACCAGACTGCTTTGAAGGGCACATTTGGTGCTCTCCTTCCATACTCGCATTTGAGCCAGTTCATGGAGCCTTTGGCTCCCACTCTGGTGC